>NC_139151.1:80024603-81224603 GCF_964270905.1 Leucopleurus acutus
CCCTCAAAAAAAGAAAAAATAATTTGTCTACTTCTTTCAAGACTAGACATTACTTTGGAGGTTTCCTGAACTTTCCTTTTTGCCATCTTCCTGAAGTTGCTCACTTTTCCCACATGTTGTTCATTTATCTAAGGAGCATTTACTTCATTACACTCTGTCTCCCTCATAGACTGTGTGAGCTCTTCAAGTGTAGAGTAACCATATCGAACTTTACCAGAGTAGCCTCAGCACCCATTTCTTAGGGAATGAGTTAAAGAACAAAAGACTAGGTTAGAGGAAGCAAGAACTATTCAATCAGGGAGATTTGAAGTGGCTCTGTCATTTACTAGCCTTGTAAATTTGGGCATTTATTACCTTCTCTAAATCTCTGTTTCTTAATCTGAAAAATATGAATGATAACAGCTACCTCACAGGATTCTTGGATAACTAAATTAGACAATGTATTTTAAATGCCCAATAGAGGCTCATCTCTAGTAGACTTTTTTTTTTTAAGTTTTGTTGAATGAACACATAAAAATAAGTGAGTGAGCAGGTTACTGAGTGAGTAAATGCATTTGAGTGAATAGAACAAATGCTGTAAAAAATTTTATAATGGATTCACCAGGAGATATTTCCTATACAAACAGCAGTTGTCTTGCTTTTTGAAGGGATGGTTAAGATGTCAGCAGGCAGAGATGTAGCAGTCAATGAACTAGGAACCTGAAGCTTGAGAAGCAGTGTGAGGAAAGGCCAAGACTGGGGAAGGCATCCCTTTTTAATTGAAAACATTATTTCCTGCTGTTACTTTACCCTTCTCCCGCCTTTTTTTCATCAGTTAAAGAACTCTAAAGATGGGCTGGCCAGCAACTCATTCAAGGTGAATCAAATCTCATTAACCAGGTGACAAGTTAGCCCTCACACAATAAGCTATAGGCTTGGATTTTGAAAAGAGAATGTGGGTTATTGTTAAAAATAATATAAATTATTATTGTTGAATGAAGATTTCTGTTGCCTAATTATTATTCAGTGAAATGTTTTAGAGACAGAATCATGGCAATGATGTTGAAGGTACTACAATTTCTTATTTAAAAAAAAAAAGAATGTGAACATTTATGTAAAGTCCACTGGAAATCTAATCTCTAGATTAAGATCTAGAGTCCTATGTGCTTCAGACCTGTCTCAAAATTTGAAGCTGAGAATGATAATCTAGCAGGTAGGATTTATAAGTTGTTGACTTCATCTCTGTACTCTTTAGATGGAAAATGGACTTTGATGACAGACTTAAATTAACAAGCCAGTAGGCTGCTTTGCTATATTGCTTACCTGTTTGCTTTATTAGTCAGGGTTCATGTCTCTTCATTCTATTGTGTCACTGAGTAATGGAAAAAGAAATTCATTTTGGAATTATACAAAAACTTGGATTCAAATTTTAGCCCTGCTGTTTACTAGATGTGTGAAGTTGGACAAGTTACATAATCATTCTAATCCTCTTTAAGATAAGGATAATGCTTCCTAACTTATAAGATTGCTGTGATGATTAGAAATTACATTTTAAAACTACCTACCCTTGTGCTAGGCATATGATAGAATTTGACAAAAGCTAATCAATATGAAGAATTTACCTTATCTAGTTGTTGATAGAATCTTCTTCACAAATACATGTAAAAATAATTAAAATTCATGATCATAGAAAAAATGTAAATTTTTCTTTGTTATAAAAGCATTCCCGGGGCTTCCCTGGTGGCACAGTGGTTGGGGGTCCGCCTGCCGATGCAGGAGGCGCAGGTTCATGCCCCGGTCCGGGAGGATCCCACGTGCTACGGAGCGGCTGGGCCCGTGAGCCATGGCCGCTGGGCCTGCGCGTCCAGAGCCTGTGCTCTGCAGCGGGAGCGGCCACAACAGTGAGGGGCCCGCGTACTGCAAAAAAAATAAAAATAAAAAACAAAAAAAAATAAAAGCATTCCCATTTATGTCATACAACATTAAGAAATTCAAGTGAAAACTTTAAAAACCTGTAATACCACTCTACCACCATAGCACACATATTCTCTTTATCTCTTTATTTTTATTTATTATTGCAGTTTTTGAGTTGAAATGGTTGAAAGGATATAATTTTGGAGTTCATTCACTTAGTGTTTTATCATGTTACTCATTTTTTATGTCAGTATACTAGTATCAGTAAGAAATACCATAATTTATTTAATCATATCATCATTATTAGATATTTGGCTTACCTCCTAGTGGAGGCTATTATTGAAAGCTATATAATTAATAAATGCTTTTATGCATATTTAAGGGATTTTGGAGCTGATAGGGGTATTTCCTTTATAGGCTAAATCCCCTAGGTGAGATTAATGGCATATATATATGCCTTTAGTCCTTGAAACATTTTTTTTCAGAATGAACATACATTCTTCTAGAAACCAATAGTCTTCACTGAACATTATCCAAAGCACTGCTCCTAGAACAATTTAGTAGGATAGAGCAGGCAGAAAAATAAAAGATGAGTGGGGGGAGGGGTTCACTATTAGATTGGTATATGGTAGGGAGAAAAAGGAGATACTTATAATCTATGATTTAATTAAAATCCATGTGCTATAGGCCTTTGGATAAATTGATCATCTATTCTTTAATTCAGTAAGACAGTCTATTAGTCTTTCATCAAGCCTGTTACGAGACAAATGAGAAAACACATAATCCCTGCCTTTTGGGAGTAACACACGATCCTGACTTCTGGAAGCTTATATTTCAGTGGGAGAAATATTTAAGTTTTAATTTTTTTAAATAATTTCAATACAGTTGAGAAGTGTTCCATTGCAGGTTAAGTATGCTACAGGAGGGCAAACAACTTTACCTTGGAGCATGAGGGTTAATTATGTGTATGTGCTGACCTCACAAGAAAAAGAGGGCATTGTTAAATATCTTTTCCTGTTACCATCTCCCAGCTCTGGAAAGTGTGACTGGCCCAACTGAGAGTACTACTGTATGCCCTATAGACTATTCCTAAAGGTTCAAATGAAGTATCTTATTATGGGTCTTTAATATGCTGGAACCTCTTGCTTAGACTGCTTTGTGTTCACAGTATCTGGCAAATAGTCCTCAATTCTGGTTTGAAGATGCAATAAGTAAATTTAATGTTGACTACCTAAATAGGTAATAGGAATCATGATTCATTTTGAGCTACCCCATCTATGCTAAGCATTTTAAGACACAGGTAGTGTGGAATTAGCTTTATTGAAAAATAATGTGAGAAAAATATCAATCCTTTAATTTGATATTCTTTTAATTTAATTCTGAACCATCTTTTAAATTTCATCTCAGTAGGTAATGTTCCTTGTTACCTTTTTTGTTCAAGCCTACAACTCAATGTTTTCCCTATTGTAGGAGGATTTGTAAATCTCAACCACCCAGAGTGAGATCATGTTGTCATCAGACTTAACCTGGTAGGAGTTGGGGATTAGATGAGTCTCTGAAGAAGTTTCAAAAGAACCTCACTGAGTAAAGCCAGTTTTATCCAGAACCACTGAAGTTCACAGATTTTAATTAACAATTTGAAATTTGTAATATTACTTAAATTTCAGATGGGTGAGAATTTAACCCTACATTAAAGGAGCCCAGGCAAAAGGACACGAGTTATGTCACAGAGACTTATTAAATGTGATGGAAATTCTACAGACGAATGCTGACAAACAGGTGCAAGAGCTGAATTAATTTTTAAGCCCTACCACTGAGGAGGAATTGCAGTGCATGGCGTTGACAGCCACAGCACATTGCTAATTTCATTCACAAGCTTAAAAATCTCAATATATTTGAACATGTGAATGTATTAAATTTTAAAAAGTGTAAGTAGCATAAGGGTATCCCAGAACTAAAAATGATAATTTCTCTCTGGGACCTCAAGTCATTTATCTAGCCAGAAGCATGGTGTTTTTTATGAATGAAATCTATCTTACCGCTTCCACATACAAATTGTGTTCTATTATTATATATAGTGCAGCCTGTTACTAAGCAAGCTTTTCTCTTTTTTTTTTTAATATGAAATTCCTTGTGAGTCAGAGGAAGACTGAATATTCACTGCTATAGTTTCCAACTTCTGCTGTCATGCATAAAAGGGGTTTTTAACCAACGTTTCTGATGGTGCTAAGTGGTGATATTCCTGGAGATAAAGAAAAATATAACAAACCAAAACTAGATAAATGCAGAGCCTTGTTTGGTGGTATTATTAAAGATGGTAAGTTGTAAGCCGAAAACTCAGTAAACTCAATATGTTTTCACCAGGAATTTACCTACTTTGGAGTCCCTGGTATATTTGAGCCTTTGATAGAAGCCCTGCAGTGTCTCCACATAAATCTGCATGTATATACAAAACCTTACAGAGATTTCAGGGATTTTATGAATTTCCACATTCAGAATACCATTTATGGTACATCTTGATCTTTATCTGGGACTGGAAGAATATCTCTTATTTAGTGGATTTTCCCCTTTGCCACCTACTGTGCACCAGGCCCTAGACCTGGGACTGGGGATATAAGGAAAATAAGAAAAGGTTTCTGGACTACTTACAGCCTAGTAGGGGCTAGTAGATAAATAGTATAGAGTAGTAAATAGTTTGATTAAAATATCTATTAAAAGGTCATTGCAAAAGCTTCCTGGAGAAAATTGCACCTTAGTGAGTATTAAGGATGAGTAGACATAAACTGTAAGAAGAGGGAAAAGGGCATTCTAGACTGAGAATGAGAGCAAGGAGCACTGCCCTGTCATTGGTAAAATTGTGTATTTACAAGAAATGCATAATAACAAATGTATGGAAAAATCAGTCTTCTTTCAACATTTTTCAAGAAGCTTTAAAGAAAAAAAATAAAAGGATCTGGGTTTAATTTCCCAAGATTTTAGCCGTCTGAGCCCTTTATTCCTAATTGTACACAAGCTTGTCCCCTCATTTTGCTTAGCTGGAGAATATTAAGTATTCATTTTTAGAACATAAAAAAAACTGTAAAGGGCTCCCTTCCTAGGGAGTCAGGAAAAGCCCAGTATGTACTGCATTGGATGAGTCTAGATTCCTAATCAAAAACATGTAATCAGTACCTGCCCAAAAGTCTTTTTATAATGGCAGCAGTAGCAACTGTTTCTTTTTTAAACCCACTATCAAGAAAGCTGATGAAAAAGAGACAAATGCACAGTCTAATAACCTGAGCTAACAATATATTATTTTCAATGGAACGAAAAGGACAAAAGCCAAAGGTATTCATTACTGTTCCCAGGGTAAGAGATCAGGGCAGTTTCTGCCTTCACCACATGTGCAGTCTTTAGGCTTGACAATGCACATCTCCCCAAGGGAAATGTGGAAAGAAAGCCAAACTCTTACAACTTGATGCAAAGTGATTTGAGTTCCATTACAGCATCTCTCAGTAAAAGGCTATTCAGGCTTAGAGTAAAGATTCCACACTCATTTTCTCCCAGAAAATGAGATTGTTATATAAACACCAGACATGGAATCAGAGCTTCTGGAAATCGATCTAAACCATGTGATTTCATCTTAACTTCCTTAAATTCTAATCAGGAAAAAGGAGGTGAGATAGTTTAGTGAACATACAATCTTAAAATTGTTACCTTGTTTTGGGCACACTTAAAAACTCAAGAACATCCTAAGGAAATTTTAAAAATTACAAACCTATATAATAATATTGGGGTTTTTGTTTTTTTCTGTTTAGATGAACTAATGCTGATCTGGGCTTCCCTGAATGTGTTTCTCAGATGAACTCACCAGAAATGTTATGCCTTTCTTCTGGGAAAGTTAGGCTCATTCAGTATTTCAAAAAAGGGGATGTTAGGGTACACTTCACGTTAAAAGGATCTGAGTTCCCATTTGACTCCTGTGAACTTGAGAAGATACATTTTACACCTTAGTTTTTGACCTTTAAATGGAAATAAGGATATTTACTTCTTACCTCTCAGGGTTATTATAGGGATTTAACAATGTAATTAAGATATTTGGAAAGTTATTAACACAAAACCTATTTTCAATATTTTCCAAAGTGTGTTACCCAGCAAATGAGTTCTATGGAATAAATAGTTGTTATTAAAAATTAAAAGTTCTGTTTCAAACAGTTTGGACATGCTAGGTAAACAAAGTTAAATGGTTACCTTCAGAGCTTTACCATGCTAATGGGTATTGTGAGTCTCCAAAAGAGGAGTATAGCATGCTGCGTTTCTCAGACTTATAACAGACACATTGGTGTTTGGTTGGGGGTGCAAGTGCTATAGTTTACAAGATCACTGTTCTGCAGAACAGTAGTTTGGAAAATGCTGTCTATATGAGGGCCAAAGATCCCTTCCCCCTCCCTCTCCACTCCCCCTCCCACTCCTCCTTCCCTTAATAGTATGTACAATCCTTCTTTATAACCCTCTTCCCAATATTTATTTATTTATCATTCTCTTCTTTGGGTTTGAATTTCTTGAGGACAAGGACTATGTCTTCATAAACATTTTAATCCCCAGTGTTTACCACATTGTACATAATAAATATTGGCTAACTGAATGATGCTGTAATTACTGATATACATCATTCAGGATGTAATTACTGGGTTTTTTTGGAGCTGTGAAAACAATGGACCTGGTTTAAAATGACTCCAAATATATTTTATCCTTGTGGAACTGTGCCTAAGAAAGCAGATAACCTGTACAGAAAAATGTTCCATGAGAACTAAAGCAAAGAAATAAAAAAAGAACAGAGAAAGAATATTATGTGCTTAGAATGCCATAATACAAGTTGTATAGTTAGGTGGCAAGAGGAATCTAGGAGTGTAATTAAGGAAAATAATCTCCTGGACAGGTGAGTGCAATCTGGAAGGTTAGGTTAATGAAATTAGGGTTTTAATTCTTAGCATCAGTTATTATAAGTCAAGGTCAAACTGGAAAAAATTTTTTTTAATGATTTCTCATTCCTGTGCCATGCTAAGTCTTCATACTTTTAAGGCCTAAATACTGCTTAGTAAACTTAGAAGTATGCCGTTAATTTGTACATAAGGAAAATTTTTAACTTCATTCTGGGTGCTGAGTTGTTTTAGTCTGATGCCTAAATCCAATAAGCATTACTCAGATGCTTTAGGGGTTTTCAGCAGCCCTCTATCCTACCTACTGTGCTGTTAGTTCAGGATGAAAATAAAATTAGTTTGGCAGAACCTCAAATTAACCTATCAAATCCCCTCATCACTTATTCCATTTTACAACTGAGAATAATAAATAAATGTGTGAATGACATTCATAAAGTGACTACTTTATGCCAAGTGTGCACTAGGTGCTCCTGAATATTTTCTTTATTTGATTTTCAGAATAATCCTGTGAGAAGTGTTATCACCTCATCTTCTAGTGGGGAAACAAACTCAGAAGTTGTGCTATTGCCCCACATCAAACAGCTATAAAAATGTAAAAGATCTTATACTGAGCCTAGTCTCTCCTTTCTAAAGTTTAGCCCTATTTCTGTTACATCATGTCATCTTAATATAATATTACCATTTCTTATGCTTTTCCATAGGGATGGTTAAAATGTGTATGTATAAACACAGTACTTACAAATAGCCTGACCAAGACTTAAGTGAAAACAACTACTCAACTTTAATGAAGGACATGTAAAATATTAACGGAAATACTGTTTCTTGGATGGATTGTTTGATATGATAATGTAAATTTTTCCAGATCAGTTTAGAAATTTACTGTAATTCCAATCAAAATGTTTATCACTATATACTTTATTATTTCTAAATTTAATTTGGAATCATAAATGAATGAAAATACACAAAAAAATTTTGAAAAGAAAGGTAATGGCATGGGAAAGGGGGACTTACTCCACCTGATAGCAAAATGTACTGGAAAATTTTTAAAAGCAGTAATAATCTGGTATTAGCAGAAAAATAGAGAAATACATCAGTGCAACACAATTGAGAATCCAGAACCAGATTTGTATCTAAAAATGTAGCATATGATCAAAGCAGTACTTCAAATGAGTAGGGAAATAACATACAATTTCATAAATAGGGCAATTAGCTATGTGGTTTTTAAAAACTAAAGTTAGATCCCTACTTCATACTATACTAAAAATTAAACTTCTCGTGGATCAAATATTTAAATGTAAGAAATAAAACCAGAAATATACCAGAAAAACATAGACTTGGTTATATCTAAAATCTTGGGGTGAGGAAAGCCTTCCTAAACTTGACAAAATCTAAAAGACATGAAAATTTCTTTATAGCAGAAAATTCTAAATTTTTATATAGCAGAAAAAAATCTACGAAGTAAAAAGACAGTCACAATCCAGGAAAAATATTTGTAACTATACATGAGAGGAAAATGCTTTATATCTATTTTATAAATAGTTCTGCCAAATCAATAAAGAAAAAAGCAACATCACATTAAGGGTTTGTTCAAGCAATTCATAGCTAAAATCAAATGGTCATTAGATTTGAGAGGATGCCCACTTCTACTAATTGCCAAAGAAATGCAAACTAAAACAACTATAAGCTATCATTTGCCTACTATTAGACTAGTCAAAGTTACAAAAAGTAATAGTTTCCAGTACTAGTTGAGTATGTGGGGAGGTGGACTCTCTCAAATACTATTGGTGGAAGTAAACTGGTACAATCTATTTAGACAGTAAATTTAGAAGCATTGATTCAAATTTAAATGGGCATAAACAGCCTTTGACCTAACACTAATTCTACAGGCATAGTATCACAAGTTCACATACAGTTAAAGTATTTTTCCCAGATTGTGACTTTTTACTTTGTAGAGGTTTTCTGCCATGTTGAATTTTTAAAAATATGCAGTTCACATGTTTACTGCAGCATTTTTTTGTGATAGTAAAAATAGAAAACATCCCAAATATTCCTGCTGTGGTGGCAATATGAGCTCCACCAAAGTAGAGACTGCCTCTACCTTAATTACCATTCCCAGTTAGCTGGTACTGTTCTTGACAGTATAAACATTTGTTAAATGAACAAACAAAATGGACTATAATGTGTCTATACAACTGAAATTATTTTTAAAAGTAAGGCAATTAAACAAGTTGCAGATATTGTACAGATCATTCCCTTTTTACAAATATATATATGTATGCATGTACATACATTTATATACAAGTGTCATATATATCTATTAAGAAAAAAGTTAGAAATTATACCTCTTGATTGCCTCTTAGGGTGGAATTTAAGGAGAAGTGACATTAACATTTTACTGCATATACTACAGATAATATATCTTTTTGCTTTTGTTTTTGTTGTTTTAGCAATGACTATGTTTATAACTTTAAAGTACAAATACAATCATTCTTTCAATCTACTAACTCTTCTTGCTGTAAAAGATTTATAGCAGTTAACAAAGTCTCTGTTTTCACTGAGTGTATATTCTAGTGGAGGAAGACAGATGGTAAACAAATAAATATTATCCCTGATAAGGTATTATGAAAAAAAATAATAAAACCATGTAAGGGGACTCCAGTGACAGGGTGCTATTTTTCTTTTCTAATTCTGCAGTGTTTGAGAAGAGACCTGAGTGAGGTAAGGAGTAACCCATCCAGGTATATATAGACAGATAGATATTCTTGGTACAGGTCAAAGGACCCAGGATGAACACACCATGAATTAGTTAAGATTACAGAGCTCAAGATCAGGAGATGAGTTCAGAGAAATGGGGGTGGTGAGAAGCAGAAATTGTATATAACATAGGGACATTTGGCCATGGTAAGAAGAACTTCAGTTCCTATTTCATGTGATAGGAAGATACTAGAGGTTTTGAACCATGGAATGACATCCAATTTTTGTACACAAAAGATCTGTCTGATGACTGTGTGGAAAAGATGATGATGGCTTGGAGTAGGGTGAGACAGGCAAGCAAACTAGTAATCACAGTAGTGTGATAAGTGCTATGTGAAGAGTTAAGCACACCTCTTCCCACTTAGAACTAATATACATTGGCCTGGTGTGAAGTAAATCTGTTGATGGATTATAAACCAGAAAAAGGAGATTTTCTCTCAGTACCAAACCAAATGACCCAAACTGTGATTGAGTCCATATTTTGTCTTACCTGCTCTCTGCCTTAATCAAATGAATTAGCCATACAAGACTTTGTGATTAAGCTCAGGAAATGGAAAAACAGAGAGACCAGTTTCTATTTCTGATAACAGGATGTGGGAGATGAGAAAGCAGTGAAGGATTGCAAAACAGCCAGCTACTCAGTGTCAGGGAGCATGTATTACTAATATTTGTCTTCCTATGGCCTAAATCAGATTCCAGCTCATAGGTAGGCATTGGTTCTGGTATAGTTTTTGAATCTTTTTTCCAGATGACCTGTAGGCAAATGTTCCTACCTAGTCTATGCATACCTAAGAACTCTGTGGCAGAGTTGCTGTCTGACCAGTGACTTTCACAAGGAAACCCTTTTTTGCTACCTCAGAGGCACAGGACATTTACTGATTGTCTTTAAAGTTTCCAATTCAGACAAAGAATCTTGCTTAATTCTTGATAGCAGTATTGTCTTTTCTTATATTCTTGTCTGTTTGTAACAATGCCAGTTGATGTTTTGTTTTTACTACTTTAATTTTCATTGCCATATGCTATTTTATATACTTTTGTTTCTTTATTTCATTTTACACAATCTGCATTGTCAGTCTCTCTTCCCATAAATTACAGACACAAAAGTGCCAGTAAAAAGGAAGGGAGGATATGTGCCTTTCATCCCCAGAGCAGCACCAAAAAGCTGCACGAAGCATGTTGCCCATTGCAGTCCCTTGTCATCTCTCTAAAAATGGAACTTGAGGAGGCTGACAGAACCACACCTAGAAATCCTTCCCAAGAAATCCAGTGGACATAGTCCATATTAGAATTCCCTAAACAAAAGTAAGAAAGCCCCAGAAGGAAAGCTTCATGGAATGTAGTTATCCTATTATCTTCAGGATCATCCATTCCTAAATATAAACAAAAGCTCTTATTTTCTTTCTCCATGATATGATATTGACAAGGCCTAATTAGACCTTATAAAGACAAGCTTATCTGGTCACAGTGGTGTTAATTTGTGAGCTCCAGATTCATAGTGTGGATGTACTTAATGTGAACATGAATTATATAAACTTGACATTGCATAATATAAAATGTTAATAAAGTCTCACTTTATGTGAATACTTTGAAATAAAAACGGATTTCCTCAATTAAAAAAATCAGTCAGGAATCTCATAGTTTCATAACTAGCTGGCTGAATGAATTATAAACTATAATTATAGCAGAGGAAGGTGCCATTTTAGCTGGTAAACAGAAATGCCTACCATACTTTGTCATGTCAAATGAACCAATGCTCTTGTTTATATTAGAATTTCTATGGGGATTTCAGACATTACTTTGTTATTTTAACATTTCCTATTTGTATTAGCTTTAAAAAACATTTAAAGATAATATCAAGGAAGTGTTAATTAAGCTCTCTGCTTTTCTATCATTTCATCAATTTAGTTAACACATATCCAGGCATGGCTAATTCAGGGTGCTATGTTAAAAACCACATCCTCAAATATATATCTTTGAAATGTGATAAAATGCAAAGAAAACTAAGCAGTTACCATGTTGAGCCATGGTTTTAATTTCTACAAAATATTAGAGATGATAAGAAAAACAATTTTTTAAGCCTTGAAGCAAAAATATCCTACAGTATTTGTTGATCCATATGCTCCATGAATGTTTACCTCCTATTTTACATTAAAATCCATATACATTAAAATGTATTTTATATTACATTTCTCCTTTGAAAAAATTAGCATTGAATTAGGCAAGGTTTGAATCACATAAGGACTTCAGGAATGCAACCTTCTTGAAGCGTTCTCTAAATCCAAGCTCTAAATTGTGAATAGTTGCATGTTTGTTCAGATCCTTAGAATGTTTCGAAATACATTGCCCAGTGACCAAAACTCTTTCCCGGAAAATGGAGAAATTGAATAGCAAAGGGAAAGAAGTTGACCTCCCTCCTCAGCTTTGACTTTGGCATTTTGTTTCTGAGAGACCTGGTTGTTGGAAGATAAATTCCCTAATGTCTAACGTTTTCTAGCCTTTCAGCAAAGTAGATTTTGTAGAGGAAGAGTGAACCATAACACTGATTTGGTTAACGTCAGGCTGCCGAGTTCTCAGCTCTGTGGTACAGGTAAAATATTATTTCTCCCCTCCTCTGATCCAGTTCCCTAAGAAGATTAATCAGATGTGTCTTAATGTACTTTACTACCAGAGCTACAGATTACTAAATGTGAACTGTTATTAAATTGTGAGATTCCCTTATATGTGCTGAATAAGAGAGGTTTGTGAGATATATATTTTATGGTTTTAGTGTTTACTCTTAGGTCCATGATCCATTTTGAATTAATTTTTGTGTATGGTGTGGAGTAAGGGTTGAAGTTCATTTTATTTTGTACAAATAATCACTTTCTTTGAAAATCTGTTCTTTCTCTGTTGAATTAACTTGACATTTTGATCAAAACATAATTGCCTATATAAATGTGGGTCATTTTTCTGAAGCATGTACATTTTTGGAACTATGTTATTTGGTGCATATGCATTTGTAATTGTATCTTACTGCTGTCTTGATCATTTTTCTCAATAGTAAATGTTTATTTTGGGGTCTAGCAATTCTTCTTTTTAAAAGTTTATTTTGTCTAATGGTAGTATAGTCTCTCTGGGTTTTTTTTTTTGCTTAATCTCTACATGGTATACTTTTTCACAGCCTCTTGCTTACTTTTATTTGTGTTTTTATATTTAATGTGCATTTCTGTAGACAATGTATAATTAGGTCTTGCTAGTTTTCAGTCAGTCTCTACGTTTTTATTGGAGTGTTTAGTACCCTTACATTTAATGTGATTATTTTTATATTTGGATTTATTGTCTGCCATTTTGCTATTTGTCTTCTCTTTGTCTCATTTTTATTTTCCTGTTCTTCTACCTTCTTTTGTATTAAACAATATTTTGTGGATTAATTTTATTATTATTTTATTCACTTATTAGCTTTATTTCTTTGCATTATTTTTTGTTATTGCTCTAGAGACCACAATATGCAACTTTAACTTCCAGTAAAATATAGGAACCTTGTACTAGTGTAGTTTCATTTACACACTCTCATCCTTTGTGCTGTTGCTGTCATATACAATACATATCTATATCTATATTATAAAACCAAGGATGTTATATTATAATTTTACTTAGAGTCTTGCCTTTTAAAGAAATTAAGAATGATAGACAGTCCTGTCTTTTAAGAAATTAAGAGAATTATTTCTTATCTTCATATCATATCACTCATATTTTCATTACCCTCTCTCTATCCAAGTTATCACCTGATGTTATTTTATTTCAGCCTGAAGTATTTCCTTTTGCATTTCTTAAATTTAGAGCTGTTAGCAATGAATTTTCTCATTTTTAAATTTATTTGAAAATGTCTTTGAACCTTTAATTCTGAAGAATGGTTTTAAAATAGCTTTCTTGGAAGACGGGGTTTTTTTCCTCAACAATTTGAATGTTATTCCAGTATCTTATAGACTCCATTATCCTAATGAGAGATTAGCTGTTAATCATGTTTTTGTTCTCCTATGTAATATATTGTTTTTCTGTGTTATATTCAAGATTTTTCTTATTATCTTCAGCTTGTAGTAGTTTGATCATGATGCATCTAGGTGCAGTTTTCTTTGTTTATTCTATTTGAGGTCCATTGAATTTTTTGTAGCTGAGAGTTAATATTTTTCATCAAAGTTAGGAAGGTTTTCATTATTATTTCTTCAAATATTTGTTCACCCTTTTCTCTTTCTCTGCTCTTGTTTGACTCCATTTAACCTTAAGAGTTCTGAAATATGTTTCTGACAGAATAGTTTTAAACTTTGATGGAAGGCTCGGAAATAAAATGGAGAAGTATGGATGAAATGACACAGTTTTCTAAGGAAACTTAGTTCCTTAAATATACACACAACACAACCCAGTAAATTTACAGTGGAAAATATTAATGTTACCTATTTGTCCTCTTTTCCTGTTTTTACAAAATCTGTTTGTAGGTGCATTTCCTCCATCTGCTACTTATGCACGAAAAGACTTGCTACAACGATCTACCCATATCGCTACCAAGACTTTCCAAGCTTTTCGCATATTTGTGAACAATGAACTCAATGAACTTTACACAGGACTGAAGACAGCTCAGAAGTTTCTGAGACCTGGTGGTCGCCTGGTTGCCCTCTCCTTCCATTCACTGGAGGATCGCATCATCAAACGATTCCTGCTTGGGATAAGCATGACACAAAGGTTTAACCTAAGTGCTAGACAGAAGGTGATACAAAAATCACAGTTGGGTTCAGATCATGAAAACACGGAAGGAGTCCCTATAGGAAGGGCCCCTTTAATGTGGAAAGTGATGCATAAGAAGGTACTTACTCCGGAGGATCAAGATGTACAAAATAACCCCAGAGGACGCTCAGCCAAGCTTAGAGCAGCTATCAAATTATGAGAAAGTTATCATCATCTGATTCTTCAAGTTCTTCCTCACAGTTTCTCGTGTAATATTCCTGAACAGCCTAATATAAGAAAGTGTGGGATATATAGAGATATGTACTATATATGTGTGGAAATAGGGGGTATTTAGCATTTTTTTTCTCAAAAAGAAAATGTAGGAAATATTAGCATGACACAGATAGCTCAATTTAAGATGCAGCAGTGTCTCAAAACTGGAAAAATTGTTTATCTTAGCATTCTATTTGACTTTTGAAATGCAGTCCTTTCTCTAACTGGGAATTTTTTTTAAAAAGAAGAAGAAGAAGAAGAAGAAGAAGAAGAGAATATGTGTATTCACTTAACTATGTAAATTCAAGCTGTCAAAAGAGAGATTATAATTATATCTGCATGCCCAAATTCTCAATTTAGATATTCAGATTTGCAACAGACTGTCTATAACTCAAATAATTAATAATGATCATAAAATGAATTTTAATTTTCCTACTTGGGAATAATTAATTACTACTATAGCTTTCTCAAATATAGGTACTATGAAAATTTAAAATATTCAAGTATTATTTTAAAAATGCATTATACTGATAAATTTCATTACTGAAATTACAGTGTTCATTGTTTTAAAGGGATTTTTGAGTATGATATGTGCCATGTTTTCATATATTAGAAACTAAAAATGTAGAATTGCTCTAATAGCTCTCACAGAGAGTGTTTCACAAAACTTATATTTAAAGTCAATTGTGTTTATTTTAATAATAGTCCAGAATGCTTTTGATAAATAAAAATCTGTCATCATTTGAATCCTGCAATTTTAAATTGGGCTATTCAAAATATTCAAAGTCTATTTGAAATGGAAAAGTATGTTATCACTTCCAGATACTAAAATCAATGATTTTATTTACAAATAGCAATTGTAATTGTAAAATGTTTATTCAGGTGAAGTTCACGTGGCAGAGAATTCTTTAACAAATTAATGAAATTGATTCAGTATTCACATAACTTTTTATACATTAATATGCACTTCTAATTTATTCAGTTATGCAGCAAGTACTGAACTAGGCAAAGAAACAAAGGCGAGTAAAATACACATAGCCCATAGTATTAGTCCTGTGGAGTTTATAGTCTAGCCAAGAAGAGCAATGGTAGTTAAATAATCATAAATATTAGTATAAAATTGACAAAGCGGTAAGGGCTATAAAGAAGTAGTACAAGGTACCATAAGTACATCTAGTAGGGATTTCATCTACTGAAGGAAACCAGGTCTGACAACATGGTGCTTGATTTGTGACTTGAAGGATGAATAAGTGATAATTAGTAAAAGGATACATGGGCATGTTCATTAAAGGTGCATGTAAATGATTGTTTTCTTAAGTAGTTTCCCTTGAAGTCATATTTATACTATTAATTTGCTCAGTAAACTATTTATTCAAATACAGGAAAAATTCATCTTCTCAATTATGATTACAAACTCTAAGTTGGTGAATCCAATGAATAAAATATCAACATAACTATATGGGCAAAAGATAAGAATTAAATACTTGAATTTACCTCAGACTTACTTTATCTACCTCTGTAATATTTAGCTTTAGTTCGCAAGTTTGTTTACCACTTGTAATTTACAGACTTTATTCAGATCTGAACAATTCTGCAGTGAAATCAGAATTAGAAAATATTCTAGGGAACAGTATGCTCAAATTAGAAACAAATGAAAGTACCTAGCTTAATCTCCTCAGTCCTTCCTGAAGAATTTAAGTTCCTCTTTGTATGTACGTCATATTTGTGAATGAGAATGATTCCCAAAGGTAAGTGCCCATCTGAGTATCTGATCAGAATATAAAAGATCGCATCTAATATTCAACAATGATTCACCTATTTCATCAATCATTTTTGGATGCTATATAATACAGGAATCTTTTCATTAATGTTAAATGGAAATTGACTGCCCTGGGTTGGATGGCATCCTTACAAACCTCATGTCCTTTGCAAAACCTCATAATGTGACCTTATGTGGAAATATGCCTATTGCAGATGTAAGTAGTTAAGAGGAGGTCATACTGGAGCAGGGAAGGCCCTTAATCCAATATGTCTGTGTCATTAAAAGACGAGGAGAAGAGAGAGACACAGGGAAGAATGCCACATGAAGGTAGAGGCAGAAATTGAAGTGCTACATCTACAAGCCAAGGGACACCAAGAATTGCTGGCAACCATAAGAAGCTAGGAGAGAAGCATGGAATAGATTCTCCCTCATAGACTTTAGTAGAAACTAATAACTCTGCTGACACCTTGGTTTCAGACTTCCAAGCTCCAGAACAGTGGCAGAATAAATTTCTGCTATTTTATGCCAGCCAATCTGTGGTAATTTATTACGGCAGCCCTAAGGAACTAATACTCTGACCCAAAAAACAAAAATCTTGAAAAATATTCATGAAGAAAAAATCGTGCTTCAATAAACACAAAATTGGTTTCAAAATGTTGTAGTGTAAAAATATATTAGCTTTTTTTCTGTAATTAGGCTGTTTGCCACAATCATTCTTACCTGACTCTTAGTTTTAGTTGTAGGATGCATAATAAAATACATGAATGAGTTTCAAATTGTTAACTCTGGAGAATGGTTTAGGGAAATTCATACAATACATATAGAAAATAAAACAGATTATTGAAATGAATACATTTTAGTACATTTTATTGGAAAAGTACATTACTTTTCCAATAAAATATAAGCTATATAAAACAAACAGTTGTTTTACGTTTCAGAATCTTTGTATCGACTGCTCTCTACTAATCATTTTAATATAACATCCATCCCATTGTGTAGGACATCAGTTAACAGGTTTTAGTTCATTGCTTATTAAGAAATGAAATTTAATAACTGCACACAATTTTTAATTGATATCCCTATTTTGTATATTCATTTCATTTTAACAATTATATGTTAGTTATGTAATCTTTTTGAAATTTCTAGGGTAACTTTTTGGGGGTAATTTTTGGACTATATCATATCTATATATTTTTTTCTATTTCATGTAATATGTGATATCTATTTTTTTTCTATTTCATGTAATATGTCATATATGGTGTGTGCTTAACTTCATTTATATTGAACTATTTATTATGTTACAACCAATAGTTTATAAGAGAATACAGGGCTTCCCTGGTGGCACAGTGGTTGAGAGTCCGCCTGCCGATGCAGGGGACACGGGTTCGTGCCCCGGGCCGGGAAGATCCCACATGCCGCAGAGCAGCTGGGCCCGTGAGCCATGGCCACTGAGCCTGCACGTCCGGAGCCTGTGCTCCACAACGGGAGAGGCCACAACAGTGAGAGGCCCGCATACCGCTAAAAAAAAAAAAAGAATACAGTATGTCTAAGGGTTTTTTCTGAATTATTGAATGTTATTTTTTTATACAGCAGGGTCTTATTAGTTATCCATTGTATACATATTAGTGTACATATGTCAATCCCAATCTCTCAGTTCATCACACCACCATCACCACCACCACCACCCCTGCCGATTTCCCCTCTTGGTGTCCATACGTTTGTTCTCTACATCTGTGTCTCAATTTCTGCCCTGCAAACCAGTTCATCTGTACCGTTTTTCTAGGTTCCACATATATGTGTTAACATACGATATTTATTTTTCTCTTTCTGACTTACTCTATATGACAGTCTGTAGGTCCATTCACATCTCTACAAATGACCCAATTTTGTTCCTTTTTATGGCTGAGTAATATTCCATTGTATATATTTACCACATCTTCTTTATCCATTTGTCTGTCGATGGGCATTTAGGTTGCTTCCATGCCCTGTTTACTGTAAATAGTGCTGCAATGAACATTGAGGTGCATGTGTCTTTTTGAATTACGGTTTCCTCTGGTATAAGCCCAATAGTGGGATTGCTGGGTCATATGGTAATTCTATTTTTACTTTTTTAAGGAACCTCCATACTGTTCTCCATAGTGACTGTATCAATTTACATTCCCACCAACAGTCCAAGGGGGGTCCCTTTTCTCCACACCCTCCCCAGCATTTATTGTTTGTAGATTTTCTGATGATGTACATTCTAACTGCTGTGAGGTGATACCTCATTGTAGTTTTGATCTGTATTTCTCTGATAATTAGTGATGTTGAGCAGCTTTTCATGTGCTTCTTGGCCATCTGTATGTCTTCTTTGGAGAAATGTCTATTTAGGTGTTCTGCCCATTTTTGTATTGGTTTGTTTGTTTTTTTAATATTGAGCTGCATGAGCTGTTTATATACTATGGAGATTAATCCTTTGTCCATTGATTCATTTGCAATATTTTCTCCCATTCTGAGGGTTCTCTTTTCGTATTGTTTGTATTTTCCTTTGCTTTGCAAAATCTATTAAGTTTCATTAGGTCTCATTTGTTTATTTTTGGTTTTATTTCCATTTCTCTAGGAGGTGGGTCAAAAAGGATCTTGCTGTGATTTATGTCACAGAGCGTTCTGCCTGTTTTCCTCTAAGAGTTTGATAGGTTCTGGCCTTACATCTAGGTCTTTAATCCATTTTGAGTTTATTTTTGTGTATGGTGTTAGGGAATGTTCTAATTTCATTCTTTTACATGTAGCTGTCCAGTTTTCCCAGCACCACTTATTGAAGAGACTGTCTTTTCTCCATTGTATATCCTTGCCTCCTTTGTCACAGATTAGTTGGCCATGCGTGCGTGGGTTTATCTCTGGGCTTTCTATCCTGTTCCATTGATCTATGTTTCTCTTTTTGTGCCAGTACCATATTGTCTTGATTGCTATAGCTTTCTTGTATCGTCTGAAGTCAGGGAGTCTGATTTCTCCAGCTCCATTTTTTTCTCGCAAGACTGATTTGGCTATACGGGGTCTTTTGTGTCTCCATACAAATTTTAAGATTTTTTTGTTCTAGTTCTGTAACAAATGCCATTGGTAATTTGATAGGGGTTGCATTGAGTCTGTAGATTGCTCTGGGTAGTATAGTCATTTTCACAGTATTGATTCTTCCAATCCAAGAACATGGTACATCTCTCCATCTGTTAATATCATCTTTAATTTCTTTCATCAGTGTATTATAGTTTTCTGCATGCAGGTCTTTTGTCTCCTTAGGTGGGTTTATTCCTCGGTATTTTATTCTTTTTGTTGCAGTGGTAAATGGGAGTGTTCCCTGAATTTCTGTTTCAGATTTTTCATCATTAGTGTATAGGAAGGCAAGAGATTTCTGTGCATTAATTTTGTATCCTGCAACTTTATCAAATTCATTGATTATCTCTAATACTTTTCTGGTGGCATCTTTAGGAGTCCCTATGTATAGTATCATGTCATCTGCAAACAGTAACAGTTTTACTTCTTCTTTTCCAAATTATATTCCTTTTATTTTCTTCTCTGATTGCCGTGGCTAGGGCTTCCAAAACTATGTAGAATAATAGTGGTGAGAGTGGACATCCTTGTCTTTTTCCTGATCTTAGAGGAAATGCTTTCAGTTTTTCACCATTCAGAGTGACGTTTGCTGTGGGCTTGTCATATATGGCCTTTATTATATTGAGGTAGGTTCACTCTATGCCCACTTTCTGGAGAGTTTTTATCATAAATGCGTGTTGAATTTTGTCAAAAGCTTTTTCTGCATCTATTGAGAAGATCATACGGTTTTTATTCTTCAGTTTGTTACTATGGTGTATCACATTGATTGATTTGCTTATATTGAAGAATCCTTGCATCCCTTGGATAAATCCCACTTGATCATGGTGTATGATCCTTTTAATGTGTTGTTGGATTCTGTTTGCTAGTATTTTGTTGAGGATTTTTGCATCTATATTCATCAGTGATATTGCTATATAATTTTCTTTTTTTGTAGTATCTTTATCTGGTTTTGATATGAGGGTGTTGGTGGCCTCATAGAATAAGTTTGGGAGTGTTCCTTCCTCTGCAAGTTTTTGGAAGAGTTTGAGAAGAATGGATGTTAGCTGTTCTCTAAATGTTTGATAGAATTCACCTGTGAATCCATCTGGTCCTGTATTTTTGTTTGTTGGAAGATTTTTAATCACAGTTTCAATTTCATTACTTGTGATTGGTCTGTTCATATTTTCTATTTCTTCCTGGTTCAGTCTTGGAAGGTTATACCTTTTAAGAATTTGTCCATTTTTTCCAGGTTGTCCATTTTATTGGTATAGAGTTGCTTGTAGTAGTCTCTTAGGATGCTTTGTATTTCTGCAGTGTCTGTTGTAACTTCTCCTTCTTCATTTCTATTGTATTGATTTGAGTCCTCTCCCTCTTTTTCTTGATGAGTCTGGCTAATGGTTTATCAATTTGTTTATCTTCTCAAAGAACCAACTTTTAGCTTTATTGATCTTTGCTATTTGTTTTCTTTGTTTCTATTTCATTTATTTCTGCTCTGATCTTTATGATTTCTTTCCTTGTACTAACTTTGGGTTTTCTTTTTTCTTCTTTCTCTACTTCCTTTAAGTGTAAGGTTAGATTGTTTATTTGAGATTTTTCTTGTTTCTTGAGGTAGGCTTGTATTGCTGTAAAATTCTGTCTTAGAACTGCTTTTTCTGTGTCCCATAGGTTTTGGATCATCATGTTTTCATTGTCATTTGTCTCTAGATATTTTTTTGATTTCCATTTTGATTTCTTCAGTGATCTCTTGGTTATTTAGTAATGTATTGTTTAGCCTCCATGTGTTTGTGTTTGTTACATTTTTTCCCTATAATTGATAATCTCATAGTGTTGTGGTCAGAAAAGATGCTTAATATGATTTCAGTTTTCTTAAATTTACTGAGGCTTGATTTGTGAACCAAGGTGTGATCTATCCTGGAGAATTTTCTGTGCGCACTTGAGAAGAAAGTGTAATCAGCTCTTTTTGGATGGAATGTACTATATTAGTTAAGTCTCTCTGGTCTATTGTGTCATTTAAAGCTTGTGTTTCCTTATTTATTTTCATTTTGGATGATCTGTCCATTGGTGAAAGTTGGGTGTTAAAGTCCCCTACTATGACTGTGCTACTGTCGATTTCCCCTTTTATGGTTGTTAGCATTTGCCTTATGTATTGAGGTGCTCCTATGTTGGGTTCAGATGTATTTATAATTGTTACATCTTCTTTTGCAATTGATCCCTTGATCATTATGTAGTGTCCCTCCTTGTCTCTTGTAACATTCTTTATTTTAAAGTATATTTTATGTGATATGAATATTGCTACTCCAGCTTTCTTTTGATTTCCATTTGCATGGAATATCTTTTTCCATCCCCTACTTTCAGTCTGTATGTGTCCCTAGGTCTGAAGTTGGTCTCTTGTAGACAGCATATGAATGGGTCTTGTTTTTGTATCCATTCAGCAAGCCTGTGTCTTTTGGTTGGAGCATTTAATCCATTCATGTTTAAGGTAATTATCGACATGTATGTTCCTCTTACCATTTCTTAAAAGTTTTGGGTTTGTTTTGTAGGTCCTTTTCTCCTCTTGTGTTTCCCACTTAGAGAAGTTCCTTTAGCATTTTTTGTAGAGCTGGTTTGGTGGTGCTGAATTCTCTTAGCTTTTGCTTGTCTGTAAAGCTTTTGATTTCTCCATCCAATCTGATTGAGATGTTGCTAGATTGAGTAATCTTGGTTGCAGATTCTTCCCTTTCATCACTTTAATTATGTCATGCCACTCCCTTCTGGCTTATAGAGTTTCTGCTGAGAAATCAGCTGTTAACCTTATGGGAGTTCCCGTGTATGTTATTTGTCGTTTTTCCGTTGCTGCTTTCAATAATTTTTCTATTTCTTTAATTTTTGCCAGTTTGATTACTATGTGTCTTGGTGTGTTTCTCCTTGGGTTTATCCTGTATGGGACTCTATGCGCTTCCTGGACTTGGGTGGCTATTTCCTTTCCCATTTTAGGGAAGTTTTTGACTATAATCTCTTCAAATATTTTCTCTGGTCATTTCCCTCTCTCTTCTCCTTCTGGGACCCCTATAATGTGAATGTTGTTGTGTTTAATGTTGTCCCAGAGGTCTCTTTGGCTGTCTTCCTTTCTTTTCATTCTTTTTTCTTTATTCTGTTCTGCAGCAATGAATTCCACCATTCTGTCTTCCAGGTCACTTATCCATTCTTCTGCCTCAGTTAGTCTGCTATTTATTCATTCTAGTGTATTTTTCATTTCAGTTATTGTAGTGTTCATCTCTGTTTGTTTGTTCTTTAGTTCTTCTAGGTCTTTGTTAAACATTTCTTGCATCTTCTCAATCTTTGCTTCCATTCTTTTTTCCGAGGTCCTGGATCATCTTCACTATCATTATTCTGAATTCCTTTTCTGGAAGGTTGCCTATCTCCACTTCATTTAATTGTTTCTCTAGGGTTTTATCTCTTTCCTTCATCTGGTACATATCCCTCTGCCTTTTCATCTTGTCTATCTTTCTGTGAATGTGGTTTTTGTTTCACAGGCTGCAGGATTATAGTTCTTCTTGCTTGTGCTCTCTGCCCTCTGGTGGATGAGGCTATCTAAGAGGCTTGTGCAAGTTTCCTGATGGGAGGGACTGGTGGTGGGTAGAGCTGACTGTTGCTCTTGTGAGCAGAACTCAGTAAAACTTTAATCCACTTGTCTGCTAATGAATGGGGCTGTGTTCCCTCCCTGTTGGTTGTTTGGCCTGAGGCGATCCAACACTGGAGCCTACCCGGGCTCTTTGGTGGGGCTATTGACAGACTCTGGGAGGGCTCACGCCAAGGAGTACTTCCCCGAACTTCTGCTGCCAGTGCCCTTGTTCTCACGGTGAGACACAGCCACCCCCAGCCTCGGCAGGAGACCCTCCAACACTAGCTGATAGGTTTGGTTCAGTCTCCTGTGGGGTCACTGCTCCTTCTCCTGGGTCCTGATGAGCACACTACTGTGTGTGCTCTCCAAAGTGGAGAGTCCTGTCGAAGTCCTGCAATCAAATCCCACTAGCCTTCAAAGTCTGATTCTCTAGGAATTCCTCCTCCCGTTGCCAGACCCCCAGGTTAGGAAATCTGATGTGGGTCTTAGAACCTTAAATCCAGTGGGTGGACTTCTGTGGTATAAGTGTTCTTCAGTTTGTGAGTTACCAACTCAGCAGTTATGGGATTTGATTTTATGGTGATTGCACCCCTCCTACCATCTCATTGTGGCTTGTCCTTTGTCTTTGGATGTGGGGTATCTTTTTTGGTAAGTTCTAGTGTCTTCTTGTGGATGATTGTTCAGCAGTTAGTTGTGATTCCGGAGCTCTTGCAAGAGGGAATGAGAGCACGTCCTTCTACTCCACCATCTTGAACCAATCTCTGTAACTAGGTTTTTGAGATTAACTAAAATCTCTTAAAATTCTCTTGCAAATTGTTGAAAATCGTATTTTCTTTAATGTTTGCAGAGTATTACATATCTTCAGAGGTTTATAAAATTCCTTATTCTAATTTCTGTTTTTAAATGAGAAGCAGAGATAGTAATGTATTTATACTGTAGAATTTTTTAAAATTTCATTTGAAATCTTATTCAAAAAGTGTGAGACAGTTCTTAATGGAAAATTCAAAATGTACAACAGATACAGAATTTATAGCAGCACTTTCATTTGGTTAAAGAAGATAAATACTTGGATATGTTCATTCAATAAGTATAGATTAAAGCCTGACCATTTAGGAAGAAATCAAAAACACCTCTCTCAATTCTTTTCTTCTTTTTATACTCCTTCCCTTTCCCTCTCTCTTTTTACATGTGAATTTCTTATGCCATTGGAGATGACATTCATTTATATTTCACATTTACTCTAGAAAAAGAAATATTATGCAATATTAGCATGTACTCTCACAAACTAAGAACTACATGTTAGATTCTTAGTAATGGGTAAGGATTAACTAAAAATTGCTTCTGGTTAAAATCTGTAATTTTTATTTTAATGTATTTTTCTATTGCGTTTTCTTGAGTGCTGCAGTATTCTGATAGTTTTTTTGTGTCTAAACAACATTCCATAATAGAAAGAGATAAGTATTAAAATGTGAAGGGAATTTTGTGAAGTTCTTGACAAATATAAATTTAATGACAGAAATCCTGATTGGAGATAAATTTTTCTCAGAAACACAATGCCATATATTCAATGTTGAATGAAGTATGGTTTGTAAAACTCAGCGTGATATTCTAAAGAAGCTAGATTATATAACAAGCATAACTATTTTTATATTATTTTCTCAAATTTCATCTGTTTATAGCTACTATTCACAAGTAATATTTGGTAACACACTGTCATATGCAGGAATACTAAGAGATAGTTTAAATCTAATTTTTTTAATTTATTTTTTTAACATCTTTATTGGAGTATAATTGCTTTACAGTGGTGTGTTAGTTTGTGCTCTATAACAAAGTGAATCAGCTATACACATACACACTTCCCATATCTCTTCCCTCTTGTGTCTCCCTCCCTCACCCTCCCTATCCCACCCCTCTAGGTGGTCACAAACCACCGAGCTGATCTCCCTGTACTATACGGCTGCTTCCCACTAGCTATCTATTTTACATTTGGTAGTGTATATATGTCCATGCCACTCTCTCACTTTGTCACAGCTTACCCTTCCCCTTCCCCATATCCTCAGGTCCATTTTCTAGTAGGTCTGTGTCTTTATTCCTGTCTTACCCATAGGTTCTTCAAGACATTTTTTTTTCTTTTTCTTAGATTCCATGTGTCAGCATACAGTATTTGTTTTTCTCTTTCTGACTTACTTCACTCTGTATGACAGACTCTAGGTCCATCCACCTCACTAAAAACATCTCAATTTCGTTTCTTTTTATGGCTGAGTAATATTCCATCGTATATATGTGCCACATCTTCTTTATCCATTCATCCGATGATAGACACTTAGGTTGCTTCCATGTCCTGGCTATTGTAAATAGAGCTGCAATGAACATTTTGGTACATGACTCTTTTTAAATTATGGTTTTCTCAGGGTATACGTACAGTACTGGGATTGCTGGGTTGTATGGTAGTTCTATTTTTAGTATTTTAAGGAACCTCCATACTGTTCTCCATAGTGGCGGTATCAATTTACATTCCCACCAACAGTGAAAGAGTGTTCCCTTTTCTCCGCAACCTCTCCAGCATTTATTGTTTCTAGATTTTTTGATGACGGCCATTCTGACCGGTGAGAGATATCTCATTGTAGTTTTTATTAGCATTTCTCTAATGATTAATGATGTTGAGCATTCTTTCATGTGTTTGTTGGCAATCTGTATATCTTCTTTGCAGAAATGTCTATTTAGGTCTTCTGCCCATTTTTGGATTGGGTTTTTTTTTTTTTTTGATATTGAGCTGCATGAGCTGCTTGTAAATCTTGGAGATTAATCCCTTATCAGTTGTTTCATTTGCAAATATTTTCTCCCATTCTGAGGGTTGTCTTTTGGTCTTGTTTATGGTTTCCTTTGCTGTGCAAAAGCTTTTAAGTTTCCTTAGGTCCCATTTGTTTATTTTTGTTTTTATTTCCATTTCTCTAGGAGATGAGTCAAAAAGGATCTTGCTTTGATGTATATCATAGAGTGTTCTGCCTATGTTTTCCTCTAAGATCTAAGAGTTTGATAGTGTCTGGCCTTACATTTAGGCCTTTAATCCATTTTGAGTTTATTTTTATGTATGGTGTTAGGGAGTGTTCTAATTTCATACTTTTATATGTACTTGTCCAATTTTCCCAGCACCAGTTATTTAAGAGACTGTCTTTTCTCCACTGTAGATTCTTGCATCCTTTATTAAAGATAAAGTGACCATATGTGCGTGGGTTTATCTCTGGGCTTTCTATCATGGTCCATTGATCTATCTTTCTGTTTTTGTGCCAGTACTGTCTTGATTATTGTAGCTTTGTAGTATAGTCAAGTGTCAAGACTGTGTCAGGACTGTCTTGATTATTGTAGCTTTGTAGTATAGTCTGAAGTCAGGGAGCCTGATTCTTCCAACTCCATTTTTTGTTCTCAGATTGCTTTGGCTATTCGGGGTCTTTGTGAAATTTTTTGTTCTAGGTCTGTGAAAAATGCCAGTGGTAGTTTGATAGGGATTGCATTGAATCTGTAGATTGCTTTGGTAGTAGAGTCATTTTCACAATGTTGCTTCTTCCAATCCAAGAACATGGTATATCTCTCCATCTATTTGTATCATCTTTAATTTCTTTCAGCAGTGTCTTATAATTTTCTGCATGCAGGTCTTTTGCCTCCTTAGGTAGGTTCATCCCTAGATATTTTATTCTTTTTTGTTGCAATGGTAAATGGGAGTGTTTTCTTAATTTCACTTTCAGATTATTCATCATTAGTGTATAGAAATGCCAGAGAATTCTGTGCATTAATTTTGTATCTTGCTACTTTACCAAATTCATTGATTAGTTCTAGTAGTTTTCTGGTAGCATCTTTAGCATTCTCTATGTAGAGTATCATGTCATCTGCAAACAGTGACAGCTTTACTTATTCTTTTCCAATTTGGATTCCTTTTATTTCTTTTCTAATTGCTGTGGCTAAAACTTCCAAAGCTATGTTGAGTAATAGTGGTGAGAGGGCTTCCCTGGTGGCGCAGTGGTTGGGAGTCCGCCTGCCGATGCAGGGGACACGTGTTCGTGCTGCGGTCCGGGAGGATCCCACGTGCCGCGGAGCGGCTGGGCCCGTGAGGCATGGCCGCTGAGCCTGCGCCTCCAGCGCCTGTGCTCTGCAATGGGAGAAGCCACAGCAGTGAGAGGCCCGTGTACCGCAAAAAAAAAAAAATTAAAAATTAAAAAATAAAAATAAAAAAAAATAGTGGTGAGAGTGGGCAACCTTGTGTTCTTCCTGATCTCAGTGGAAATGGTTTCAGTTTTTCACCATTGAGGATGGTGTTGGCTGTGGGTTTGTCATATATGGCCTTTATTATGTTGAGGAAAGTTCCCTCTATGCCTACTTTCTGCAGGGTTTTTTTCAGAAATGCATGTTGAATTTTGTCGAAAGCTTTCTCTGCATCTATTGAGATGATCATATTTTTTTCTCCTTCAATTTGTTACTATGGTGTATCACGTTGGTTGATTTGCATATATTGAAGAGTCCTTGCATTCCTGGAATAAACCCCACTTGATCATGGTGTATGATCCTTTTAATGTGCTGTTGGATTCTGTTTACTAGTATTTTGTTGAGGATTTTTGCATCTATGTTCATCAGTCATATTGGCCTGTAGTTTTCTTTCTTTGTGACAGCTTTGTCTGGTTTTGGTATCCGGGTGATGGTGGCCTTGTAGAATGAGTTTTGGAGTGTTCCTCCCTCTGCTATATTTTGGAAGAGTTTGAGAAGGATAGGTGTTAGCTCTTCTCTAAATGTTTGATAGAATTCGCCTGTGAAGCCATCTGGTCCTGGACTTTTGTTTGTTGGAAGATTTTTAATCACAGTTTCAATTTCAGTGCTTGTGATTGGTCTGTTCATATTTTCTTTTTCTTCCTTGTTCAGTCTTGGCAGGTTGTGCATTTCTAAGAATTTGTCCATTTCTTCCAGGTTGTCCATTTTATTGGCATATAGTTGATTGTGGTAATCTCTCATGATCCTTTGTATTTATGCAGTGTCAGTTCTTATTTTTCCTTATTCACTTCTGGTTCTGCTGATTTGAGTCTTCTCCCTTGTTTTCTTGATGAGTCTGGCTAATGTTTTATCAATTTTGTTTATCTTCTCAAAGAACCAGCTTTTAGTTTTATTGATCTTTGCTATCATTTCCTTCATTTCTTTTTCATTTATTTCTGATCTGATTTTTATGGTATCTTTCCTTCTGCTAACTTTGGGGTTTTTTATTCTTTCTCTAATTGCTTTAGGTGCAAGGTTAGGTTATTTATTCGAGATGTTTCCTGTTTCTGAAGGTAGCATTGTATTGCTATAAACTTCCCTCTTAGAACTGCTTTTGCTGCATCCCATAGGTTTTGGCTCATCGTGTTTCCACTGTCATTTGTTTCTAGCTATTTTTTGATATCCTCTTTGATTTCTTCAGTGATCACTTGGTTAATGAGTAGTGTATTGTTTAGCCTCCATGTGTTTGTATTTTTTACAGATCTTTTCCTGTAATTGATATCTAGTCTCATAGTGTAGTGGTCGGAAAAGATACTTGATGCCATTTCAATTTTCTTAAATTTACCGAGGCTTGATTTGTTACCCTCTGATATGATCTATCCTGGAGAATGTTCCATGAGCAGTTGAGAAAAATGTGTATTCTGTTGTTTTTGGATAGAATGTCCTATAAATATCTATTAAGTCCATCTTGTTTAATGTATCATTTAAAGCTTGTGTTTCCTTATTTATTTTCATTTTGGATGATCTGTCCATTGGTGAAGGTGGGGTGTTAAAGTCCCCTACTATGATTGTGTTACTGACAATTTCCCCTTTTATGGCTGTTAGTATTTGCCTTATATATTGAGGTGCTCCTATGTTGGGTTCATAAATGTTTACAATTGTTATATCTTCTTCTTGGATCGATCCCTTGATCATTATGTAATGTCCTCTTTGTGTCTTGTAATAGCCTTTATGTTAAAGTCTGTTTTGTCTGATATGAGAATTGCTACTCCAGCTTTCTTTTGATTTCCATTTGCAGGGAATATCTTTTTCCATCCCCTCACTTTCAGTCTGTATGTGTCCCTAGGTCTGAAGTGGGTCTCTTGTAGACAGCATATGTACAGGTATTGTTTTTGTATCTGTTCAGCCAGTCTGTGTCTTTTGGTGGGAGCATTTGGTCCATTTACATTTAAGGTAATTATCAATATGTGTGTTCCTATTACCATTTTCTTAATTGTTTTGGGTTTGTTATTGTAGGTCTTTTCCTTCTCTTGTGTTTCTTGGCTAGAGAAGTTCCTTTAGCATTTGTTGTAAAGCTGGTTTGGTGGTGCTGAACTCTCTCAGCTTTTGCTTCTCTGGTAAGGTTTTAATTTCTCCATCAAATCTGAATTAGATCCTTGCTGGGTGGAGTAATCTTGGTTGTAGGTTTTTCTCCTTCATCACTTTAAACATTTCCTGGCACTCCTTTCTGGCTTGCAGTGTTTCTGCTGAAAGTTCAGCTGTTAACCTTATGGGGATTCCCATGTGTGTTATTTGTTGTTTTTCCCTTGCTGCTTTTAATATGTTTTCTTTGTATTTAATTTTTGATAATTTGATTAATATGTGTCTTGGCGTGTTTCTCCTTGTATTTATCCTGTATGGGACTCTCTGTGCTTCCTGGACTTGATTAACTATTTCCTTTCCCATATTAGGGAAGTTTTCAACTATAATCTCTTCAAATATTTTCTCAGTCCCTTTCTTTTTCTCTTCTTCTTCTGGGACCCCTGTAATTCGAATGTTGGTGCGTTTAATATTGTCCCAGATGTCTCTGAGACTGTCCTCAGTTCTTTTCATTCTTTTTTCATTTCTTTTTTGAGTGCTGCAGTACTCTGATAGGTTTTTTGTGTCTGAACAACATTCCATAATAGAAAGAGATAAGTATTAAAATGTAAAGGGGGGCTTCCCTGGTGGCGCAGTGGTTGAGAGTCCGCCTGCCGATGCAGGGGACACGGGTTTGTGCCCCGGTCCGGGAGGATCCCACGTGCTGCGGAGCAGCTGGGCCCGTGAGCCATGGCTGCTGGGCCTGTGCTCCGCAGCGGGAGGGGCCGCAGCGGTGAGAGGCCCGCGTACCGCAAAAAAAAAAAAAAAAAATGTAAAGGGAATTTTGTGAGGTTCTTGACAAATATAAATTTAATGACAGAAATCCTGATTAGAGATAAATTTTTCTCAGAACCACAATGCCCTATGTTCAATGTTGAATACAGTATGGTTTGTAAAACTCAGCATGATATTCTAAATAAGCTATATTGTATAAAAAGCATAACTATTTTTATATTCTTTTCTCAAATTTCATCTGTTTATAGCTACTATTCCCAACTAATATTTGGTAACACACAGCGTGATCTGCAGGAATACTAAGAGATAGTTTAAATGTAAATTCTTTTTTGTCTTGTTACAACCTAAATTTTCAAAAGCATTAAAACTTCAATAGAATTAATTAATGCGAGATGCAGTGATGATATTTCATAATACTTATCATTTAGGTGGACCTTATAATTCTTCACAGAGGTTTTGGCCACCTCACTCTCTTCTCACATAATTTACCAAGATTGTTAGACATCAAAGTAAGGAAATAAAATGTAATGCTCTGTTATGCAAAGTAGAAGTTTGTCTTTTTGGTAACGTAACATTTCCTTAGGCAATTCTTTACCTTAAATACAGGGTATTTAAGGACAGATTTTCTGCCATTAGCATATGCCCTATTAAATATATCACTGCCCAGATGTTAGAACACAAAGCTGAAATCAAACAAGAGGACATGCTCCATTTCTGATTCTTGAGTAATAGCTTCTGTTCATTAAACTCTATCTTTATGTTTGGCCAGTAATACTTGTCTGCCGTGCAGAAGGTGAGGATCTGTATTGTTAAACAATCAAATGGTATGATTCCTCATTCTTTCACGTGGAAAAGCATTATCATCCAACTCTTATAAGTGCTAAATTGAGGGCAAGGTTGTAAATAAAACCATTGTCTTTGGAGTCAGAAAAACGAGCTTGAATTCCAGGTTTGAATATATTAGCTGAATAACTCTGTAGTATCCTGGATCCTCATTTATTTCACTTCAAAATGAGTACAGTATTGGTACTTTCTCATCAGGTTACTATGAATCAAATAGGAAGTACTCAGTAAATATTTATGAGTTAACTGAAAGTCATAATTACCACAATGTAACTCACATTTCTGGACACCATGGTTAAGGAGGTATGTACTTTTTTCCTGGTAGTTTTAAGTGCAGCCTCTGCAGCACTAGCAGTAGTTGATTGGGTTTATGGTCAGATTATTATTTGGGAATTTTATTCCTATTTGATATTTATTTAACACCCGCAGTGTTTGCTATACCTTGACAAGGCCTATAAAACACACAGCCATTGCCCTTGTGGAGTTTCCATTTATAAGAAAACAAACTGGGAAGAAACGAACCAGTTGCTCAAGGTATTTGACATTCATTTAGGTCAGAGAATGTTATTTGTCCTACACTTCCATATCAGTAAGTGTCCAACCTAAGTGGTCCTTTTAGTAAGAGTCTCCAAAATACATTTTGAGGAGAGAAAATGAGTATTTTATGATATATGAGATGGAAGGTTTCTAAAGGAGTATTTAAGAAGTTTCCTATTTCTACACTCTAAAGTCAATGTGGAGAGACTAAAGGACCAATAAAATGTGTATGTTGCAGGTGTTCAGGAGAAAATAACATGAAAGGTAAATAGACAGTTCACACTTAGAATGAGCTGATGATCTTCTCTTGCAGCACCACTGAAACATATATTATTAGAACTGGATCTATGTAATTCCCACCCACTTACCTTTGTCTCAGAATTTATAAATCTCTTACTTTATCTCCATTTTGTACTCCTGTTTCTCATCAGACAGCTTATCCTGACTCCTTTTCTTTCTGTCTTCTCTAGGACTTCGTTCAGTCAATTTTCTTGCCCTCTTCAGTCTTGAATCCATTCTCCACTGGTATCTTTCCTTCAGTCTACAAACATATTCAAAAGTGAACCATGCTAAAAGCAAATCATAATAACTAAAATCTCTCCTTGACTCTGTTTTCCTTACCAAAATAACCCCCATCATTCTGTTTTCTTTCATATCTTGACCTCCTAAAGAAAGTCTCCAACTCTTCATCTATATTTCACTTATCCAATTCCAGTATACTCTCTATAGAAACTATTCTCTTAAGTATTAATGGTGACCTCTTAATTACCAGGCCCTGTATCCTAATCTCCCTCTTCACTTTCCTGATCTCTTCAGCATTTGATGTTCATCTATCCTTCCATAAAAATCTGTTCTCCATTGTATTCTCCAAAATCACTCCTGTAGCTTTTTCTCTCTAACTCTGATTCTTTGAATAAATCCTCTTTCTATGTCCCATAAAGCCAGACCATGTCTCCTGTGAGTTGTTCACAAGGTATAGGTAGTTCTAGGGATGTGCACTTAGTGAAGGCAGTACTGTGAAAATTACTCCATGATCATCCATGGAGTAGATGAGAGATGAGTATCCTGCCAAGATAACAGACAGTGGAAATAACAGAGATTGGAGTCTTCCTGGAAGTTAAAATTGACATCAAATTAAGTAAGGTGTGTCCTGGACTTCCCTGGTGATGCAGTGGTTAAGAATCCACCTGGCAATGCAGGGGACATGGGTTCAAGCCCTGACCTGGGAAGGTCCCACATACCGCTGAGCAACTAACCCCATGCACCACAACTACTGAGCCTGCATGTGCCACAACTACTGAAGCCTGTGCACCTAGAGCCCATGCTCCGCAGCAAGAGAAGCCACCGCAATGAGAAGCCCGTGCACCACAATGAAAAGTAACCCCTGCTCGCCGCAACTAGAGAAGGTCTGTGTGCAGCAACGAAGACCCCACACAGCCAAAAATAAATAAATAAAATAATTTTTTTTTAAAGTAATGTGTGTACCAATAACCAGGACTTCAGCTTTGGTAATGGCAAACAATAATTTGGACCAACCATCCCACTCAGAACAACTAGAAAACCTAGAAAAGATTTTTAAAATAAGAATTCACTTTGAAAGCACCAGAGGGTTAATAAGGCAGTGAAAAATATCCAGGAGAAGAAGGAAACCCAAAGAGGTTAGCCCAGCATTTGTAGCTGCCAGTTGCCAATTCCAGAATTGGCAGCTGAGAAACTAAACAGAACTTCTGATGACAGTCTTTAGGGAGTACAGGTGAACTCAAAGCCAACTAGACCTTGAAGGAACTGAAGCTCAGTTTCAAATTATCTTAGTCCTTGAATTGGATTAAAATGATCCTGGATGCTAGAGTCCCTAAATGCCTCATAAAAGCAATTTTAGATACTCTTTTGGGAAAAACAAATTCTTACACACAAATCATTTCAGTAATATTTCATATTTAGTGTCCATCACTAAATCAGAAATTAGTCAGTCATGAAGAGACAAAGCATGATTTTTAAAAGAGAGAAAAATCCAGGTAATAAAACGCACTAGGGCAGGGGGTATTCAGACAAATGCTATAAATATGTTCAAGGAAAATAAACTGGAAACTATAAAGAATAAAACAAAAATTATAGAACTGAAAAATATAGTGCCCAAGCTTATGAACTCAGTGGACTGGTTTATGAGCAGATTATACACAGCTAAAGATAGATAGTGAACTAGAAGTTATTTCAGAAGGAAATATCCAGAATAAAGCATGGAGACAAAAAGAAAAAAAAAAAGAGTACAAGAGGCATTGGAGTTACAATGAGAAGTCTAATTCATGTGTAATTAGAATCCCAAAAGGAGAAATAAAATAGAACAGAAGCCACATTTGGATAAAGAGTGTCTGAGAATGTCCCCAAACTGATGAAAGACATCAAGTTACAGTTTCAAGGACCCCCAAAACTTCCTAGGAACAGCATCTTAAAACCCCCTGGAAGCCAAAATCATAGGCAATGCACATTCTCAGGGAATATGGCTCACATGATCTTTTGAGGGGAGGGGGTACTGATGGAATCCAGCAAACCAAAATACAAAACAAAATATCAGTTAAGGGAGAAGTTTGATAAAATGTACTAGGATAAGCTTTGAATGCATGTAAATACAGAACTAAGAGTAAACAACCATGGGAATTATTGCTACGGATCAGAATGCAAACATAAGTCTTGAGAATGTAAAATTAACAGAACTCACCAAAGGTATGAGTTTAAGAGGTCTGTTACATTGATGTGTTGTTTCAGTTTTTGTGCCAGTTCCATGCTGTTTTTATTACTGTAGCTTTGTAGTATAGTCTGAAGTTAGGAAGTGTGATACCTCCAGCTTTGTTCTTTTTTCTCAAGATTGCTTTGGTCATTCAGGGTCTTTTGTGATTCCATATAAATGTTATGATTATTTGTTCTAGTTCTATGAAAAATATCATGGGTATTTTGATAGAGATTGCATTAAATCTGTAGATTGCTTTGGGTACTCTGGACACTTTAACAATATTAATTCTTCCAATCCATTTCTTTCTATTGCTTTCAAATTGCTTCATCTCAACATCACTAATCATCAGAAAAATGCATATCAAAACCAGAATGAGATATCACCTCACACCTGTCAGAGTGGCTATCATAAAAAAACCACAAATAACAAATTTTGGCAAGGATGTGAAAAAAAGGGAAGGTTTATACACTGTTAGTGGAAATGTAAATTAGTGCAGCCACTGTGAAAAACAGTATGGAGTTTTCTCAAAAAACTAAAAGTAAAGCTGCCATATGATCCAACAATGTCACTGCTGGTATATATCTGAAAAAAATGAAAATAATAATTCGAAAAAATATATGCACCCCAATGTTCATGGCAGCATTATTTACAATAGCCAAGATATGGACACAACCTAAGTGTCCACCAACAGAAGAATGGATAAAGAAGATGTGAGGTGGATATATAGATATGTGTGTGTGTGTATATATATATATATATATACATCACATGGAATATTACTATATATATCTATATATCACACATGGAATATTACTCAACCATGAAAAAGAATTAAATTGTGCCATTTGCAAAAGTGTGGTTGGACCTAGAGAGTACTATGCTTAGTGAAATATCAGATAAAGACAAATACTATATGTTATCACTTATATGTGGAATCTTAAAAATAAATATGTATATATAAAAACAGATGCACAAATATGGAGAACACACTAGTGATTATCAGTAGGGAGAGGAAATGAGGGAGGAGCAGGATAAGGGTATGGGATTAAGAGATACAAACTACTATGTATAAAATAGATGAACAACAAGGGTATATTGTACGGCACAGGGAAATATAGCCACTATTTTTAATAACTTTAAATGAAGTATCTATAAAAATATTGAATCACTATGTTGTACACCTGAAACTAATATAATATTGTAAATCAACTATACTTCAAATAAGTAAATAATAAAAATGAAAGAAAATGTCTACTGGAGGGGACTATTCAACTCATGGAACTTTCACTCAAACGATAGTAAACATCTTACATTTCTGCACAGTGCTGATATGGTAAGAAAAAAAGAATATGTCCTCTTCTTGGATTTACATATATCGTTTATGATTTTGCTTTTCTCTTTTTAATGGCACCATACCTACTTCTTCTGAATCTATAAATTATAGTTTTCACACAGAAATCTCTCTGATGATGGAAAACCATGTTTAAGAGCCAGCCAGATGACTTTCGCATTTTCTGTTTTGTACATACATATATGATTTTCATGGGGCAGGGAGGGGTTAGGGAGAAGGGGAAAAAACAACTATCATGAATGTTGAACCTGTCTAGTTATTCTAGAATCTATCATTGTTCCTTTGAAGAAATTCAACATTTGCCTTACAACCAGAGAATAAACATCAGCTGCTAGAGAAAGCTATTGAATTTCAAAATCCCTTTGAAATGTCACGTTAACCTGTTTAACTTTCAGTCAGTTCTTTAAACCACCAAACATTTCCTGATGACTCCCAGATCTAAGACTGCTTATATTTCTCTAACTTAAAAGTTTGCTTCCTTCACTTGCAAACGAACTGTGGTGAATGAATCAGCGCTGTTTAGACCTGGGAGAAGTGTGTCACAGCTGCAATCTGTGTGCAGTCGTTCTGCAGGTTAGTTCAATTTGCGAACATTGAACAGGGTCAAATGTAAAATCTGGTCATTTGACTAAAACTACATGGCTCTGGCCTTTTATTTATCTCTCCATTAAATTTTAATCTTTAAAGCTGTATTTGTTTCACTTACTATCTTTTATTCTGAGATATGTGGAAATCAGACAACCATTAATTTATTATTTGACTCAGAAACATCTATTGAGTGTCTGTTTGCTAGATGCTGGGGGTAAAAGTGAAAAGAAATGGTGTGCCCCTTGTTCTTGAAGAACCACATTATAGTATAAACTGAGACAGTTATGTAAGTTCTGAAAAGTTAGAATATAACAGGCTAAATACTATAATAGAGGTTAAAATTCTATAAGAACACAAAGGAATGAATAAATGAATGAAGTTTTCTTCTTCCAGGCAGAACTGGATTTATGGTCAGCCCTTCATATCTGTGGGTTCTGTATCTGTATCCAACCAACCTTGGGTCAAAAATATTTGGTAAAAAAATAACCAGAAAGTTGTAAAAAGCAAAATTTGTATTTGCCTCATTCAGGAAACTACATAGTATTCACACTGTATTAGGTATTATAAGTAATCTAGAGATTATTTAAAGTCTACAAGAGGATGTACAAATACTATGCCATTTTGTATAAGGAATTTGAGCATCCATAGATTTTGGTATCCGTGGGGGTCCTGGAACCAATCGCCCATGGATACCAAGGGATGTATAACTGATCCTTTTAGTGTGAGAGCAATAGGAATTGTGTGCTGAATCATCAGTAGCTTTGTTTCCTGGGACGTAATATCAGGTGGCCTTTCCTTGTAATGTCATTAATAGTCTTCCTGCCTTACACTTATTGTTAGTTATACTTGTTCTTTGAACTTTATGAACTTTGATTTCCATGACCCGTGAATGCACATTATTGAGAAGACTAATATTCTTAGACATGGATGGCCACCTAACAGTAATTGTGGTATAACCTATCTGAATGAGCCATTTCATCCTAGAATTAGAATTCTTAATATTTTTGAAGCCATTGTCTTTTTTGAGAATCTAATTAAAATTAGAGTCTCTCTATATGAAAAAGCACATACACATTAATTTTGTATAATATCAAGGGGTTTATAAAACACCCTCATGTCTATGATGGGCTCCAGTTCAATGACTTTTGCACTAGAGAAACATCTCGATTCAAGCCATATTTCCCAAATCTGACCCTGTGACAGTCAAAGGATAAATGTTGACAATTTCTACCTATTAAACTCATTTGGCTCATTCATTCCTGATGCTTCAAGTTTCCTACTTTGTTTTAGAGGATTCCAATCTTGGCATCAACCAACCCGGGCAGTGTCCCAGTAAGGCTAATCTGGGCTCCTGTAGGAGTTTTGTGCTAGACACAAAGAATAGAAGGGATGAAATGATTTCTGAGGGTCTGAGTAGATCAAATACTCCAGACTAGTGCTGTCCGATAGAAGTATAATGCAAGCCACAAATTTGAGCCACATTGTCATTTTAAATTTTGAGAAGCCACATTGAGAAAAGTAAAAGGGAATAATTGAAATTAATTTTAATAGTATAATCTAGTTAAACTAATATATCCAATATATTTTAACATATAATCAACATAAAAATAAGATAGTTTACATTCCTTTTTTTTATACTAAGTCCTTAAAATCCAGTATGTGTTTTACACTTACAGCACATCTCAATTTGGACTTGCTACATTTCAAGAATTATAGGTTCTTGAAAGCTATAGGTGTCTAGTAGCTACCATATTGGACAGCACAGTTTTAAATCTGGAATAAATGTCAATTTTTCTGTATATCTGGCTTTGTTATATCAGTGACCAGCTTTTCACCTTTCAAAAAACCCTCTCCCCCATAATAACTATCTGGTAATAAATGAATAAACAGTTTCTTCTATTGTACTGTATCACACATGGAGGAGGATATAAGCCATACCCCCTGAAGTCATGCAGTGCAGTGATCCTGACAATGAGGAAGCTACATCTTTTCATTCCTCTTCTGTAATGGGCCAGTGGATTTGGTGCAGCTACAAAACAGCCTTAAAAATAAAATAACCAAAACAGATCTTTGTACCCACATCCAAAATCAAGCAAATTCATTCTAACATCCTCCCTAAAAATTGTTTCAGCCTGACTATACCAGGGTTGCTGTTCAAATCAGCATTAAAAGTTGAGTGTGAATTCTGGGTAAATCGGTGCATTCCTGATGAGGAGCAAGTAACCACAGCTTATATGAAACCAGGAATGGTGCTTATAATGAAAGATATTTAAAGTTAATGATTATTCTTTTAAAGGGGGATGGGGATTCTCTCCCCATCCCCTTCACCACACAAAAAAATATTGCTATCTTATTCAGGTATTATAGAGCATTTACCTCAATAGTCTTGAAGACTAAATGCCAAAACTGCAGTTCATATGCAGCAGCTATTTTACAGAGACATCTTTAGCATGATTCCCCAGTTAAACTACTTCTTATATGCATTTCATTTTTAGAATAATAATTTTCTTGCCATCAAATGGAAAAACTTCCCCCCAATTTTTCCAGGCACCATTTTTTGTTTTTAATCCAGTGAAGTGCTCTGTTGTGTTTTTAAATGGCATCATTTGGAACAGACACCATCCTTTGAGGAAAGGACACACTGTTAAGTTTGTTAAAAGCTATAATGGGCATCTTGAATCTTTTTCTCAGAGGTAAAAAAAACCCTCATGCTAGCAGTTAATAATCATTAATAAGAATTTTTTTAAATAATGGCTACAATATTGTAGTGTTAATTGCATTACTCACTGAAAGAAATGCAATGAGTCATATTTTATAGTTGTTACTTATGCAATTTGGAGAACTTTTTAGGCACTTGATAAAGAATGAGAGGACTCCAAACCGGGTAAAATGAGTCTAGAAAAATAATTTCCTTTCTTTAATAAGGTTTAGGAAATTTGCAATTAAGAAGGCTAAAGCAACCTGAAAATGCAGCATGGATTCATAGTCTTTTCAAACTCAACAGGACCTCAACAGGATCAGTTGATTTCAATTGTTCCCAACCTTTTCAAAATCAAAGACACGTGGAACTTCCCTGGTGGTGCAGTGGTAAAGAATCCACCTGCCAATGAGTGGGACACGGGTTCGAGCCCTGGTCAGGGAAGATCCCACATGCCGCAGAGCGACTAAGCCCGTGTGCCACAACTACTGAGCCTGCGCTCTAGAGCCCGTGAGGCACAACAACTGAAGCCCACGCTCCTAGAGCCTGTGCTCCACAGCAGGAGAAGCCACTGCAATGAGAAGCCCACGCACCACACAAAGAGTAGTCCCCACTCGCCGCAACTAGAGAAAGCCTGTGCGCAGCAACGAAGACCCAACGCAGCCAAAAATTTATTTAAAAAAAAAATCAGACCCTTTTGCTATTCCTCATTACCAGCTTTTCCCACAACATGAACCTAATGTTTAAGGAAAAAAATGTGTTTTTCTACCAAATATAAATAAAGTTTATTTCCCTATTAGTGTAAAGCATATACAATTACAAAGCAGCTTCTGCTGAGTGTAAAACAATGTGTGTTACAATGATGGATCAAAATAATTCCAGAGAAAATGAACACAGTTATGTGATATTTAAGTTAGCCTCCACAGGTGGACCAGACAAAACACAGAAGACTTAACTACATTAAGAAGCCAAAGCAAGTTGGTGCATTCTCCAGGATTAGTTGTCCATGTTTATTTACTGCAGACTGATAAGTGTGCTCACAGCTCAGCTCAAAAATGCCAGATTCCTTAGTAACTAAAAGAATATTGATACTTCAAAAAGAACGAGGTGACGTACTAAATGCTTGAATTTAAGCTCCTTCACACCTCTCCTTGTAATAACCTTCACCTCTTCTAACAGTTAAATCCTTTTCGTCATCCAAAACTCAAATGTTCTGGCCATGAGAAGGCTGCCTCCTACTACAGGGAGCATAATTGACTAAGGGTCCAAGCTGCTGCTCTCTGAAGTTCATCCCTGCATTTGCACTGAGGCTGTGCCTACCGTGGGCTGCTTCCCACCAATAATTGAGTGAGGTAGGAATGCAAATACAGACCCATTTCTGAGAGATGGGGAGTACTTGACAGTCAGCTTTGACTGAAGGACTCACAAATGGCTCTGCTGAAACTTCCATCCAAACTTCCTTACCTCTCCTTACACAGGGTTAGACTTGCATCACAGTCTGATGGCTCTCCCAGACTTCTTCAGCTTCCTCCTTATTTCCTTTCATGCAGGTAGTTCTCTTAATAAACTCTGTGCACATTTAATTCTGGCTTGGAGTCTACTTCTCAGAGGGCCTGGACGAATACATCAGCTCAAATGGCTCTTTCAATTTCTCAAACTGCATGTGCTCATAACACTGTACAAAAGAAGAGGAAGTGGCCCATCATAATTTGGTCCCACATCATCTCCCCATCTGCCTTTACCATCTCTGTGTGTTCTAGGTACACCCAACTCACTACAGTGCTCAGCACTCTACACATTTGAAAATGTCTCCTATGCCTAAAATTACTTCCTCTGTAGTTATATAACAACTTCATTTTACCAGACTACATGCATATCATCTCCTTTGGTAAACCTTCCCTGACATCTCAGAGCAGAATTTAGTGTCCTCCTCTTGCACCCATATTTCACTTACTTTAGCTTTCATCATCTTGGCATTTTTAAAGATGAGCCAGTTGTTTTTTAGAATATCTTATTTAATTTATTAACACTTATATTTTTATTTTTTATTTGGCCAGTTAGAGTCCCTTCAATTTTACTTCTGTGTTCTTTTGATACGCCCTCATCCTTCTTTGAGCATTTCCTTAATTTCTGTTACCAAAGATGTTCCACGCTAATCATCTTCTTTCCCAGTTCCAGCCCTGGATTCAGTCATTTTTTCAAGGAGTCCTGTTCATTTTACTATTTGAAACTAAGATATGATCACTAGGTGCTCATTACTACTGGGATGCCACTGTTTCCAAGCCCTTTTAGCAGATGGCTAGGAACTACACACACATTTATATTTATTTCTGTATCTATCTGTAATAACTATTTTTTAAATAATATCTGTTTTAAAAAGGAGAGAGCAGTCTTCAGGCTTAGAGTCTTCTGTAAGGAATCATATCTCTCTAGAATCTAATAACACTGTTAACACTGTTTAATTGTGAATGTGTTTAAAGTTACCTGATCTATTTCTTTCCTTTAAGTATATTTTTAAATGAGGAAAAAGTTACATATTTTATTTTATTAATAAATTTATTTATTTATTAATTTATTTATGGCTGTGTTGGGTCTTCATTGCTGTGCGTGGGTTTTCTTTAGTTGTGGTGAGCAGGGGCTACTCTTTGTTGCAGTGCACAGGCTTCTCATTATCATGGCTTCTCTTGTGGAGCATGGGCTCTAGGAATGCAGGCTTCAGTAGTTGTGGCACGTGAGCTCAGTAGTTGTGGCTTGCAGGCTCTAGAGCTCAGGCTCAGTAGTTGTGGCACACAGGCTTAGTTGCTCCATGGCATGTGGGATCTTCCCAGGCCAGGACTCGAATCCGTGTCCCTTGCATTGGCAGGCAGATTCTTAACCACTGTGCCACCAGGGAAGCCCAAAAGTTACATATTTTAATCAGTAGTTCTGTATATATACCAGATTGAGATGTAGAACATTTTCATCTCCCTAGAAGTTGTCAATCTCCACCCTCTATAGGAATCCACTCTTCTGATATATATCAGAATTGGTTTTGCTTCCTTTGTAAATATTTTTAAGGAAAAATAAAAGTGATAATAAATTAAATAAGATTATAAATGGTAAAGATGATGTGAGGAGTATAGAATAGCACAGAAGACATTGCATAAATGATGGGAGTTTGGCCACAATGGTTTGTTTCATGGACATCTTAGCCTTAGAAATGTTGCTGTTGCTGTTACGGAGATGGCCACCAATGGTATTCAAGCTATGGCCTTCCCACTCCACTCTTTCTATATGTACTCATCCTTTAAACATCTATTATATACCTACTATGTGCTATGTGATCCAGGGGCTGTAGATAAATAAGAAACAATGCCTGTACCCAAAATAGAGATGATCAGCATAACCTGATCCATGGAATTGTTTACAAATATGGCCACAAATTCTTGTGGCCACCTTATGGATGATGGTCAAAATTCACAAATCCACGGATATGCAGGAGGACAATTTTGGAGGCACTTGAAAGAAATGAGAAAACAAGGAAAAGCGAAGAGGGTAGAATTCCTATTTTGTAATTTGCATATGGTTTTTAATAAATACAAATTGTTTTATTATAAAATTACATCTGGCATTAACAAAATAAAAGGGACAACCATACTCTACAACTTAAGCATATTAAACACCATATCAATCCAAATGTGCTGACACAGTTATTCCTCCCATGGTAAAATCCAGCTAGAAAGAAAATTAATTTGGATTGAAATTGTTTGGATAAGAGCTAAATGGTGATACATTCCTTCTTTTACTCTACTTGTTTTTGCCTTCATATACTTTTATTGTCCAGCAACTGACTCAGTTTTGTACTGCAGTTAGCACATTGTGAAAGGCACAAAGATGAACACAAAGTGATGCTGTAACCAATCAACAGGTATTCCCTGACTGTCTGGGCCGTGTTCCCACAGAGAAAATGCTCTACTTAGGGGAATAAATTACGCTTACAATTTTTAATTTTACAATACTTTTGAGAGATAGGGATTATAAACTCCCACATAAACATTTCCTACATTAACTATTAAAATAAACATTTCCTACATTAACTATTAAAATATTCACACTAGGTCATTGGTTACCAAGCAACTTTTATTAACAAATATCACTAAATTCCCATATCCTACATGAATTTGAGAAGCTTAGCCGTTCTGCAAAGTGGAATAAATTCTAATTTCTCTTTACAGAGAATAGGGAAATGTCAGAAGGATCGACTTTACTTGTAAAACCTAATGAAATTTGAGACAGACTACTTAAAGCTATAAATTCAGAAACAATCATTTATCAATGCAAATAAATAAGCAACGTGAACATCTGGAATCTTTTTTCTAGCTCTTTGCCCTACTTCTCTATAACGGTATCTCAGTATCTGCCTCACTGGGATCAATGAGATAGTGTGTGTATGTGGGTGTGTGTGGGAACGATAGAGAGAGAGTGTATGTGGTTTGTAAAGCATGGCACAACTATCCAAGTGTAAAATCCTCATAAGTCTGTACACTTTGCTATACAAAAACATAGTATAACACGTGTCCTTGCATTTGAGTATCGTTTAAGTGCAAACTTAAGGCAGTTTAATGTGACAGAACAGTATTCAACACTCATGTATAATGGTGAATGAGGCATGACAGGAAATTTATAACAGCAGAATTATCATAGGCAGCCTTGAGAGGTCTTAAATATAGACAACTCATGGTTAGGAAGGCTTTAAAGCCAAAGCTTGAGAGAGACTAAGTCTTATAAGCTCTGTTGGAAGGCTCACTTGGCCTGGAGCCACGAAGCAAGTTACTTGTTCTCTTTGCCTTGATTTCCCTCACATGGATGTCATGGTTACAAAGGTGAAACTGGCTCTGTAGATGAACGTTATGAGACAGAGGGTAAGGTATAGATAGTGTAGTTCTTTGTGAAGTAATTTATTATTCAATTTACATTAAGTGAACTTCATTTCTTTGCAAGTTGAGCTTGGGAATCTGAATTCTTTTAGCGATGCCCCAGGACCTAACCTCCACCTCTTCACAGCACAGGTGAGAAAATGCTGCCTGATCTTTCTTTTGGGAGGAGGGACTGTTTAGGCAAAATGGTTAACTCATGAATCAGTCCACATGGCTCTCTTACTTTGGTACTCCTACAGGAACACAAGGCGGGAGGAGAGAACAGAGGGAGAATGGGATATTGGAGTAGTAAAGAAGTTGGCCATGTCCCTTTTCCCACTGCTAAGTTATAGACTTCTTGGGTCATTCCATACAAGAGAAGAGAGGAGCCTAAAATTGGATGAGAGGTTGGATGTTGTTTTAGATTGATTTTTAATATTTGAAAATGATGCTATTTTATTATTATCCAGAAATGGCCAGAAAAGCTATAGAATTGGCTTGAGAGGACAGAGAAGAAGGACCTAGTAGAATGGTTTGAGGACAGCAGTAGAAATAAAAAATAAAACTGCCTTTATGGTTTCCTTCTTACTACAGCTCATTCAACAAACAGAAGCAAGAAGGGTCAGAGCAGTAAACATTGCTACCCATTCAGTGACATAGAACTTAAGGGAAAACAGTGAGTGGTGCTATAACTGGGTACATTTCTTTTCAATTTTACAAAACTTATTTTAAAATCAGTTTTGAACTTTTAATCCCTTCATGTATGTTTTGAGTTTGCCAAATTATGCTGCCAAGAAAAAGGTGCTGAGAACCACAGTGGAAGGGAATAGGAGACATGGAATTCAGTGGAATATTGAGACTGAGCACAGATTTAAAAAATCATCAGCACAGAGGTGGTTGAGATGACCTTGTTTGCCTGTCCCTGGACCTGTTTTCAGTTTTGGCTTTAGATAGATGTAGTCGTATAATTTCATGCCTAGCTCACTGTTTTAAAGGTGGCTCTCTTGAAACATTTTGCAAAAATTCATACTTATCAATAGATTCTGGAATTTTTCTGGGCCCTGTCAATCTAAGGGCCTGGAAATTTCACTGAAGAATTCCATTTGAAGAATTTCATTTATTTGACAATTTGGAACTATTTTGTAGGTTAAAGTTAATTCTGCAAGACCAGGCCTTCTTGGTCTTTGGAGGAAATCCATCATTCAGTTGGTTAAAATTCCTGAGCATTGGTTTCTTCATTGCTAGAAAACCCACTAATACTTAACAGGTTTGTGGGAAGATCAAGACAAAAGAATATATACCATGGGCTACAGGGCCCCCCATGTTTTGGATTCTCCCTACCTGTCCAACTTTATCTCACACCATCTTTTTCCTTCACTCACTACCTTTCTGGCACGCTAGCTGCCTTTCTCTTCCTCAAACATATGAGGCCATTTCCCACCACAGGGCCTTTGCAAGTGTTCTTCTCTCTACATGTAATTTTTTATCCCTCTAGCTCTTTGCTCCATACCTTTCAGGCCTCCTCTCAATATGATCTTCTCAGTGAGGTCTTTTCTTGCCTTCTATCTAAGTTGCCTCTGCTGGATATTTAGTATCTCATAAGATTGCTTGTATCTCTCATATCATTTTTTACACTCTGTAATTATGTTGCCCATTTATGTATTTACTTTGTTGTTACCTGTCTTCTCCCGCTGAATTTCATGATATTTTTCATTGAAGCATAATGGACATGTAACATTATATTAGTTTCAGGTGTACAACATAATAATCTGATATTTGTATATATTGCAAAATGATCATAATAAATCCAGTTAACGTCTGTCACCATACATTGTTCAAAATTATTTTTTCTCATGATGAGAACTTTTAAGATCTAGTGTCTTAACAAGTTTCAAATATGCAACACAGTATTATTAACTATAGTCATCATGCTGTACATTACATCTCCATGACTTATTTATTTAATAACTGGAAGTTTGTATCTTTTGACCCCCTTCACCCATTTCTCTGATTCCCCCCAGCCCCTCCCTCTGGCAACCACTGATCTGTTCTCTGTATCTATGAGCTCATTTTGTTTTTCTTTTTTAGATTCCACATGTAAATGAGATCATACCGTATTTGTCTTTCTCTGACGTATTCCACTTAGCATAATGCCCTCAAGTCTCATCCCTATTGTAGCAAATGGGGAGATTTCATCCTTTTTATGGCTGAATAATATTCCACTGTGTATGTATGTATATACATGTATGTGTGTATATCACATTTTATCTATTTATCCATTGATAGACACTTAGCTTGTTTCCATATCTTGACTATGGTAAATAATGCTGCAGTGCTGCAGTGAACATGGAGGTGTATATATCTTTTCAAGTTAGTTTTTTCTGGTTTTTTTAGATAAACACTCAGAAGTGAAATTGCTGGATCATACAGTAGTTCAATTTTTAATTTTTGAGGAACCTCCATGTTGTTTTCCATAGTGGCTGCACCAGTTTACATTCCCACCAACAGTACACAAGGGTTCCCTTTTCTCTACATCCTAACCAACATTTGTTATTTCTTATCTTTTGATAACAGCCACTCTTACAGGTGTGAGATGACATCTCGTTGTGGTTTTGATTTGTATTTCCCTGATGATTTGGATTTCAAGATCTTTGAGATAAAAAACCTTATCTGTCTTGTTTACTGCAGTGCCCAAGATAGCTAATACAGTGCCTGGCACACATTAGACACTCACTACATGTTTGTGGAATGAATGACAAATGTTAGATTGAACATTTTGAAATAATAAAAAAGTAAAGAAAAGTAGTTTATGCTCTTTCTGAGAAGAAATTGCACAGGCATATTTATATGAAGGCATAAAAAGGAGGGAGGAGAAAGGTCTCCCTATAGGAAAGGTTCTAAAGGCGAGGGTTTGTTTAGAAAGATAGCCAAGCCAGAAGCTCTGACTGAGGTGGACAATGGCCTGGCATTCTCTGACCCCAAAGGTGGCTCCTGTCAAAGCAGTGGCATGAATTCTCACTTGGCGGAGCATTTCAGACCAGATGAACCATGCCAAACCAAAGAGCTGGGAGCAAAAGCATCATTTTCATGATGTCATTTTGTAGCGCTATCTCGAATGATTTCACAGGTTAATACTAGCATCTCTTGGTATTTAGAGCTAACTACCTTTAAGCCATAATTTGTCATCTTCAAATTAATCGTAGACCCAGATGGCATCCTGGCTCAACCAGGATGTGCTCCTGGGAAGAAGAGGCATTACCTCTTCTTCTGGCATGGTTGTGGCTGACACAGGCCCTGGTATGCTGGCCTCAGGACTCATTTCTTGAGGAGACTGGGCACATTCAGCTCCACACTTGGGCCTGGTTCCATGGACATGTCCAGAACCTCACAGTTGCTAATACCATCCTGGCTCACTCCACACAGAACATTTTTTCTCTTTTTCATTTCCTGCTTCTGGTAGGCAGAACTTTTGCTTACAACTTTGGAAGGAGTATATCACTTATAGGCTGGTAGAATAGACTGAAGGACAGTAGACTTTGGATTTACACGTGGTTCTCTGGCTTTACCACTTGGAAATTCTACGATCTTTGCAAAATCACTTAACCTGACTGAGATTTTCTCCTCTATAAATGCAGAAGATATCACTAAATAGAGTATTTCTGAGGATTCCATAAAATAGTATGTTTGAATGTGTTTGACACATAAATATTTCCTTTTCTTCTCCCTCTCTTTTTTCTTTCCCATGTAGTTGATGTATAATGTCTCTGGATACTGGCAGAACCAGCATTAATGGTCAGAAACTGGTTCTCAAGCCATAGTCTTGATTTTACATCCCAGGATTCCCTGTCCACCTCTACGTTCACTGACTACACTAAGATATAGTGGGAGGTTTGAATGAAAGTAAGCCACAAATTAGGACTAAGTGACTTTGATCATCTTACCTAGTGCAGAGAAATCTTTATTTCTTTCTTTTAAATTTATTTAGTTTAATTTATTTATTTTGGGCTGCATTAGGACTTTGTTGCTGCGTGCGGGCCTTCTCTAGTTGTGGCAAGTGGGGGCTACTCTTCGTCATGGTGTGCAGGCTTCTCACTGTGATGGCTTCTCTTGTTGCGGAGCACGGGCTCTAGGCACACGGGCTTCAGTACTTGTGGCGCGTGGGCTCGGTAGCTGTGGCTCACGGGCTGTAGAGCACAGGCTCAGTAGTTGTGGCACACGGGATTAATTGCTCCATGGCACATGAGTTCTTACCAGACCAGGGATCAAACCTGTGTCCCCTGCATTGGCAGGCAGATTCTTAACCACTGTGCCACCAGGGAAGTCCGAAATCTTTATTTCATTAGGCATTGCCTTAGAGTTTAGTACATCTTCTTGTACTGTTTCCAAAGATATCAACCAGCAAAGAGAGAGGAATAGTATACATATATCAGGTGTAGTAGACAGAATTTTGACCCCATGACTTTTTCTCTCTCTGGTGTTACACCCATGTATATGTTACATGGCAGAAGGGACTTCATAGATGTAATGAAGGTTACTAATCAGTGGACCTTAAGATAGGGAGATTACATTATCTCTTTAAAGCAGGAGGGGAAATCGGAGATATGCAAAACATGAGAATGATTCTGTGCTATTGTTGGGTTGAAGACACGGTATCATATGTCAAGGAAATGGGAATCTCAGTCCTACAGCCACATGGAACTGGATTCTGCCAATAACCATTGAGCATGGAAGAGGATCTTGGGCCTCAACAGGCAGAGAACTACAACCCTGGCTGACACCTTGATTTTACCCTTGTGAGACCCTAAACACAAAATACAGTCATATCATGCTGTACTTCTGACCTACCAAAACTGTGAGATAATAAAGTGTTGTTTTAGGCCATTATATTTGTGGTAATTTCTTACAGAATCAGTTTTTAAAAAATACACCAGGCTTGCAACTTTCTCCAAAGCATGATAACAATAAAAATTAATCAGGAGGGCAGCTTCAAGATGGTGGAGGAGTAAGACATGGATATCACCTTCCTCCCCACAAATACATCAAAAATAACTCTACAAGTGGAACAACTCCTATAGAACACATACTGAACGCTGGCAGAAGACCTCAGACTTCCCAAAAGGCAAGAAACTCCCCACGTACCTGGGTAGGGCAAAAGAAAAAAGAAAAAACAGAGACAAAAGAATAGGGACGGGACCTGCACCAGTGGGAGGGAGACGTGAAGGAGGAAAGGTTTCCACACACTAGGAAGCCCCTTCATTGGCAGAGACGGGGGGTGGAAGTGGGGGAAGCTTTGGAGCCACAGAGAAGAGCTCAGCAACAGGGGTGCGGAGGGCAAAGCAGAGAGATTCCCGCACAGAGAATCAGTGCCAACCAGCACTCACCAGCCTGAGAAGCTTGTCTGTTCACCCTCCAGGACGGGTGAGGACTGGGAGCTAAGACTCGGGCTTCAGAGGTCAGAACCCAGGGAGAGGACTGGGGTTGGCTGCGTGAACACATTCTGAAGGAGGCTAGTGCGCCACAGCTAGCCGAGAGGGAGTCCGGGAAAACGTCTGGAGCTGCCTAAGAGGCAAGAGACAATTGTTTCAGGGTGCGTGAGGAGAGGGGATTCAAAGCACTGCCTAAACCAGATCCAGAGATGGGCATGAGTCATGGCTATCAGTGCGGACACCAGAGATGGACATGAAACACTAAGGCTGCTACTGCAGCCAACAAGAAGCCTGTGTGCAAGCACAGGTCACTATCCACACCTCCCCTCCTGGGAGTCTGTGCAGCCCGCCACTGCCAGGATCCTGTGATCCAGGGACAACTTCCCTGGGAGAACACACGGCATGCCTCAGGCTGTTGCAACGTCATGCTGGCCTCTGCTGCAGCAGGCTCACCCCACATTCTGTACCACTCCATCCTCCCAGCCTGAGTGAGCCAGACCCCCTAATCAGCTGCTAATTTATCCCCATTCTCTCTGGGTGGGGAAGAGATGCCCTCAGGTGACCAAATCAAAAGCTGAACCCCAGGAGCTGTGCGAACAAAGAAGAGAAAGGGAAATCTCTCCCAGCAGCCTCAGGAGGAGCAGATTAAATCTCCACAATCAACTTGATGTACCTGCATCAGTGGAACACCTGAAAGACAACAAATCATCACAATATTGAGGCGGTGGACTTTGGGAGCAACTGTAGACTTGAGGTTTGCTTTCTGCGTCAAATTTGTTTCTGGTTTTATGTTTATCTTAGTTTAGTATTTAGAGCTTATTTTCATTGGTAGATTTGTTTATTGATTTGGTTGCTCTCTTCCATTTAAAAAATATATATATATATATTTTTTTCCTCTTTCTCTTTTGGTGAATGTGTATGTTTCTTTTTGTGATTTTTGTCTGTATACATTTGCTTTTACAATTTGTCCTAGTGTTCTCTCTGTCCATTTCTTTTTGGTTTAGTTTTTTTAGTACAGTTTTTAGCACTTGTTATCACTGGGGGATTTGGGTTTTGGTTTGGTTGCTCTCTTCTTTCTTTCTGTTTTTTATTACTTTTTAATTTTTTAATAATTTTTATTTTTTTAAATAACTTTATTTATTCTTTCTTTCTTTCTTTTTCATTCTCCCTTTTCTTCTGAGCCATGTGCCTGACAGGGTCTTGGTGCTCTGGCCAGATTTCAAGCCTGAGCCTCTGAGGTGGGCGGACCTAGTTCCGAACATTGCTCCCCAAGAGACCACCCGGCCCTATGTAATATCAAACGGCAAAGTCTCTGCCAGAGATCTCCATCTCAACACTAAGACGCAGCTCCACTCAACAAGCGGCAAGCTACAGTGCTGCACACACCAGGCCAAACAACTAGCAAGACAGGAACACAACCCCACCCATTAGCAGAGAGGCTGCCTAAAATCATAAGTTCACAAACACCCCAAACACACCACCAGGCTCTGTCCGGCCAACCAGGAGGACAAAATCCAGTCTCATCCACCAGAACACGGACACTTGTCCCCTCGACCAGGAAGCCTATACAACCCACAGAACCAATCTTCCACACTGGGGGCAGACACCAAAAACAATGGGAACTATGAACCTGCAGCCTGAGAAAAGGAGACACAGAAAACAGCAAGTTAAGCAAAATGAGAAGACAGAGAAATATGCAGCAGATGAAGGAGCAAGGTAAAAATTCACCAGACCAAACAAATGAAGAGGAAATAGGCAGTCTACCTGAAAAAGAATTCAGAGTAATGATAGTCAAGATGATCCAAAATCTTGGAAATAGAATGGAGAAAATATAAGAAATGTTTAACAAGGACCTAGAAGAACTAAAGAGCAAACAAACAATAATGAACAACACAATAAATGAAATTTAAAATTCTCTTTAAGGAATCAATAGCAGAATAACTGAGGCAGAAGAACAAAATAACTACCACAGAAAATAACTACCACAGAGCAGAGTAAACAAAAAAGAATGAAAAGAATGGAGGACAGTTTCAGAGACTACTGGGACAACATTAAATGCACCACCATTTGAATTATAGGGGTACCAGAAGAAGAAGAGAAAGAAAAAGGGACTGAGAAAATATTTGAAGAGATTATAGTTGAAAACTTCCATAATATGGGAAATAAAATTAAAGTCTAGGAAGCACAGAGAATCCCAAAGAGGATAAATCTAAGGAGAAACATGCCGAGACACATATTAATCAAACTAACAAATGTTAAATTCAAAGAAAAAATATTAAAAACAGCAAAGAAAAATCAATAAATAACATACAAGGGAATCTCCATAAGGTTAATATCTGATCTTTCAACAGAAACACTGAATACCAGAAGGGAGTGGCAGGACACATTTAAAGTGATGAAAGGGAAAAACTTACAACCAATATTCCTCTACCCAGCAAGGATCTAATTCAGATTCGACAGAGAAATTAAAACCTTTACAGACAAGCAAAAGCTAAGAGAATTCAACACCACCAAACGGGCTTTACAACAAATGCTAAAGGAACTTCTCAAGGAAAGAAACACAAGAGAAGGAAAAGACCTACAATAACAAACACAAAACAATTAAGAAAATGGTAATAGGAACATACATATGGATAACTAGCTTAAATGTAAATGGATTAAATGCTCCAACCAATAGACATAGAATGGCTGAATGGAAACAAAAACAAGACCTATATATATGCTGTCTACAAAACACCCATATCAGACCTAGGCACACATACAGACTGAAAGTGAGGGGATGGAAAAAGATATTCCATGCAAATGGAAATCAAAAGAAAGCTGGAGTAGCAATACTCATATCACATAAAATAGACTTCAAAATAAAGGCTATTACAAGAGACAAAGACGGACACTACATAATGATCAAGGGGTCAATCCAAGAATATATAACAATTGTAAATATTTATGCACCCAACATAGGAGCACCTCAATATATAATGAAAATGCTAACAGCCATAAAAGGGGAAATCGACAGTAACACAATCATAGTAGGGGACTTTAACACCCCATTTTTACCAATAGACAGATCATCCAAAATGAAAATAAATAAGGAAACACAAGCTTTAAATGACACATTAAACAAGATGGACTTAATTCATATTTATAGGACATTCCATCCAAAAACAACTGAATACACTTTCTTCTCATGTGCTCATGGCACATACTGCAGGATACATCATATCTCGGGTCACAAATCAATCCTTGGTAAATTTAAGAAAATTGAAATCGTATCAAGTACCTTTTTCAAACCACAATACTATGAGGCTAGATATGAATTACAGGAAAAAAAACAAACTAAAAAATACAAACACATGGATGCTAAGCAATACACTACTAAATAACCAAGAGATCATTGAAGAAATCAAAGAGGAAATCAAAAAATACCTAGAAAAAAATGACAATGAAAACACAATGACCCAAAACCTATGGGATGCAGCAAAAGCAATTCTAAGAGAGAATTTTATACAATACAATCCTACCTCAAGAAACAAGAAAAATCTCAAATAAACAACCTAACCTTACACCTAAAGCAATTAGAAAAAGAACAACAACAAAAAAAAACCCCAAAGTTAGCAGGAGGAAAGAAATCATAAAGATCAGATCAGAAATAAATGAAAAAGAAATGAAGGAAATGATAGCAAAGATCAATAAAGCTAAAAGCTGGTTCCTTGAGAAGATAAACAAAATTGAAAACCATTAGCCAGACTCATCAAGAAAAGAAGGGAAAAGACTCAAATCAATAGAATTAGAAAGGAAAAAAGAGAAGTAACAAGTGACACTGCAGAAATACAAAGGATCATGAGAGATTACTACAAGCAACTCTATTCCAATAAAATGGACAACCTGGAAGAAACGGACAAATTCTTAGAAAAGCACAACCTTCTGAGACAGAACAAGGAAGAAATAGAAAATATGAACAGACCAATCACAAGCACTGAAATTGAAACTGTGATTAGACATCTTCCAACAAACAAAAGCTCAGGACAAGATGGATTCACAGGTGAATTCTATCAAACATTTAGGAAGAGCTAACTCCTATCCTTATCAAACTCTTCCAAAATACAGCAGAGGGAAGAACACTCCCAAACTCAATCTATGAGGCCACTATCTCCCTGTTACCAACACCAGACAAAGGTGTTACAAAAAAATAAAACTACAGGCCAATATCACTGATGAACACAGATGCAAAAATCCTCAACAGAATACTAGCAAACAGAACCCAACAGCACATTAAAAGGATCATACACCATGATCAAGTGGGATTTAGCCCAAGAATGCAAGGATTCTTCAATGTATAAAAATCAATCAATGTGATACACCATTTTAACAAACTGAAGGATAAAAACCATATGATAATCTCAGTAGAAGCAGAAAAAGATTTCAACAAAATTCAACACCCATTTATGATAAACACTCTCCAGAAAATAGACATAGAGGGAACTTACCTCAACATAATAAAGGCCATATATGAAAAACCCACAGCCAACATCATTCTCAATGGTGAAAAACTGAAACCATTTCCTCTAAGATCAGGAACAAGACAAGGTTGCCCACTCTTGCCACTGTATTCAATATAGTTTTGGAAGTTTTAGCCATGGAAATCAGAGAAGAAGAAGAATTAAAAGGAATCCAAATCAGAAAAGAAGTAAAACTGTCACTGTTTGCAGATGACATGATACTATACATAGAGAATCCTAAAGAAGCTACCAGAAAACTACTAGAGCTAGTCAATGAATTTGGTAAAGTATCAGGATACAAAATTAATGCACAGGAATCTCTTGCATTCCTATACACTAATGATGAAAAATCTGAAAGAGAAATTAAGAGAACACTCCCATTTACCATTGCAAAAAAAAAAAAAAGAATAAAATACCGAGGAATAAACCCATCTAAGGAGACAAAACACCTGTATGCAGAAAATTATAAGACACTGATGAAAAAAATTAAAGATGATGCAAACAGATGGAGAGATATACCATGTTCTTGGATTGGAAGAATCAACATTGTGAAAATGACTATAATACCCAAAGCAATCTACAGATTCAATGCAATCCCTGTCAACAACCAATGGCATTTTTCACAAAACTAGAATAAAAAATTTCACAATTTGTATGGAAACACAAAAGACCCCATATAGCCAAAGCAATCTTGAGAAAGAAAAACGGAGCTGGAGGAATCAGGCTCCCTGACTTCAGACTATACTGCAAAGCTACAGTAATTAAGACAGTATGGTACTGGCACAAAAACAGAAATATAGATCAGTGGAACACGATAGAAAGCCCAGAGATAAACCCATGCACATATGGTCACCTTATCTTTGAAAAAGGAGGTAGGAATATACAATGGAGAAAAGACAGCTTCTTCAATAAGTGGTGCTGGGAAAACTGGACAGCTACATGTAAAAGAATGAAATTAGAACACTCCCTAACTCCATACACAAAAATAATCTCAAAATGGATTAAAGACCCAGATGTAAGGCCAGACACTATAAAACTCTTAGAGGAAAACAGGGAGAACACTCTGTGACATAAATCACAGCAAGATCCTTTTTGACACACCTCTTAGAGAAATGGAAATAAAAACAAAAATAAACAAAGGGGACCTATTGAAACTTAAAAGCTTTTGCCCAGCAAAGGAAACCATAAACAAGACGAAAAGACAACCCTCAGAATGGGAGAAAATATTTCCAAATGAAACAACTGACAAAGGATTAATCTCCAAAATTTATAAGCAGCTCATGCAGCTCAATAACCAAAAAACAAAAACCCAATCCATGAATGGGCAGAAGACCTAAATCAACATTTCTCCAAAGAAGATATACAGGTTGCCAACAAACACAAGAAAGGATTCTCAACATCACTAATCGTTAGATAAATGCAAATCAAAACTACAATGAGGTATCACCTCACACCGATCAGAATGGCCATCATCAAAAAGTCTACAACCAATAAATGCTGGAGAGGGTGTGGAGAAAAGGGAACCCTCTTGCCCTGTTGGTGAGAATGTAAATTGATACAGCCACTATGGAGAACAGTATGGAGGTTCCTTAAAAAACTAAAAATAGAACTACCATATGACCCAGCAGTCCCACTACTGCGCATATATCCTGAGAAATCCATAATTCAAAAAGAGTCGTGTACCACAATATTCGTTGCAGCACTATTTACAATAGCCAGGACATGGAAGCAACCCAAGTGTCTATCAACAGACGAATGGATAAAGAAGATGTGGCACATATATACAATGGAATATTACTCAGCCATAAAAAAAAACGAAATTGAGTTATTTGTAGTGAGGTGGATGGACCTAGAGTCTGTCATACAGAGTGAAGTAAGTCAGGAAGAGAAAAACAAATACCCAATGCTAACACATATATATGGAATCTAAAAGAAAAAAAAATGGTTCTGAAGGACCTAGGGGCAAGACAGGAATAAAGACACCAATGTTGAGAACGGGCTTGAGGACACAGGGAGCGGGAAGGGTAAACTGGGACTAAGTGAGCGAATGGCATTGACCTATATAAACTACCAAATGTAAAACAGATAGCTAGTGGGAAGCAGCTGCATAGCACAGGGAGATCAGCTTGGTGCTTTGTGTCATTTGCCCACAATTCCTGTCTGCTTCAGAAGAGACCTGATTCTGCCTTCAGAATTTGGGGACCCATGATTTCTTGTCTTTGGAGTTTAGTGTCAGGTGAAACACAAGCCTGACTCTGGTCTTCAGGGGAATGCCAGTAATCAAAATTTCACTGAGCATTTTCTAGGTGTCAAACACTGTGTTAAGGCACCAGGACAGCAAGATACAGTAAGTCCCCTACATAGGAACGAGTTCTGTTCCAAGAGTGCATTCATAGGTCCAATTTGTTTGTAAGTCCAACAAAATTAGCCTTTGTACCCAACTAACACAATCGGCTATATAAGTACTGTACTGTAATAGGTTTATAATACTTTTCACACAAATAATACATAACAAACATAAAAAATAAGGAAGGCATTTTTAATCTTACAGTACAGTACCTTGAAAAGTACAGTAGTACAGTACAACAGCTGGTGCTTCTTAGCAGTACCAGCTACATCACCGCTGCTTTTATGCTTGTTTCTGGACATCCTGGGCTTGAAATACAGATACTGTACTACTGTATGCTATACAGTACTGTACAATAAAGTACACAAAAGCACAACCACTTGTAGAGAGTGCACGCATGTGACGATGTATGCCAGACACGTGAACTAAGTTATGTGATTGGACATGCGAACGCACGTTGGCACGTTTGAAAGTTTGTAACTAGAAGGCTCTTATGCAGGGGACTTACTGTAATGAGTACTGTGTCTGCCTTCTAGGAGAAAGTAGCTGACTTCCTCTATAACCCCTAGAGACTGAACAGAGGTTACTGTAGTGGTCATTGTAGTGCTTTGGCCTGATTCCCCATCCCACCTATTTCAGGACTGAAGCACTAACTCATCTGCTCTGTGTTGGTGACCGATAGGTTATGGTTGAGTCCTCCTGGGAGAATGGCCTCATCTTGAAGGGAGCTGCCACACCCAAGGTTCTGTCCCAAGGTCAGTATGGAGATATAAAAGTCTGCCCCTGGCCCTGATTTGGGACAACTCTGCAGGATCATACTTGCTGCAAAGCTCCCAGTAGGATCAATTGGGCCTTCATTGTGACTGCTTTGCAGTTTGACTTCTCCCCTACCTCATTCTGCTTCCTTTACTCCCTCATGTGTGTTGACATTGAGAGTACAGCCCAATAAATCTCGTCTGCTTCCTGGTGAACGTGCCCTATGAAAGTCACGATACTTAGGGCATTGTTATGGGATAACCCTATGAAAGTCTGTATCAATATTATGCTTCACTTCTAGGTTTATACATCTATAAACCTTTCACAGGAGGAAACTAGCTTCAGCCAAGAATTCTGGGTAACACTAATAAAACATAACCTAACTGAACAATAGAAATTTAATTTACTTGTTTTAGTGTTTATCACACTTGCCTAAAACTCAGAACTAGGACTCAGAATTGAAGGTGTAATCAGTATTAGAACTCAGTACTTATGGTGTAAGTGTGGATTAGTTTCAATGCATTAAGACTAAAAGAACTTTATTCTCTTTTACCTATAGCAGCTGCTTTAAGAAAGGGAAAATGAAACTCTATTTTCATCCCTCTGAAGAAAATTTCTAGATAATACAGTCATATTGTATTTGCAGAAGGTGTTATTATAAAGCAATGTATGCAAAGTTCAAGGTTTTTAAAAATCATTTGTCTTCATAGTACATATAGTGGAATATTAGTTAGCTATTTTTTATGATATCTAATTCAATACTGTAGTAGTGACATATGTACTCCAAGTGGTTAATACAAAGTTACTTACTTTATTTGTTACATAGTTTCTCCCGTAATACAGAACTCAATATATTAACGTATAAAATCTTCCTAATCTTTGAAAATGTCAAAATGCATCTGCTGATTGATAATAAAATGCCAATAATAAAATAAAATAAATTTTACGTATAATTTTTACAAACATTGGGGTATATAAATTCCCAGAAGTCTTTTTCTAGACCTTTCTTTGGTTAACACGATAGAGAGAATGACAGATTGCTGTGTTTCTCAAACTATTTGTCAAGGTGGTACCTGAAGCCATAAGCTAAATATTTATATAGAACAGTATAGACTTTGAAATTTGCATGAACTTTTAAGAGAGAACATAGACTTCAAAGAATTTTCTACAATGAGCTGGTTTTACCTAATCATATCATTCTTTTCTCTCTGCCTCCTCACATTGTTTGCTGCACTTAAGCAGTAAAGTTTGATAAAAAATTGCTATGTAGATTTGATGGTGGATCATAAATTTGGCTTTTTGCTTAGAGACGGCCACAATTTATTTATGCAACCATCATTTATTGCTAACCTACTATGTGTGGCATTGTGTAAAGAAAGCTGTCTCCTCTTTTCTCTGCTTCAGTCCTATGCCATATAAGGCAGCTTCCATTCAACCTCAGTAATCCAAGCTCTGCTTTAAGCCTTCACATTTTTAAACCCTTAAGAAAGCATGACTGCACTCAAAGTAATCAAAATGGAGGGAAGCTGTGACATCCTGGACTGGCCTTCAGCTCAGAGGTGAGCCACAGCGAGTGCTGAGGTCCAGCTCCTCAGATAAACAGTGAGCTGGCTTCCCCTAATTAAGCTTCTCTCCAGGTGCTCTCAGGGCAAATAAATGAGACCTGATGTGGATAAGGTGAGAAATAGTTTAAAAACCAACCTGAATTTGTCAATGGAGTCTGAGTTGCTCCCAGCCCCACCCCTCTTTAGGTCCAGAGGTTACATATTTTCCTGACATTTCTGCATTCAGCTTTCTTGCTCAGCAAGCTTTGTAGAACCTGAGGGGTTTACATTACCCAGATGAGTGTGGAGGAAATCAACGTTTCATCCACTGCTGTGGGTGGGCTTGGGCAAGGGAATGAAAATGTTTGCTAAATTTAGATGGCTCATATAATGCTTACTACACACAACAATGTGTTTTCAGAACACTAAATTTGGAAAGACAAGAATTTCCGCCCTAAACAGCTTCACTCACCATTGAATTGAACAGAATTGAAAACACCTGAGAGCAGTGAATTATGTGAAGTCTTTTTAACTGCAAGATTTCCATCAGATCAGGATGACCAAAAATTAGGGCGTGTGAACAACTGTCAAGAGGAAGTCATTTCCAATCCCTGTTTTAAAAATACCCAACAACTTTTCATTACAGCAAACAATAGATTTTTATTTGGCAAAATTGCCCCCCAATAAATGACATGCTCAGTGGTGTGTCTTGTCATTTTAATTTTGATAAAAATCTACTGATTTCAAGTGGATGTGAGACTGCCATATTTGTGGTTTTGATCTAATGAAATGCCCAAGTTAGGGAATCAGTTATTTTCACAGGTATTATTATTACTTGCCTGAAAGAAGAATCAGCTGACTAGGACTCTAAGAATATCTGCCTGGGATGATCCTTTTGGAGACCTTTACTTGTAGATTTCCCTTAAGAAGTAATACCTTAACCTACATTTTTAGTTAATTATCACTCAGGATTTTTTAAAATCATTTTCATTTTTTTCAAATTTAGAGAAATTCCTGATCCTCTCTCATGTTTTGTCTGATTTATACGTTTTTTTCCTTTTTTTTTTTTGACCATACTGTTTTTTTAATCTCTGCTCTTTTATTGTGTAATCATTTTGATGATTGCTGTGTCATTTATTTAACATCTTTTTCTAATTTGTCTTTGCAGTGAGGATTGTAAACAGCAACACCTGTTGAAACCCATACAAAGCAGCCAGTGCCACACTTTGGGGACAAATAGCTGAATGCTTTCATAGTGCTCTGCAGACTGGAACATGGCCCTTCCTGACGCTCTTCTGGCTTTGATGAAGATCTCAATCCTCATCTTGGCTGGCTAAGAGAGACTAAAAAAAAAAAAAAAAAACCCGCTCCCTTATATTCCATATACTCTAGAGGCCAAATTACGGTAGAGGAGGATGCTTCAAGGATAGCTCAGAGAAGTTACTGCTATAACAACTTTATCTTGTTTTCAATATGCTTCAAAGTCTCTCTGAAAAAAAATTATAACTTTAAACTATAAAGCTTCATATTATTGTATTATGATCCATTTGTTTCCTCATCAATGAACGTGAATTAAACATGTATAACTCTCATCTAAGGAAAGTATCCAGTTATTTATGTGAAGCCTTCCAAAGCCTACCCAAGACTGCTTTGGTAGTTTCCATAAGTTCTACAAATGATGTCAGATTCCAGGTTAAGAAAGTAGTGAACAGACTTATTCCCCCTCCTTTGGTTCCCATTTTAGGAAATGTCACCATTATCTAAGCCAGAGCCTGGAATATCATTCATTCTACCACTTCTCTGTCCCTCACCAGCAGCAGCGAGTCCATTCAATTTATGGATTCTGCATCCTAAGTTTCTCTCCAATACATTTCCTTCTTTCAGCCTTGACTGCTGAAGCAGCCTCCTAACTGATCCCCTTGCTATTATTCAGCCTTGGCTCTCTCCTTCCTTCTCTGATCTGCAGCCAGAGAGATATGAATCTAATATAAATATTATTATGCACTTCTACCTGCCCCCTATTTATAATCTCCAGTGCTCCTCTGATCTCAGGATAAAGTCTAAATCCTTAAATATCACTCAAGACCTTTCCAGATCTACACCCTAATTACTATCTCTCCACTGTCATTTCTCACCTTGAAATCTGGTGACAATTGCTTCGAGTTCCGCAAATATGCCTCTTGCCTTTGCACCTGCTGCTTCCTCTGCCTAAAACATTTCTCTTGCTCATTGCCTGGCTACCTTCTATTCATTCTTCAAGAGGCCATTTAAATGTCAAGAGGCCATTTAAATGTTACCTTCTCTAGGAAGACCTAGATTGGGTTAGGAGTTCTGCTTCTGTGCTCCTGAAGCTCTGGTCTTCAGTCAACAGTACTCATCACCCTGTCTCACCAAACTCCTCCCAACACATTCTCCCACTGATAGATCATATCTTATTCAGCTTTCTGTGTCCAACACCTGGCACAGGGCCTGATACAGAGCAGCCTCGATGAATGTCTGTTGAATGGATTGATTAATTAATTAATTAATTAATGAACAGATGAACACTGACTCTTGATGTGCTTTGCTTCTCCTTTGGAGGCTGCTTTCAGGCACGTAACCTTCAGATATAAACCATCTCTGTATCTGCTCTCTTGTAGCAACTTTCACCAAAAATGTTGGAGGCCAATGGCGCATCTTGCTGTTTGAAGGTTTCCGAGATAGTGGGAATAAGGCTTTAAAGACAGCTTCAACAGGGAAGAAACAAATGGCAATCACAGTAGAGCAGGACAGCTTGAAACCACAGGGACAGCCAGTGAAATCCTCTTATTTTTAAGGCACGGAAACTGAGGTCTGGAAAGGTTAACTGGCTGTCGGGGTCATAACCATGTCAACCACAAAGGATCTTGGACCTTAGGCATCCTGATTCTAGCCTGTATTTCCTGAAGTGTGCAGTGTAAGGCTTCTGTGTTGTGTACTACTGTAGTCACTAGCCTCATGTACCTGTTGAGTACTTGATACGTATAAACTGAGATGTGCTATAAGTGTAAAATACATACCAGATATAAAAGACAGTGTAAAATGTCTCATAAATAATAATAATGTCTCATAAATAATAATAGTTTTATATTGACTGTAAGTGTTGAAATATTTCAGATATGAGTTTAAATAAAATATTAAAATTAATTTCTCCTTTTTATTTTTATATTTTTAATATAGTTAGTAGAAAATTTTAAATTATATATGATATGCATTATTTCTGCTGGATAGTTTTGCTCAAGATGAATTTTAGGTAATATGCAAACAGGGCATTAAATAAGAGTAAATCATATAGTATAAAAAATTATTCTTGTTCATTCCCCTTTAACACTTCTGATTAGATCAAAGATAAATCCTAGTTTAGTACTAGATTTTCTCTAGTACTACATAATTTCCCTTTTTAACACCCCAATAATTAGAGCCTAAGAAAGCAGTGAAATCCAGGTAGAATTTAACAACATGGCAACATGGTTTTGTTTCATCATATTTGCTTTTTGTTTTTTAATTTTTAACTGAGAAATCTTTAATTGCTCTAAAAAAAATAACTGTCTAAAGCAAATATAGAAATGCATTTTTACAGCACATGAAAAATAAAATGCACAAAACAAGAGCACAAAGAATGGTAGGGGGAATTAAGAATTGTAAGGTTTTGTACTATATATGAAGTAATATAATACTATTTGAAGGTAGGCTCTGATTAAAGATGTACATTGTGAACTCAAGGGTAACCACTAAATTTTTTTTAACATCTTTATTGGAGTATAATTGCTTTACAATGGTGTGTTAGTTTCTGCTTTATAACCAAGTGAATCAGCTATACATATACATATATCCCCATATCTCCTCCCTCTTGCATCTCCCTCCCACCCTCCCTATCGCACCCCTTTAGGTGGTCACAAAGCACCGAGCTGATCTCCCTGTGATATGCAGCTGCTTCCCACTAGCTATCTATTTTACATTTGGTAGTGTATATATGTCCATGCCACTCTCTCACTTTGTCCCAGCTTACCCTTCCCCCTCTCCATGTCGAATTACCCTCTATTTAGGTTAGGTGATACTAGTTTTCAATTTTTGTGATGAAATAAACTTTCATTTATTTAACTAAAAAACAATAAGTATATTTAAGTCAAAATATTACATAAATACTGGTAGAGATAGCACAGGACTGAAAGAAATCATGAAGGTATTATGTGAATGGCCAAAGTTTAGGAAATGATCTACATATGATCTGTAAAACCTCTACGTATAATCTGTAAAACGTGACTGTTCAGAGTTTAACTCTAACTTCGATAGGGCCATTGCAACATAAATGCTTCCATTTCTGACCACAAAAGACTGGATTCAGCCACAATTGGCCAGCAAGGGGTATGACCGTCAAGGTCTGTCAAAGTCATCCTATGTCATGAACTGAGATGACACATCTTTTGGGCCAGGGGAAAATACTTGCAGTGTGTGGTAGTTGAATCTAGAAGTAATTTAGGGTCATTCTGGGTAGGAGAACTGAGGGAGAGCAAACATGGAAAAAATTGGGATGATGAAAAATGAGGAGTATATGACCAAATTCCTGAATTACATCTTAGAAGCCAAACAGCATAATAAGCTCTGGAATAGGACTATTTGGCCTTGAATCCTGCTTTAGGCATCTTCTAGCTCTATGATCTAGGATAAATTACTTAACCTTCTATAGTTTAGTTTCTTTGTCTGTAAATGTGTTAATAATAGTCACTACTTTAAAGGCTTTCTGTGAGGCACATACTAAATATCAATACTAGATTAATATTAGCTATATTCATCATTATCCACTTTTTTTTTCATTGTCCACATTTTTATCATCATCACTGTCACAGAATGATGACATTCAGAGGTGAATGGAGATGTATGTGTGATTTTAATCTAGAATAGGCATTAATAAATTGATGCCTGGAGTCTGAGAGCATGCAGAAGACAGTGTATGACTGAATTAATCAGGATTAGGTTAAAAATTGCCAAATTATCCTACAGGCAGGCTTTCCTAAGAATCCTTTCCATAAAGGACCAATCACAGTGGACTATGTCATAGTCACTCCACTGACACTGGACAATCCTATAGCACTGTTTCTTTTAAAGGCTTCTAGGAACATGTTTAATAAATGGGTAAATATTGTTATCTCCGTTTTTGCCAATGATGTCACTTCTACCTGGTTAATCATTGTTTTTATAACATAGCATTAAGACATTTTTCCTGCAGTTTTTTTTTTCTTTTTCCCCATGCAGTGGTTAGGGCCTGAGGAGGCAAAGAAAAAAGGAGAAAATGCCTCTAAATAGACTTTTTGTTTTTCCTTTTTGCAATCATGCTGATTTCTATACCCTGAAGTTTCTACTCCCACACATTCTGATGATGGGTAAATTAGCAATAACTTAGATCAGTGTTTTGAACTTGAGCATTAATCTGTGCCTTGTTTTTTCCTTCATATACCTCTTCAAAAAACTTACGAAATCTATAAGCAATAATTTTTAACTTTTTTGAGGGATTGAAAATGCCATTTGAAAATCTATTGAAAGCTGTAAAGTATATCCCCGGAAAGATAAATGTTCCCACATTTAAAGAGAAAATGTTATGCACAGTTTCATGGGGTTCGTGGACCCCTTGAAGTCTACTAACCCCAGATTAAACATCTCTATTGTAAGGACAAATAAGCTATTGGCCAACCTGGGACTACAAGGAAAATGCAGAAAGTGTAAGTGAACAAGTTCCCTGATCTCTGGGGCACAAATGTCTGTGAAAGCAAAAGGTGGAACAGAAATGCTTTTATTTTTAAATTATTGATAGGAAGTTGAATAACTATCTGATTTTCTCTAGGTTTATATCTTTAGAATATAGCATCGTTATTAAAAATGCTGTGGATCTTAAATGGAGAATAAGATTACCATCACAACCTAGAATTTGTGAGACCAATCAGAGAGAGAGGCTGGTTAGGTCATCCTGAAGACTGTGAATGACAACAGGTGAGAACAATTGAAAGTTTCTGACCATCTAGTTCAAATCATTCATAGAACAGACAATTCATTTTATACCTGTGCCAAAAAAAAGTTAATTTTGTAAGATCACAAAGCTAGTTAGTGGCCGAGCCAAACACTCTGTCCCAAATCCTAGGCTGGGATTTTGTCACTATATTATATGACCTCTGCAAAAACATGTCATAGTGAGATAAAGTTCACAGCCCACCAAATATTACTTCTGTGTAGAGTTATGCACTGACAAAAGAAGAGTATAGGTCATTTGGCATTTTAAAAGAGATAAATAAGGAATTTAAATTGAAAGCAAGATTTCAAGATGTGCATTGCTTGCCGTAAAACCATTTAACCTAATCAAACTTAATCTGATATGTTTTTTTCCACTGGCCTTGACTGTAATGTACTTTTCCTCAATTCTGTTAGAGTACTTTTGCTCAGTCTGGTGTTCCACAGAATACTTTTCTCTCAATATACTTAGTGAACAAAAGATTTTGTGGTCTTATTCCCAAATAAGTTTGGGAAATGTCCCATGTTGTAGACTGTGTTTGGTGTGTGTTAAAAAGTGGGAAGCAGCTGCATAGCACAGGGAGATCAGCTCGGTGCTTTGTGTCCACCTAGAGGGGTGAGAGGGAGACTCAAGAGGGAGGGGATATGGGGATATATGTGTATGTATATGTATAGTTGATTCACGTTGTTATAAAGCAGAAACTAACACAGCATTGTAAAGCAATTATACCCCAATAAAGATGTTTAAAAAAAAAGCATATAAGAACATTAAATGTTTTAGGAAGTCCTGCAGTAAAACATAAGAGCAAAAATCTTGTTTGGCTTTAAGTCTGTATTTCCCAAAGTCATTACACATCAGAACACTTCTTTAATGCAACGCCTGTTAAAATCCCTCACAGTGGATGCTCTGCAGCACATGCTATGAAGAATTCCTTTACAAATCTTCAGTCTAAGCTCCCATTTTCCAATGATTGTTGGAAATGCAGAGCAACTATTTTATGAAAGCCTGCTGCCTTGGCATACTCTCCTCTCCAATTCAGTTATATAAACAATACTAACTAAAACCACTGCTATTTCTGTTTCAAGCTTTACTCTCTCCATTACCCTGGCTTGATGTCCTGCTATCTTAACTCATCCATCACCCCACCATTTCCATGTCAGAAATATATTGTATGGAAATAATCATATATGTGAACGATTAATTTATTTGATAATGAAAAATTGGAAACAACAATCTCTTATAAGAGGGGGATGGATAAGTAAATTATCCTTGTAATAACATGTTGACAGCTATCAAAGATCATAGTTTTATTTTTCTTTAATTTTTTTTAAAATTTAATATTTAAAATTTAATTTTTAAAAATTTAAAAAAAATTAACAAAATTTTTTTTGTGTGTGCAGCTGCATTGGGTCTTCATTGCTGCGTGTGGGCTTTCTCTAGTTGTGGTGAGCGGGGGCTACTTTTCGTTGCAGTGCACAGCCTTCTCATTGCGGTAGCTTCTCTTGTTGCAGAGCATGGGCTCCAGGGTGCGCGGGCTTCAGTAGTTGTGGCGTGTGAGCTCAGTAGTTGTGGCTCACGGCCTCTAGAGCGCAGGGTCAGTAGTTGTGGCGCACGGGCTTAGTTGCTTCACAGCATGTGGGATCTTCCCAGACCAGTGTTCGAACCCATGTCCCCTGCATTGGCAGGTGGATTCTTAACCACTGTGCCACCAGGGAAGTCCCCACAGTTTTCTTTTTTTAATTGAAGTATAGTTGATTAACAGTATTGTGTTAGTTTCAGGTGTACGGAATAGCAACTCAGTTATTTTTTCTGATAATGTTCCATTATAGGTTATTACAAGATACACAATATAATTCCCTGTGCTATACAGTAAATCCTTTTTGCTTATCTATTTTATGTACAGGAGTTTGTATCTGTTAATCCTATACTCCTAATTTGTCCCTCCCCCACCCCATTTCCCCTTTGGTAACTTTTTCTATGTCTGTGACTGCGCTTCTGTTTTACATATAGATTTACTTGTATTATTTTTTAGATTCCACATATAAGTGATATCATATTATATGTGTCTTTCTCTGTCTGATTTCACTAAGTATAATAATCTCTAGGTCCATCCATGTTGCTGCAAATGGCAATATTTCATTCTTTTTATGGCTAATATTCCATTGTGTGTATATATATATATATATACCACATCTTCTTAAGCCAATCATCTGTTGATGGGAACTTGGGTTGTTTACATGGGTTGGCTATTGTAAATAGTGCTGCTCTGAACATTGGGGTGCATGTATCTTTTTGAATTAGAGTTTTTGCTTTCTCTGGATATATACCCAGGAGTGGGATTGATGGATCATATGGTAGTTCTATTTTTAGTTTTTTAAGGAACTTCCACATTGTTTTCCATAGTGGCTACACCAATTTACATTCCCACAAACAGTGTATGAGGGTTTCCTTTTCTCCACACCCTCTCCAGCATTTATTATTTGTAGACTTTTTGTTGATGGTCATTCTGACCAGTGTGAGGTGATATCTCATTGTCATTTTGATTTGCATTCCTCTAATAATTGGCGATGTTGAGCATTTTTTCAATGTGCCTGTTGGCCATCTAAAGATCACATTTTTCAAAGACCACTTAATGCTATGGAAAAGCCCATTTAATGTTTTTAGTAACACATATAAGATAAAACATTATATTGGGAGCATCAATCCAATTTTGTTTTATATATGTGGTTTTTTACCCAACATACACCCAGACACATACTCACCCACCCATACACATATACATGTATACCTACATATCAAAATTTGAAGGAAATACCTTAATATGTTCAGGTATTTATCTCTGAGAAGACTAAACACATTTTTTTATACTTTTAAGTATTTAAAAAAATGTACAACAAATACGTTCTTTTTAAAACGATAACAAAAATACTATTAAATAATTGGTTTTCCGTCTTTGGCTCAAACAGGAAAAGGACATGTGTTCAAATATGGGCTCAGTCCTCATACATATTTCATCCAAACAGAGATTAACAAGTAGTTTTGTTTCCTTTACCTCCAAATTACTGTTCTTATTTCCTCTAATTCAGCCTTCCATGAGGCTGATAAGACTCCTTCCCTGGAATTGCTTAAGATCATTTTTTTACACACTAAGCTTTGAAAACTAAGATGTATTTACAAATTGATTTTGGAAGACTATTTATAATTTAAAAAAGATTTATATTACTTTCTTACAGAATATGATCTTTATAGGTAATACAAAATAATATATATGCAATTCTGTACAATGGGTTCTCCACATAGAAGCACCCTTGAAATAAAAGGATGAAATGGATTTCAAACTCTAATACCCATGACTTCTAAGTTGCTGAGCATTTGTATAGCCTTTTTTCCCTTAACTATAGTCATGATAGTTTTTATGGTAGAAAAAGTTGATCAGATGTATTTAAAGGAATAAGAGGAAGTTTGTGAGATCATAAAAGCAGATTCTTTTTTTTAAATAAAGGAGAAGTCTTACTGCCTGCCAGAACAAAACTTAATAGCTTATTTAGGTAGATGATATAATCAAACTCACTATAATGTATTATCTTAAATGTTTTGTCTAAAATAAAAAATATTAGCTATATGAAGAAATAGAAAAATGTGACTAGTCATCATGAAAATAAAGCAACCACAAGAAACAGATCCCAGATGACTCAGATGTTGGAATTAGCAGATGCTGATTTTAAATTATCTATTATAGATATACTTAAGAATCTAAAAGAAAAAATGTATATAGGCAATGTACAGTGATAAATCTCATCAGATAAATGGAAACTATGAAAACCAAGTGGAATTCTAGAACTAACAAGTATACTTATAAAATTTAAAAAATGATTGTATTGTATTAACAGCAGATTGGATAATGAAAAAAAAAAGTCAGTGAACTTGAAGATGAAAAAGTAGAAATTATCCAATCTGAAGAACAGAGACAAAAAAAATTTTTTTTAATGGTATTTTCTTAGTGACTCATGGGACCATATAAACTGGTCTAATGAAAGTGTAATTGGAGTCACAGAAGTGGAGGGATTGAATAAGGCAGTAAAATATATCTAAAAAATTAATGACCTAAAGTTTCCCAAATTTGGTAAACAAAAACAACAACAACAAAAACAATGAATCCACAAGCACATCATGGTCAACTGCTGAACATCAAAAATAAAATGAAAATGAGGCAGAACTATTCACTTAATTCAGTTCTCCAAACTTAAATATCTCTATTCTCAACACAATTCCCTATTTTTAAAATTACTTCGAGGATCCTATATGAGGGATCCTTGATAAACATGATAATTTAACCAATCAGGAAAGTAAAAAGCCTGAACTCAAATCAAAACTTGACAAACTTCAAATCCAGTACCCTTATGTACTACTATATTTTAGAAAGTAAAAAGACCATTTTCTTTTCCTTTTTAGAATTTAAGATGACAAATTACTTAGAAAAAGAATCTAAGTGTGGATTGGCTGTTTTTTCTATGGAGTTTTTCAACTCTTGGTTGATACTGGTCCAAACACTGCCTTCACCCCCTCCAGGCCATAAGCTCCACACAAGTAGGGGATATTTTTTCTTCCTTACTCAGGGATATATTTATAGGGCCTAGAGGAGTGACTGACATATGGTAGGTAATCAATGAATAAATGAAAGAATGAGATAAAAATGAAAGCAAATATTTCCATGATGTTGGTTTATATCATATTTGGCATTTGTTTTGTTAACAAACCAGACATAATATTTTCAAGTGTTACCCTGAACTGTTGTAATGATCATCTTTTTTTAAACATCTTAAAGCAGTCCATACTAGATAATAAACGCACTGGCCCAAGGTCAGAATTTTAAAAGGTCAGTAACTGTTATTATATTCACTACTCACCTAGATATTATTTCACCTGGAGGGAAATAAAATGACCATCAAGTCTCTAGATCCCATTGATACCTCTAATTCCATTGGTCTCTTCCTTCTGGGGCAGTTTTTTCCACAATTTATATTTTACTTCCCGTAGTCCTGAGAAGTCTATAAGGTGACTTATTGTATCCAAGTTCTTTAACATTCCTATTGGTGCGCTAATAGTTATGTGCATTGTTTCAAAATTAAGTGCATTATATTATCAATCAGAAACTAACCAGGAAAGCAGAAATCACTTTAAGATTTTTCCACAGAGTGAAGTTAATTTAGGGAAATTATTACACAGGTGATGGAATTTCTAAGAACCATAGAGGGAGTGATAAGGTAAACCAAAAGTTAAACAACAGAAAAACACTACCATCTGTAGTATAGAAAGATGAAACATTTAGCAGTATTATTGCCTAGAGGGTCATCAGATGGAAGGTGGATCTAAATGAACCTATCAAGCAATGGAACTGAGGAGTTGGAGCCGCAGAGGAGAAGTAACTTCTGAGAAGCTGCCTCCAGCAGAGACACAGGAGGAGAAATGTCCTGGCTTTTCTCTTCCACCCCATTCAATCTCCTTCCACTGTCTTCCTTTGTCAAAACTCAGCCAGAAGACAGCTCACATAGGATCCTGGGAAACAGACTGCATTGCTCATGCTCCCCCTCTAGTAGAGAGCTGAGCTGAAGAAGGACAAGGAATGGAGCCAACATGCCTAAGTGCCCAGCCACAGAACCTATAGGTACAGCGATTGTTTCCAAAATGGAAAGCACTTTCTCAAAGGTTGTATGTAGCTTCAACTATTCGATGCCATGTCTCAACGGTTCCACAATTCCAATCAGTTACTTTTTGGTGGGGGAATCTTTACAGGACTGACCATTAGAAACTAGAAAATTCTTTAAAAATAGAAATGACCTCATGCAGTTCTTGCTTATATCATCATGGAATTTTAGGTATTTAATTGAAATATGCCAACAAAATGACTTTTGATATGTTCCATTTTCCAAGTTTATGAGCCACAAAAATCTTATCTTCCTCTAGCATAGGCTACAGCTGTAGTAGTTTCTTAATCTGAAAAAATGTAATGAGAAGGAAATACATCATGTTGTGAAAGCTTTTAAACTTGCATTGCTGTAGGACTAACTCTAAAGATTCTTTAAGATTCAGAAAAGCAAGAAAACCCAAGAGGAACTTATATGCTTGAATCCTTATCTCTGATATTATGGATCATGTCATTGGATACTCCAGAAAATGAATATGTCTTGAAGTGGATGGAGTGTGTGATTAAAACCCAGAGTAGGGTGAGTATGATATAATAATGCTTGACAAGTGTTGAAGAGTTTAACTAGCAAGCAAGGAAGAAAATGGTTTCCTGAAGCATAAGGAGTCAGAACTTGAAGTACCAAAATGGGATTGGCAAATGGAAACATTTGAATGACTTTCTAGAAACATTTCCTAATGGAGTCATAAGTTAGGACAGTGAAATTGGTTTCCCAGAGGGAAGTGATTGGAGCAGAGGTTTTTGAAGTAAACAAAAGAAAGGACATCTGAGAATACACCATAGGGAATATACCCCTGGAGTCAGCTATTATTAACTCTTTTCTTTAGTTCCAGTAATGACAATGTTCCATCAGCAGAGGGCTATTCAATGAAGTATATGTACACACACTATCTTATTCAATTCTCAGATGTGAAATTAGGGTTCAGAGAGGTTAAAAATGGCTTGTTCAAAGTGCACACTTGGTAAGTGTTAGAGCTGTCTCCAACCCAGGCTCTCATTCAACCTTGAATACTCTTCTCTACTATAGTAACAGAAACTTGAGATCAGGAAGAGTCACAACAAATAGAAGCTATGGTTGATACTGAAAAAAACCCATATTCTTGGACTTCATGTAGACTTATCTACAAGAATAGGAAAATACAGGCCCTTTCTAAACATCTAGAGAAGTGTAACAACCAGGGTTCTTGGTTTTAGAGAACAAAATAAACTCTGAAGAGTTTAGGCAGAAAGGGGTTTATTACAGAGCATGAAGTAGCTTACAGAATGCATCAGAGGCTAGAGAACTAAGTAGTCCTTAGAATTTGTGGGATCTGGGGCAAGAGTACAAGTAGATACTCACATAACATCTCTAAATATTAACACTTAAACATAAGCTTCAAACTGTTAAATGAAATAGGTGCTATGTTCCCACCTTGAGAAATTTACCTTCAAAATGACATTGGAAGGTCAAGATTGACTAGAATTCTCAGACTCCTTTGGGTTGCTCAACAAAACATAGTGGCATGGGAAAAGCATGACCCCAGCCCCCAATCCAGTTTCCCAATCTTTCTCTTCCCATTTCTGGCTCCATTCTAAGCTGCAGGGGATCCTCATCGGCATATCTGTCGATGCTACAGCACACATGTCCAAGCTCTATGTATACTCCTGGCAACAAGCTGCCCTCAGACTTAAAGGTGTCCACACTGGCAGTGTGGTTCACTCCTAGGAGAACGGCCCCAGGGTAGAGGCCCACAAAGGCTCTGGCAGAAAGCTCAGGGCTATTTGAGTAAGGAATCTGGGTCCATGTTCCCAGGGCACAATCTGGGGCTAGAAATCCAGTTAAGTATGTCCTGTTGACCCCACATACTTCTCAGTGATTTTTATTTGTTTGTTTTGTTTTTTGTGGGGGACGGGAGGTAGCCAGAGGAGAGCCAGAGAAAGAGCCTCTAAAGTATTGGTCCCAGAACAGGAGCCCATCTTGCCTGGAACTAAGGGTGGAACCAAGCGTAGGTCCTGCTCGTTCAGGAACAATGGCCTGATGAATTGCCCAACCACACCAGGGACTTGTTAAGAGAAACCTGTCTGCCGTAGACACCTGTTGTTCTGTGCCTTTGATGCCAGGTCCTGACCTGTAAAACCTTCCTCACTGCTGCCTCAAGAAAACCAAACACTTCTGCTGTAGTGTTTGCCCAAAGGTCCAGTCTCTTCATATAAGGCTTCTATCTCACATTGCTGATTTCTGCATTTCAAGTTTTGTGCAGGCATATCTGCTTAGTGGAACCTAAATCGGTGTGGAAACTTAGCTGCAAATGTAGTATGGTCTTTACAGCTTCCATTACTCAGGAAAATATATTAGAATTAGATTGAAATGAGTGACCACAGGAGACCAAACCTTTTGTAACATCTTTGGAAAAATCCATTTATTGATAAAAATGATAGAAATGACTTGGATACATATTGCTTTTTTTTTCTCCTTCATGGCAAAACCACCATTATGGATTTATTGGTCGTGGCAATTTGGAGCACCCTGCTGTAAAGGATTCTGAGGGTTTCTCTTGACTCAGTGAGAAAAAGCACTTCTAATTTTCAATATCTGCCGTGGTTATGGGAGGGACCAGGGGTGATGCCCAGGCCAATTTTGGAGACAGGGCTGTTTTAGCCATATATAAGTTAGCATTGAGTAAGGTTTTGTTAAATGAATGAATAAACTATAATTAAGTGTATTATTAAGGTACTAAGCTAGTACCCTAAGCAGGAATTAAAGTGATTCTGAGTTTTTTCACCCCATAATCCTAATCCATTTAATTTTATCTGTTACCACAGTGAGTTAGAGAAGAAAACAGGTATAATAAAGGAGGATCAAAGGGGGTGACATTTGTAAAAGTTAAGGAGGCAGAGAGGTTTCTCATGTAACTGAAGGAGAGAAAAATGATAAATATTGGACAGAGGATCAAGATTCTCTGGACCTTCTTCCCAGTCTCTCCAGGGTTAGATAAGGTAATGCTACCTGCTGTAAAAAACAAATCCCTATATTTCATGGCTTAACATGATAGAAATGTATATCTTTTCCCATAGTAATCTGATGTAGGTTCTTCTTGTCCGTGGGGGAAGGTGGCTTAGGCTGATGAAGTCTTTAACTTCAAATGTGAGCTATAATGTTGCCTCAGGCATCAAAAAGTAGAAAGCATATGGCAGAAGGAAGTGGGAGAAAAAGGCGCTTCTTTTTAACCACTTTAATTCAAGAAGCGACATGCATCACTTTTGCTCGTATTTCTTTGGTGAGAACCAGTCATTTGTCCCCACCTAGATGCACGAATGAGGTTGGAACACATAATGTCTGTTTGGACAGCTGCTTTCCAGCAATAGCTCTGTATCATTCCTACTCAAAGTATGGTCTATGGACCAGCAACATCAGCATCACCTAGGAGTTTGTTAGAAATGTGCATTTTTTTTAATTTAAAAATATTTTATTGCTAAAGGATGCTAACCATCATCTGAGCCTTCAAGGTGTCGTAAGCTTTTTGCAGTGGTAACATCAAAGATCACTGGTCACGGATCATCATAACAAATATAATAATAAGGAAAAGGTTGGACATACTGCAAGAATTACCAAAATGTTCCAAGAGACGTGAAGTGAGCAAATGCTGTTGGAAAAGTGATCCCGATAGACTTGTTTGAGGCAGGATTGCCACAAACGTTCAGTTTGTTAAAAACTCATCTGCAAAGTGCAATCAAGCAAAGCACAAGATGAGGTATGCCTGTATATAAAGAAATGCACATTCTTGGGCTCCACCCAGGATTACTGAATTAGGCCGGCTGAGGGTGGGGCCCAGAAAGCTGTGTTTTAAGAAACTCTCCAGGACTCCCCTGGTGGCGCAGTGGTTAAGAATCCGCCTGCCAATGCAGGGGACACGGGTTTGATCACTGGTCCAGGAAGATTTCACATGCTGCGGAGAAGCTAAGCCCGTGCGCCACAACTACTGAGCCTGCGCGCCACAACTACTGAAGCCCACGCACCTGGAGCCATGCTCTGCAACAAGAGAAGCCACCGCAATGAGAAGCCCGCACACTGCAATGAAGAGTAGCCCCCTCTCGCTGCAACTAGAGAAAGCCCACATACAGCAACAAAGACCCAACGCAGCCAAAAAATTAATTTAAAAAAATTTTTTTAAGTATATTTAAAAAAAAAATAGCTCTCCACAGGATTCTCGTGTATGCTGAAGTTCAAAAAGCCCTGATCTTTGGCAGACCTCTTGGCACTTTTACCCTATTTCCTGTAGTGACTGCATTCCAGTGCACCAGTATTTGAAGCCCCTCCCTGCAGGAGGCCTACTCCCTTAAAAGTCATCCAGGCAGAGGTTCTAGGGACCAACATATGCTTTAGTACTTCCTCTCCTTCCTTCTGTCACTGTGAACTGCAGTGACCAGATAATAGCTCTTCTGTGAGCCTAGATCATGGAGTGAGGAAGGCAGCCAACATAGAGCAGAGCTCAAGCTGACCTGCAGTGGACATGTGACATGAGAAAGAAAGAGTCATTTGTTGTTTTAAGCTTTGGACCTTGGGAGTTGTCCATCACTATAGCATTATCCTGACTGATATGCCCCCTTTGTCCAACCTATAACACTGACCATGACTTTTTATGAATGGCTTTGTAAAGCTTTTCTCCATGGGGTTCTTTCCCCTTTGTGCTATGCTAAAAAATTTGGCACGCTATTCCCAAGTGGATGGTGGTTCTTGGTGTTTGTACACTTACCATTCTCTCTCTTTTATTCTTTTTCACTCTTATTTCAAGTATTGATGGTGTCTAGAAACCTTGACCATTAGTACAGCAGAATTCTTATCTCAAGTTTGATTTGGCATTGGTGACCCTGATTTTTCCATTTTTAACATTTGTGAAAAGAATCACGCAAAACATCACCTATGTAGGTTCTTGCTCCATTTTCAAGGTCCCAGTCAATCTATTGTCTTTCTCTTCCAGGTTCAAGAGTTAAGCTCAATTGGGTGACAATGATTTGGTATCTTGGGATTCTGACTCAGGGGATTCAAAGACAAATTCAGTCACAAAAAGCTCAGACTGTTAGATTAGAAGGATGTCTTCTTACGTGGCCCGCTAAAATTGAATTTAAATTTGGTCAGCACATACACTAACATATATTGCATATGATTGGCAGCAGGCAGTGGCATAGATAACTCTGGAGTCATATATTTGGGGCTGGGGTAGCAATGTGTGCTTTTATTTGGGGAGGTGGTAGTAAATTTACCTACCTAATTTTGTTAAGTTTAAGGTAGTATTAGCATAATGACATTGTGTTTCCGGAGTGTGGCTCCCTGGTCACTGAGGGGCAGGAGAGGCAGGAGGGGCAGGTAGCTTGAGATTAAAATTAGGACATAACCAACATACAGTAAAATGTTAACTATCCATCTCGAACATTAAGGAAATGAGTTGTTCTGGTTACAAAGTTCATATGTATAAAAATAGGTTCATTTAAACTATTTTTGGTGAACATCTTTGAAAATGTATATATATATCCAGGCTTTATGAAATAGAACATTCTAATTTGATCTTGTCTTGATGACTCAATCATAAATTATTCTAGAGGGCTGTAATAGAGCCTGTTGAGTGCAGGGCTCTGTGTTGGAGTTCCGGTACCAACTTTTCAGAGGTTTTCTGTCTTCTTCATCAACTCTTGCACTGCCAGCTGTCACTTTCTGATGCCGCCCGTGTGTGTCTCCCAGGTGATCTGCTGCCTCCAGGATACCTTGGACTGGGAAACTAGATAATCACGCTCATTAAAGTTGTACCTAAAATATAAGTAAATTGACTACAAACGTGAGCTCAGGAACATTCCTATATGAATAAAGTGCTTGAGCTGTATTATATCACCTTAGCCTGATCAATAGCCTGACTCTCTTCCCCTTTCTCTTTCTCTTCCTTCCTTCCGTCTTCCTTCCTTCTTTCCTTCCTCCCTCCCTCCCTTCCTTCCTTCCCTCCCTTTCTTCCTTCTTTCCTTTCTCTCTCTACTTCAGGAAACTGAGTGAAGGTTTCTTTTGTTTTTTTGAAATCAGGTCCATTTTGAACATGGATGATAGAATATTGACTACAGGTGGGATGTCATAGCTATATGAGGCTAATGAGAAACCTAGGCATAATGCTTTGCATTTTTAGAGCCCTTTAAACTGCTCAGAATGTTTTCCTTACTGGCATTTGCATCTGTCATTTTGGTATAATGCTAATATTGAATCACTTTTATAGTCATAATGGCTATAAACCTGTCTTAAACTAACCTTGCTAATAAGCAAAAATGTCTTAACTTACAGAGAAGAAGTAAAAATATCTAACCTATTGCTTGTTTTATTCTTTCTAAACACTTGCCCTTTCTTTTTCTAGGCTGCACTGTCTTATGAAAAAGACCTAAAGTCATCACCTCTTGCTTAGTCTACAGGTACCTAAGGTGGGTAACTACTATAGGCCCCTCTCTCCTATTTGGTTCTATGCATGAAGGATAAGATGGGGTAAAAGTGTAGAGAAGGTACATAATTATGATAAGAAAGTGGTAGGAACACAAAGAGGGGCATTAACTCAATGCAACAATTAGAATTTTGTGTACATAATTCCTTCTGAAAGGCTCTTCAAAGCTCCCTCTTTGTTGGCAGTTATAGAGCTTTATATTCTTTGAGCAACTGGGTTGTTAAAATGTGTGTGATGATAAAGGAATTGACCCCTGCCAACCTGTGCTTCAAATGGGCTTGTTTAGTGCTGGGAGAAACCCATTTGGCCACACACAGAAGAAGAGATGTGCCCCTTTCAATTCTTCCACTGACAGATGTGGAAGGTATGATTTATCACATAAGGCCAAGACCTTTTACGTGTTTGGGATCGCAGCGAACATTCCAGACCTCTTCTGTGCTCTTCTTTCTCTGTGTTGAGCCATAATCTGCGGGTCCACTGCAGGGATGCAGAGAGAGTAGAAAAATGTTTTCGAGGTAACAGCGGTAGAGGGTGGTAGATGACTTGTCAGAGCTATAAAAGCTGGGCATGGAGACTCAGAAACCAATGGAGGCCACCTGACTGGGATGGGGACGTGAGGGGCCATACAGAGTATGAAAGGAAACAACCATTAAATGAAAACCATTCATTATTTCCATATGATAGCATTCCTGATGGTGGACTCAGCCTCGGGGGCTGTCTTCTGGGCTCTAGGCCCCAGTAGAAGGCTAAGGGGCAGATGGGCTGCAGGAGCAATTAAACCCTACTTGGGCCTGTTTCATGGAGTATAAAGAACAAGAGTTTGTTTGTTTGCTTGTTTGTTTTTTCGGCTGCGCCTTGGCACGCAGGATCTCAGTTCCCCGATCAGGGATCAACCTGCACCCCCTGCAGTGGAAGCATGAAACCTTAACTACTGGACTGCCAGGGAAGTCCTAAGAGTTGGTTTTCTATTCATCCATTCATCCATCCTTTCCACATAGAAGCCAGAATATTTTCCCCAACTGCACATTTGGTCATGTGTCTTTCAAACCCTTTCCTGGCTTTTTCATCAGGTGAGTCCAGGAGGTGTGGCCTCCTTGGTCCTGCGTAATGGGGCTCGACCACTTCTGTGGTGACATCTCTTCTCTCTTCCTCCCACCTCCTTATACACCCTACACTCCTGTCCACAAGCTTTGTTCAGTAACTTGAAAGCAATCATGCTTTCTCTTGCCCCTGGGGCTTTGATAAAGTTGTTTCTTCCCCTTTACTCTCCATCCTTTGCTTTTATGACCACTAATCTTCCATCACTTCCCTCAGGAGGTCTCACTTTAGGGGAGTATTGGGTCCCAGCATTAAGTGCTCTCATAGCACCCTCTAGTTTTCCACCAGAGTCCGGGGGTAAGCGTTACTGTCTTTAATGCATCTGTCTTCCCACTATAACTAAACTCCTTAAGGGCATAGATGGTACCTATAATATCTAGCATAGAGTTTGCCACATAACAAGAATTTAGCAAATAGTTGTTGTACAAAAATGTATGACCAAGATTGGCAATCTACTTTAAAGATTGGGTTTTGTTGTTAAGCTATTTGTATCTGTATTCCAGCATCATCATTTATTAAATGCATGACTTCGGACAATTTACTATACCTACCTGGCCTTGGATGCCTTGTCATTTTTGTTTTAAGTTTTTAAAGTCCTGTTTATTGAAATTGAATTTACATTCAGTAAAACTCACTCCAAAATTTGACAAATGCAATCCTCACCATAATCAAAGTGTAGAACAGTTCTTCGACACACCCCACCCCAAAACCCTATGCAACAAACTCCTCCCTGATCCTTAGGATCCTTGGCTTTTAAATAGGAATAATGGTATATATTTCTTTGGATATAGTTAAATGAGGAAACACATGTCAAGCACCTAGACTAGTGCCTAGCACATAGAATACACTTAGTATAGATGGTTATAATTAAATGTCTTCTACATGCTCAGGGCTCTAGACTTAAACCTGTGGTGGAATATAAAATTCCATAATCTACAAGTCACTATAGGGGCTGACTTAATCCCTCTAAACCATATAGATGGCTCTCTAAGGTAAGCTGAAAATGAACATAGACTCTGGGAGACATCTTGCCCTCAATCTGGCTTAGGGGCTCAGGACTTCAATTTCCCTTCTGATCTGGCATGATCTCCTTAACAAGCTAACTCCTCCTTATTCATGAGGTCAAATCACCGCTAGAGTTTCTGTCTTGTTCCCTTGTGTCTTTATTTCTTTTCCAGGACCCTGGTACTTCTGAGAATGGGGCCTGTATTTGTCACCAACAGACCCCCCTTCTCATAGCCTGATGACTCGAGTTCTATTCCTGAAGCCCAGGCCCCACTGGGGCCATGTTAACTCTCTGTGCTCACCACCTATTTATATTATCTTTGTCTGGAATGCTCATCACCACGTTCTACCTGCCTGACTTTTTGACCCCCTCTGCCTGGACTGCTACCTCTTCCCGGCATGGATTCCACCCCTGCTGGGCTGTCAGAAATATAGCCAGATCTGCCTCCCATTGTTTACTTTGCCCTATTTTGCATAATAAAGTCCCTCAAACTAAGACTCTCTTCTCAGTTTGATCTTGCCACACCCAAACTCCTATTTAGAGAGTCCCTGCCATCAGAAAGCTATAGTATCTTAGAGGACATAATGTGTGTCCTTAAATGAAGAAGGTTGAGAGTCAGAAGCGCCTTGGAACATTGTTGGAAGTATTATAAAAATACTTTAAAAAGGGGAATGAGGACACTTATGTCCAGTGAAATCTATACTGACAGTCCAGGAAAGAGTCAGACTATTAAACTGACTTGTTTTGGACAACAAGCAAACTGTTTCTCCACAGGGTGCTCATCATAGAATTCTTGACTCTCTCCCAGCCCTTGTTAGGAATGGAGAAATCCTTCCATTAGCACCAGTGTATGTAACTATGGGTGTAGGAAAGACTCCACCTTTCTGCTCCAAAACTTTATATGACTTGGCATCCATCTCGTGGAGAATGCCCTTTTGTGCCATCCAAGGGATTATAATTAAGATGACCAAATCCTTAGTCAAACCATATAGTCTTACATGGGCAAAATAAGTTGTTTGGATAGCAACTGAGGATGCAAAAGAATAAAGACACTGAGCTGGAAAAGAAAAACTGACCACGCTATTTTCTCTGCTACATAGCCTTCACGGTGTTGTGGTAGTTTAATCAAAGTTGGGTGTATTTCTTTCTTTTTTGAGGAATTAAGTATAAAGACCAATAATTACTGATATAATCATTCAACTGACTGGAAATGATCTTTCATGTTTATTATTCTTTTCTCTCCTTGCAAATGTATTGGAAGGGAAAAGTGTTTCTCCTTCAGCATTGCCCATTGAAGGCCACTCTTCTCTTTCAGTCAGTTACCTGGCAGTTCTGTTTGTATAGTATAAGAAAATAAGAAAGTGTTTTAGTGTTAGAAAGATCTAAGTTTGAACCCCTCCACCGTTTTCTAACTGAATGATCTTTCTCTCACTGACCCTCATCCATAAAAATGGAATGATATTCATCTCACAGTGTTGCTGTGAGAATTAAATTATGGAATGCATATGAAGGGTCTGGCACAGTGAATAGTACATATAGGGACATAATCAATGAATTCTTGCTAATTAGGGTCAGTGCCCATGGAAGCAAGTACACCCTGGGAAGAATGATTTACAGTATGACCATATGTGACCACGACTTGGGGAAATATTCCTTCTCAGCAGTAAACTCCCAGACCTTGTCCATTTACTCATTTTGGTGACCTCCTCTGACTCTGTTTTTGCATTTTACCTTCACATAAACAAAGGTCGCTCCTGTGTAAATAACCCAATTGCTTTTATATTGACGATGTCAAAAACCGATGTTCATTTAATTTCTTTCTCAAATTCCTTCCTGGTAATTTCTTCCAGAACACATGGAGTAATTACCATTTTCTTATTAGCAAATAAGGTCCAAAGTCTTCCTACCTCTTCCTTAAGGTCCTCCTCTCAGTTTTTGTCTCTGTCATTGGTGCTATCATTTCTTACTCATTTGTTCATTTATCTTTTTATTTATTCCTTTTTAAAAATTTATTCATTCAGCAAATATATATTGTATCTACTATTTGCCAAACCTGAGTTGGCATTGGGGAGCTAATAAGTGTCTTATAAGAGGCAGAATAAGGTAATGTTTAAGAGTAAGTGCTTTGAAGTAAGAGACAGATCTCTGTTTGAACCCTGACTCCACTGTGTCCTAGCTGGATGACCTTGGGCAAGTCACTTCAAGCTCCCAAGACTTTAGTTCCTTGTCTGTAAAATGGGGGTAATATCAGTTCCTATTTTTCAAGGTTGTTGTAAACATAAACAAGACAGTTAATGAAGTATACTGCCTGACATATAACAAACATAAGCAGTCAATAGATGTTAGCTTTTGTGAGGATAATGATGTTGATTTTTAATGACCCAGTCCTTCATGGAGCTTAGACTTTGGAGGGATATCACATAAATTCCCAAAGAGCCATTGACGGTTTTTAAGCAAATTAATTCCTGGGTTGTGATCATCTTTGATGCCTCATTTTTCATACTTCCCCAACCAGAGTCAGACTTTAAGACTAGTTGGTTTCCCCTTTGATTATGTCTCATAGATCAATCCTTTCTTCTCTAATCCCACTAAGAATCCCCCATTCATCCTAACTGTGATTTTTATTAGAGGTATCTAATTACCAAATGTAATTAAACTAGACTTATTTCTAAGGACTGGATGGTCCCTTGGGAATCATCCTGCATTGAAGAGGCTGGGCCATGCTGTGATAGAATAATTACATCTCTGACCATGGCTCTTTTCAGTGATTCAGACACTGACTTATTGAATTCTTGTATCGGTTGTAGTCTCTCTGCTATTCTGTTTAATCTGTTTGTAAATTTAGAGGTGTCTATCTGGCTGAGATTTTATGGTATCATTATAAGATGAATCTGTTAATGAGGGATCTTTCAAATTTACCTTCATTAAACTTCTTCAAAGGGAACTTTTAGTACTGAGATGGCAAATAGATTCCATTTTACATACTGTCTGTTTCGATTTGCTTTTACAGTGTAACATACCACCCTAAACTTAGTGTCCATTACTTCTCATGAGTCTACAAGTTGGCTGAATTGTTTTGCTGATCTGGGCCAGGCTCAGCTCATTTTGGCTAGGCTTTTTCAGGAAGGTGCAGTCAGTTGGCACGTTGACTAGGGATCATCCGATCTGCTATAGGTTCAGCTAGAACAACTTGACTCTTTTCTATGTGTCTCTCATTACCTCCAGTAGGCTAGCCCAGATATGTTCTAATGGCAGTGTCAGGAATCAAAAGAGATGCACAAGAACTATTTCAAGTCTCTGCTGGTGTCAGATTTTATTCCCCACCGGTCTAAACAAGCCCATGGTTAGAGTGAAAAAACATGACCAAAAAACATGGATATAGGCAGGCATGGAATCCTAGGGCTCTCTAGTTCAAACAATCTACCATAGTTTGCTTTCTGGCCACAATTACCAACATGATGTCACATGCAGAAGATATTTACTTACATTCCAAGATCCTCCTAAACTCAAGTGACATGATGCTTGAAGTCAAGGGTGTTTTGATCTACATCAGGTTCACGTAATTGATCCAGAAAGTTATATACTAGAAAAAGAAGTTATCTGCCCTATACATACCTACTGTATAGTGATGAAATGAGAAGATAATCACCTATAAATATTCTCATTTGGAAAGGGGGAAGGGTAGACTGTACATAGCAGTTACTGATCCATAGCAATTCTAAACATTTTATGGGCAAATTCTGCCAGTTTCCCCTACTCTGGAGATGGGGAATATTCTTTGGTTAGACTTCAGTTCTGCTCCCTGGAAATGGCTCCCAGTCCATGGTTCTCCATGGCTTTTGGCTAAGACCGCTAGCATATCATTTCTTTTTCACCCTCCTTCGTTCCTTCTGAAGAGAGTATTGGACAATATTCCTGCTTCCTGCCTATAGAGAATTGGAGGCACAAAAGTCTTTCTATAATTTTAAGACATTTTTTCTACAGTCTCAATTCCTTTTAATCTATACTAACAGAACATTGCCATTTCAGCTGAATTAAAAACATTGTGGATTTCCTATGAATATGATGTAATTTTACTCCATGAGCTAAAAGCCACAACTTTAATACCCTTATAAACCTTTTAGTATAGCAGAGAAGTTCTACTAGGCCCTGCCTTAATTCTTTCACAGATCTTTATAAAGGATCTTATGGCCACATCTGTGATTTGATCTTTTGTCCCCAAGCAGTGTTTTATTTTGAGACATTTTCTGCTTCCCAGAGAGGTTAGGGATGAAAAACAGTGCTATGTTCCCTGTGAGAAAATCATGAACCCTCTATATTTCTTCTGTGTTCTGCTTATAAACTAGCTCGTTTTTCTTTAGAACATCTCCTTCTTATTTATAGCAGTTTATCAAATACAGCCAATAAGAGCCAGTCCAGCACCTTGAAGGTTTTGCCTGGAAATCTCACCACTCAAATCCAAAAGTTCATTACTACATTTTCTGTCTTCTTAGCTACAACAGGTGACATTTTTACTAATTGTTTCACCATTATATGAAGGTGCTCAATGGATATTTTGAATTGAGTGAATAAATGGAAAAAGAAGCTTCACATATAGTGTTGCAACAGAGACTAAATCTTTAGTCAGGTATTCTTCAATCTGTTCAGATGTTTCTCTCTCCAGTTTTTAAACCCGCCCTATAAAACGCCCATCCTCTTACACCTTTTCTCAGATATTAGATAGGCATACTTGCCTTTTCCCTGTTATTTCAGCAGATGAGTGTTCTCATATCTGCACCACAAAATTTGCTGCAATTTATGGCTTGGCTCAGACCCTTCCTCTTTGGTCAGCTTTAGTCAGAAGTAATCTCATTCTTTTTTTTTAAAATTAATTAATATATTTAGGCTGTGCCGGGTCTTAGTTGTGGCATGCGGGATCTTCATTGAGGCATGTTTAGTTGTGGCATATGGGATCTTTAGTTGCAGTATGTCGGCTATTAGTTGCAGCACGTGGGCTTCTTTGTTGCAGCATGCAGGCTTCTTAGTTGCAGTATGTGGACTCTTAGTTGCGGCACGCATATGGGGTCTAGTTCCCTGACCAGGGATTGAACCCGGGCCCTCTGCATTGGGAGCGTGGATTCTTACCCACTGAACCACCAGGGAAGTCCCAGAAGTAATCTCATTCTTGTACTTAGTATTCATGTTATTTTGCCCAGTATGAGAATCAATCATTTTGATCTCTGACACCACAGCTAGGTTGAAAGCTGCTTGAGGGCATGGCCTATGCATAATTTGTCTAAAGATTCTCTATGGTGTCCATCCCAGTTGCTTCCAAATAGTGTGTTTAGTAAATTTGTTAAACAAATGAATAAGTGAATGAGTAAATAAGTGAACCAAATTTTCACCACACAAGGGCAGAGTCTGTCTATCTTGTTTATCCTTAGCTATAATATTAGTGCCTGGTACATGGGAGGTGCTCAATAAATATTTATTGAATTAAAAATGAATAAATGAAAAGCTAATTAATGAATGAATCAAAAATAAACAAACCCAGATTCATTATTCCTATTTTAAGAAGTTCCAGGCTACATTATAGTAGGCACTTCTTTTGTGATTAGTTTTAATAGTAATTTCTTAAAATGACCCAGGAACTCAATTCTATTATTATCCCAGTTTTCATTCTTGCTTGAAGACCTTTTCCCAGACAATGAGAATGAGGAACTGTGCACTGTGCTAACCAGGAGCTTCATATTTATAGTGAAATATTTCAGGGTTTCTAACAAGATGGATAGGATGCAGAAGTCTTTTCAGGCCAAGTGGGGCTGGGCTTGTCCTTGGAGGCAGAAAGGACCAGTGCCTGTGTCCTGGGTGGGGTGGGGTAACCTGGTAGATCTCAAAAGTCATTCCTTTGGTCCCAAATATCTCCTTTCTAGCCGAAACATATTCCCTGCCTTTGAGAGATTTAGGGTTCAAGGCATCATGGTTGTCAGACTTTATTGTCTAATTGAATCCCACTTTCCACTCTCCAAATATTCTAATTTAGCTGGCCTGGCTGGAGTAGGTGCCAGGAAACTATTTTACCAACCACCCCACTCCTACGAGTCTGATGTTGATGGTGTAGACACGCACTTTTAGAAAAATTAATTGTCTGTGTGTGTATGCACGTGTGTGTGTGTGTGCGCAGAATGCAAAAAAAAATGTCACAAGGTGCTATAGGTGTTGTGGTGGATGTCTGCGTAGGATCGAGTGGGGGCAGAAAAGAGGAAGCTGTCACCTTTTATTAGAAGTTTCTGGATCCTTGTTCAGAGTCTTGGCCAGATAAGCATTTTCTTTTTTGCAATAATTTGTAACTTTTGTAGGATTTGTGGAGGGAACAATTGAAGGACTAAGTCCTAAAAGGACTAAGACATGCATGAATGTTTCCAATTTTGTTAAGGATACTTCTTTCCTAGAAAATCCCAGGAGGGTCCCTATCGTGTGTTACATATTTCTGAGAATCCTTCCTCTAAGCTTTCTGCTAGCAAAAAATAAAAAAAAAAATAATGAAAGTACACTATGCTGGGCATGTATCCAGGATATCGACAGGAGAGATGGAGGGGTATGTGGGGCAGATCTGCTCCATGAGATCTCAGGAAAACTCATTCTCAAGCCAAGCAGTTAATGCAGTTTAGACTAACTGAATTTTGTCTATTAGAGTAACATATCTGATTGTGTGCCTAAACTTGAACTTGGCGCAGTGCTTCACTTAGGGCTCTATATCTGTCTTCCTCCTTTATCCCTGTGTATGGCACCAGTGGGAGACAGAGGAGAAAAGGTCTTAGTGAGTACTCAATAACCCTACTAACATCACAAAGCCTTGGGTAGTTGGGGATGTGTTTTATAAGCACTGTTAAGTTTCATCTCTTTTACTCCTGCTGTAATTATCTGTTGGAATTTTATAGGACTGTGGATGTTCTGAGAGGAAGGATTTAATCGTCAAGTACTTTCAGCCTAATTGGTTTTCAATTGGAAGAGAAGCCTTGGGTTTGGAAACTTGCCACATGTTAGCAGAGCATGTCAGCTCATTGCCCAGCTGTGGAGTTGACAGACATAAGAGAACCTTCTGACTTGGCAACATTTTTGGCGTTTAGTTGGCATATCTGTCTTCAGGTCTGCTCCTAAGGCTGTGTATTTGTCAACTGTGCCTAAGTTGGGCAGATATAGAGGCTTTTGCCAAGTCTCTTTGATACCTGACTGTGGCCATTAGTGAGGGCTGGGATGGAGAGCTGTAGCTATATTGCTATTCTCCATGGAAAGCCACGCTTGGGAATTTAATGATAATCAATCTAGTTTTCAACATCTATTTCACTGTAGTTTTGCATACACAATCAAACTGGCAAGCTAGTTATTTGTGTTGCTAAATAGAAAAGCCCCACTTGTGAGTCGGAAACTAAAGTCCAGAGAAAGAGAAATGATTAAATAGATTGTTGGATATTCATATTATGGCTATGGCTGCACAATCATTACAGTCATAATTTGAATATTAATTTATAATATGAAAATTGCTCACAATGGGTTATTTAATAATAGCTCTAGCATTTCATGTTTTCACCAAAAAAGTCAATAAAATAAATCCCACAAATCTTAATATAAGTTAAGTGCAAGGATTCTGGGATGAGACTGGCCTGATTTAAAGAAGTTAGGTAACTTTTTCAAAGTTACTTAAGTGCTGAATAATTTTTTTGTTGAAGTATAGTTGATTTACCATGTTGTGTTGGTTTCAGGTGTACAGCAAATTGATTCAGTTATATATATATACACACATATATTCTCTTTCAGATTCTTTTCCATTATAGTTTATTACAAGATATTGAATACAATTCCTTGTGCTATACAGTAGAAACTTGTTGTTTACCTATTTTATATATAGTAGTGTGTATATGTTAATCCCAAACTCCTAATTTATCCCCTCCCCCTTTCTCCATTGGTAACCATAAGTTTGTTTTCTATGTCTGTGGGTCTGTTTCTGTTTTATAAATAAGTACATTTGCATCACTTTTTAGATTCCACATAAAAGTGATATCATATAATATTTCTCTTTCTGACTTACTTCACTTAGTATAATAATCTCTAGGTTCATCCATGTTGCTGTAAATGCCAATATTTCATTCTTTTATATGGCTGAGTAATATCCCATTGTATACATGTACCACATCTTCTTTACCCATTTATCTGTTGAAGGTCACTTAGGCTGCTTCCATGTCTTGGCTAAATAGTAAGTGCTGAATAATTTTGAAAAAAGTTACTTAGTCTTAAGACTTTCTTATCTCTTAAAATTGGAATAATATTCATAGTACTTACTCTACAGAGTTGTTTCAGCTAGCTACCATACTAATATATTTTAAAAGTTATATTCAGTGCCTGGTATATAATAAAAACTTGATAAATGTCATTATAAGTACACACATAAATAAAAACACATATATATCACATATATGCACACAAACACACACTTTCATAAACCTTCTCACATTTTGTCTTGGTAATCAGTTTTTCCTTCCCCTACAACCTTCTGCTATTAATGCTAAGCTATGAGGAGTGGGAAGGTATCACCTAGAATTGTACTTAAATATAAATCAAGTATATGTAAATATACTTGAGATATGGCTAGCCCAAGTTGAGAAGTTCTGTAAGTGTAAAATCCATGCTAAATTTTAAAGACTATGGAAAAAAGATTTTGAAGAGTATGGAAAAAAGAATGTAAAAAGTATCATAGTAACTTTTAATATTGTTTACATGCTGAAAAGCTATTTCTGATATATTGCTTAGATGTGTTATTACATAAATAAAATCTGCATAGTCTTTTGGTAAAGGCAACTCTACAGACCCTCTATGACCACACTGAATGGAATACTCTTCCCAAACTATGTTCGAAGCTGCTGTTCCACTTTCTAGCCTTGCACTTTCGATTGTATACACCTGATGTTTCTATCTGGACCTCACTGTTGTCTTAAACTCATCATGTCCTAAACCATATTTTCATTTTCTTCATGACTGTATATTATTTCTGACTTTCCTGTTTTGGTTCTATTCTCACTGCCCTCATGACCTCACCGCTACTTGCCGTTTACGTCAGTAGACTTTCTTCTGGGGGCTTTTCTACTACTTGACCCCTTTCAATCTATTTTTACCAAATCCAGATGCATCTTGCTAAAGCATCACTTATTTTTTAAAAATTATATTATTCTTCTTTTCAAAAACCTTCAATGACACCCATTTGGCCATAAGATAAGACCCACACCATTTATCTTGGTATTATTCTGATCTTCTCTCTAATTCCTTGGTCCAGCTTTCTATTCTGGAAAATACTAATTATTTTCTATCACTCAAATGCAACTTCTGGGAGTGGTAGACATGTACTAAGGTGCTTTGTATGCAGGAAATGGAGTAAGTTTTGCAAGTTGTGAGGAAAGGAAGAGATTTCATTTTGGACATATGGAAGTTGATATGTCTTTCTGATGAATTAAAATTTCTTTCTCAAGTAACTTACAAGAAGATAAGAGTCTCTCATTCTAATGAAAATTGAGATGCTGAGGATGTATAGAAAAAGAGAGTAAGTGGTCATTTGACAATTTCTCAAGATATGAGCCTTCTCATTGTACTACAAAAATTCACTAACCATAGGAAGGGGCTGTTTCAGATTCACAGTTACTGGGACATTTGCTCTAGGCTATTTTTTTCAGGAAAGAAGGAGGTTTGAGGTCTACCTTCAAAGGGAACATCCTTTGTAAAGTTACTGAGATAAATGGAACTGCCCATGGCCTCAGATTGTATTAATATTTCCCAGGCCTTAAACTTATAAAATTCTTTATGATTTCCAAATAATTTCATAATTATTAACTCATGGAATTGCCATTTTGGACAAAATCTGGACACAGAATTTAGCTGACCTACTCAAGGACAAAAACTACGTTTTGATATTAGCTTCCATTGCTTTGCATTTGTAAAATGCAAAAACCACTCATAGCCTGAACGGTCCAGTCTTGACCTGTCAAGAAGTAGATGTTTCCTGGTTTAGCTATAAGAATTAGGTTTTTACTTGCAGAGGTGAGTTTACCCTGAGAAATCCACGGCAAAGTTTTCATTATGTACACTATTCAATTATTATTTACATTGGTTTTTGGTTGAGGGAAAAATAATATCCTGCTAATTCTTACCTTTACAATTCAAAGAAGTTTGACATATGCAGTAATCCAACCTTCGTTTCTAAATGTTTATTTTTTATTATAAAAGTAATGAATGTTCATTATAGTAATATTAGAAAATGCAGAAAGGTAAAAAATAGAATTTATTTTTATTTTTTTATTGAAGTATAATTTGCAAAAAGTGAAATGCACAGATCTTAGGTGTAGAGTTTGATGAGTTTTGAAAAGTGTTCATACCTGTATGATCCACACCCTAGTTAAGATGTAAAACATTTTCACCACCCGGGAAGCTCCTTGATATCCCTTTCCTATGTATCTCCATGACCTCCCTTCCCCACCCTAGGCAACCACAATTCTGATTTCTATCAGGAAGGCAGAATTAAACAACAACAACAAACTCAAGTTCTAACACTCACTGACAATCATTGCTTAGCGTATCAGCAGCTTTTGACATCACTGATCATTTCCATTGTAATACCCCACAAATTGGCTTGACTTTTGAGGCATGGCGCCCTCTCATTATTCCTCTCACCTGACTGGCTGCTACTTCTCTGTCTCCTTTGCTCAGTTTTCGTCCTCATCCTCATGTCTGATTGAACAGGGACAGTGCTTGTCTCTCTTCTACCTCTTCCCTACCTGCATATATTACTCATGGTCCCATGAAGTTGCATGACTTTCAGTGCCAGAATTTTTAAAATGTCATTACATTTTATAAACATAATGTTCAATGGCTACATTGTTATTCTATGGGGATGTGCAATGTGATTTACTTATCCATGCCTTTTTCATTGGACATTTAGGCTGTTATCTTAACTATTGTTAATAACACTGCAAGGAAGATCTTGGCACACAAAGTTACCCAACCTCCATAGTTACAATACTGGATAGATAACCAGGGGTTTCTAGGTTAAATGGTACAGACATTTTGAGGCTGTAGCTATATGTTGTCAAGTTGTTTTTCAAAAGGAATGGACTAGTATATATTCCCACCAGTATTACTAACAATAAAGAGAGATCTTTTCCCCTAAATGTGTTGAACTTTATTCAAAATTTTATAGGAGATATAAATGAAAGATCAATATAAAGTGGCTTATATTTATTGGAATTTAACAAAATAGCTTATGTAAATTAGTTCAGAGTTTATTTGCTATTACTAATTTTATGTCAGTACAGATAGTGTTACTCTGCTGTACGCCCACAGAATTGGGATGCCATGTTGTGAAGTCATTTATTGATTTATTGATTTATTTAATTTTTTTGGCCATGCCATGTGGCTTGCAGGATCTTAGTTACCTGACCAGGGATCGAACCCAGGCCCCCAGCAGTGGAAGCATGGAGTCCTAACCATTGGACCACTAGGGAATTCCCTGTGAAGTCATTTATATGATGAATGTGAGTCTTGGAAACGTAAAGACATTGGTTTGGTTAATGGCTTAATCACTTAGTAGCCATGAATTTGGACAAATTGTTTAAGATCTTTGAGCCTCAATGTTCTCATCTATAAAATAGGGCTAATAAAATTTACCTTGCAAAAATGTTGAGATGGTTAAATGAGATCGTGTATGTAAATCACGTAGCATGAGGGTGGCACACATAAATGTTAGTTCCTATCCTCCCTACCAAATTTAAAATACTTTTCTAGGTTAAGATTCCCACCGTGGCATACGTGGCAATAAATTGTGAGCAAGCCATTTCTCATGTGGCTTACTGAACTCCTATGAATATAAGAAAGATTTTATTTGCCTTTTTTTTTTTTTTATAAGAATGAACAAGCCAGGAAGAACTAGAGCTTTGCTCAGGACAAGGCAGACAGCTGTCATGTCAGGATGTGAGCAGTGTCAGTCAGGGATTGCCACGTGGGCACTGGAACTGAGGAACTGGCCTGAGTCCTAATCCTGAAGGGATGGGGTTAGAGATGTGAAAGTATGAACTGGGGAGACAAGCTGAGGGGAGAACTGTGGCAGTCCCAGAAATTAGAACCAAAGGGGAAGCAGATGTTCAAGGTTAGCCAAGATGGATGTGGTTCCTAGTGGTGAGGAACAGATGAGGAGGCAGGAATCCTGGGAGTGAAACGTCTAAGTCATGACACCAACATTAGAGCCCACTTTTTTTTTTTTTTTTGCAGTACGCGGGCCTCTCACTGTTGTGGCCTCTCCCGTTGTGGAGCACAGGCTCCGGACGTGCAGGCTCAGTGGCCATGGCTCACGGGCGCAGCCGCTCCCCGGCATGTGGGATCTTCCTGGACCCGGGCACGAACCCGTGTCCCCTGAATCGGCAGGCGGACTCCCAACCACTGCACCACCAGGGAAGCCCAGAGACCACTTTTAAACACTTTTTCTTTGAAATAATTTCTAATTTATAGAAAAGTTTAGACATTAGCACAAATTACTTATCTAGATCCTTTTTCAAATGCACCAATTTTGAACATTTTGTCATATTTGCTTTATCATCTGTGTATGTGTATGTTTATATCTTTATCTATCCAGCTACTCCTCTAATCTTTACTCCTTAATACTCTAGTGTCTATTTCCTAACAACAAGGATTTTCTCTTACATAATCATAGTATGTGATTCAAATCCAAGAAACTGAACATTGTTACAATACATTCCAACTTCATTTATTGGCACAATAATGTTTTTTATAGCCTTCCTCCCCCCGCCCCCATTATGTGATCCAGTTCATGATCACGAACTGCATTTAGTTTCCATTAATTTAGTTTCCTTTCACTTACCATTAGTCTCCTTTAACCAGGAACATGTCTCAGCCTTACTTTGTTCTGCATGACATTGACATTTTTGAAGATTAAAAGCCAATTATCTTGTTGTATGTCTTTTGATTTGGGTTTTGTAGACCTCACGTTTTGAATTTGCTTCTGAACAACAGTCTTCTTGCTAGAGATTTGCTATTAGGCTCCTTATCCAGTTAGGAGCTGGCTCGAGAATTGTAGGTGTAGCAGGATGTGGGGAGCGTCTGTAACCCATGGAGATGAAGTAGCCAGTGAACACAGGTGAGGCTGTTCAGGTGAGGTGTAGCTCTTGTGTCTGAGACAGGATTGTAAGCCCGAGTCACAGGACCGCAAGGGACCTTGAGGGGTCACTAAGTCCATCTGCTTGGCCTTCAGCAGAAACACATTTCCACTCACCCAGACACGCCAGCCTATTTTTAAACTCCTCCAGGGAAAGCAATTCTGTGTGTGCTTCTTGCTAACCCATACTGGTGCCGCTCGCCCTCACTGTGTGAAATCTTCCCTGTGCCTTAGCCAGATTCCTCAAGGAGCAGGTCTTAAGCTTCCTTCTCATTCTGTTTTTATGAAGGACTCACATGTAAGTCACAAGCGCTTCGTTATGTTTAGAGAACTGTATTTTATCACTAGGCCCTCAGGTATGTTTTCTTTAGTCTAACCTAAGGAATAAAAAAAGGAACTTAACCTATACAAATGTAAAGTATTGTTACAATAGCAATAATGGTATTATAACATTATCATATCAATAACTACACATTATCATAGCAATAATACATTTCATTTTATAGTTGGATTTTCCATGGACCTGACTACCAAGGGGACACTTTAGAATATCATTTCTAGTCACCTATTTTTTAAATTTAAAAATAACACATTTACTATAAAATACAAATTCAAACATTACAGAAGAATAAAAGAAAAGAAGTAAAATTCCTCTCTGTTTTTCCCCCCTACCCTCAATCACATTTCCAAAACTTGGCTGCTAATTATAGTTTTGATGTCTGAAGTTCCAGAATTTTTCTGTACATATACAAACATATATGCATGAATGCATTCACACACTCACCCATACACACACGTGCACATACTCCTTTTATGAAAATAAAAATGGGATCATATACATGTATATTTCAGTTTGATGATATTTTCTCAATATAAAAATGATATATGTTCTTTGTGGAACATATAATACAATCATAAAGGGGAAAACATTTTAAATCACCCATAATTGCACTGCTCACCTTGGGTACTGTTTGGATATTTTCTGATTTTTTTCTATGTATATGTGTTACAGTATATCCTGCTTTTTAATATTGTTCTTTTCCTTGATCAACTTTGAGCATCTCAGGCTGTTTAATGCTTTTCTTCTTAATTTGGAGCCCAACTGGGATGTAGTTCTCTCGTGAAGTTAGGTTACAAGAGGCAGTGGGAGAAAGGTACACTCATGGAAAAGACAGCAGGCTGACAAAGAGCAGATGATCAGGCATGCAGAAAGAGTTCCCTCCTAAAAGGGAACACAGCGTCGGTTACCCACACACCACTTGGTGAATAGGACTTCTGACAGCCTGAGACAGTGTTTTGTATGTGCAAGGCCAGACTCCCTTCATTCACGGTAAATTCATCACTATTGGCAGTGCTGGTAATAAAACATTGAATAAGACGAGCATAGGCCTTGACTTTTTTTTTTTTTTTTGCAGCGTTTAGTTGTTGTTTGTTTGTTTGGTTGGTTTTCTTTTTGTGTGTATGCCACAGAAACCAAGGGCTATATCTCATCAGCTTATGGGTGTTTCTTTTTTGTGCCACAGAAACCAATAGTTAAATCTCATTAGCTTGTGGTCTACTTGGATTTTGAGATTTTTTTTCTTCTCTAGCTTCATATTGTGTAAATTCTGATGCAAAACTTACCATGGATAATTTTTCAAATCAGTTCTTCTTGATGCCTTAAAAAGTTTAGAGACTAGATATTATATGCTTTCTTGTTAAAAAGTTCCTCAGATTCGGAATATCTCAGGAGGAGAGAGACTATGGAATGTCTCACTTTAGGGGTTAAGAAGGATTATGTCAGTCTCTGCTTTTTTCTCATACCTATGCCTGCTCACGCCTTCAAGTTGACATGGCATGGTCCCCAGTTCCTGAGTCAATTAAAAGGAAAAAGGGTGAATAATGATGTTCTTCACATTACTCTTTTCCTTTGAATAGAGTAAATCTTGGAATTATGTCACATATCACACTTCAGATCATATGGTGTTTCCTCCACTCTACCCCCATACCCATTTCAGTTCATCGGGCTTGGAATCTGAGTGCCCAAGTGATAGTTAGGGTTGCAACTGTCTTATATCTGTCCCCTTTCCTCAGTTTCAGTGTAGAATAGGGGTCCTGCCTGGGTCCTCTCTTTTTAGCTCAGTTGGTTGCTCTGTTTAGCACTGAGGGGACCCTCATTACACACTATCCAATGGGCAAGAACCCTGAGACTTGCCTCAGTGTTGGCAGGTATCTTGGTTCCATTCTCTTATGCCATGGACAGAGTTCCTGCTGCGTGAATACCTCTCCAGTATATACCCACATTCAGTTAGCCTCCTGGGTCCCTTTCAGCCAATCCTCATGAACTTCATTTGTTAAAAATGAACAAACATTTATTGAATGCTCATTAGGTGCCAGGTGTTGCTCTAAATGTCTAGGATACATTAATGAGCGAAAGACCAAAATCTTGCTCCCCATGGATTTTGCATTCTAGTGGATGTTTTAAGAATGAAAGATTGTGATACTGAGGCTGGGACCATTGTGCCGCATCAGAAACAAAACAGTTCTCCCAGATGCCTTCTCTGGGGTAAACATCTGTAACTTTTATTAAACCCATTGTGTTTATTCTCTCCTTTGTTCTCGTATTCTAAGGTTTTAGATTTGTGTCTAAATAGACCTTAGTTATGGCAAGCCTTACATTTATAAAAGGTTTTCTTCCCAAATATACTCAGCCATTACACTGAAAATTTCAATGAGCCAAAATAATCCAAGTGCACATTTGCATTTGACAAAACTAACCGGTTCCTCTTTTTGATCAGTTAATAGATAGCAAAAGCCCTGGGTCATTGAAAATAAATGTGTAATATAAATGTTTGTGGCAGGTAGAGATTAAGATCATGACACAATAAGAAAATAATCCTTGTGCCTGTGGAAATAATTTGAATTTGTGGGAGTGGGGGGTGGCTAAAACTTTCAGAAGTATAACTCCTTAAAATATGTATCCTCTAGAAACAGCTGTTGAGAATAAACTTTAGCTCTCTTTGGGATTGTCCAAGATGCCCTATGATTGTTTGTGCTATTTGTATTTTCTTTCTTCTATATGTTTTCTGGGATCATTGTGCTATTTTAGCTCTTACTTAGAGGTACTCCCTGTTGAGATGCTAAAATATCCTGAAAGTGGCAGTGCTGAATTTTTTGCATGCCCAGGAGGTGGGTAGTGCAGGATTGATTTGTAATGACACTTTACTGTAGAGTAAATTTTTAGCTGTAATGCTATTTTGGGCTGCTTGATCCCACCAGATTTGGAGAAGTTTGAATTACCTTAAATAACTAGAACACAGACACTCCTATGTTACCCCTGAGACACGCTCACTGAAGCATGAAAATTAATTCAGATATGCATCCAAGCTTCACTGAATTTTAATCTAAGTGTTTATAGGATTATTTATTGATATTTGGGAAATTAAAGTTATTCCATGATGAAAATCTGATTGAAGGTGGCAACAAGAGCAATGCCACAGTTGAATGTTTGTGAACTTTCTGTCTTGGTCAAGGAAACTGTAGCAGATTAACAGTGGCTTCCCATTCTTTGTTATCCTCCCCATCAACACATGAGGTCTATTTCCCACCTCTTAAAACATAGGCCAGAGGAAGGCGGAAGATGGCGGAAGAGTAAGACGCGGAGATCACCTTTCTCCCCACAGATACACCAGAAATACATATACACGTGGAACAACTCCTACAGAACACCTACTGAAGGCTGGCAGAAGACCTCAGACCTCCCAAAAGGCAAGAAACTCCCCACGTACATGGGTAGGGCAAAAGAAAAAACAGAGACAAAAGAATAGGGACGGCACCTGCACCAGTGGGAGGGAGCTGTGAAGGAGGAAAAGTTTCCACACACTAGGAAGCCCCTTCGCGGGCGGAGACTGCGGGAGGCGGAGGGGGGAGCTTCGAAGCTGCGGAGGACTGCACAGCAACGGGTGCGGAGGGCAAAGCGGGGAGATTCCCGCACAGAGGATCGGTGCCGACCGGCACTCACCAGCCCGAGAGGCTTGTCTGCTCACCCGCCGGGGCGGGCGGGGCTGCGAGCTGAGGCCGAAGCGCAGGGAGAGGACTGGGGTTGGCGGCTTGAACATAGCCTGAAGGGGTTAGTGCACCACAGCTAGCCGGGAGGGAGTCCGGGGAAAAGCCTGCACCTGCCGAAGAGGCAGGAGACTTTTCCTTCCCTCTTTGTTTCCTGGGGCGTGAGGAGAGGGGTTTAAGAACGCTGCTTAAAGGAACTCCAGAGACGGGCGCGAGCCGCGGCTGAAAGCGCGGACCCCAGAGGCGGGCGCGAGCCGCGGCTGAAAGCGCGGAATCCAGAGACGGGCGCAAGCCCGGCTAAAAGCGCGGACCCCAGAGGCGGGCGGGAGACGTTAAGGCTGCTGCTGCCGCCACCGAGGGGCCTGTGTGCGAGCACAGGTCACTCTCCACACCCCTCTTCCGCGGAGCCTGTGCAGCCCGCCACTGCCAGGTTCCCGGGATCCAGGGACAACTTCCCCGGGACAGCGCACAGCGCGCCTCAGGCTGGTGCAAAGTCACGCCGGCCTTTGCCACCGCAGGCCCGCCCCGCACTCTGTGCCCCTCCGTCCCCGCCGGCCTGAGTGCGCCAGAGCCCCCAATCAGCGGCTCTTTTAACCCCATCCTGTCTGAGCAAAAAACAGACGCCCTCCAGCGATCTACACGCAGTGGCAGGGCCAAATCCAAAGCTTAGCCCTGGGAGCTGTGAGAACAAAGAAGAGAAAGGGAAATCTCTCCCAGCAGCCTCAGAAGCAACGGATTAAAGCTCCACAATCAACTTGATGTACCCTGCATCTATGGAATACCTGAATAGACAACCAATCATCCCAAATTAAGGAAGTGGACTTTAGGAGCAAGATCTATGATTTTTTCCCTTTTCCTCTTTTTGTGAATGTGTATGTGTATGCTTCTGTGTGAGATCTTGTCTGTATAGTCTTGCTTCCACCATTTGTCCTAGGGTTCTATCCGTCCATGTTTTTTTTAAATTTTTTTTCTTAATAATTAATTTTAATAACAATATTATACTTTACCTTCGTTCTTTCTTTCTTTCTTTCCGTCCTTCCTTCCCTCCTTTAGACAACGAATCATCCCAAATTGAGGAGGTGGTCTCTGACAGCAAGATTTAGGATTTTTCCCCATTTACCTCTTTTAGTGAGGGTGTATGTGTATGCTTCTGTGTAAGATTTTGTCTGTATAGCTTTGCTTCCAACATTTGTCCTAAGGTTCTTTCCGTCCCCCCTTTTTTTTTTCTAAATAAGAATTTTTTAATTCAATAACTTTATTATACTTTATTTTATTTTTACTGTATCTTCTTTCTTTCTGCCTTTTTTCCTTCTTTCCCTCCTTCCTCCCTCCCTCCCTCCCTCCTTTCTTTCCTTCTTGCCTTCTTTCCTTCTTTGCTTCTTTCTTTCTTTCTTCCTTCCTTCCTACCCTCCTTTCCTTCTTTCTTTCCTCATACTTCTACTAATTCCCTCTACTTTTTCTCCCTTTTATCCTGAGCCGTGTGGATGAAAAGCTTTTGGTGCTCCAGCCAGGAGGCAGGGCTCTGCCTCTGAGGTAGGAGAGCCAACTTCAGGACACTGATCAACAAGAGACCTCCCAGCTCCACATAATATCAAACGGCGAAAATCTCCCAGAGACCTCCATCTTAACACCAGCACCCAGCTTCACTCAACGACCAGCAAGCCACAGTGCTGGAAAACCTATGCCAAACAACTAGCAAAACAGGAACACAACCTCACCCATTAGCAGAGAGGCTGCCTAAAATCATAATAAGGCCACAGACACCCCCAAACACACCACCAGACGTGAACCTGCCCACTAGAGAGACAAGATCCAGCCTCATCCACCACAACACAGGCACTAGTCCCCTCCACTAGGAAGCCTACACAACCCACTGAACCAACCTTAGCCACTGGAGACAGACATCAAAAACAGGAGGAACTACGAACCTGCAGCCTGCAAAAAGGAGACCCCAAACACAGTAAGATAAGCAAAATGAGAAGACAGAAAAACACACAGCAGATAAAGGAGCAAGATAAAAATGCACCAGACCTAACAAATGAAGAGGAAATAGGCAGTCTACCTGAAAGAGAATTCAGAATAATGATAGTAAGGTTGATCCGAAATCTTGGAGATAGAATGGACAATAGATTGGACAAAATGCAAGAATCAGTTAACAAGGACCTAGAAGAACTAAAGATGAAACAAGCAATGATGAACAACACAATAAATGAAAGTACTCTAGATGGGATCAATAGCAGAATAACTGAGGCAGAAGAACGGATAAGTGACCTGGAAGATAAAATAGTGGAAATAACTACTGCAGAGCAGAATAAAGAAAAAAGAATGAAAAGAACTGAGGACAGTCTCAGAGACCTCTGGGACAACATTAAACGCACCAACATTCGAATTATAGGGGTTCCAGAAGAAGAAGAGAAAAAGAAAGGAACTGAGAAAATATTTGAAGAGATTATAGTTGAAAACTTCCCTAACATGGGAAAGGAAATAGTTAATCAAGTCCAGGAAGCACAGAGAGTCCCATACAAGATAAATACAAGGAGAAATACGCCAAGACACATATTAATCAAACTGTCAAAAATTAAATACAAAGAAAGCATATTAAAAGCAGAAAGGGAAAAACAACAAATAACACATAAGGGAATCCCCATAAGGTTAACAGCTGATCTCTCAGCAGAAACCCTACAAGCCAGAAGGGAGTGGCAGGACATACTGAAAGTGATGAAGGAGAAAAACATGCAGCCAAGACTACTCTACCCAGCAAGGATCTCATTCAGATTTGATGGAGAAATTAAAACCTTTACAGACAAGCAAAAGCTGAGAGAGTTCAGCACCACCAAACCAGCTTTACAACAAATGCTAAAGGATCTTTTCTAGGCAAGAAACACAAGAGAAGGAAAAGACCTATAATAACGAACCCAAAACAATTTAGAAAATGGGAATAGGAACATACATATCGATAATTACCTTAAATGTAAATGGACTAAATGCTCCCACCAAAAGACACAGATTAGCTGAATGGATACAAAAACAAGACCCTTATATATGCTGTCTACAAGAGACCCACTTCAGACCTAGAGACACATACAGACTGAAAGTGAGGGGATGGTAAAAGATATTCCATGCAAATGGAAGCCAAAAGAAAGCTGGAGTAGCAATTCTCATATCAGACAAAATAGACTTTAAAATAAGGACTATTAAAAGAGACAAAGAAGGACACTACATAATGATCAAGGGATCGATCCAAGAAAAAGATATAACAATTGTAAATATTTATGCACCCAACATAGGAGCACCTCAATACATAAGGCAAATACTAACAGCCATAAAAGGGGAAATCGACAGTAACACATTCATAGTAGGGGACTTAAACACCCCACTTTCACCCATGGACAGATCATCCAAAATGAAAATAAATAAGGAAACACAAGCTTTAAATGATACATTAAACAAGATGGACTTAATTGATATTTATAGGACACTCCATCCAAAAACAACAGAATACACATTTTTCTCAAGTGCTCATGGAACATTCTCCAGGATAGATCATATCTTAGGTCACAAATCAAGCCTTGGTAAATTTAAGAAAACTGAAATTGTATCAAGTATCTTTTCTGACCACAACGCCATGAGACTAGATATCAATTACAGGAAAAGATCTGTAAAAAATACAAACACATGGAGGCTAAACAATACACTACTTAATAATGAAGATATCACTGAAGAAATCAAAGAGGAAATCAAAAAATACCTAGAAACAAATGACAATGGAGACACAACGACCCAAAACCTGTGGGATGCAGCAAAAGCAGTTCTAAGGGGGAAGTTTATAGCAATACAAGCCCACCTTAAGAAGCAGGAAACATCTCGAATAAACAACCTAACCTTACACCTCAAGCAATTAGAGAAAGAAGAACAAAAAAACCCCAAAGCTAGCAGAAGGAAAGAAATCATAAAAATCAGATCAGAAATAAATGAAAAAGAAATGAAGGAAACAATAGCAAAGATCAATAAAACTAAAAGCTGGTTCTTTGAGAAGATAAACAAAATAGATAAACCACTAGCCAGACTCATCAAGAAAAAAAGGGAGAAGACTCAAATCAATAGAATTAGAAATGAAAAAGGAGAGGTAACAACTGACACTGCAGAGATGAAAGAGATCATGAGAGATTACTACAAGCAACTCTATGCCAATAAAATGGACAATCTGGAAGAAATGGACAAATTCTTAGAAATGCACAACCTGCCAAGACTGAATCAGGAAGAAATAGAAAATATGAACAGACCAATCACAAGCACTGAAATTGAAACTGTGATTAAAAACCTTCCAACAAAGAAAAGCCCAGGACCAGATGGCTTTACAGGTGAATTCTATCAAACATTTAGAGAAGAGCTAACACCTATCCTTCTCAAACTCTTCCAAAATATAGCAGAGGGACGACCACTCCCAAACTCCTTCTACGAGGCCACCATCACCTTGATACCAAAACCAGACAAGGATGTCACAAAGAAAGAAAACTACAGGCCAATATCACTGATGAACATAGATGCAAAAATCCTCAACAAAATACTAGCAAACAGAATCCAACAGCACATTAAAAGGATCATACACCATGATCAACTGGGGTTTATTCCAGGAATGCAAGGATTCTTCAATATATGCAAATCTATCAATGTGATAAACCATATTAACAAATTGAAGGAGAAAAACCATATGATCATCTCAATAGATGCAGAGAAAGCTTTTGACAAAATTCAACACCCATTTATGATAAAAACCCTCCAGAAAGTAGGCATAGAGGGAACTTTCCTCAACATAATAAAGGCCATATATGACAAGCCCGCAGCAAACATCATCCTCAATGGTGAAAAACTGAAAACATTTCCACTAAGATCAGGAACAAGACAAGGTTGCCCACTCTCACCACTATTATTCAACATAGTTTTGGAAGTTTTAGCCACAGCAATCAGAGAAGAAAAGGAAATAAAAGGAATCCAAATCGGAAAAGAAGAAGTAAAGCTGTCACTGTTTGCAGATGACATGATCCTATACATAGAGAACCCTAAAGATGCTACCAGAAAATTACTAGAGCTAATCAATGAATTTGGTAAAGTGGCAGGATACAAAATTAATGCACAGAAATCTCTGGCATTCCTATATACTAATGATGAAAAATCTGAAAGTGAAATCAAGAAAACACTCCCATTTACCATTGTAACAAAAAGAATAAAATATCTAGGAATAAACCTACCTAAGGAGACAAAAGACCTGTATGCAGAAAATTATAAGACACTGATGAAAGAAATTAAAGATGATACAAATAGATGGAGAGATATACCATGTTCTTGGATTGGAAGAATCAACATTGTGAAAATGACTCTACTACCCAAAGCAATCTATAGATTCAATGCAATCCCTATCAAACTACTACTGGCATTTTTCACAGAACTAGAACAAAAAATTTCACAATTTGTATGGAAACACAAAAGACCCCGAATAGCCAAAGCAATCTTGAGAACAAAAGAAGGAACTGGAGGAATCAGGCTCCCTGACTTCAGACTATACTACAAAGCTACAGTTATCAAGACGGTATGGTACTGGCACAAAAACAGAAAGATAGATCAATGGAACAGGATAGAAAGCCCAGAGATAAACCCATGCACATATGGACACCTTATCTTTGATAAAGGTGGCAGTAATGTACAATGGAGAAAGGACAGCCTCTTCAATAAGTGGTGCTGGGAAAACTGGACAGGTACATGTAAAAGTATGAGATTAGATCACTCCCTAACACCATACACAAAAATAAGCTCAAAATGGATTAAAGACCTAAATGTAAGGCCAGAAACTATCAAACTCTTAGAGGAAAACATAGGCAGAACACTCTATGACATAAATCACAGCAAGATCCTTTCTGACCCACCTCCTAGAGTAATGGAAATAAAAACAAAAATAAACAAATGGGACCTAATGAAACTTCAAAGCTTTTGCACAGCAAAGGAAACCATAAACAGGACCAAAAGACAACCCTCAGAATGGGAGAAAATATTTGCAAATGAAGCAACCGACAAAGGATTAATCTCCAAAATTTACAAGCAGCTCATGCAGCTCAATAACAAGAAAACAAACAACCCAATCCAAAAATGGGCAGAAGACCTAAATAGACATTTCTCCAAAGAAGATATACAGACTGCCAACAAACACATGAAAGAATGCTCAACATCATTAATCATTAGAGAAATGCAAATCAAAACTACAATGAGATATCATCTCACACCAGTCAGAATGGCCATCATCAAAAAATCTAGAAACAATAAATGCTGGAGAGGGTGTGGAGAAAAGGGAACCCTCTTGCACTGCTGGTGGGAATGTGAATTGGTTCAGCCACTATGGAGAACAGTATGGAGGTTCCTTAAAAAACTACAAATAGAACTACCATATGACCCAGCAATCCCACTACTGGGCATATACCCTGAGAAAACCAAAATTCAAAAAGAGTCATGTACCAAAATGTTCATTGCAGCTCTATTTACAATAGCCTGGAGATGGAAACAACCTAAGTGCCCGTCATCGGATGAATGGATAAAGACGATGTGGCACATATATACAATGGAATATTACTCAGCCATAAAAAGAAACGAAATTGAGCTATTTGTAATGAGGTGGATAGACCTAGAGTCTGTCATACAGAGTGAAGTAAGTCAGAAAGAAAAAGACAAATACCGTATGCTAACACATATATATGGAATTTAAGAAAAAAAATGTCATGAAGAACCTAGGGGTAAAGCAGGAATAAAGACGCAGACCTCCTAGAGAACGGACTTGAGGTTATGGGGAGGGGGAAGGGTGAGCTGTGACAGGGCGAGAGAGAGTCATGGGCATATACACACTAACAAACGTAGTAAGGTAGATAGCTAGTGGGAAGCAGCCGCATGGCACAGGGATATTGGCTTGGTGCTTTGTGACAGCCTGGAGGGGTGGGATAGGGAGGGTGGGAGGGAGGGAGACGCAACAGGGAAGACATATGGGAACATATGTTTATGTATGACTGATTCACTTTGTTATAAAGCAGAAACTAACACACCATTGTAAAGCAATTATACCCCAATAAAGATGTTAAAAAAAAAAAAAAAACATAGGCCACCCTGTGACTACTTTGGCCAATAGAGTCCAATGGAAATGATGCTGTTTCAATTCTAGACATAGCACTTAAGTGGACTGTAAGTTTTGCTTCTTCATCTTGGAGCCCTGTGCTGCTGTGTAAGAAGTCTGACAACCCTGCTAGAGAGGCAAAGTAAAGAGACTCTGACACTGCATGGGGAGAGAAGGGAGCCTCGCTGAGACCTCTTCCAGCCAAGGACAGGCAAGTGGGTGAAGAAGTCAGCTTGGAAATGGATCTTCTACCCCCATTCACCCCAGCTGATACCATGTGGCTTAGAGATAAACCAGCCAGCTGAGCCCTTCCCAAATTCCTGATCCATAAAATTGAGAGCAAAACAAAATGGTTGCTTTAAGCTACTAAGTTTTGGGCAGTAATAGGTAAAGGAAACAGAAACGTTTTGTTGACATTCAGGGTTCCATTTTTAACAAAGAAGGTTTTATTCATTCATCCATTTATCCACCTATCCATCAATGAAATATTTACCAAGAGTTCACTGTATCTCTGATGGTACTGGGCTAAGTTCACAAGGAAGTTCTAATAGAATTTTGGCTTTGTACTGATTTAACCTCAAAGTATTGTCTCATTATTTAGGAAATGAGAATCCTCTTTTTACATTTTCCTTTCATTTATTTTGAATGAGCACCTGAGTGCCTACCATATTCCAGGCACTGTATAAGTTGTTGACAAAACAATGGTGACTAAAATAATATGGGTTATAGCCTCATGAGGCTTACTTATGATGGAAAAATAAATTTTTTTCTTCCAATCTATAGAATAAGATGACAACATAGACTTCACAGGATTTTCTTTGAAGATTAAGTGATATGATGAATGTAAAAGCCCTTTTAAGTAGTTATTCTTTATAAAGTAAAAGCATTTATTGAGTCTTGATGATAGTAACAGTAGCAGAAGAGCTCAGAGACAAAGCAGATATTTAACACTCAAAGTGAAAACATGAAGGTATGTAAGTGACAACTTATAGTAGGAATTGTTACTCGGTTTTGGTGGGGGGCCCTTATTAGACCTCAGCTGATCCAAAAAACTTCTGAAACTATATGAAAGAGGTCGTGTATATGTGCATTATTTTTGGATCAGAAACCCAATGCTTTCATTAGATTTTCAAAGGCGTGAGTGATCCTGAAAGGTAAATAGCCATTGATGAAGAGAATAAAGGCAACTGCAGTATGTTAAGCCCCTCTGGATGCCAACCACCTGCTCAGTATTCTCACACATGCTAATTTTTTTTACTAATACAAAGCAGTACATGTTTATTGTGGAGTAACAGATAAGTGAATACTCCCATAACTGCATCATTTATACAGCATAACATGAACATCGTGGAGTTACACACACTAATTTAATCTACGCAATCTCTGTGAGGAAGAGACTCTCATTCCCATTTTACAGATTAGAAGCTGAGGCTCAAAGAGGTTAAGTGAATTGTCCAAGTTTAGTAAACGATGGGCCTGGCATTTCAATCCAGCTCTGCCTGGTCCCAAAGGTCTTTCCACATATACCATGTGTATCAGTAAGAGTTCTTAGTTGCAAGCTATAGTAAACAACATGCTGGCTTAAGCAAAAAGGAAATGCACTGAGAAGATATCGGCACTGATAAATTTTCTGGGAAACATGGAGAGACAAAATCATTCCTACGATTCTGATAGGGACTTACTAGGGACACACTGTTACCCCTTCCAAAACAAATGTCTGGGACGTAAGCCCAACATGCCAATGTGTTTAATAGGTATTTAGAGAAGACCCAAATAAACAGATGCCTTCCTCACTTTTTCTGATCCTCTTTCAATGAAAGATTATATACTTTTTTCAAGCACTTATAAGACATATTTTAAACACCTATAAGAAGAAATAATGACAATATTGCTTATATTATTATAATCCTCAGTACTTCATAATTTATACCGAACTTGCACACATTTTATCTATTTATAATTTGATCCACCCAAGCAGTCTGGAAGGTTGATGAGGACAAACGTTTTTATCCGCCTTTGATAAGCAAGGAAACTGAAGGTGGTAGGTGCTACTTGATGTCCTCCAAAGCTCACATGGCTGTTAAGTGCTCTGATCCCCTACGTCTGGGGCTTCTTTCTACTAGATGTCTCATAGAACTCAAGTGCCTCAGCTGTACACAGGGCTGAGGTAGTTAGGCCCTCACCAGGCAGGCCTCCAACACTCTGCCCTTTTTACATGCCATAAGGAGGAGCTGGTTGATTGTACATACCTGCAGACTGGGCATCATTGCACAGTGGGCAGCAGACTGGCAACTGTGATGCTTGGTCATTAAAACATAACCTGAACATAATGAAGTGAGGTAGATTGGCAGCACAATACGAATTTGTATCCAGACACAGATGTTAGTTTCAGGTGACAGGTTTTGCAAATGTATACATCAGTTATACTGGAGTTCCAGACGGGTGTTGTTGGGAATATAAGAGCCTTGAAAAGTCCCGACTTAGCACTTCCCACAACTGGCCAGACTTCACCCTGAATGGGCAGAACATTATGGCACCTGACTGCATCTCCCAGGGGAAAATGAGGGAGTTTTAAAGTGAAACTCCTTCAGTCTAATATTCTCTGGTAGCCTTTGTGGAAAATGCATCCTTTGGCTTCACTGGGGTTCACTGAAACTGGTGTAGGTTTAGGTGTTATTTTTGTGAAGGCTTATCTTCAATCTTCTGTGGGATTCTTTTAGTACCAAATGCAGAAGTGGACAAATGACCATGTTTCCTCTCTTTTTTTCATCCACATAACAGGTACAGCTACCATTTATTAAGTATTTACTATGTAGTAGGGGGCTGTGATACATAATTTATATAATTATACTATTTAATCTGTACCATATCTCTATGAGGTAGTTATTATTCTATTCATTTAACTGAAATTTAGATATGGAAGAAACTTGCCCAATATCTTATGGCTCTCAACTATCTTTGGAGGGACCTGAACCTAATCTTTTCTCCCTCTAAGGCCTGAAGCTCTTCACACCACTGCTCAGAGAGAAGATTCTGTGTCTCTTTCAAGTCAAAATTGGAGAGTTCATGGTGTGAAGTGTCCACATCTTAGAACTGTTGTTCCTTAACTGCCTAGGGCTTTGCAGCAAAACAAAATGTGCCACCACGTAGAAATCCTGGAATACTATCTCACTTGGGTCCACAAGTTGATTGCCTTTACTACTTCTTTGATTCTCTTCACAACAACAACATGTAGCCTATATCTATCCAGAGAGGTTTCCCATCCATCTGTATGACCATCTGTGGTTAGAAAAATATATTTCTCTTTACACCATTGTAGCTGCAGGACATTTTGAAGAGTTATCATTGAAGAAAGGAAGGATGTCCATTAGTGTAATGAAAAGTCAAGTGGACTGTTCAGAAATTCACTCTTTTATGCAGTCCTAGGATTCTGGACTTTTTAGCCAACCTGATATATTTATAAACCCCCTTCCAATGATCCAGTGCTATTAAGATGCTCCTACTTTTATTCTCTACCTGTTCCCTTTCTCTCATGTTCTTTACCTCAGCTCTTCATCCTTAACATTCTCCTCTACTGTGTCTTTATTAAACACAGGGACAATAGTAGTATCTCCCATTACTTTGGTATTCTCTACCTAAAATGGTAATTAAATAATTAAATTAATTTTATTTAAATAATACGTATACTTTTTTTTTTTTTTTTTTTGTAGTACGCGGGCCTCTCACTGCTGTGGTCTCTCCCGTTGTGGAGCACAGGCTCCGGAGGCGCAGGCTCAGCGGCCATGGCTCACGGGCCCAGCCGCTCCATGGCATGCGGGATCTTCCTGGACCCGGGCTGTACACAGGGCACGAACCCGTGTCCCCTGCATCGGCAGGCAGACTCTCAACCACTGCGCCACCAGGGAGGTCCAGGACTCCACAGTTCCACTGCCAGGGGCCCAGGTTCCTTCTCTGGTCGGGGAACTAAGATTTTTTTTTTTTGGCAGCGCAGCCAAAAAAAAAAAATCCATTAACTGTTGTCTAATTTGGGGAAATCAATACTAACTGGCTTTCATATAGGACTTGTCAAATTTCAGGGCATTTCCCATGTTCTTTTGTGGTGGGCTACTCCTAAATACTCTTTGAACTGATCATATGTATTAACCATTCTTGCTGTGATACTGTATTGTGAATTTCATGTTATTTTCATCATCATCATTTTTTTTTTTTTTTTTGGTACGCGGGCCTCTCACTGTTGGGGCCTCTCCCGTTGCGGCGCACAGGCTCCGGAGGCGCATGCTCAGCGGCCATGGCTCACGGGCCCAGCCGCGCCGCGGCATGTGGGATCTTCCCAAACCGGGGCACGAACCCACGTCCCCTGCATCGGCAGGCTGACTCTCAACCACTGTGCCACCAGGGAAGCCCCGTATACCTTTACACAGTAAGTATGTATTACTTTATATGTAACTGTGTGTTAAGTACTAGGCTAGGTCCTTTGTAAGAGGGGTCCCCAACCCCTGGGCCATGGACTGGTACTGGTCCCTGGCCTGTTAGGAACCGGGCCGGACAGCAGAAGGTGAGCTGCGGGTGAGCGAGTGAAGCTTCATCTGTATTTACAGCCGCTCCGCATCGCTCACGTTACTGCCTGAGCTCCACCTCCCGTCAGATCAGCGGCGGCATTAGATTCTCATAGGACTGTGAACTGTGCACGCGAGGGATCTGCATTGCGTGTGCCTTATGAGTGTCTAATGCCTGATGATCTGCAGTGGAGCTAAGGCAGTGATGCTAGCGCTGGGGAGTGGCTGCAAATACCGATTATCAGTAGCAGGGAGGTCTGATTGCACAGAGACCATAATAAATCAATTGCTTGCAGACTCATATCAAAACCCTATCAGTGAGTGGCAAGTGAAAACAAGCTAGGGCTCCCACTGATCCTGCATTATGGTGAGTTGTATAATTATTTCATTATATATTACAATGTAATAATAATAGAAATAAAGTGCACAATAAATGTAATGCACTTGAATCATCCCGAAACCATCCCCCGCCCCCCTGGTCCGTGGAAAAATTGTCTTACACGAAACCAGTCCCTGGTGCCAAAAAGGTTGGGGACCACTGCCTTGTAATATCATTTTCAATATTTACAAATCTTTATGAAATGGGCTTTTGAAAATCTCAGTTTCACAGATGAGGAAGCTGATGTCCACTGGGGCTAAAAATCTTGCCCACGTTCCTACAGGCAGAAAGTGACAGCCAGGGAGAGACAAAGCCAGGACCAGAACCTGTGTCTCTCTAAAGCTTATGCATTTTTCACAATGCCATATTACCTTTTAATTTCAAGACCAGTGAAATAGTTAGTAGTAATTTCTTATTTCTTATCCTACCGTCATTATTGAAGTCCTAACTTCTTTTGGAATCAAGTTGCTCCTATGATCAATTTTAGGAATTGGGAAATTGTATAGGTTGAAAGATCCCTTAAATGGATGTTACCCTCTAAAGAGAAAAGCTCTTTAAAGCTGTTGGAATCTGGGCTGAAATAACCAATTTCTATCTATGCTCATGTTAGAAAGGCTTAACCTAGAATAGCTTTTTGAGTGAAGCATTGACCTCATTTTTCTTCTTCTCCTAAACAGAACCAGTTGGAGATAAGTATATGTTTATCCCTTGTCATTTATTGTTGGTGTCCTTAATGGTTCTATAGATTAGCTGCTTTATGCCTTTATGTGTGCATAGAGAAATTTCCTTTGGTTTCTGTTGGTGTTAATTTCCAGATACCATGATTGCTAACTGTCATGGCAAAGACCAATGAAATTCTCTCTGGCACTGTGAAGCCCATTTATTTATGTGTCATTGAAGTGTTTTTCAGTGAGCCTCAGAGATGTCAACTTTATTTTTCTGTAATAAGAAAGGTTAAATAAGCACATTTTAACCCCATTATTATTTTGTAACATGTACCAGTTTGAGGCTTCTTTCTTATAAGACTGTAAACTTTCAAAGCTGAGACTATATCTCTGTATCGTGGTGCCTAGCACAGGGCATATGATCTGTGTTATGAAACTTAACTTTTGGTTTCCTTTAACATACTGAGAAGGAAGGAAAGACTTGCAAGTGTACAATTAACAGGGCATTTACTTCTCCCTCAACAACAACCCTCCATGGCTTTATTTTGGAAGTGAGTAATGATTAATTCATTCAACAAATGTTTGAATATCTATTATATTTTGGGAACTGTGATTGGTATATGCTCTCAGCTCTCAAGGAGCTCAGAGTCTGGTAGGGAAAAATACATCAAATGATAAATTACACAGAACATGGAGCTGTGTTTACAGTGCCGTGGGGCACAGAGTAGTGAGGGGCTAAGTCTTCGAATTGAATGAACAAAGATGGAGGGGATATTCCTGCTAGATAAAGGGGAATAAGTTTCCCAGTTAAAAGGTAGAGCAGGCTTGAAAGTATGGGTGTCAACAAAGTATTTGGATAAACTGGAAAAGTTACTGGCTTTAGAGTAGAATGGTAGAGATAGTGGGAGAGGTGGTAGCTTGGGGCTAGATGGAATCATGGAGGGCCTCGTGTGCTAAAGTTAGGATTTTGGAATTCCTTGTATAGGCAAAGGGGTTAAGGGAAGAGGCTCAAGAAGTTAAGTGAGAAAGATTACTTTCCTTTTTCTCTTCAATAATGGCGACATAAAATACCAAAGAAATATTTACTAACTCTCTGGTCAATCAGGAAGGGCAGCAGGTGAGATAGGACAGACACCATTAGATAATACAAAGAGAAAACCAATTCCATTTATTTCCCCATAGTTTTGATTAGCATTTTGCTTCTCTGATTGAAGTTAACTCATTTGAACAATTGCAAAGTGGGGCTTTGGACCAATCTTTTCAGGAAGATAGACAGAAACTCCTGGCATTTTCTTCTTTATGTTTTGTTTTTATTGAATAATTCACTAGTCATTTACCAGGAGGAGCCCAACTGTATCCATCTCCAGAATTTCCTAAGGGATCGCATCCTTGGCCTTCATTCACATGAGCAGCCTTATTAAGGATTTCATGGTTTTTTTCTTCTTCCACATGGTCTCAGGAGAGGAGGGAAATCCTGTTTGTTATACAATGTAACTCATTGCATAATGGGTCATTGCAATTTCTGCAAAGACAGAGGCCAAGGGAACTTGGAAGGAAACAAAAAATGGCATCAAAATGTGATGTGTCAGTGGAAAAGAGAGAGACAGGGAACCACAGAGGGAAAAGAACAACTAGTTTTTGCTTTCTATGTCTCATCAGTCATTAATTCTAAATTCTATAAAGTGTCAATGGGATATAATTTTCAAAAGAGAAGAGGATTGGAATTTTAAAACATATAAGCAAAAAAAGTGAGAGCTATCTTTTGAAGAAAATCCCTTTGGATGTAATTCAGTTCATTCAATTCAACAGATATGTGTTGAATTTTGCCTGTGTGTCCTTGAGGATTTCAGCATCTCCTGGAAGAATTGCTCATGTGAATCACTAGCTGTGCTACCATGTTGTAAGCTAGAAAGATGTATAAATTGCTATGAATACATATAAAACAGGAACACTTAATTTTGCCTTTAAAGTTGGGTAAGGGTTTGAAGTAGAAATACTTCCTTTCTTACTTAAGCCAATGCTTGAAGGATGAATTGGAATTTTCCAGAAATGAAGAAAGTGTATTATGCGAAGAGGGAAAATTAAGGACAAAGCTTGAAAACGGAATAGAAGTATATAATACTCTGTGGAAACTGCTTAATTTCTTATAGTCGTGGAATCTAGGATGTGTGAGGAGAACCTTGGGAAGATGTTGGAAGGCAGAGTATCAGTTAGAATCCTCTGGTTACAAGCAACAGAAACTTATGGAAGAACTCATGCCAACATACACACACACACATCACCACCCCAACACACACACACGCAGACACACGTGCACATGCACACACAGACAATTTACTGGAAGCATACAGTGCTACTCACAGAATCATAGGAAATGCTGAAGAGCCAGGATTCAAAATAGACAGGAACTGGGGCGTCAGAAACCAGTGGTGGTCTCTTCAGGCAGCCTCATGAGGTGAATCATTTTCAGTGAATTCCCTTAAACATCAGAGCTCAGTGAGATGGCATCTGATTTGTTACAACTTGGACACCTCCTGGCTTGAAGAGAGGAGACCCCCTTGATAGAGAGTACCATCAAGTTAATGGTACTGATGGGAGAAAGTTAAATTCCCTAATCTATTTGGTTGCTATTACCTAAATAGATGGAAATAGATACTGGCCAGAACAATGACAAATGTCCATTAAAAGTAAGATGGAGCTGACTTGTGAAGGGCTTTGTATGTCAGTTGAGACTTTTGAAGCATATTTTAGAGGTAGAATCAACAGGGCTTCATGGTCTGTTGTCTGTTGGGGGGATGATAAGAGAAGAATCAAAGAAGACAACAGAGTTTTGCCATAGATGAATTCATGGATAATACAAAATGTTATTGAGATAGCTGTATGGGAGGGTAATAAGTCTATTTTGAGAAGCCTGCCAGATATGTAAGGTGAGGATGTGGAAAAATAATTTTAAAATACATATCAGACCTACCTAAGATAAATCTGAAAATTTCCAGAACAATCTCATGAAGTTTTGTTAAACATATAGTAATCCATTCACGTCTTATCCAAAAGTTACTGCTTGATCACCTCTCTGATCTAGAACACCACTCAAAATAAGGAAGGAAGTGAAAAAAGACCTCTGAATCATCAAAATGGATGTCAGAGGACCTGCCCGTGCTACTGAAACATTTTGATCACGAGAAATTCCCTCAAGGACTTCTCTCAGAGACAATTCATTTTACTCTAGAAATGATTATAAAGATTATAAGTATGTGCGCTATTAGTTTATAGAAGATTAGGAGCAGCAAATTATAAGTGACTGTGAATGTGGGACATACTGATAACTGCTGAAAATGATAGCCTGGTATCGAAGAAAGAGAGAAAATATAAAGTTTCAAATACTGAAATGCTCTAAAGCATATGAGTCTGGAACACTATAACATGGAGGAAAGCATTCTTCTGCCAATAAATAATCCATAGGTCATTACCTTAGTCCGGATAGGATAAGTTATACTGTAGTAACAAACACTACCAAAATGTCAGGAACTTAACACCTTCCTTCCACAAGGTCTACTTCTGGTCTGGGTGGCTCTCTCAGGTGACTAATCTCCACGTAGAGGCTCACTAATTTAGGCTACTGCATACTGAACACTTGACTCTCAACACAGTATCACTGAGTGCTGTGACAGGGGGAAATTATCCTTGGAGGGCCTCCTTCCTGGCTATTAAGTGTTTTGCCCGAAAGTGACACACACACATCTACCATTGAGTAGGACTAAACATATAACCTTGTCGAAGTGCAAGGTTGGGGAAGGCAAGTGTAATTCTCTCTTGTGCCGGAAGGAGTGTAAAACTAGACATGGATGAGCACTAAAGAGCTTTCCTGCCGTCATTCCTGTACTACAACCTCATGTGGTAATTTGAGTTTATAACAATGCTGGAGTCATCTTAACAAAGTTCAATCATGTTTGATTATATTTTACTTTAAAAGAAAAGAAAGACTATAAGGCATTTATTTCATTTTATTTGTGAAATGGTGCAGAAAGCCTAAGTCCTTGTAACTCTGTCATCATCTGTCTGTGCAAGACCTCCTAAAGTATTTAACAAAAGATTCTACCAATAATGATGAAAATAAATAAAAAGGATTTAACCACAAGAACAGAAAGACCTCCATTACCTAGAACAGGAGTTGGCAAACTTTTCCTGAAAAGGGCCAGAGAGCAATTATTTTTGGCTTTGTGGGTCTTATGGTCTCGGTCTCAACTACCCAATTCTGCCGTTGTACTTTGAAAGCAGTTATAGACAGTATGTAAGCAATAGGTGTGTTCCGATAAAACATGATTTACAGAAATAGCTGGTAGGCCAGATTTGACCCATGGCCCATAGTTTGCCATCCCCTGATCTAGAATATTTCCTTGTGGACACCTTTGTGGGAACCTTAGGACTCCTCAGGGCACCTTTTGAAAATTATGAAATGTGGATCCTTTCTAAATCTACTATTCTGCTCTGGTCAGATTGGACGACTTTCTGTTCCTCAAACGCTATCACATGTCTGTGCTTTTATATGTGTTCTTTTCCCTCCTAGGAGCTCCCTCTTCTTCTAAGGTCTACTCCTACTTTGGGGGCCAGATCAAGTTCTGCTTACTCTTTGAGACTTCCCCTTGAGGGCCCTATCACCAGGGAGAACTATTTCCTCTGAATTCCAAACTGTCTGGCTCAGTGTCTCACTGCCTTATTATTTTTCTCTGTGGCTATATTGTCTATTTCCTACTGGATTTTAAGTTCCTGGAAGGCAAGAAAAATGTTCCAAATTTAATCTTATGACCTAACATAAAATATTTACCTTTTACCCTTCTTCCTAATCACAGCCAAGCTTCTAGAAGATCTGGCCACACTGGCTCTATTTCCTCCTCTCCTGTTTACTCATCTTTTTAATGTCATCTTACCTCCCACCTTCACCACTACGCTAACACTGCTGTTGACAACACAGCCAAGGAACTCTTTCCTGCTAATTTCCAACTGGCATTTTCTCATCAGAAATTACCTATCCACTACTTTCTTATTTGAATCTTTCAGCAGCATCACACTAATGGCCCTCCCCTCTGAAATAGTCTCTTCATTTTACTCCCTTGGTACTATCGTCTCCTACTCCTCAATCCCTATTCCAGACATCTTTCTCAGCCTCCTTGCTGAGACCCTCTTCCCCTTCTTGCCCTTCAAATATCAGTGTTCTTTAGGGGATCCTATGCCTTTATCTCTTTGCATTTGCACATTCTTCCAGAACAGTATTCTTACACCTGTATCTTCAATTAACTCTCATATCCCGATGACTCCTAAATCTATTTTTTTTACTCAGGCCTCCCTTCTGAGCTCCACACCTACAAATTCATTGCATATGAGACATCTCCACTTGGATAACTTAGAAGCCTCTCATATATAAGCTCTCTAAGGCTAAACCCTTCATCTTTCCTTTCATCCTATATTTTCTCTTTGGTGAATGGTATCACCATCTACTGGTTGCCAAATCAGAAATTTGGCAACCATCCTTGATACATCTGCTTCCATTAAGATTCTTTTTAGATTTATGTTTCTCTCTACTCACCTGCTTCTCTCTTGGTTCATCCCGCATAACAGCAAGATTCTCCTAACCAGTATCCCCTGATCTAGACCTCCTGTCTAGTCATCTTAATCCATTCTACATATCACAAACAGAACCATCTTCTAAAATGCAAATCTAATGCTCAAACGTATTTGTAGCCATCTTTGCTTCAAGATGATTTTCATTCAGTTTAGCACACATATATGTGCTGGGCCCTACACAGTCTGATCCGACAGCCTCTCAGCCTTCTCTCTGGCCACCTCACTTTTGGACTCTGCCTAATTGGTTTTTTCAACACCATGCCTGGAATCACCCCATCCCATCTTGTGCCCGGTTAATTCCTGTTTTACTATGAGCTTTCAGCTAAAATACCACTTCCTAAAAGAAGTTTCTCTGACCCTGTAATGCTAGCTTAGGTGGCCATTATCAAAGGTATTCACAAATGCTCTCATTTTTCTCCTTTTGGGCACACGGTTGGATTGCGTGCTCACTCAACCCTGAAGTTTGTTGTGATCATGTGGCTTTCTCTGGCCAAAGAAATGTAAGCAGAAATAGTGTGTACCACACCCAGGCAGGAGCCTTTAAGAGCCAGTGTATGATTTGCAGTAGCCACGCCTCTTTCTCTCAAGGCAACTGCCTTACTCTAGGTGGTTGAAGGCTCTGTTAGTCTGGGTCCCCCACTGAGAAGACTCGAGCACAGCTCCAGCCATCTAGCAGAAATATGAAGTGTACGCAGTTGTTGTTATAAGCCACTAAGATTTGGGGGTTGTTTGATGTCTTGACTTAATCTAGCCTCTGTTTATTTATTTATTTATTTATTTTTTATTTTTTTTTTTTGCGGTACACTGGCCTCTCACTGCTGTGGCCTCTCCCGTTGCGGAGCACAGGCTCCGGACGCGCAGGCCCAGCGGCCATGCCTCATGGGCCCAGCCGCTCCGCGGCATGTGGGATCTTCCCGGACCGGGGCACGAACCGGTGTCCCCTGCATTGGCAGGCGGACTCTCAACCACTGCACCACCAGGGAAGCCCTAGCCTCTGTTTATTAATATAGTGCTCCTTCCTGTATAATTTGATAGCACTCCATACTTCTGCCTTTACTGTACCTTCATATTCTCAATCGACTATATGCTCTATGAAGATAGATTATGCCTGTTATTTATCTTTTTATCTCCAGTACCTAGCAAGTGTCTGGCACTGAATAGTAAGGATAATAATAGCAAACATTTCTATAATGCACTTTACACATATTCATTCCCTTATTGTGTGCAATAATTCCAAGAGGAAGTTTCTATTATTATCCCTATTTTACAGATAAGGGAGTAGAGTCACAGGGAGGTTAATAACCTGCTCAAGGTACAGCTAGGAAGTATTAGAGCTGAGATTTGAAGCCAGGCAGATCTAGATCCAGAGTGGGTACGCTTAACCACTCTGCTATGCTTCCTTTCTCAGTAAATGTTTATGGACTGGCTGAAGCTAAATGAGTGGATAAATTGGTGCTTGAGCAACTACATGTGTTTCTGTACATAGAAAACCTTTCTCATCCTCTTCCTCTCTGTCTCATTCAACACTACACATCCTATAAAAGTCAGCTCAGTTATCAACTTCTCCAGGAAGCTTCCTTGATCTCCCCAATGTTAGATACCCTTCTACTGACCTGCATTAATCCACCATGCATACCTCTAATATTAAACTCAGTTTAATAAAGAGTTCAGAAATTGGATGAGATCATGTAATGAAGAAAATAGTCATCTTCACTTGAATATTGGCTGAAACCATCAGGCATCAGTTAATAAGAGAAGCACGGAGACCGTGGCCACACTGCAGGTCAGCCCTGTTCCTCAAGATGTATGGGGTGCATTTAGTGCAATTTCCAGCAAAGGCAAGAAAGCCTTAGAGGGTGATTGTTTCCAGTAACTAGGTAATTGTGTGTTCCAAAGCTAGTCCCAACCTCACTGTTTCCATCTGACTAAGGTGCTGGGCTCTTCTCCATACATTCACAAGGTGCCCAATTGTCTACATATTTGCAACAACTCCAGAACCTCATTCACCCTCAGCTATTTGTGAATTTTTACCCCTCTATTCTGCCACAGGTTGAGTGTATCCTTTTAAGAGCTGGTGTGGGGAAAGCATGCCCTTGGATGTGGGTAAAACAGAAGTATTTGGGCTCCGTAGTTTGGATACTGACGAAGCTTAGGCTTACCTCTCGGCAAGATATATGGAGTTTCAGTCTGCTGGGGAGGAGGGGTGCAGAAAACTACCACAGGAGACGGACTTTCTGCCCTTGGGACATTTTAAATATCTTAAGTCCTTTTTGGGGAAAGTGTATATGAATTTCTTCCCTGGTGGCCTGGCCTGAAATTTCCCTTTCCCAGACTCTGGCAGGCTGCCTGTAGGATTTCCCTAGATAAATTTTCTAAATGATCATTAAGCCATTATTCTAGTTACTGCAGAGGACATTGGATGGAGAAAGCACTATGGAGAAGTGAGATATGGCCGGACTCATGTCAACCCTCTAGACTTCTTCCTCTGGTCATGGTGGGCTTATGCAAGGGTGGCAGGGCATAGGAGGGTGGGAGATGACAGATCCCGGGTAGTGGCAATATAGAGATTTGAAGAAACGATTTTGGTGTTTCAGAAACATTTTTGTTCTCAGCTTAAGCAAAGATCAATCTGATAACACCTCCGTAGGCAACTCCTACTCTGCTGACTCAGGAAGAGCTCAGCTCTCAGGACTCCTAACTGCCCCCCACTGCCCGCCCCCCCACTCACTCTGCATGAGTCTAATCCTCCTTGGCACAGCCTCTGTTGTCTAACCTTTTCTCAACTGCTCACATTCCATTAGGTCTTTGACCCTTTGTCCAGAAGTTCTCCTCAATGCTCTTCTTGCATCACTCACCTACATACATCACAGAGGGTCTGTAGCTATCTTGTCCCTCCCCTCCCATTTGCCATCTGGATTTGGCTTCACCCACTCAGGTACTGAGTGTCTTCTCTGAACCAGATGCTTTATTAGGCAACAGGCACACAGTGATGAAAAGAGAGACTACAAGAATTGTATGTTCCAATGTGGGGCGTGGCAGTGCGGGGAGAGACAATAAGCAAGTAAATTAATTTTCTGGGTGCAATATGCACTATGAAGGAGATGTGAGGATAATATGATATAGAACCATGGGGAGTATTTGAGGGGCATGGCCAAAAAGGGATCTCTGAATGGGTGACATTTTAGCTGTGACTTGAAGGAGAAGGAGCCAACAATATGAATTTCCCTTTCAAAGTACGGATACTTGTTTGTTGCACTTCACCATTCTGCATAAAACAAGATCTAGGAAATAGCTCTTTTACTACTGGATGACCTAACTTGCAGACTGTGCCTGAACCTCCACTTAAATTATTGCACTTAAAATTCTCAACATAAAACTTAAACGACAAGTCAGCCATTTCTTTCCAGTGCCGCTAATATCCCCATGTATCTTAATACTGTTTCACCCCAAGTAACTTTCTTTCCCATCCTACCTCTGACGCTAATTGGCTCTGGAAATTTTGCACAAGCCCTTAGCCTTTCTTCATCTTAATTCCTTAGTCTATGAAATAAGGAGATTACATGTTTATCAAATAAAGGTTGATATCATAATGTCTTAGCCTAGTGCATGTCATCTTAAGAGACCAAGGGGTTGTTCATAAATCTGTGAAGAAATTCTATTTCTACGCAATATAGTATTATTTAATAATACAGGCAGGTGTAAATTGCCGGAATACTCAAATTTCTCTAAGTACGTCCCTAGTGTAGGTCTCCTGGAGGAGATCATTATGGACCTTTGCATATAATTCCTTGAGTTCCAAAGTCAGTGAAGGGAGCTTCCTTATAGGGACATTCAAACTGGCCACAGACTTAGCACACGATTTACATATCATTCCAGGGCCCTACCTCACTTACCCCTCTTAGTGTATCTTAATGTCTTTCGATCAATGAGCATTTGATCATTGGTTGAATGAAAGATTCATTCCTGGTTGAGTGAAAGATTGAATCCCAACTGGCTCTCACATGTAGAACTCTATTTTGCATGGCAGATGCAAGGCCAATCTTAGGAAATAGATAGAAGATCAGTTTGAGAATTGATTTTAATTTCTACCACTTTATAAACATAATGCAACCTTTTCAAAAGCTCCAGGGCCTTTTAAAAAATTTTAACAGAGAGATATAGTAAACATTATTTTCCAAATTTATTCAGTTCATGGGTTTAGTCATTTATTTAGTCATGGATGTGTGTGTGTGTGTGTGTGTGTGTGTGTGCACGTGTGTGTGTGATCTTGCATTTCTAGTGTTATGTGGCACACCATTTGGGCACTAATATTGTAGACGGTATTTAGTTAGGTCAGTTTCTTATACGTGGCTTCTACCTTTGAGTCACCAGTATTTAATGTAAAAACCAGTGTTTCTAGTGTTATGTGGCATTTCTAGTGTTATGTGGCACACCATTTGGGCACTAATATTGTAGACAGTATTTAGTTAGGTCAGTTTCTGATACGTGGCTTCTACCTTTGAGTCACCAGTATTTAATGTAAAAACCAGACTCATTTTGTCTCACTACTGATTGACCTTAATTCACCAAATTCCTGAATTGAAAATTGTTAGATTCCCTCCTCAGGAGGGAGCAGAGTGGTTCTGTTGATTTTTGAATCTTTAAAGCATTTTCCACATTTAAAACTGTTATATCTGTGCAATAAGAAAATGTATTAAAGTTGGCTTGTACAGGTTTTCTCAGTTATTTGACCAGAAAGCATATCCTCTTTTTTCTTCACTTAACACCTTTTAATATGTCATGAAAGATACTCCGGGAAACTTTGCTTCATGCAATTATACCTTGAGAAATGTTGATTTGAATTAAGCACATTCCCAGGGACACTTTTATTCTGTGTATTATTTTTTTTCTGTTCTTGACATTCCCCCCACTAAATTTGGGGGCAGAGTTATTATATATTGCTGGGAGATTGTCTAACATATTACATATGCTTAATAAATATTTGCTAAATTATATTGATATTAAAATGAAAATAATATCATTGTTATCAGCGATGTTTTCATTTACTTGTTAGTGTATAAAATATTCTTCCAGTATGTAGGAAAGTACAAAAAGAATTTTGAGTGTACAATTACTGTTCAAAAAGCATTCAGGGGCTTCCCTGGTGGCGCAGTGGTTGGGAGTCCGCCTGCCGATGCAGGGGACGCGGGTTCGTGCCCCCGTCCGGGAGGATCCCGCGTGCCGCGGAGCGGCTGGGCCCGTGAACCGTGGCCGCTGGGCCTGCGCGTCCGGAGCCTGTGCTCCGCGACGGGAGAGGCCGCGGCAGTGAGGGGCCTGCGTACCACAAAAAAAAAAAAAAAAAAAAAAAAGCATTCAGTACTTTTGATTTGGTGGAGAACAATCCACTGCCTTAGGTTGGTCACAAATTTCAGGAAAGATGGTCATAGTGTTTGTTGTCTGGACATGATATTTTCCAGTCACTGTGCTTGGTTTTTTGGACAATGGAGGGAAATGGTTTTTCTTTTCTTTATTTATTTTGAAATAAATTTTTCAGTAACATATGTGCCTTGAAGATACATGACATAGACTGAACTTTTGCTTAAAAACCCCAATGTTTATTTAACCTATTAGTACCTTGTCAGATAGCAACTTTTTAGAAACATTTAAAAAATAGTCTAGGAAATAGATAGTTGTATTATAACTATACAATGGAATATTGCATAGCAGTTAAAATGAAAATACTAGATCTATATATGTCAATAAGGATAAATATAAAAAATTTTTCATTATGTCATGTTGCAGAATGCTACAAATGGTAACATTTATTGAAATTAAAGCAAGGACTTGTACAAAACAATACCACTTAGTGTTCTTGAGACATAGTGGCCATTTTCTATTAGTGATTTTAAAAGCACATACTCCATTCTGAGTCAGCATGCATGGATTTGAATACTGACTCTACTACTATTGGTTGTGTGATCTTGGGAAGGTTATTTCATCTCTCTGTGCTTCAGATTTCATCTGTAAACTGGAGATAATAATGCTACCTATGTTTTGTTTATCATGAGGATAAAATGAGTTAATATTTACAGAGCACTTATAAAAATGTCTACACACAGTAAGCATTATGTTTGATCTCACTATTATTATTAGAAAAAGTATTATAATGTGCATTGATACACACAAAATTCATGAAGTGGGATGCATCTAGACAGGAAGAGAGGGGACTGGGACAGGGGATTTCAATTTTATCTGTAATATTTTATTTTCTAAAAAAAAGAGAAAAGGTCTGTAGCCTCTATTAAAACATAACATTTCCTAATTTTGAGTGTCAGGCTCATGAACACAGTCTAACTTACTTGGCGTACATTTTTTGAATTGAAAATTTATGCACAAACTTCAAAAAACTGCAAAAGCAACAAAAGAAAAGAAAAATAAAATGGAATCACCCTGCAGACTGTCTTATTAGAGAAGTGGAGGGTCATCACTACTAGTGATGCAACTTGTAACAGTTTTCAAGAAAGAAACAATCCCATAGTGTTTAAAAATATCTTAGAATCATAGAAATTTAAACATTTATGCAGTGAATGATATTTTTTCTACTTAGCCCCCATTCCCTTTTCTGTTGATAATTGCATATTTTAGAGATTGCTAGTTGTCTCTCAGAAGTTTTCTTGTTACATAGTAACAGAAATTTTAATTGGGCAAAAGGCCATCAATAAAGTCTGCATTTCCTGACTCTCTTGCAGCTATGCATGGTCAGTTCTGGTGAATTGAACATGAGCAGAGTTTAATGTGAGATCTTTGTAACCTTCCCTTCACTTTCTCCCCCTTCCTACTTGACGGAATAGGACCACAATGGATGGAGCTGGAGCAGCCATTTTAAGCCAAGAGATGGAACCTATGTATTAATAATGGCAAAGCAATAAGATTAAAAAAAATCTCGGTTCCTGATGTCCTCAAGAAAGAGAAGTGCTACATTGCTTGAACTTACATGGGAGAAAGAAATTAACTTAGTTTTAAGCTGTTATATAAATTTTGGGTTTCTGCTACTGAACCTGAAGTGATATCTTAGCTACCATAAGTGCCCCATTTTGTTTAGAGAATTATTCCTTCTTTCCTCTTGGTTTACAGGTTTATGAAAAGTACTTGTTTCATCTTTGGCTTGAGGAGTGGGCTTGTGGCCCAAGCCAGACCAGTCTATACCAATGTTGGAGTTGTTGAGAAAGAAAAGCTCTCTTTCCACTGGGGCTTCCAAAGTTTAAGCTTCAAGCCTAGCACTGTTGGTAGCCATTTTGTGAACCCAAAGCAAGAACCTGCTTGTGAGTGGAGCCAACTGAAGAGCAGAAGTGAAGGAGTGAGATCAATTTCCTACTACATCTTTGAGGACTTAGATCTAGTTATGATTGGGATTTTCTGCAACTAAGATTTTCAGTTGCCTGAACTAATAAATTCCCTTTTTAATTGCTTAAGTCAGTGTGTATTTGTTTCTAAGATTTTAAACTAAAAATTCCTGTATAGTGCAGGTATGATGCCATGTAACCTTTGGAATCAGTAACCCTAACTTTTTAGAACACTTTTTCTATATCTACTATGGTGTAACCACATCTTAGTTCACATACCCCAATCTTAGTGACTTACAACAACAACTTATTTTTATCACTTGTGTTTCTGCAGTCAAATGGCCTCAGCTGGTAATTCTAGCTTGGTTCTTCTTGTGTGTTGCAATCAGATGGCACCTGGGGCTAGAGGCATCAGAAGATGTCCAACTGGGCTGGAAATTCAAGATGGCCTCTTCCCTTATAGGTCAGACTTGTTACATGAGGCTTGCTCCCCAAGAGTAAGCATACCAGAGACCAAGGCAGAATCTGCAAGGCTTCTTATGACCCAGCCTCAGAAGACCTGCAGCATTTCTTGCACTATATCTTATTTATTTCAGGAAAATCAAAGTCCCAACCCAGATTCAAGGGGACAGGAACTCACAAGGGCATGGATACTGAAAGATGTGATTCATTGTGGGACATTTTTAAATACTAGCTGCTACCAAAAAAAATTTCTTTTTCATTTTTATGCTCAGGAAAAGTCCAGTTCCCCTTTGTGGTCTGAATCAATAGAATAACTGATCATTACTCAGTTGTGAAGCAAGGTTTGAGCACAAGTGGTTGAAAGAACTTATGGGGTTTGCGTACTTCTGACTGTAGCCCTCTCTTCACGTGGGTGTTACAGCCTTTCAACTCCCCTCTCCTGCAAGATGCTTTTTGGCTAAAGCTTTTGTCATCTCTGGAATAGAACATAACATATTCTGAATCAAGGTCTGGATACAATATAAGCTGCTCTGAGGACGTGCTAGATATTTCTTTATAACCCCCACCCCTGTAAACTTCAGCATCGTTGTTTTTAGAGGAAATGTTTCCAGCTGGTAGATTATAAACCTCCTGGTACAGCTGGAAAAAACTGTCCTTGATCATAGAAAAAGAACTGGCTAGATTCTATGCTAATCAGAGCAGACCTCATTCTCTGTGTGTGTGTGTGTGGGACCTCTCAATGGAACACTTGAGGCAAAAGCTATTTGAATGATTTTTCTGAATGACGTAAGGTTGGGCTCAGGAGAGGCAGATCAAATACGGTGAAAGAGACTAAGATGTTGAAGAAGCATGAATGTCCAGCTGGGATTCCTGCTAGTCACAGGCTTGCAATAGAAACTTTGAGAAAATATTGCCTTTTTGAAGTACAAGTTCTCTAGGGAAAGAAAAGCAATTTAAATTGAGACAATGAATAAAAGAAATGGTTCCCCTAATTAACAAATGGAGAACCTGATAATAGATTTATTATAAGTCTTTGTTCTCTTATTTACATCAGCTATCTGGAGCTAGAGAAACTTGGCATGCTTGGGAGCTCACCATTGAGAGATATCAGTTTGGGGAGTTAATCGCTTTTAAAGTACTTAATAAAGTAGTCATCAATCTGCTAATAAAGCTGTAATTTACCCAATTTCTGACTCTCTGTCTCACAGGGGCTCAAGCATGCCATGTTGGCCTTAGATTTCCAGGGGCATGCTGGCCAAGGTATTCTACCTGAGGTTTCATGAGGTGAGGGAAGTGAGTTGGGGTACATCTAAAGCAGATTTCATGAGGGAACTCAAAAGTCAGAATCCCGGAGATATCGGAGACAAATGTCTAGTCCAATGGTGCTAAGAACAGGATGAGAGCACATGTGGATTGAAATGAGGGAGAAGCAGGACGGGAAGCAGCAAGGAGACTTAGGATCAGTCCCTGAATGCAAGAAGTGCTTGTATCTCACTTCACACGCTAGCAGGTGCGTAAGGAATAATAATAATAGTTATTATTATATTACAATAGTAGCAAAACAACAACAGAATAACATTTAATGAGAAATTACTATGTGCTAGATACTGTTTTACATGCTTTAAATGGATTATGCCATTTAATTTTCAGAACAACTCTATGAGGAAGGTACCAGTACTATTCTTATTTTATAGATGAGGAAACTGAAGCCAAGAGGACTTGAGAAGGTTGCCTAAAGTCATACATCTGGTATGTGGGGATCAGAGCTGGAATTTGAACTTACATCCATGTGGTCACAGAGCCCAGGCTATTAACTGTATGATTTAGACACTGATCCTCAGATGATTAGATCCACTTACAGCTTGCACATGGACTTTGAGCTATGAAAGTAGATCTAAACTTTCCTGTGACAGCCCCCTTTGAATATTCTATACAATTGCCTCCATAAGTACCCTCATACTTGCTGGAAAATGCATCTTTACTTTTGATTTGCGTAATGAGGTCACCTTTCTCTAAGGATCCTGTTCTATGAATGACAACCCAAACCACCACATTGTTTAAGAAGACACCTATAACTAGTATGTTGCTGCTCATTTACTTAGCGATGGGGCACATGCAGCCTTCCACTTCTCCATTATATTTACTTCTCTGATGAATCTTTTGTTATTTCTGGAGCCTGAATTGACTAGTCATTGTGCTGGGTCAATAGTTTCTAGATTTGACCTATTACCATAATCATCTGGAAGTCTGTAAAAAGTACATATTCCTGGTTCTCCAGGCCAGGCCCCCTGAATTTTAATCTCCAGGAGAGAGTATTGCAATCTGTATTTTTAATAGTTTTCCCTCTCCAGGTAATTATAATCTGTTTGATTTTTCTCCCCTCAAGAGCAGAATCTCACTCAAAATCTGTAAGTGTAAGAATAAGTGTAACCTGTAAGAATACTGTAAGTTATTGACTACATCAAGGCCTAAGGCAATATGGGAATTATCCTACAACCAGCCTGCATGGGAAAGTAGTTTGAGAACCAAGATGTCTCTGAGGATTAGTACCGTTCTAACAGCAGGATTCCCTCTGCCTCTTCCCCAGACTGATGGTGTACCATTTCATGACCCAACTTTTCTTGCACATGCCCCCTCTTTTTTGACTTTTCCTCCAGATATAAACTACTTACCTCTCTCTCTCTTACATTCAAAGTTGTGAGTGAGAAGATCTGATTGGTAGGTTTTGTCATTCTCATCCTCATGGCAGAACTCTTAAGTCCACCTCATAGCCTTCTAGTTGGCCTACATATTCACTGAACGTGGAAAAGCTGCCCCTCTCTGTTCCAGTCAGGTGTGACCAAAGTGAAATGGTGATATAGTAATGCACGTTGCCTCCTACTTTGAAATTAATGATACAAAACCAAACAAACACTCAAATGAAAATGACAACCTCAGTAGGAATAGTGGGTGGGAAATCTAGAAGCTGAGGATTTTGCTGGTGTGCTGAAGCTTGATTTATCTGGTGTACACTATTCCTGCTTAGGAAATAAATTCCATGTTGATATCACCTCAAACAAGCTGGCTCTGTCCTGATGGTGGCAACAGAAATTTGGCCTAGGGAAATAAAAGTTATGTCTGGGACCCTTGCTCTTATTAAAAATGTATGGGTCAGGGCTTCCCTAGTGGCGCAGTGGTTGAGGGTCCGCCTGCCGATGCAGGGGACACGGGTTCGTGCCCCGGTCTGGGAGGATCCCACATGCCGCGGAGCGGCTGGGCCCATGAGCCATGGCCGCTGAGCCTGCGCTTCTGGAGCCTGTGCTCCGCAATGGGAGAGACCACAACAGTGAGAGGCCCGCGTACCGAAAAAAAAAAAAAATGTATGGGTCAGAGCATAATCATTGGGTCATTGGATTCTGAGCCCATTACTCAGTGTTGACAGTGGAAATTAAATCCTTGGACCACCTGGACAGCATTATGCCTTTTTACCATGTTGAAGTTAATATTTCTTTCTTCTTTCTTCCTTTATCTCTCTTTTTTTCATTCTTCTAAAAGACTTCAACATTAAGAACAGACTTAGATACAGGAGTTTTTCTGTGCCCCCAAGAAAGAAAAATGTATACATATGGAACATTCTGAATGCCTTGTTGACCAGAACTTAATTCACTCCAGGCTAATTGATTGACTCTCTAATGGGGCACTGATCATTTATTTTGTATAGTTAATTTCTTCATGATGAGCCAACAAAAGATGGACTGTTCTGGAATCATTCCAGTGCTTACTGGTTCTACACTTGTGTGTTTCAGTTCCTCTGAGGAGCAGACACAAATACGGCATTAGATGAGAGACTTTTATTGGGAGAAAAACTGAGAGAAAACTGGGAGTCTGCATTAAACTGGCTGAACAAGATGCAGGTCTGACCCTGGGTGAAAGAGAGAGGGAAGGTAGGAAAGTGGTGGAAACATCTTAGACTGCAGTGTCATCCAAATGAAAGTTAGGCAAGGCAGTCAGGGAGTCCTCAAGCCAAGGCTGACTGTCTGAGGAGTCCCTTGTCTCCTAGGAATGAGCCAGCCTTAAGGCCTCTTCCTTGCTCAGACCTCAGTCATTGGCTGCATGTAGCCCATGGGCCTCCATGCAAATGGATTGATGGAATTTAGAGCACAACATCTGGACCACCAGTCCATTGTACTTCCTTCAGTCAGAGATCTGAGAGGCACATTCTCATAGCCACCACAAAACCCATTCTTATAGGGCAAACCAGAGACATTTGTATTTTTTTTTTAGGAGAAGCCCAAGGGTATGGCAATCTTTGGGTCATTCCAAATAGAAAAAGTCTAAGGAAAGCAGCTCTGTTCAAGAGCCATTGGTCTTAAAATACATATTTTATTGTAAGGCAGGCATGGCTAGGCCAAAAATCAGGAGACAGATGCCATAGAAAAAATAACTTGTTATACTCACAGATCCCAAGAGGAAGGGGCACGTTATGCCATGGGGTTCATATGGGGAAGCACCAGGATTGGTCAGGAGGCAGAGGGAATGAGGGGAAAATGTGGGCAAGAGCTTTTATTGTGGTTTCTGTGGCAAGGAACGGGCAAGAGAGGGTAAACAGATTTAGGGTTGGCTAGTTTGAATAATTTTGGTGGTCTGTGGAGCATAGGAGCTGGGCCTAGTTTTCTGTTACCTGAATCTGGGGTGATTAGGGCAGGGGCATTGTGGCCCTGAGTGCGAGAGCTTGACAAAGTAGGTGGTTGGGGGGGAAGGGTTCTGAATTGGTTGGTTTGCAGATGAAAGCTGTGCTTGCAGGTCAGTCTTTTACTGTCTCTACGAGGTGGCTAATTCTGGGAGGGGCAATCCCTCTCCAGTCAGCAAAGCTCCAACTTGTTAAAGCATCAAATACAGAAAATAGAAAATGTGGTCATTACATCACTGCCTCCTTCTCTTTAGAGATTTGGGTTTAATCTCTAACATCTCTGGTGAAGCCTGGGATTATAATGTTGTAGACTGATCCAAACATCAAAAACATTGTACCATTCCCCATCCTGCTTACTCCTGTCCCTTGACCTCCCAGGTCTCTATCTTAGGTCAAGTTCTTGACATTTGTCTGTATCAAGCCTGTGATGATAATAATAATAATAATAACCACCACCAACAACAATAACAATGAACCACACACAGAGAAAGTCCATTAGAGGACTAGCTGGGGAGAGGGTCTCAAGGAGAGATTGGATGTAATTCCAAGGGCTAAAAAGCAAAGAAAATATTGTAGAGATCTTAAAGAGGAGAGAAAACAAAAATTCTGCCAAGTGCCAACAAAATGAAATAGGTTCTCCTGTCGTTGAAAGAGGAAGAATGAGCAAGAAATCCTTGTGAAGTTACAGCTAACACGGGCCTTAGAGAGGTCTGGAGACCAAGCATTCAGTGGAACACATAAATTTTTCCTTAGGTGTCTATTTTCCCTTTAGACTTTGAGCTCCAAGGGGGTAGGCTCTAGATCTGTTTACCTGGTAGATCACAGTCTGGCACATCATAGGTTTTAAGTAAATGTGGGGGGATAAATGGATGAAGAAGCAGATGAGCTAAAAAACTGCTCCAAGATTTAAATTAGGAAGAAGAATGTAGCCTAAAATTCCTCCAGGAAATGCATGTAGTGCTATTGGATGAGGGTGATGTGAATGACATTCACTGAAATGAGATGAGATGAGATGGTTCTCAAATGGCTGGAAGTACCCATGTCTGCATGTTACATAGACACTATTGTTCAATGTATGGGTTACCTAGGAATTTCTTTCCCTCTGGTATTTTAATAGACTTTTCTGGAAAGAATATTTGTCTTGAATTACAATTATTCCCAGGAGTACCTGGAAAATGGTGATAATGCCACCAACACTCATGAAACAAATCACCTGGGAGAATGCAGTTAAAATTGCAGTATCAAAAATGCTGCCTGTTAAACCAATCCTGGATAATTAGGGCTTCCTGTTTCTAGGGTGAGCAAATTGGATGATGTTGTTTTCCTGTCCATCAGTCAAGGAATATTTATTACATGTCTAACCTGTTTCGGCTGTAATGCCCAATGGTTGACAGATGTTCTGCCGTGCTCCACTCCAGCATCCATGGTAAACTTGGACATGTTCATGATATGAGTAATCATAGCTCTTTTCCTCTTAGAGCTCAAAAGAGGTCCCAGAATCCCTCTCACCATGGTATTTGGAGTATCAACTATGGGCCAATCAGAGTCAGGACTCAGAATGTCACCTGAAAATGGAATACAACGTTCTTCAAAAGACAAAGAATGACATTAAACTTCTCTGCAATTTCACTTTTGCTTCACCATGCTTATCTTCTTTCTTGACCTGGCCTTACCCACTCATCTAATTACACATTATACCCTGGCAGGGTGTTTGCCTTCTATCACTGTTTGCTTAGTGAGAACCAATGTTTTGTTCAAGACTCAACTTCTCTGCATCACCTTTTCTCAAGTTTTAATACCACACCCTTTTCTTTTCCCTATTCCCACACCACAGTGCAGAATTGACATCTTCTCTTCAGTGCCTCCACTCTACTTTTATGGAAGATTCTAGGAGCCTGTGTCACGTCTTTCCTTCTGTGTCCTCCCCAATAGCAGTGAGCTCCAGGGCAGATATGGTCACATACATAGAGAGAAGCACACATATACATGTGTATACATCCATATACACATATGTATGTATATATGTATGTATGTATGCTTTAGCGTTTATGGAATAAACTACCATAGCATTGTGTGCTTTTCTAATTATTAGGGATAGGTTTTATAAATATTTATTTCCATTTTTCTTATCCTGTCCTACCCCCTTGTGATAAATACTAATTTAAGGTTTCCAATCATAATTTTCCTTTCTTTAATCCAAAAAAATAACCAAAAATTTTTTATTATATTTTATAGCTTACAAAGCATTTCTATAATGCTCCTGTTAGGTAGCAGAATGAGTATGATTCAACTATTTGGTTTATTTTAAATAAAGAATTTATATTACTTTTTTAAGAGTTTATGAAGTTTTTTTTTCTAAAACTACATGTTAGAAGCACTTCTAAGAAAAATAGCAAGAGAACTAGATGTTGCAAAGTCCTCTGTAAAACAAGTCACTAAGACTACAATTGAAAAATGTGAGCAAGCCCCCTCGAAGTATTGTAGAAATAAATAGATATTCATGAATCTGGGTAGATGCATGGATGTGATAAAGTAAGCTCCTAAAGATAGCTGAAGGTGACCCAGGCAGCAAAATCCAGCTTTTCTGGCAGAATATTCACAAACAGCCTGACAGTCTTAAAGTAGATGGCAGGTTAGTAAGAGACGAAATTATGAGACTCCTGTTCTAGTCTGCATTCAAGGATGATGCAGCCTGATAGGTCTTGCACCAAGAGAAGAGCAGATGATGTTAAAGTTCAGGCAAGTACTACGTTTTTATGAGAAAAGTTCATATTTGGTTTGAAAATGCTGTTGACTCAGAAATTCCCTGTATGGAGGATTTGGCCAGGCAGTAAAGGCTGAACTCTCCACGAATATGTCAAATGAGGGTAAGTGGTTTGTTGTGACAATACAATTTTAGACTCCTATACACTGTTGGTAGTATTTGATCACTGACCCTCCTGGGTCTCAGAATGAATGCCTCATATCTAACACATGGAGACCATGAAGGCAACACGACTAGCTGGAATTACAGAAGACCAAGGCGCAGAGTTCTTCCATCCCCTCCCTATGTCTTATTTAACAAGATTGTTTTGATAGCCAGAGGTAATTGAACTGGAGCTGGGTTAACAAGAAGTCTGCAGGTCACTTAGCAGTTGTACTTCCTTTCAGGGACTGTAGCAAAGTCCAGAGGTTCTCAAAGTAGGTGGAAACCTTAAGGCTGCCTTGACTAAAACTCTGAATTGTCTAAGGAAACTTGCATGATCCTCTTAACCAACTTGGTGGTGGGAATAAGGTCACTTCTTATTCTTTTTTAATATTCAGGCTAATCACTGGATTAATTTGAGATTTTCCTTTATAAATTGTCCAAGAATTTTACTTACTCAGTCCAAGGAGTCCAGTCCTGCTTTTAAACTGCAGAAGAATAGAGACCTGGAAAAACAGTCAGTCCAGTCGCAGGACCTAGGTACTCCTTAGGTTGCTTCTGTCACAAGCACATGGTTTGCTATTGAAAAATGGTCTTCATAGTCTGATGCCTCCTTGCACCCTGCTGCAGTGATGCCATTGTTTGACCAGATCCTTCTGCAGGCAGCTGTCACTCTTCAAGAGTGAGTTTCTTCACTCCCTCTAGTGTTAGGCTCCGTGAAGAGTGCTCTTTTTTGGGCTCCCAATGTTGCAGTTCTCTCTAGTTGGTATTTTCTGTACTTAAAGAATTTCTTGGGGCCAGGGAGGCTGGCTGGTCAGGAGGGAATTCCAGTCTTGACCACGTGCTTTTCCAGAACCAATTCTTCCAGGATACCCTTAGATGACTCTCTCATTGCAGCTTATAAAACTGAGCTCCACAGAACTGAAGCGATTTGCCCATTCAGTGAGTGGCAGAGCAATGGAATGTGTGAGCCTACCTCTCAGACCAGCGACAGTTGTTTCCTCCTGCTGCCATCCAGGCTGCCTGCCGTCCTCTGGCATGTGTACTTGTAGGGAAGCAGTGATCTTCAGCTGAGCTTCGTGCAGGAGCCCTATGCTGATACCTTCTTCTGTGCTCTGTTTGCCTCTGCAGAAACAGGCTTGCTGGGCGTAGTAGGCAAAGAAAAGAAAATGAATAATTTATATTTCACTTTCTCACAGAGGCTCCTCATTGGGTTGCTTTCTAGGGAAGATATTCCTGGGTTGCTGTCTCAGAGTGAGAGCACGTGCCAGGCCCAGCCCATTGTCCCCCTTTTCACCCTGAGATATTACCCAGACAGAAATATCAGGCTATGGGGTTTGATTATTTTCTTTTTATTTTGGTCCCTGGAAAAGGGAATGCTTTTTATCATTCATTGGTGAAACCTCACTTTCTTCGTGTTTAGTTGCTGTCAAAATGACCTAGATGGTGGGTAAGGCAATAGTGGTGCCTCTAACAGGACCACCAGAACTCTTACTTGATATCGTATATGAGTTTGCCTTCAGAACTTGGCTGTGGGGTGCTTGTATTCATCTTCCTTGCACACTAACTTCCAGCAGTCAGAATTATAGACTGAGTGTTGAGACAGACCTTAGAGACTTCTTTATTCCACTTTCTTCCTGCCCACTCTACTAAATGGGTTAATCAGGATACACACTATTCTTTCCTAAAAGAAACTATGTTGTCTGCAGAGCATGTTAAGTGCCCAGCTCTGGGCTGCTGTGTTCTTTACAACACGACCTCATTCTACTCTGGACACTGCTGCCAGGATCAGCTGTAAGGACCTGACCCAAATGTAAGCAAAACTTCAGCTAACTGGTGGTCTATGACATTGCTTAGTGCTGAAAACTCAACCAAACAATGATTTTTATGGGATAATCAATTCCTTTTCTGTACTGCACTTTACTGTGCTGTAGAACAAATCATTTTGCAAGCAGTGGGAGCATAGAGAAGGACTAGGATAGACAGGAGTGAGCAAAGTTATGAGTAAGTTAAAGCTATGACAAAGTGGAAACTGTGGATAAGTAGAGAATGGTATTGAAAAGAAAGTCAGGTGGTAATAAGAGGAGATGCAAGAGACAGAGAAACAGGCAGGGAGGGTAGCTGAGAGCTTAGTCATACTAGTGACAGCCTACCTGAGATGAAAATCCCCAGACTTGTGCTTCTCAGGTCCCTAAAACTTCAACAAATACAGAAAAACTTTTTGTTCCAATTTCAAGTACGGCTATGTTGCAATTTCTTTTCTTGAATATCTGGCAAATTTTTCTTTACCTTATTGCCACAATAATCCTTATAACAAACATGAGTTAGCCTGAATATTACTCTGTGTCTTGCCACTTAAAATAATATAACACCCTTCATTTCTCACTTCATCCAACATATAAGACTGAGGTTGCTGTACATCACAAGAAGGCCCATCCCATTTTAAACACTTTGGAGGGTCATTCCTGAGACCATTTTCCACTAACAGTCCCTCATAAATTTCCAGGTTCAGCTCGACCCCACTCTTCTTTATGGAAGTTATTGAGGATTAACCTCAAGCTGCTCTTAGCCTTCAAATTTATTTTCCATTTTCTTTTTAATTATCTTTTTACATCTTTATTGGAGTGTAAAAGCTTTACAATGTTGGGTTAGTTTCTGCTGTACAACAAAGTGAATCAGCAATAGGTATACATATATCCCCATATCCCCTTCCTCTTGAGCCTCCCTCCCACACTCCTTATCCCACCCCTCTAGGTGGTCACAAAGCACCGAGCTGATCTCCCTGTGCTATGCAGCTGCTTCCCACTAGCTATCTATTTTACATATGGTAGTGTATACATGTCAGTGCTACTCTCACTTCGTCCCAGCTTCCCCTTCCCACTCCCCCCACCCCCGCCATGTCCTCAAGTCCATTCTCTACATCTCCATCTTTATTCCTGCCCTGCCACTAGGTTCATCAGGACCATTTTTTTTTAGATTCCACATGTATCCATTAGCATATGGTATTTGTTTTTCACTTTCTGACTTCACTCTGTATGACAGACTCTAGGTCCATTCACCTCATTACAAATAACTAAGTTTCATTCCTCTTTATGGCTGAGTAATATTCCATTGTATATATGTGCCACATTTTCTTAATCCATTTATCTGTTGATGTACATTTAGGTGGCTTCCATGTCCTGACTATTGTAAATAGTGCTGAAATGAACATTGTGGTACATGTATCTTTTTGTGCTGAAATGAACATTGTGGTACATGTATCTTTTTGAATTATGGTTTTCTCAGGGCATATGCTCTGTAGTGGGATTGCTGGGTCATATGATAATTCTCATTTTAACTTTTTAAGGAACCTCCATACTGTTCTCCAGAGTGGCTGTAACAATTTACATTCCCACCTACAGTGCAAGAGGGTTCCCTTTTCTCCACACCCTCTCCAGCATTTATTGTCTGTAGATTTTTTGATGATGGCCATTCTGACTGGTGTGAGGTGATACCTCATTGTAGTTTTGATTTGCATTTCTCTAATGATTAGTGATGCTGAGCATCTTTTCATGTGTTTGTTGGCAATCTGTATGTCTTCTTTGGAGAAAGGTCTGTTTAGGTCTTCTGCCCATTTTTGGATTGGGTTGTTTCTTTTTTTGATATTGAGCTGCATGAGCTACTTGTAAATTTTGGAGATTAATCCTTTGTCAGTTGCTTCATTTGCAAATATTTTCTCCCATTCTGAGGGCTGTCTTTTGGTCTTGTTTATGGTTTCCTTTGCTGTGCAAAAGGTTTTAAGTTCCATTAGGTCCCGTTTGTTTATTTTTGTTTTTATTTCCATTTCTTTAGGGGGTGGGTCAGAAAGGATCTTGCTGTGATTTATGTCATAGAGTGTTCTGCCTATGTTTTCCTCTAAGAGTTTTATACTGTCTGGTCTTACATTTAGGTCTTTAATCCATTTTGAGTTTATTTTTGTTTATGGTGTTAGGAAGTGTTCTAATTTCATTCTTTTACATGTAGCTGTCCAGTTTTCCCAGCACCACTTATTGAAGAGGCTGTCTTCCCCATTGAGAGTCATTCTTGCCTCTTTTGTCAAAGATAAGGTGACCATATGTGCATGGGTTTATCTCTGGGCTTTCTATCCTGTTCCATTGATCTATCTTTCTGTTTTTGTGCCAGTACCATACTGTCTTGATTACTGTTGCTTCATAGTATAGTCTGAAGCCAGGGAGCCTGATTCCTCCAGCTCTGCTTTTCTTTCTCAAGATTGCTTTAGCTATTCAGGGTCTTTTGTGTTTCCATACAAATTGTAAAATTATTTGTTCTAGTTCTGTGAAAAATGCCATTGGTAGTTTGATAGGGATTGCATTGAATCTGTAGATTGCTTTGGGTAGTAGAGTCATTTTCACAATGTTGATCTTCCAATCCAAGAACATGGTATATCTCTCCATCTGTTTGTATCATCTTTAATTTCCTTCATCAGTGTCTTATAGTTTTCTGCATACACGTCTTCTGTCTCCTTAGGTACGTTTATCCTTAGGTATTTTATTCTTTTTGTTGCAATGGTAAATGGGAATGTTTCCTTAATTTCTCTTTCAGATTTTTCATCATTAACGTATAGGAATGCAAGAGATTTCTGTGCATTAATTTTGTGTCCCGCTACTTTACCAAATTCATTGAATTAGCTCTAGTAGTTTTTTGGTGGGATCTTTAGGATTTTCTATGTATAGTATCATGTCAACTGCCAACAGTGACAGTTTTACTTCTTCTTTTCCAATTTGGATTCCTTTCATTTCTTTTTCTTCTCTGATTGTTGTGGCTAAAACTTCCAAAACTATGATGAATAATAGTGGTCAGACTGAGCACCCTTGTTTTGTTCCTGATGTTAGAGGAAATGCTTTCAGTTTTTCACCATTGAGAATGATGTTGACTGTGGGTTTGTCATATATGGCTTTTATTATGCTGAGGTAGGTTCCCTCTATGCCCAGTGTCTGGAGGGTTTTTATCATAAATGGGTGTTGAAGTTTGTCAAAAGCTTTTTCAGCATCTATTGAGATTATCATATGTTTTTTTTATCCTTCAATTTGTTAATATGGTGTATCACATTGATTGTTTTGTGTATATTGAAGAATCCTTGCATTCCTGGGATAAACCCCACTTGATTATGGTGTATGATGCTTTTAATGTGCTGTTGGATTCTGTTTGCTAGTATTTTGTTGAGGATTTTTGCATCTATGTTCATCAGTGATATTGGCCTGTAATTTTCTTTTTTTGTGACATCTTTGTCTGATTTGGGAATCAGGGTGATGGTGGCCTCGTAGAATGAGTTTGGGAGTGTTCCTACCTCTGCTATATTTTGGAGCAGTTTGAGAAGGACAGGTGTTAGCTATTCTGTATTCTATGTTTGAATTGCTATTCAAACATAGCAAACAGGTGTTAGCTATGTTTGATAGAATTCACCTCTAAAGCCATCTGGCCCTGGGGTTTTGTTTGTTGGAAGATTTTTAATCACAGTTTCAATTTCAGTGCTTGTGATTGGTCTGTTCATATATTCTATTTCTTCCTGGTCCAGTCTTGGAAAGTTGTACTTTTCTAAGAATTTGTCCATTTCTTCCTGGTTGTCCATTTTTTTGGCATATAGTTACTTGTAGTAGTCTCTCATGATCCTTTGTATTTTTGCAGTGTCAGTTGTTACTTCTCCTTCTTCATTTCTAATTATGTTGATTTTAGTCTTCTCCCTTTTTTTCCCAATGACTCTGGCTAATGGTTTATCAATTTTGTTTATCTTCTCAAAGAACCAGCTTTTAGTTTTATTGATCTTTGCTATTGTTTCCTTCATTTCTTTTTCATTTATTTCTGATATGATCTTCACGATTCCTTTCCTTCTGCTAACTTTGGGGTTTTTGTTTTTTCTTTTTTATTCTTTCTCTAATTGCTTTTGGTTCAAGGTTAGGTGGTTTATTTGAGATTTTTCTTGTTTCTTGAGGTATAAACTCTCCTCTTAGATCTGCTTTTGCTGCATCCCACAGGTTTTGGGTCATTGTGTTTTCATTGTGATTTGTTTCTATGTATTTTTTGATTTCCTCTTTGATTTCTTCAGTGATCTCTTGGTTGTTTAGTAGTGTATTGTTTAGCCTCCATGTGTTTGTATTTTTTGCAGTTTTTTTTCCTGTAATTGACATCTAGTCTCATAGCATTGTGGTCAGAAAAGATGCTTGATATGATTTCAATTTTATTAAATTTACCAAAGCTTGATTTGTGACCCAAGATATGATCTATCCTGGAGAATGTTGCATGAGCACTTGAGAATAAAGTGTATTCTGTTGTTTTTGGATGGAATGTCCTATAAATATCAATTAAGTCCATCATCTTTAATGTATCATTTAAAGTTTGTGTTTCCTTATTTATTTTCTGTTTAGATGATCTGTCCACTGGTGTAAGTGGGGTGTTAAAGTCTTACTGTTATTGTGTTACTGTCAATTTCCCCTTTTATGACTGTTAGCATTTGCCTTATGTATTGAGGTGCTACTATGTTGGGTGGATAAATGTTTACAGTTGTTATATCTTCTTCTTGGATTGATCCTATGATCATTACGTAGTGTCCTTACTTGTCTCTTGTAATAGTCTTTATTTTAAATTCTATTTTGTTTGATATGAGAATTGCTACTCCAGCTTCCTTTTGCTTTCCATTTGCATGTAATATCTTTTACCATCCCCTCACTTTCAGTCTGTATGTGTCTCTAGGTCTGAAGTTGGTCTCTTGTAGACAGCATATATACAGGTCTTGTTTTTGTATCCATTCAGCTAGTCTGTGTCTTTTGCTTGGAGCATTTAATCCATCTTCATTTAAGGTAATTATTGATATGTATGTTCCTATTCCCATTTTCTTAATTGTTTTGGGTTTGTTATTGCAGGTCTTTTCTTTCTTGTGTTTCCTGCCTAGAGAAGTTCCTTTAGCATTTGTTGTAAAGCGAGTTTGGTGGTGCTGAATTCTCTTAACTTTTGCTTGTGTGTAAAGCTTTTGATTTCTCCATCAAATCTGAATGAGATCCTTTCTGGGTAGAGTAATCTTGGCTGTAGGTTTTTCCCTTTCATCACTTTAAATATATCTTTCCACTCCCTTCTGGCCTATAGAGTTTCTGCTGAAAGTTCAGCTGTTAACCTTATGGGGATTCCATTGTTGCTTTTCCCTTGCTGCTTTAATATTTTTCTTTGTGTTTAATTTTTGTTATTTTGATTAATATCTGTCTTAGTGTGTTTCTCCTTGGGTTTATCCTGTATGGGACTCTCTATGCTTCCTGTACTTGATTAACTATTTCCTTTCCCATGTTTGGGAAGTTTTCAACTATAATCTCTTCAAATATTTTCTCAGACCCTTTCTTCTTCTTCTTCTGGGATGCCTGTAATTCGAATGTTGGTGCACTTAGTGTTTTCCCAGAGGTCTCTGAGACTGTCCTCCATTCTTTTCATTCTTTTTTCTTCTCCCCAGCAGTTATTTCCTCTATTTTGTCTTCCTGGTCACTTATCTGTTCTCCTGACTCAGTTATTCTGCTATTGATTCCTTCTAGAGTATTTTTAATTTCAGTTATTTTGTTTTTCATTTCTGTTTGTTTGCTCTTTAGTTCTTCTAGTTCCTTGTTAAATGTTTCTTGTATTTTCTCTATCCTATTTCTGTGATATTGGATCATCTTTACTATCATTACTTTGAATTATTTTTCAGGTAGTTTGCCTATTTCCTCTTCATTTATTTGGTCTTGTGGGTTTTTGTCTTGCTCCTTTCCCTGCAAGATATTTCTCTGTCTTGTCATTTTGTGTAATTTACAGTATTTGAGCTCTCCTTTCCCTAGCCTGCAGTGTTGTAGTTCCTCTTGCTTCTGTTCTCTGCCCCTGGTGGTGAGGTTGGTCCAGTGTCTTGCATAGGCTTCCTTAGGGGAGGGACTGGTGCCTGCGTTCTGGTGGGTGGAGCTGATTCTTTTCCCTCTGATGAGCAGGGCTGTGTCAGATGTGTTTTGGGGTATCTGTGAACTTAGTATGACTTTAGGTATTCTGTTTGCTGATGGCTGGGTTTGTGTTCCTGTCTTGTTTGTTGTTTGCTGTGAGGCGTCCAGTGCTGGGAGCTGCTGGCAGTTGGGTGGAGCTAGGTCTTGGATTCAGATAGAGGCCTCCATGATAGCTCTCAGTGATTAATCTTCCCGGGGACTGGGAATTCTCTAGTAATCCAGCATCCTGGACTTGGTGCTCCCACCCCAGAGCCTCAGGTCTGACTTCTGGTAGAGGAGCCAAGACCCTGCAGTCATCCCGGCAATAAAGGGGATTAAAAAAAAAAAAGACTAACAAAACCCCAGACAAATGGTAAAAAGTAAAATCAAACAAATAAAAACATAAACAAAGAAACATGCCCATACAGGAAAGAAACAAAAACAGAACCAAGTAAAACATAAAGCAAGAGAACAACCAGACAAACCAAAGAACCCAGGAATGAAATCCAGCAATTAAAGAGAAACCTGACAAAAACACAAAACCAAAAAACAAAACCAAAGCAGAGTGCCAACTGAAGAGTGAAGCAGAGACAAAAATGATTTAAAAAGGGGGGGGGGGGAGAAGACAGAACAACAGAAAAGCAACATAGAAATATAAATATAAAAAAATAAAATAGAAAATATATTAAAGAAAAGACAAACAAAACCCTAGAGAAATGGTAAAAACAAAATCAAACAAAAACGGAAACAAGGAAACATACACATGCAAAAGAAATGAAAGCAGAACCAAATGAAACAAAAAATAAGAGAACAGCCAGACAAGTAGAAGAATTCAAAAATGAAATCACACAATTAGGATCAAAACTAACAAAAACACAAAACCTAAAAAGAAGACCAAAGCAGTGTGCCAGCTGAAGAATAAAGCAAGGAAACAGACAAACCAATAAAAATTATTTAATAATAAAATAAAATAAGAAGGGAAAAAACCCACAGGATAACAGAAAAGTAAAGTAGAAATGGAAATATTAAAAGAATTAAAACTATATTTAAAAAAGAAGAAGAAAAAGGTAATGGAAAAGAACACAGATCAGAAAGGCAAAGTAAAAATAGAAATATATTTTAAAAAATTTTAAATATATTTAAAAAATGAAGAACCCAACAGACTAAATTAAAAAAATAGTAAAAAACAACAAAAAATAAAGAAAAAAACCCAAAAATAAATAAATAAATAAAAAGCCAGAACCAACAACAGAATGAATCAAAACATAATAAAATTAATAGTAATAATTATGTTTCCCTGGGGTCTCTGCTGTAAGTGTCCTTGCACACGCAGTGAGCCACAGCCCACCTCCGCCTCCCCAAGAAGCCCTCCTCTGCCTCTGGGCTGGTCTCTGGACCTGCTGTGGGCCCTGTGGGAACCACTCAGACTCTGATGTGGCCCAGTTCCTGCGTGTGCTGCCCCCAAAGTCCACAGCTGCCAGAGCTAGACCGTTTTCATTTATGGGAACACTCATTGTTGGCTCAGAAATTCCATAGACACTACTTAGCTTATCGTGGGGATTTAATCTGCAGCTTGTACAGCTGATGGAAAGATTTTTGACCCTCTTCCTTAGTTGCCCCGTCCCTGGGGTTCAGCTTTGGTTTTATCCCCACTTCTGCCTGTGGTCCACCCACAGTGGTCTGGTCCTGAGGCTGCCTTGTAGCTCTTAAAAGGGTATGCCCCAGTGAGGATCGGGCACAAGGGTGGTATGACTGCTTGTATCATGGGAGCCCCAGCGGTGCCAAATGCACAAGGAAGGCGGCAGCCACAGCACAAGAGATATGGCCCTAGTGAGGGCCTTTTCTGGCCCCCGGCATAAGGTGCGTGAGGGCCATCCCTGGGGGGCTTTTTCTATTGCTCGGCAGTCAGCCCTGAGCAGACTTCTTTTATTGTCCATAGGCAGGCACTAGTGTGTGGGGAGAGAGGCTACAATAGTGGCTCCTCCCCCTATGTGTGACTCAGCAGTAGCTCCTGCTTTCAAGGCAGTCCAGTCTTCCTCCATAGGCATTCCCTGCTACAGATTTCCTCCCTCCCATCCCCTCAGTCTGTCTCCCCACAGTCAACAGCAGTGCTCGCTCCAGGCCTCTTCTCCAATCCCCATGCTCCAGCTCCCAGCCCCCTTGCACACCTGTGAACACACATCCTACTCTAAGGCACGTAGGGCTGTGGTACAAACCGTCTGTGTATTTCTCACTCTGTCTTATCTGCCACAGATCGGCCGCTTCACCCTCTTGCAACAGCCTCAAATGCTTACCTTCTGTCCCAATTGATTTCCCGTTGGAGAAGGGGTTTCCCCATTGGAGAGGGGGTTTCTCCGTTGGAGAGGGGTTTCCCCGTTGGAGAGGGAGTTTCCCCGTTGGAGAGGGAGTTTCCCCGTTGGAGAGGGGTTTCCCCGTTGGAGAGGGGTTTCCCCGTTGGAGAGGGTGTTTCCCAGTGGAGAGGGTGTTTCCCCCAGTGGAGAGGGTGTTTCCCCATTGGAGAGGGGGTTTCCCATTGGAGAGGGAGTTTCCCCGTTGGAGAGGGGGTTTCCCCGTTGGAGAGGGGGTTCCCCCCAGTGGAGAGGGGGTTTCCCCATTGGAGAGGGGGTTTCACCGTTGGAGAGGGGGTTTCCCCGTTGGAGAGGGAGTTTCCCCGTTGGAGAGGGGTTTCCCCGTTGGAGAGGGAGTTTCCCCTTTGGAGAGGGGTTTCCCCGTTGGAGAGGGGTTTCCTCCTTGGAGAGGGGTTTCCCCGTTGGAGAGGGGGTTTCCCCGTTGGAGAGGGGTTTCCCCGTTGGAGAGGGGTTTCCCCCTTGGAGAGGGGTTTCCCCGTTGGAGAGGGGTTTCCCCGTTGGAGAGGGAGTTTCCCCGTTGGAGAGGGGTTTCCCCGTTGGAGAGGGGGTTTCCCCGTGGGAGAGGGGGTTTCCCCGTGGGAGAGGGAGTTTCCCCGTGGGAGAGGGGTTTCCCCGTTGGAGAGGGGTTTCCCCGTTGGAGAGGGGGTTTCCCAGTGGAGAGGGTGTTTCCCCCAGTGGAGAGGGTGTTTCCCCATTGGAGAGGGGGTTTCCCCATTGGAGAGGGAGTTTCCCCGTTGGAGAGGGGGTTTCCCCGTTGGAGAGGGGGTTTCCCCGTTGGAGAGGGGGTTCCCCCCAGTGGAGAGGGGGTTTCCCCATGGGAGAGGGAGTTTCCCCATGGGAGAGGGGGTTTCCCCATTGGAGAGGGGTTTCCCCGTTGGAGAGGGAGTTTCCCCATGGGAGAGGGGGTTTCCCCGTTGGAGAGGGGTTTCCCCGTTGGAGAGGGGTTTCCCCCTTGGAGAGGGGTTTCCCCGTTGGAGAGGGGGTTTCCCCGTTGGAGAGGGGTTTCCCCGTTGGAGAGGGGTTTCCCCGTGGGAGAGGGAGTTTCCCCGTTGGAGAGGGGTTTCCCCGTTGGAGAGGGAGTTTCCCCGTTGGAGAGGGGTTTCCCCATTGGAGAGGGGGTTTCCCAGTGGAGAGGGTGTTTCCCCCAGTGGAGAGGGTGTTTCCCCATTGGAGAGGGGGTTTCCCCATGGGAGAGGGAGTTTCCCCATGGGAGAGGGGGTTTCCCCATTGGAGAGGGGTTTCCCCGTTGGAGAGGGGTTTCCCCATGGGAGAGGGGGTTTCCCCATTGGAGAGGGGTTTCCCCGTTGGAGAGGGAGTTTCCCCATGGGAGAGGGGGTTTCCCCATTGGAGAGGGGTTTCCCCATTGGAGAGGGAGTTTCCCCATGGGAGAGGGGGTTTCCCCATTGGAGAGGGGTTTCCCCGTTGGAGAGGGAGTTTCCGCGTTGGAGAGGGGTTTCCCCATGGGAGAGGGGGTTTCCCCGTTGGAGAGGGGTTTCCCCGTTGGAGAGGGAGTTTCCCCATGGGAGAGGGGGTTTCCCCATGGGAGAGGGGTTTCCCCGTTGGAGAGGGGGTTTCCCCGTTGGAGAGGGGGTTCCCCCCAGTGGAGAGGGGGTTTCCCCATTGGAGAGGGGGTTTCCCCGTTGGAGAGGGGGTTTCCCCGTGGGAGAGGGAGTTTCCCCTGGGAGAGGGGGTTTCCCCATTGGAGAGGGGGTTTCCCCACTAGAGAGGGGGTTTCCCCATTGGAGAGGAAGTTTCTCCGTTGGAGACGGGGTTTCCCCTTTGGAGAGGGGTTTCCCCGTTGGAGAGGGGTTTCCCCCTTGGAGAGGGGTTTCCCCGTTGGAGAGGGGGTTTCCCCGTTAGAGAGGGGGTTTCCCCATTGGAGAGGGGGTTTCCCCGTTGAAGAGGAAGTTTCTCCGTTGGAGAGGGGGTTTCCCCGTTAGAGAGGGGGTTTCCCCATTGGAGAGGGGGTTTCCCCGTTGAAGAGGAAGTTTCTCCGTTGGAGAGGGGGTTTCCCTGTTGGAGAGGGGGTTTCCCTGAATTCGGAAATCTCTCCTCTGCTTCAGCTCCCCTGCCCCAAGGTGCAGGTCCCACTTCCTCTACTCCTCCTTCTCCCTTCCTGTTTTCATCCTACCCAGTTATGCAGGGATCATTATAGTCCTTTCCAGTGTCCAAGGTCTTCTGCCAGTGTTCAGCCGGTGTTCTGTGAGAACTATTGGAAAAATCTGAAACCTCTAGTCATTGATTAAGCTGTAGAGCTTAAAGCGATACTACCCTGTGAAGAAATTACCTTCGTCTTGCCTTGGTAAAAATGTTAACTATATACATTTTAATTCAAACTCTGGTTTTATCATCAATCTATAAATCTAAAGACTACTCACAGAGATGGTAATGGGGGAGTCTGTACCTACCATGACTTTCTGCCTTTAAATTAGACAACCTATCACCATATCATTCAAACAGGGCCAATAGAAGACAAATATTGGGTGGGTCTGTGGCCACAATTACGGCAATTATCTTGCCTCTCTTGATTTACATGTCTCTGTTGTTTGTGTTGACTATCTTTCAGTTTCTACCTACCTCCAGAGCCTCTTATATTTGTCTCCAACTTTTCCACGTCCCAAATTTGCCAACAGATCTGGTTTCCCTCCTTTTGATGCTTGGGACACCTGGGAACATCTCTTGCATTCTCTGGCTTGTTCTGTTCCTGGATACTCATGGTAACCACCATTCATTCTCCAGGAACATAAAAACCATGAAAAGTTAAGTGAAACTGGTTACTTGAAGCAAGTTCAGTATGCTGTCGTTGCTACTTTACAAATGAGCTTCAAATTCTTGGGAGTCCCCACGAGGCCATGGATGGCTTAGAATAGAAAAGAGTTTGGGTTTTGATTTGCCTTTGGCTTGTAAAAGGATTAAATCCGATTAGCTCCTAGGAGGCAGCAAACAATATGGACCCTGCCAAGAGAGTCTACATGGTTAAGACTCAGACAAGGTAGGAAAACAGAACAGAGGTCTTGTGTTTGGCAAGCATTCTTATTACCTACTACAGGAATGTAAACTTGTGTTCTTTGAGCTCTACCCTTTTAGACTTTTGCTTATTTCTCGTGTGTGCACGTGTATGAGTCTATGTTTGTTTGCTTTTGTAATATCTTTACAAAATTCCACCATGAGCAGTTGAACTAAGAATAAAAGAAAGGGTCATGCTTCCATTTTGTTTTGAATATTGATTATTTAAATAAACATATGTTAAAACTTGCTATATGTCATGGCTATGCCAGATGCTAGGGTTAACAGGATGAATTAAACAGATACAACCCCTGCCCTCACAGGATGTACAGCCCATAAATGCTCTGTAGGACAAAGAGGAGGGAAAGCCAGATTACCCAAAAAACCAAAGCATGTAAAAGTTACAGAATCCAAAGAGGGAAGCGATATCTTAGAGGCTAAAAATGGAGGAACCTTTGTATATTCCCATTAGCTTCCTTTTCTATGAGAGTTGGCTTTCTCAAGAGCCCTCTTAGTTGGGCCCTGAGATTTTATTCAGTTATTCTTGTATAGTCTTGCATTCTGCCTGCTTTGCACACAGAAGGTTTTGTGATAATTCTAATATAGGTTCCATCCAGTTTCCCTCCAATCTCTTTTCCCTTCTCTAGGTCCATATTCACGAGCCTCTAGTAGAAATGAATGATGTGGCCTTAGAGTATTCTCTTTCTTCTTTGTAACTAGTCTTTGTGGGCAAGTTTCTCTTTCTGAAAGATGTAACCAGTGATGTGGCAGTAAATGTTTAATTACCAGCTCTACAAAAAGTGTGTGTGTCTGTACAAATATAGATATATATATGTTTATAAATTTATTAAAAATTTTGGGGTGGTGGTTGTAGGATGAATTGGGATTGACATATATACACTAATATGTATAAAATAGATAACTAATAAGAACCTGCTGTATAAGAAACAAATAAAATAAAATTCAAAAAAAGTATTAAAAATTTTACTGATACAAAGTATGGGCATTACAAATAATATAATATACAATCATCTTTATCATAGATTCCATAGAGTGAACTGATTCTCACAGTATTTTTCTTGATTTTTGCTGAAATCTTTTATCCTTACCCGATCTACTGTTGCAATTGAAGAATGAGTGTAGTTCTGACATGAATGTTGCTTGGTATTTTCATTTACATTAGCTAATAAGATGAAACTGAAGAAATGAAGACATATGTTGGAACTTTACTAATTGGCTAATGATGTGTACAACTTATTTGCTGAATTGGATAAAGGTTTCAGAATACAGGAAGGTTATTTCCTCAAACAATTATAGACAACCTGCTTTAAAGTGTAATCTGCAGTATTAACATTTTCTCCATTACATTCTTAAGTCGAGATAGTCAGCAAAACAATAAATCAAACCCTGACTTCTGGCCTTTGTTGATTTCCGTGCCGTGACTATTCCCACCATGGCCAATTTTAAGTTACCAACATGATGACATGGGATGTAGAGTTGGGGGGGGATGGTAGCAATGCACCATTACATAGTATTTCCACCTCACAACTGCAATAGATACAAATAACCTTGAGAACATATATAATATTGAAATGTAGTAAAATCATTCATTAGGAGTGGTGGGTTTGTGGAATGTATTGACTTTGTTTTTAATATTGCTTAGTTCTAAATTTATGTAATAAAAACTTTTTATAAATTTTTACATATTTGGCGAGCTGTGTTTATGAGCTCACTGAATTCCTGGAAATTTAACAAGTTGGTTCCAGCATACCACTCAAAGTAACCCTTTGATTTTAGCAGAGTATCCTCAGTCTTAATCCCCCAGGGCAAAATAAGTAAGGGTACTACAATCCGTGGTATGGCTTTGCAATCATTATTGTTTCACATCTTCATCCCTGTTTTGAGATTGAATATTTTAGAATTCCAGTTTTCAAGCTGTGAATAAATCTAATTTGAAGGCTAGGAAGAGACTGTGGATGTGCTTTCTTGTAAGCTTTTCACCTTGCAACAGTTTCGGAAAGAAGGAAGAGATCCTGGGTCCAGTTTGCACACTCATAACTTCCTGATGCATAGGTCTTGTTCCCTGAAGAGATTCTTTTTTTTTTTTTTTTTTTCGGTACGTGGGCCTCTCACTGTTGTGGCCTCTCCCGTTGAGGAGCACAGGCTCCGGACGCGCAGGCTCAGTGGCCATGGCTCACGGGCCCAGCTGATCCGCGGCACGTGGGATCTTCCCGGACCGGGGCACGAACCCGTGTCCCCTGCGTCGGCAGGCGGACTCTCAACCACTGCACCACCAGAGAAGCCCCCCTGAAGAGATTCCTGAAGCTTTGTCCCTTTAATGGAAGCAGAGTCCCCAATAATGAGTTGTGGCATATGGGGAGGACAGGGCTTCCCTGGCCGAAGAGGCAAGGTTTAGGCAGGAAGAAGAGAGAGGAGGAATAAGGTTTCTTTTGCTAGTGTTTAGAATGTTTCCGTAATTTCAATCTTGAAAATGAGGGATCAGGAATGTGCTTATGGATAGGTAGTTTTGGCGAGAGAGTATCACATTATTGATAGAATATAATCCAGATGTCAGCTAAGGTTAATACCCTTTGAACTATTTACATGATTGATTTAGGGTCCATGTGGGCAATAACTCCAGAAGGAGAGCAACCCTGCTGACACCTTGATTTTGGAAACCCATTTTGGCCTTCTGACTTCCAGAACTGTAAGACAAGAAATATGCATTGTTTAAGCCACTGAATTTGTGGTAATTTGTTGTTATAGCTCAAGAGGAAACTAATACACTTATTTTTCCATCTGTAGGGATTTCATGGAGAGATTTTCCCATGAACGTAAAAGGCAGCACAGGTTTCTGCTAGGCCACTGTCCAACTGTTTCAATTGCTGGGAGCACCACAATGTCTCTACCAGACTCAAGCTGGATTTTACTCTCTGATCTCCCGCATATCAAATGAGACATCCCCCAAAGTCACTGAAGCGGCCAGGAGGATCTCCTTCCATCCTGGCCCAGAACAGCCCAAGCAAAAGCCTGGCAGTGAAGGATCTTCTTCGAAGCCGCTGCTCAGGCTGCTGTGCGGAGCCTGTGTGACAGCTCCATTAGAGGGGTGTGTCACACAGCCATTATCCAGTCACATCTTAAGTGCAGCCCGCTGGGCTCAAATACCACTTTGGAAAGCAACAAATAATTTTCTGTTATTGCCGAGGGTCGCTGCTAGTCTCCTTCTGCTCTTTGGCACTTGTTTCGACAGCCCATTGCTGTTAGGAAATGAAAACCCAGCATTAAACGTTTAATTCTGAAATATATTTTCTCAAGAGGTGTTCATTTGAGCTCCCTGGATTTTGAAAGTTTTTTTTTTTCACCCTTGGCTGCAAGCTCTCTCAGCCCTAGGCACCCCTGCTGCTGGTCATTGAAGGATGAAGGATGAAATGATTGCTTTCAAGAGTGGGTAATCACTGGTCTCAAGCACTCCATCAAATAGCATCATCAGCAGAGGGCAAGTGGGGAAGCTGTCTTCACTCCTCTGATGGCTGGAAGCTGTGGCTGCTACCTGTAGTCAGGATCCCCCACTTTCTCCTGCATACTGGATACGAGTTACTGTGTAAGCAATTTCTGGTAGAGTTAGGAGACTAATTAGGCCTATTTGAAGGATTTAAAAGTGTGCTTTGGCGACATTCTAATCTATGTCGGACTTGTAGTCCTTTTACTTCCTCGCTGTGGATCTCAGATAAGGTACCTCTCTGGAACCTCAGGGTTCTTGCTTGTTAAATGGTAATTTTATTTCCCTTGGAAGGTTGTTATGAAGATCAGAGGTAATGTGTGGTGTAAGATGCTTAGCACAGAACTGAGTAGCTGCTCACAAAATCCTGATTTTCCTTATTAGTAAATATTAAAACAACTTCTGCGTTAATCTCCTCTTCCATTGATTATTAGCTTATTAGCTCCATTTTTCAGATGAGAAACAGCCCAGGAAGTTTTAGTGACTTCTCAGGTTGTGAAGAGTGTGCCACTGACCAGAGCCCGTTCCTCTGGCTATGCACAGCGTGGCTCAGTGTCACCTGGGAGTTTGATGGAAATGCAAGTTCTTCCACCTTGTCTATAAAGTCAGCATCTCTGGGCACCGACCCCAGGAAGCGATGTTTTAACATGCTCTCCAGATAATTCTTAGGCACACTAAAATTCAAGAAGCACTGTTTGAACTTGTGATTCAGATCTCTTTCCAATATAGCACGCTGCCTTCTTAGTTCCAGCTCCAAACTGGGCCATCATCCAGGACCATCTAATCTAAAGCTCATCAGATGGTGACCAACTTGGGACTCAGTTGAGATCAGCCTCTCTCTCCTTTTTCTCTCTCTTTCTGCTCACACATAGACATACTCAAGTGAAAGTAAAAATGCTGCTGAGCAGCCCCAAACCAGGAACTGTATTAGTTGTAGAAGAAGGGGCCCTAATAGGAATTTCTTCCCATTTGTTTTCAAGACTGGTGCTGCTGGAGCAATACAGTGGGCATAATGGGAACTATGTGCTTTGAGCTCACTGCACGTTGCCTGGTGTTTGACAAGACGATTGAAGACAGCCAACCTATTTGGTGGGTGGCAATGGAGGGAAATGCTGCTGACTCATGGGCCTGATGTTGGATATTTATATGACTAATTGATGTTCATAGCTCCATCTGCTTATTCCATCTAGCCTCGGAGACTTCCTCTTGGCCTTTATATGAAGACCAATAACTTTGGAGACTGTATAATAGTGGCTGAGAGCCTGAGCTTGAACTCAGGCCGACCTGGGTTTGAATCTTTTCTCTGAAGCTAGCTATGCAGCCCTGGACCCAGCGTTTATTTCCGAGTCTCAGTGCCTTCATCTCTTGGGGGGAGGGGTCAGCAAACTTTTTCTGAAAATTGCTGTCTCAGCTAGTAACTGCCACCATAGCATGAACATAGCCATAGATAATACGTAAATGACTGGTGCAACTATGTTCTAATAAGACTTTGTTTGTAAAATAGGCAGTGGGCTGGATTTGGGCTGCAATTTATAGTTTCCTAAAGCCAACTCTTGAGGAGATGATACTAGTGTTTCTTTTTAGACTTATTATGAAGATTAAATTTTATAACATATGTAAATCTAGGCCCTGGTATCAAGTAGGTATATAAAAATTGGTATTTATTAAGCTGTATCAAAATGACACATTGGTACATATTTAAAATGAGAGTTCTAGATGATAGAACTAACCACTGGATAAGGGCAAGATTATAAATCTTGTTTTTAATTTAAAGATCCTAGCTCTTCCTCCCTGATAGGATCTAGAGGGATTTATATGCATATGATGATGATGATGATAAAATAGTAATAACAATGATGATAATAATAATAGTACATATTAAGTACTTACTCTAAATCTGGAATTATTCTAAGTACTTTACCTGTACTTTATTTAATTCTCACAAACAACCCTATTAAGTCTGTAGCAGTTTTAGCCTCTTTTATATACAAAGAAATCAAGGCACAACTTGAGTAATTTGCCCAAGACAGCACAGCTAGCGAACAGCAGGACTGAGATAGGAACTTAGGCAGTCTGGTGTCAGAACCAACCCTCCTAACCAATCTGCAATACCGCCTCCCTAATGAAACTCAAAGGCACACTGCCCCATGATACACACTGAGTTCTATGGAGAAGAAACGCCCCAGGGGATGCTCAGCCTACCTGGCCTTCAGCTCTGAGCTCTCTGTGGAATGCTCTTGCCTGCGGGTTTCCAGCTCCTTTGCTGCCTCGCCCGTCCCATTCTCCATCCAGTCTCTACTTAGCCATCCAGTCTGATGTGCCTTTGGAGGATCTATTCATGGCTCTGCATCCTGGCTCCATTTCCCTTGGCTTCACAACATCACAGGCACTTTCATAATGACCCTGACTGTCTTTGCCGGCTCCCACCAGCACACTCACTTCTTTTTTACCAGAACGTCCTGCTCTTCTTATTGGGAACTCAGTAGTTCTGAGTGGAGATATGACAGACACAGAGGTGAGACTCAACCCCAAGACATCAACTAGGATTTCCCCAAGATACTTAGCAAGGAGTTTCTACAGAGTCTGGTGTCCTGCCTCAGGGTCTCCTGGCCACTTCCACTGGTGGTCCTGTGTCCCAGGTTAGTGCTCCACCTGTTCATTGGTCTTAGGTATCTCTGATGGCTTATCGCTCTCTTCCAGGCAAATGGAGGGCTGAACTGGGGCCTAGAGAGGGTCTATCCTTGAATTCTTTTCAGATTTTCCTTTGCTGTGGTTCTGGGTCCCTGGTATAAAGTTTGTCCTGGTATATGATATCTTACAATCTAAAGAGAAATTCTTTGTCTCCTTCTCCCCACGCCCCACTCCCCCCTCTGCACCCACACACATCAAAGGGCCATAACTGGCATAGGCATTCTTGTTTCAGCCATTTATCCGGAGGACAGTATAATTAACTATGCCTACTCTTGTTGAATGCTAGAAAATAAAAGAAAAATAGTTTAATTATAACGTCAGGATGCTGAGTAGTAACAATGACAATAACTACATTTACAGGGTTCACTATGTGCCAGGAATTGTTATAAGGTACTGGAAGTCTTTTCTTACCAATGACAAATTCATTAGTCAAGATCAAGTGCGACTCAGCATTAAGAACATAAAAACCAAACGGCCAAGAAGAGGGAACATTCAGAAATTCAGACTGGTTGTTAGGATGAGGGTGGCAACATTAAGGTCAGGGGAGGAGTGAGAAGAGGTAGGGGCAGAATAAATTATATTGTTGGAAACTCCAATACATGTTGGGCAAATACCTGGGAGAAAGGGTTACAGGGAGGAGAGAGGGTAGAGAATAGGAAAGGTTTAAAGTTAACTTTATTGAACACATAATGTATGGTATGTGTTTCCTATACAAATTTTCATTTAGTTCCCCCCTGACATCACTATCTTAGTCAGCTTGGGCTGTCATAACAAAATACCATAGACTGGGTGGCTTATACCACAGATTTCATTTCTCACAGTTCTGGAGGCTGGCAGTCTGAGATCAGGGTGCCAGCATGGTTGGGTTCTGGTGAGGGCCCTCCTGGCTTGTCGATGGCTTCCTTCTCAATGTGTCCTCACATGGCCTTTCCTCGGTGCGTGTGCCTGGAGAGAGAGATTTCATTTTCACTCTTCATCTTCTGATAAGGCCCCCAAACCAATGGGATTAGGATCTCACCCTTATGACTCATTTAATTACCTTCGAAAAGCCCTGTCTCCAAATGCAGTCACATTGCAGGTTACAGCTTCAGCACATGAATTTAGGAAGGACACAACTCAATCCACAGCAAACACTATGAGAAAAGTATTATTAGTTTTAGTTTATAGATGAGAAATGAATGCTTAGAGGAAGTGATAACTTGTCCATGGCTTCACATACATCATATGGTAAAACAAGGTTCAAACCCAGAAGCTCTGTCTCCTGAGCATTCCTACATCCCAGGCCACTTGGGGGATGGTGCGAGCAAGTTCCTGGAGCCCTTAGTGGTCCTAGGGGCTGAGTTAGTCCTCCTGGACCTGCTCCTGTGTTAATCTTTCCCACCTGGGCTTGGCTTCTCAGGTGAGGAACTTGGGAATATTTTTTTCCTCTCTTTTCTTTTTTCTGCCCCTCTTAGATTATTGGTTCAGGCAGATGTTCTGTCACTTTGTAGAGAAATTGACAGGCCCTGGAGATACTGAGTGGACTTCTGTGAGTTTCTTCTGTCTCTGCCAATGAGAATGAGCCTTTTGCTGTTTCTCTTTCTCCCGATGCTGCTAGGATTGTTAATGAAGCCTGTACCTTTCTGGTGGCAGAGGTAGCCATCTGCCCTCTAGGCCATCTATCTGGTTGTCTGGAAGTAACATCTCATTGTCTGTGGCAATAAATCCAAGCTGGGAGCCTCTCTGACTGAAAGAACTTTTACAATCTCAGCTGTCTTCTCCATAATATATCTTCAGAGCGTCTTTTTGCCAAGCCAGAAATTTGAGGGCAATAACTTATCTTTCTCTATCCATTCAGCTTGGAAGTATGCACATGGGCATTGTTCACCTTGTCAGGAAGAATCAGCTCTTTCATGAGAAAAGGAGGATGAGAAAGCACCCAGCTAGGTCATCCATGGCCACATTCTTTAATGCTAGCTGTAGACAGGCTGGCATGGAAGACTATGGATAGATCTGCAAATAGACCTCTAAGAAGGTACACATAAAATGTGAATTAACAGAAGAAATATAATGTCATTTCCCTTTATCTAACTGGCAAAGATTTTAAAAAAAACACCCAGATATCCAGTTTGGGTGAGATTACAGTGAAACACCCACTGCATTTATTTTCACAGCCCTTCTGGAGGGCATCATGTTTCAAAGGCCTTCAAAAGACACCTACCCTTTGAAACAAGTGAAGCTACTTTAAAAAATGCATTCTAAGAAAACAGTCATTCATCTGCACAAAGATTTTACTAGGAGATATTCATGGCAGCATTTATAATAGTGAAATTTGGTATAACTAAATGCTCATGTTTGCATAATTAAGCAGTTTATGGTACATTAATGCAATCAAAAATATGTCAGGTACATATTAAATATTTGTTGACCTAGAAAGATATTTATGATATATTTTTAATTTAAAAAAAAAGGTTACAAGTTAGTATACACAGTATAATCTATTGTACCTAGTGTATGTGTTATATGTATTTAAAGTTATATGCTTAAGTTGTTCACTAGTGATATATAGGTATATGATTGCAGTTTTCTTTGCCTTCCTATATTTTTATTAAAAATTTTAATACAATAAACGGGTCTCACTTTACTAACAACAACAACAAAAAGCTTATTTTAAAGTTATAGAAAGAAACAATTGCCTAGAAAGTGGATAGGACCACAGGCATAGCTATAGAATCTACCTAACGCCCCATCACCACCCACCCACTTCTCTTTTCTCCATCTTATTCTATTCCTTCCTTCACACTCTAGTTCTTTTCCTTGGCCGTCTGTGGCATTGCACAGTTGTACTGCATGAAATTTTAGAAACTTTTTGATAAATTGTCTACAGTTTGGAAGAAGGAAGACATTTACTAAGACAACTGGAACCACAAGAAAGGAACAACTTATCTTTATTTGTATCACGAAAAGCTAGAATTTTTAACTCCTTTGGGTACAATGGAGAATCATAACTAACATCTGAACTCTAGCTATTATACACAATGAGGACAGGGCAAAAGGCAATTTCATAAATTATATTCTTACCTTGGCTGGTAGCCCTAACCTTATACACTTATTTATGTAAGGGTTAGCAACTTAGTAAATATGCTTATTTCACCAATATTTTCTTTTTTTTTTTGGCCATGCCACGAGGCATGTGGGCTCTTAGTTGCCCGACCAGGGATTGAACATGTGTCCCCTGCAGTGGAAATGCAGAGTCTTAACCACTGGACCGCCAGGGAATTCCCTCACCAATATTTTCATTTCCTCTTCCGGAACAAGTCTTAAAATGTTTTGAGGTTAAAGCAAAATAACTCGCTTTTAAAATTTTAGTTTTGAGAATAGAAGTTTAAAATGAAGCACTTTCATGAGCTAACTTGTGCTAATTCAAAATATTAAGTAATTGTGATAAAACAAGTGATAGCAAATTAAATTCTGTCACTGGCTTTTTCTATTCTTACATTTATTTAAAAATGATTTTGTGTCTCTGAAGGATAACACAAGCTACAGTTTTGCAATAAGAGTGTTGTGTTGTTTTCTGTCACTTCTATTTTCTCACCTGGAATTAATTTAAATGAGTATCAGTTTAGCTCTCCCCAGGATCTAATCTATTTACACCCACTAAAATTAACTGGGCTAATTTCATTATGTCATCATTGACACTATGATGCTGCGCCATTTGGGGAGTTGAATTCTCAGTTCTAAGATGGTCTCTGGAATGTGTAAATCTGAGATGCCTGAGCTGTGGTTGTGCTCTGTCCAGCTTGGCTGGATTTTGTATTGTAATGGAACTGTAATTCTTATGACGTGATTTCCATCCACTCTGATTGCGGTCCTTTAAGTCAGCCAGATATACCCAGATACTTCAACTAATTCTAAATAGCTCTGACCCCACAAGACTGTATTTGTGGGTATTCCTAGACCTACTCTCCTTATTCCCTCTTTTTTCCATCTCTTGCTTCTCTATCTTAACTCTGATCTGTTGGCTTTTAGGATTCAGTGTTTGTATTTGGTAGTGAATCAAATGCCAAGAAGACCTTCACTAAGAGATGTTAATGTGAATAAGCTTCGGGATAACAGCTACGTGGCATGACTGCAACCCTTCCTCCCCTTCCCTTACCCCGGGTAGACATTGCAAATCAAATACCGTATTCTTTTTCCTGCTGAGCCTGGATGCAGTCTCAGATCATTCCCAACAGTGCTCCTTAAGCAGTCATTACCAATACAGTGGGTGAGATATGTGAGATAAAATCAACTTGTCATTTCTGAACTGATCCTGCTAACTCTTCTTGCTTTGGGCAGCTGCTAGTATAATATCCTTCCTAAATTTACAGCCTTTAAAACCCAGTTCCAGCACTGGCCTCTTGATTGGTGCCTCAGCCCCTTCCTATGCAGTGTATATCTTTGATTAATTGAACTTGTAATTTTAAAACAAGAGTTTCCAGGTCTCAAATCCTTTCCTCAAAAGCTTCCTTGGTATTTCAGAGCATAAATTGCTAAAGAAAATTGTCAGCTGTTGAAACACACACTCCTTCACTTCCAAATCCATTCAACTTTCACCTGTTATTGATTGGATATGTTCCATGCCAGATATTGTACTGGCACAATGGGGACACAAATAGACTGGATAAAGTCAGTACCTTTAGAAAGCCAAGCTCTCTAGGAGGGGGTTCAGAAATTACCACAACATGAACAGAACAGGACATGTGCTTGGAAAGGGAAACTGAATGTTGTGGAATCTCAGAGAGGGATATCACTTTCTACCAATGGTTGGGGATGTGGATCATGGGAGAAGTAGCAACTGAAGTGTATGTTGGCTCTCCTGATTATTAGGTGTATGACCTTGGACATGTTATCTCACATCTCTAAGCCTCAGGTTCCTCAATTCAAAGTGAGGATAATATTGGTAACTCTATAGAGGATTGCAGCAAGGATTAGATGAAGATGAGAAAATAAAGAGAAACTCAAGCTAGGATACTGTCAGTGCTCAATAAATGTTAACTCTCAGAATGCCTCCAGAATTAGACTAGGAGAAGAAAGAAAAGTGAACTTCTGTATACTGGTCACTCTCTGCAGTTGACCCTGCTCCTGACTTTTCCCCCTTCACTGTATGTCCCCCTTCAGAATTGCTAGCAGTTGTGCTAATAGTAGTAGTGGAAGAGGAAGAAGGAAGAGAAGGAGAGGAAAGAAGAGGATAAAGTCAAAGGAAGCTTGCAATGGATAAGGATCGAGGAAGAAGATCAGTTTTCTTGCAAAACTGTACTTATCTTTTCAGTGATGAGTAATGAGGTGGAAGAGCTGAGAGAGAGGTTTTTGAAAGGGGGCTGCCATCTGGTCCACGGGAGATGTCAACTTCTTCTCTTACATGCTCACATGTCTTTGCAGATGTGGTGGTTTTAGAATTGTACCCTTCCTAAACCCCAAGAGACCTCTCAGTGATCGTTCATCTCCACCCAGTCATCATGATGGCTAAATGTCCTCTGTGGCCTTGGACCCTTAGGGTTACTTTTACATTAATTTCCCCCTCAAACCCATCTCTCTATAGTGCTCCCAGACCAGTTGCCCTACTGTTGGCCTCACGTATTTTGCAAGGATAATGTAAACATTTACTGCCATGGAAATAATTCTGGTGTCTTAATTGTGTATATCTCAATCTTGGCCGCACCTTAGAATCATTAGCAAGTCAGGGTCTCCTCCCTCCGGGATTTTGATTTAATGTATCTAAGGTGAGACCCTGGCTTCAGTCATTTTAAAAGATCCCCACGTGTTTCTTGATGTGCCGTTAGGGTTGAGTGCCACTAAGTTAACTGAATACATTTTTGAGAGGAAAACCTCAGCCGTAATTTGCCTATTAATTCTAACATACAAAAAAATTGAAGAAAATTAAAGGAGGAAAAATGTCCTTATTTGTTAGAAAAATATTTGCCTTTTAAAATAGCAAGGCTAAAAAAACAGCATTCACGATCCAGGCTATGCATAAATAGATCATTTTTGTCTCAAGGCTTGGCTTATTTGGAGCGCTGTAGAAAGACAGAGATGCTCCAAGGATTTGAAAGTGGTCCCAGGATTAGAAACTTGGAGGGATTTGTGTTGACTTATGAAATTAAAACATGGTCTGAGTTTAGCAAAGGTAATTTCCCAATGAGTTATTACTCAATATTATCTTCACACATTAAATCTTGGCCTGCCTAAAAGGGAAATTGAATAACCTTATGGAATCTTTAATACATAGGGGCTGACCTAGAGATACACATAGGCAAACAGCTCAGACTTGACCTAAAAGGGGCTAGGGAGACAGATCGTCTGTATATTTTGGCCCACTTATTTTACAGATGAGTAAACCAAGGGCCAGTGAATAGGAGGAGTTGTGTAGTAATGCAAAGCTGGGGCCCAGCTTTTACCTTCTGGTCCATTTTTTCATGTTGCTGAATTAAAGATTTAATGTTTATTGAATATCTGATATGTGCCTGATTCTAGCAGGGGCCCTCTTACTGAAACTGGGAGACAGGATAGGAGCTTGGATACAAAAATCAGAGAAAAAAACCCAGTAGTAACTAAGACCCTCATTCTTTCATATATATTACAAAACTTCTTTTGGTCATGCCAGGTGCATGGTCTGAGCAGGGCCAATGGCAAGGTCAGTGTTGTTGAGTAACCTGGGTTATTGACTCTTCTGATAAAGAGTGATAGGGTCAGAGCCTGGGTGGGTTTGAACCTGAAGGTCAAGGTTAAATGGCACCAGCAATTGTAAGGATGGAAGGACAGAGTCTGGTGGGTCATTCCTATGTACAGTCGGGAGGCACCTCAATCTCATCCTTACTAAGTCAGGCCTAAAGGAGAAACATCTCCAACCTTTTCCCAAAGTAAGACTCAGCCAGGCAACTCCTTTGGGAAGAAGATTGCCACATATAATAAAGGATGGCTGTTAAATTTGAATTTCAGATAGACAACAAATACTTTTCAAAGTATAAGTATGTTTCATATTGGCCCCAAATACTTACACTAAAAAGAGTATTTGTTGTATATTCAAAATCAGATTTAACTTGTACCTTCTATTTTTACTTTCTAAATCTGGAAACCCTATCTGGGAAACTCCTCTGGACCGCCTTTCCCCATAATCAGGCTTATTTTCCTTTTTTCTTTATTCACATAGGATTGAGTACATGGTACCACTATTAGCTATTAATACTTCCTCTCTCCCCCTCATTTTGTTGTATAGAGTACAGGCTTCCAGGAGCCTGGCACAAGTTGGCATTCAGGAAAAGTTGATTGGATGGATAATGAATGGAACAAATGTGTCTGAACCCAAGAGTGTGCTGGCTCAGGGCAAACTCCTTCCTGATTTGGAAGAAGCAATTCCATGTGCAGCTGACACTGGTGTTACATGAAAATATTTCTGGGACCAGCCTAAGTTTTGTTATTCAGAACCACCCTCTTAGTCTGGCTTCTAGAAGCTCCATGAAGCAGCTTGTGATGCCTCCCCACCCCATGGTGGGTCTGGGGTTGGCTTGTTAGGCCAGCAGAGTTGAGAAGCACATGTTGTGGCAGGCATTTCTCTCATTGCTCTTGAAATGTCCAAAGACTCTGTCTGCCAGCTGAACCTCAAAGCTGCAAGCCATTGAATCAGATTCCGTGGGGGGTAGTGAGTGCGTGGTTTCCTTTGACTTTATGTTCTTGCTGTGTGACAATGTCAGAAATGTTAGAAAAGGGAACTGGAGACCAAAACAAACCAAAAAACAACACAAAACAAAACAAAAAAACCCTTGAATGTTGCCCCCATTGTCATGAGCAATTCATGATTCACTTGCACTTTGATACCTTCTGGAAAGCCTATGTCATGTCTCCATTTGTGATTTTCAGAAATCAATTCTTAGCTTTTCACTTTATGAGTACAAATACAGGGCTCATGGGGTTCAGAGTTTACTCGCATTATCTGGGGACAAAGATAAAAATGTTAGTCCCTTCTTTGAGTAGAGAATGCTGTGATTTAATGTATGTAAATCACCTAGCATGGTGTCTGGCTTCAGTAATTGGTAGCTGAAAGTCAGTAAGGAATTTTTAGGTACATCAGGTACTCGATGAGGTAGGCACACTATGAGATCGAGCAGCTCAAGTATACGTAGTTAGTATAAAGCAGAGCTAGAACTAGAACTCAGTTCTGCTGATTCTTAATCCCATAACTGTTTCTTCTCAACAGTGATGAGTCCTGAATCTCCTGAGTGATTCTGGAGTCTTTGTTGTAAACTAGGGGAGTCCATTTGGAAACCATTCTTGTAAGTTCACAAGCACAGACCTTCACCTTGGGCTGTACTAAGGACATAGGCATCTCCTAGTTCTCTGCTTCCCAAATCTGGCAACTCATGCCCTTCCTCTCCTTCTCCCACCATCCAATGTGAAGGAATGCTATGAAATCAGTCGATATTTGGACTCCGTGGTTTTTACTGTAAGCTGTTAAGTTTAGGGGTCTTGTGGACAGAATAGAGAATGAGCCTCCCCAAGCTTAGTTCATCATATGTTCTCTGTTCATCATGTCACATCTTAGCTTTTGGGCCCTGAAGACTAAGAATGGAGCATCAATAATTAAAGGTACAATCACAGCTGAAGCTTCCGTTAAGTTATTTTTCTCTAACCCTGACATTTTATGAGTCAACAAAGCCAAAGCCATCAATATGAAGCAGATTATTTTTAGCAGTTTCTTAACCAGTGTGCTCTAGCTTTAAATTAAACATTGACGTTGGTTATTATTAAAATTCTGAAACTTGGGCAGAGAGGAACCCATGTTAGTACAGTAAACACTGGGCTTTCATTACCTTGTTTTGAAAAACATCTACTCACTTGCTGTTCGCACCAAATACAACTGCATAAAACTAAGGGATAGTGGATTTGCTAAGGATTAGTTGTTCAAGGTCAGAGTCTGAATGTGTGGGTGTAGTTTGCAGGGTTGAATATTACTGTGGGCTTCAACCTTTTCAGATCTGCAATATACTAGCATTGGCATTATTTTATTATCATTCGATTCTGTGAAGTTTGTCCCATTTTCTGATCAACACCAAAAATATGGTGTTACAAATTTTTAAAGTAAATTATCACTTTTGCTTTGAGAATTTTGTTACATCTTTCATAATATGAGATAACTAGGACAGCCTCTGGTAGCATGGAACTAGGGTTGGGAATCAATTTCAGTAGCATGATGCAGTGGAAAGAACACTGATCTTGGAGTCAGAAGACTTGGTTTCTGCCACTTACTAGATGTGTGTCCTTGGATGAATGTCTTAAGATCTTAAATTTCTCATTGTTTAATTGAAGGGATCTGAGCTACAGCAGTAATACCCAAACTGAGTTCTACATATTCACTGAGATAACTGAGATCTCTCAAAGGAGATAACTTATGACAGGTCTTTGAGACGCTCTCAGTAGTTTAGAAGGGCTGGGGCATGGGTTGTAGGAGGACAGCAAAGGATAAAGGAGGGAAAGGGAAGACTGGATCTGGATCTTCACTAAAGTGAACTTTAACTAAAGTTGGGCTGGTCCCTCTAAATTGTGAGTTCTCCCCTAATGTGGATGCTGGGCTAGTGATGAGTGTCTTTACTGGCAAATCTGCCCCCCCCCCACTTCCACATCATTTCTGGCTTGTCCCATCCAATCATGAGGAATTGTTCTGTACATCTTCTTTGCCAAGTCAGAGCCTGGAAGTTTATATTTGCTCGCGTGTTTCAGTTATTCACTGAAAACTCAAGAATTTCGAATAATTTCCAGACAAATCCCTTGGAAAAAAGAGAGGGTGGGAGAAAAGCTCAAAGACCCATAGTCTTTTCTAATAACATTTAAACCAAAACAAGCTATCTTTCTGAAAGCCAAGTGAGGCCCTCACACCAGAATCCCTGATGTCTTTAGTTAGAGAAAAACTTAGGCACAATCCAGGCCTAAAGAAGAGATTATGCCAGAAAGCTCAGTGGAAAGGAAAAATACATTTAGGCATGAAAAGCCTTGTTGAGAAATGAGCCCAAATATAGCAATACTTTCTCTCTTTTGGACTCTGCCCTTCTTCCCTTATGGCTCACCAGTTCCTCAGACATTGGCTTCTGAATGCATGGGAGGCTCCAAAGTTTTTATTAATGTTATTTAGTCATGTGGCATAATTATTGATCCTGGCACGAAGTTGACTCTCAATACTGTGCTGTAAAAATGAATGAAGAATGAGTGAGCAAAAGACCAAAGGAAATCTAGAAACAATAAATGCTGGAGAGGGTGTGAAGAAAAGGGAACACTCTTGAACTGCTGGTGGGAATGTGAATTGGTACAGCCACTATGGAGAACAGTATGGAGGTTCCTTAAAAAACTACAAATAGAACTACCATATCACCCAGCAATCCCACTACTGGGCATATACCCTGAGAAAGCCATAATTCAAAAACAGTCATGTACCACAATGGTCATTGCAGCGCTAATTACAATAGCCCGGAGATGGAAACAACCTAAGTGTCCATCATCGGATGATGGATAAAGAAGATGTGGCACATATATACAATGCAATATTACTCAGCCATTAAAAGAAATGAAATTGAGCTATTTGTAATGAGGTGGATGGACCTAGAGTCTGTCATACAGAGTGAAGTAAGTCAGAAAGAGAAAGACAAATACCGTATGCTAACACATATATATGGAATTTAAGAAAAAAAAATGTCATGAAGAACCTAGCGGTAAGACAGGAATAAAGACACAGACCTACTAGAGAATGGACTTGAGGAAATGGGGAGGGGGAAGGGTAAGCTGTGACAAAGCAAGAGAGTGGCGTGGACATATATACACTACCAAACGTAAAATAGATAGCTGGTGGGAAGCGGCCGCATAGCACAGGGAGATCAGCTCGGTGCTTTGTGACCACCTAGAGGGGTGGGATAGGGAGGGTGGGAGAGAGACGTAAGAGGGAGGAGATATGGGGATATATGTATATGTATAGCTGATTCACTTTGTTATACAGCAGAAACTAACACAACATTGTAAAGCAATTATACTCCAATAAAGATGTTTAAATAAATAAATAAATAAAAGACCAAAGGAAACACAGGTGACTATCCCGGGGACTATCTGAGCCACCACTAAATCTATAGGCTTCTTAGGGACAAGGGTTGTGAATTTCACTGACCTTTGTGGCAACCATGTGCTTTATGGGCACATGGTCGGTGCCCTGCTGGACACCTGTGGGACTCAGCGAATATTCAGTGAACACTTCAATGTCTTGGTTTGTGTCCTTCCTGGGTTGAGAGTTTCTACATTGAAACAGCACTAAGGGAAAGCCAGTGCACTCTTTGTGTGCCAGTAGATAATGATGTAAACATGAAATTGAGTCTCAGCCAGTCCCCTGACTCTCTAGGCTGCCTTTACCTTTGTTTCTGATTTGCGCAATTTGCATACCTCTCCCTGAAAATTCAGGTCTTTCCAAAATATGAGCCTGGATCATTAAAACTGCAAGATTTATTCTAATCTTTCCTCATTCAGTTCCTCTGAACTTCCCTCTTCTCTGTCTTGACTGCAATTCCCATTTAAGTCAGTTCAAGGGAACCAGTACCAGGCACTGCTTCTGTATTTGACATTGAGCTGGGCATTGAGGGCAGTAAAGGGGAACATGAAGACTCAATCTCTGCTCTTCAGAATTTTGTAAACTAGTTTGGGGATGAATGACACAAAGTTAACAACTGGAGAACAGTTCGCAGGCACCATGATAAAAAGGGAAATTGTAGCTTAGAGTTCAGAGAAAGGACAAATTGTAACAAAGTGGAGTGAAATCTTACTTTTCTTTAGCTTTCTACCCTTCAGAAAGCTTCTCCTGGTGGCTCCAATGGATGCAAATATTAGTGTTTGCCTCATGCACTAAGATTTTTAACTATAATGACATTTTGTCACACAACATAAATTCTCAGTCCCCATGGAAACTGTAATATAAAGATGTGTGTTGGGGTGAGAGGAGCTTAATTTCAATCAGTGCCAAGAAAAAGAGGGAGAATGACATTCTACACACTTTGAATGTCCTTCCACATGTCCCTTTTTTAAAGAAAAAAAATTCATACCCTTTCTCTAAGGATATATATATATATATATATATATATATATATATATATGTATCTCACTGGATCATAAGCCCTTTGAGTGCAGGAACAATCATTTCTTATTAATATTTCTTCCAAATTCTCTTGCTCAAGGATCTGAAGAGGTATTCAATAGTGTTGGTTGAATTATCTATATATCCAGAAACACTGAGCAACTATCTTAGTGATTATCAAAGAAGACAATTCCTCAAATCCCTCAAATCTCCTTCCTGACTCTATTTGTCCTTTTCCTTTGTATTGACCTCACTAAAATTCCTTCAGTTTGTCCAGATATCTTCATAACTTGGAGATTCATTCATTTATAAAAGCACTGCCTCCTTCCCAGTGTCCTTTCATTAGAGGCAATAGTTCTGGGACTAATGATCTATGAAATACCTAATATTCAATTATTGATGCATTTCAGATTCTTCATGATACATGGTACCCGCAAGCAAGGAACACTCATAGATACCCAGATATTGTGCATGGCCTACATCCTGCACTGTCTTGCCTTAACAATTGTCTTACTCCATTTCTCAACTTTTTCTCATCTTGGCTACTTCTTATTCCTTCTCTTATGACTTTGTATTCCGCATTCTAGGAGGTAGAGATATTCAGAGTGTTGGAGAGGGCAGGGTCTGAAGTCTGTCTGCTTGGTTTTACGTCTTGATTCTGCCATATTAACATGGGCAAGCTTGTCTGTTCATATGTCACAGGGTTGGTATGAGTAGTAGGTGAGATCTGGTAGATGTTATTTTGCCCCTCATATGACCTCTGGCTCCTGTGATTCCTATTCATACCTGTCCTGTGGGTCTGCTCACCTCAAGCAGGCCTGTTTGATCCCACCCTGCCCTTGGACCCTTCCATAGTACAACTGACGTTACCCCAGGTTTTTCTTGTCCTCTCCAGCTAGGTAAAATGGGAAAGTTTGTGTCCAAGGTCACAAAGGGACCTTGAGGAGTGTTTCAGCTATTTAGTGACTATACACACATACACGCAAACATGCTCACAAGATAATTGTCATTATAACTTCTAGGTGTGGCACTTTCATCCTTTCTTTTCCCTAATAATAAAAAGGTCTTTGTAACTAACTATGGAAATGGTGTGATTTCCAACCTAAAGAAACGTTAGAAATGTTTCAGCAAAAGCTGAAAAAACAGATATATTTTTTCCTTTAGTTCTCTTTACTTTCTGGATAATACTAGTCTTTCAATTCCCATGCCTAGATTTGACGCCAGTCAAAATTGTGGCCGGTCCCAGATTCTTCCCATGACCTGAATCTTGGTAATAGTTAGCATCATCATCTCTTCCCAGCTTTTTAGCACTTGATAAAATAATTCTTAGAGTGACCACTGAATAAGTGACCAGACACCATTTTGAGTTGTGACTTCACAGTCTGGAGAAATTATGAAATAATCACAAAGAAAGACATGTTGGCAAGTTTCAGGGATCAGGAACTATAAATATAGGGGACCCTCCAGAACTTCAGTCTCTGGGTTCTTTGCATGGCTCAAGTCCGGGAACTGGGGCTAAAGCTTCAAAAATCATTTGGGAAAACTAAGAAGAGAGGGGAATTCGGTGAGATTCTGACAGTCTGCCAAATTAGAATCTAACTTTCTGATGCATGTGGTATTCCAGGTAGAGCAATTGTCCTTTTAGTTAAAAGTAATAAATATATTTTTGTTTAAAGGGCAGGTGGTTGGGTTTGCTATTTTTTTGCCTGTGGCGAGCCCATAATGTAAACCAATGTGGTCTGGATGGGAGAAAATAATCAAATACCACATGAGGTCCTAATCCCTTAAGAGCAGAGGCCCATGATATAGAAACTTAGGTGGTGGCTGTGAATTGAATGGTTACACACAGCTACTAAGTGGCAGAGCCAGGATTCAAATGCAGGGCCATAAGACTCCAGACACTGTCTGCTTACTACTATTCTACACTGCCTCATTCTGAAATTGATTCTAGAGCTGAGAGTGACCTCAGTCAGCTTCCAATCCTACCACTTTATTTTAAAGAGAGGCAGAGATGGGCTAAGAAATGCCCATTTACTTGAATGAAAATCTCACCTTGTTAAATACCTACTCTACATCTGGAGTAGGAGAGGAGGCTTGAAGGTGGTCCTTCTGCATTGGCAGTAGGGTTTCCATATGTAATTTCTTATGTATTTTTCATGGATGCCTGATCTCTTCAAATCGATTTGATCCTGTGCATTTGTATTGTGAACAACATTTTTTGAATGTGCTCTTCTCTTTTGCTTTTCAGTGTATATGACTTTCTCCCCAGTAAGCCCAAGAGCTACATCTATTACATGTTTCAGCAGGAATGAAAAGAAAGGTAATATTCAGCTTCTGAATATCCCCAATTAGGGTTTTTCAAAACTTCAACAATACAGTAGTCGTTGTGCCCCAGTTTGTTGAGAGAAACTAATATACTAGATATCTTATCCTCACATTCCTTCATCTTGCCTTTTAATGTATTAAGAACATGGACTGGTAGGCTCAATTATAAAGTTGTATAGAGATTTATAGGCATCCTGAATATACAGGAAGAACAAGGTAGAAATACTCATATCAGCTAGAGCGATTTGGGGAGGGACGGAAGCAGCAGGTGGCCAGCCATATGTCCCACTCTCCCTCCTTTAGAATGAAATAGCAGAATATTAGATGAGTAGGAGGGAATGCTGAAGGGTGAGAGATTTCTGCTGCCTTTTCTACTTAGGATGGTGGAAGGTGACTTCCTCATAGGTCGTCTCCTCCACTTGAAACTAGGCAACACGGTATGGTTAAACAGAGGGAGAGCATGAATGCAGCCTTCTCAAAACATCCTTATTTCCTATGAAGCTTGCGTAGGACTCAAGGAATTTTCCACATGTCCCTGGGATCATATATGGAGGTTACTTGAGATTTTGTCTGGGGAGTTTGCCAGAAGGGATTCCTGGCATAAAGAAAAAGTGGTCCTGAAGTTGAGGACTGCATGGGAGTTCCAGCTGGCCCTCGATGGATTCTGCAAAATCATCTGTAGTCAAGTCAGCAGGGAAGGTACCATACACTAACAAGCCAAAAGGAGAACAGACCATGAGTTTCACCAGTTGCAAACTTGAGAGTGAATTTCACAGAACACTCAGGAATAAGATGAGTCTCATGTCAGTGGTCATTAGTCTAGAGAACAATCCATACCAACCACTCTACAGTAGATATGAGCAAGAATCCAGAGGGTACCACATGCACCAAGGACCTGGTCTGTCCCCCTCTCTTTTTACCGTGGTTACAGAGACCACAGACTCTTTAAAACCAAGATATCATCTTGGAGCGGAGTTGAATGAAGAAAGAGAAATCTGAAAGACTAAGAATTCTATCCCAAAGGGACTGATCATTTACTTAAAGATAAAGTTTTTATCAGAGACCAGCAAACTTTTTCCACAGATAGATACTAAATATTTTAGACTTTGCGAACAGTATGGACTCTATTGCAACTACTCAACTCTGCTCTTGTAGCCTGAAAACATCCATAAACAATATATAAATGAATGGGCATAACTGTGTTCCAATAAAACTTTATTTAAACAAATAGTGGGATTACAGGTGCTAGTTTGTCAACTTTTGGTCAATAGTATTAAATCAAGTTAAATTTTTGGATTCAACTGAAGGTAATTTTCTCCTACTACCCAAAAGGGTAGGAACTTTGGAGAAAAATGAAATTAAATGTAGAATTAATTGGTATTTTCTTTGTACATGTCTGTGACATGTGAATAAAATTGTAATTCCTCTCACATTGAAAGGGGGGAGGCAGTCTTAGTGTAAAGAGGAATGATTTGTGTTTTCCCCTTCCCGAAAGCCTTGTGATCACTAGGAGTGTTGAGGGCTGTGAGATGACAGCAAGTTAAGCTCAAAGTGGGTGATGAAATAGGGAGGGAAAGAGCAGCTGACCACGAAAGACAGAGAAGAGATTCTGCATCTCCTGGTCTCTTTGCCAGGAGCCCTGGAAATAAAGGAAAGGGAGGCCTGGCAAGGGAAAGCACTCTGAGTAACAGTCACAAATTATGATAATGGTAGTGATAAAAATAATAATTACCACTACAATTTCAGTCAGGATGGGCTATGTTGCATTGCTGTAACAAACACCTCTGAAATCTCAATGGCTTAAAGAAAAATGTTTTATATCTCATTAATTCTCCATGTCTGTTGAGGGTCAGCTAGGAGCTCTCCTCCACATTTTCCTTGAGCTCCTTCCAGGACTTGGCATTGAATGGGTCGCTATCTGGACTATCATCAGTGGTCCAGGAAAAGTGGTAAAGTACAAACTGGCCATTCCTGGAAGTGACACACCTCATTTCTCACATTTCATTGGCTAAAACTAGTCATATGACTAAGCCTGACTTCAGTGGGGCAGAAAAAAGTCTGATCATTCTCTAGGGAGGAAAAGTTATTACTAATGAAAAGTAATTTAATATCTCTCAACTACTATTACTGGGTGACAACATACTGAGCATTGTGCTAAGCACAGCCTAATTTTGTCCTTATTCAGAGACCCTGTAAGATATTATCAACATTTTACTGACGAAATGAGGATCTTGGGAATTAAGTAACTCATTTTGTCCAACCAATAGATGGTAGAGCTAAACCCAGGTAGGTCTGATTCCATAGCTTGTACTCCTAAGTACTACATTATACTACCCTGATCATTTGTAGTATTAGATTAAGGATTGCAACCTCAAATGTGTTCATGGGCTAGGCAGTTACTACAAATTTATGAAGCAGTTTGGATATACTTCAATTTTGGATTGGGCTGTGGCAAACTGGAGAGCCCATGCTGTATCTAAAAGGGGCAGTTGTAATACGTTTTAAACTGTTGCTATGTAAAAATATGCTTATTATTGTCAGATCTCCAGATTCTTTATTTTATTGTTTTTTATAAATTTATTTATTTATTTTTGGCTGCATTGGGTCTTCTTTGTGGCACACGGGCTTTTCTCTAGTTCTGGCGAGGGGGGGCTACTCTTTGTCACCATGTGTGGGCTTCTCATTTTGGTGGCTTCTCTTGTTGCGAAGTGCGGCCTTCAGTTGTGGCTCATGAGCTCTAGAGCGCAGGCTCAGTAGTTGCTCCATGGCATGTGGAATCTTCCCGGACCAGAGCTTGAACCTGTGTCCCCTGCACTGGCAGGCAGATTCTTAACCACTGCACCACCAGGGAAGTCTCCAGATTCTTTAAAAAGTCCTCAGAAATCTGGATTTTTATGTGTAATTTTCTGATTTCAAAATATTAAAGACAATCCAAGATTTTTAAAAATTACAGGCTAAATAAAATAAATCTGTGAGCCAAACATGCCCCATAGGCTAATAGTGTACACTCTTAACTAGGTTTTCTGGTGGAGTCTAATTGGTTCATTGGGGAAACACAAAACTGAGGATAATGTACTCAGATTATTAGTTAGTTTAGGCCCAAGTCTATGCGTGACCTCTGGTAAGCAGCAGAGCCAGTGCAGTGTGGAAAGGCTGAATACTGAATTCAACTGATTGTCATCAAGATGCATAAATGTGTATATATGTTGGGGACATGACTCTGTACACATATTTGATTTTGAACTAATTCAAATGTTTAAATAGCCATGGAGCAATTTTCATTTGTAAGCTGCTGTTGTGTAATGTACTAATTCCCTCTTTCTCTGGCCGGTGTGGAGCTGACATCATTCACTGGGGAGCCTTCCTAAGGAGGCAGATGTTCAGTGCCCTCCAGTTCAGTTCGGGCTGCACCACCAGACTAAGCAGGCTCATGGTTTGACATGTGTTAATTACAACAGAACAAATGGAAAGGCCATTCCCAGTTTCAGGTAAAGCTGATCACATTGGCTTCTGGTGTAAACACTCAGGACTAGGCTTGGTAGAAAGTTGGCTGGATATGGCTTTTCCTGGAAAGGTGATAGCTGGAGTTTTTGAAGGAATTAGGAAAGAGTGTAACTGGTGACTTCTTACCTGGGGATCCAGGTATATGTTTCTTGAGGGAAGATCTATCACTTTCGTCAGATTCTCAAATAGGTCTTGCACCTCCATTATTCTCACAATCAAGACTTTCAAGCTGAAAAATCATCAAGAAGTATATGGAAATACCACCCCCTGCCCCCCACCAACCCAGACCATCTTCCTTAAAAAAGCATCTAAGGCAGGAGAGTTCACTGACCCCAAACATAAGCTGTAGTTCCCTGATGCTTTTCTTTATCTAGAATTCTCTTTCTGGCCATCTCTGTCTAGCCAATTCCCCTCCTTAAAAAAAAACAACAACAAAAACCCAAAAACTAATCTATAAAGCATTTCCTAATCCCCTTACAGGATGTTTTCTATCCCTCTGAGCTCTGAGAATATTTTCTTTGTAGTTTTATGATGACATCACTATTCTGCCTTTTATAATTGTGTGTGTGCATGCACACACACATGCATGTGTGCCTCTATATCGTTTTGTAACATAATAATAAACTCCATGAGGGTAGCAAGGATATCTTATTCATCTGGAAATCACAGGTGGTTGCTAGTACATGTTGGATACTCAATTTAGAATCTGCCAACTTGAATTGAATTTTGCTTTCTGGTTGGATCCGAAAGTCAGTTGGTTGGTGTGGCTAATTAAATACTGTAGGTCCTTGGCCTACAAAAATGTGACTGGCTGACTAATGACAGTGGATTGGGTGTTTGTGTACTCGTAGGGTTTCCTTGAAAAGCCATGGGAAGAAGGTGCACACATCTGTGCCTAACCCTTTGCAAGTTCCTGGCTGCAAAGCCAAGAGATGGTGAAGGACATGATGCCCTTTCACTCTGGTGAACCCTTCTTGCTCTGTGCATCTGTAGGAACCCTCACCTTGTTTCCTCACACTTAAGCCCTTCTAACTCACAGACTCAGTCTTGCTCTTGCCTCCTCCCTGCACTGCCACTCTGAGTTTAGTAATAGTAGTGGATTAAATGAATGAAAATGAGTTCTGTGTGCTCTCCTCTTGTCCATGTCATTAAGTGACATAGGGTCTCCCTCACCGGGTGGGGAGAGAGTGCTCATCACCTCTATCTTATAGTTGTTTCTACTCACCATATTGGCTCAGTTTCTATTCTGACTTGGTCCCTATTCTGATATTTCCTTTGATATAATAGAATGATCATGGACTTTGAAGTTAAATGATTTTGAATTTCAATGTCACCACTTACTAGCTTCATAAACTTGGTTGCTGAAATCCTCATTTAATTCCTTATAAAACAATATATATACTATCTATTTTTCAAGTTGGTCATAAAGATTAAATGAAATCATGATGTAAATGGCACAAAATAAGCACTCAATGGGTGGTAGCTATTGTTGTTAAATCTCTGCCTTGTAACCCATTCCCCTTTCAATACTGAAGCATGACCTGACCTGACCTGAGGTACTAGTTTAAATCTTGTTGTATGAAGCATCTTTCTTGGGGTTAATGTATTGATGCATGACTTCCTAGTAGCAAACATGACCCATTACCCCTTCTGCTGTACTCAAATTGGGTGAATCATGGGGTTTACTGGTACCTGAATTACTAACCAATCTCAGCATCCTTTCCCACTGAGTTCAAACTTTACTTTACAATCTTTAACACAGTGTTCCAGCAGCCACTACCAATCAATCAACATGTACATTTCTGACTCCCAAATCTCTGCCTTTAGACCATACCATTTCCCTGAGCTCCAGACATGTATCCAGCCACCTATGTGACCCCTCCTCTTATATTCAACATACTCTTTAAACGTAATGCTTCCAATAAAGAAGTCTTGATTTCCATCTTCAAAAAATCTTCACCACTCTTTCCCATCTCTGAAATGGGGCCATTATTACTTTAGTTTTGCTTAGTTCCCAATCCTAGAAATAATCTTTGAATTACTCCTTTGCTTCATACCCAATACGTCAATATGTCCTGTTGATCCTTCCTCTGAGCACTTCTTACCCCTTAAATTGCTACTTCCCAGTTCCTGATGCCATCACTTCTTCCTCAGATTATCATAAACATTTTCATGCATTTCTCCCTCACTCCACCTGAGTTCTCCTCAGTCTGTTCTTCATGAAGCAGTCAGGGTGATGTTTTTAAATGTAAATCAGATCACCTAACTCACCTCTTCAAAATCTTTAATAGCCTCCCAGCTCATTATAAAAGATCCAAAATCCTTACCATGTCCCCTAAAGTGATACGTGGTCGGGTCTCTGCCCAGTCCCTCACCTCATCACCTACTACTCTTTCCCTGGCCTTCTCAGCTCCAGTCATACAATAATTGTCTTTTGTGTGCGTTGAACAGTCCAAGCTTACTCCATCTTCAAGGCCCTGCTTCAGCCTGGACCTCTGCACTAGGAAGTCACCTTCTCAGAGAGGTCATCTAGAATTGCTTATGTCATTGCCTCCAGCTGGATCATCCTGTACCACCTGATTCTGCTTTATTTTCTTCATAGCACTGATTACCACATGAATTTTTATTTTAGTCAGTTTTTATTTTATGTCTCCTGTCAGTAGAATATAAGATCTATGAGGGACAGAACCTTGTCATGCTTACTGCTGTAGTTCTAACAAGAACAGAATCAATACATAGTAGCTCACCAAAAAATACTGGTTCAGTAAGTGAGTGACTGACTGCATGAATGTAACCATCAGTCATCCCTGCTTTAGAATTTATCAACACTATCCCTTGTCACCACAGCTCTGTTCTTTTCCAGCTACCTACCTATCCGTCTACTCAAGGCACATTTATTAGTACCGATTTTTGCCCAGTTTAAAGTCTGATTAGAGAAACAGAATCCATTACAAAGTACCATGGCAGAACCATACTTTCACTGATGTTTCCACATCTCTATGGGGGCTCCTTGTCCCTTATTCACTTCCCTTCATGGTCATCAGCAAATAGGCTCCCTCTCAACTCTTGCAAGTCCTGCTGGGTTTAAGGCTGGATAATCATCAGATTGCTCCTGGCCTTGAGGAATGCTGGCCTGAGAATGGGGTACCAAGACTTCTTTCTTTAGCAATCAGTTGGAATCCAAGGATTCTTTCTAGTCAACGAAAAGTTCAACCAGAAAGGCAGAGGGCACCATTAGAAGATAAGACCAAAGTACCTGGTCCTGCTCTAGCAAATCAAATGAATTGGCATTAAGCCAAGGTGGACATGGTTCAGTGATGTTGACCTACATACACAACTTTTAAATGTTTCACATAGAGGAGTCCTTTTTCATATTACTGGATCATGCTATGTACTGGCTCAGTTTCTTGGATCCCCCTTTTTTTTTGGCCAACTAGCATCCACATTTTCATTGATGATAATAACATTAAAATGCCTCGCTGTACTTGTTTTGCAATTTCCACTGTTTCTCAGTATTGAAAACATCATAGATTTAAAATCAGGCTGCATCTGTTGCTTTTTAGGACTGTAAGTTTGCCATATGTTCTAAGGTCTGTGAAATAGAGAATAAATCCCTCAGAGATGGAGATTTTCATACTCTTGTCTCTCAGTCTGAACATAAAGGTGTTCTACTTTGCAAAAACTATGAGTGGCCTAAATGATTTGACCACATCATCTTAGATCTCCAGGAGCCAGCACAGTACATAATACAGGGTCAGTGTGTAATTGGTGATGAGATCTTGCCAACTTTTCTGTAACTGGCTCATCAGGTAACCAGTTTAAGACCAATCTGTCTTTTTCTTCTGCACTGAGTCTATCCTTTATAATTTAAAAAAATAAATTAAGATAGCAAAAACTCCAAAAGGTCTTTTGGATGGTTCCTCTATGCCCTTAAATCTCAGGGATAGAATGATAAGAAGAACGCTGGACAGGAAAGCAGTAGAGCTGTTTCAGCATGGGTCAATAACTGAGTATACTAACTGTGAAAGTTGCTTTACCTCTCTGGGCTTCTGTTTCTTTATTTGTAAAAGGGCTCAAGTTAGATTGCCTAAGAGCTCTTCGATGTTTCACATTCTGTGAATCTATAGCTGAGACACCCCCCAACCTTATGGCCAAACAGGCTAAGTGAGAGCATATTATGGGGAGCTCATTGCATTTCAGGTGTTTTCCTCCATGTTGAATTAAATCCCTCATTTGTCTTTGCCTCTTCTTCATACTTCCCACAACTTTATTTTAGGTTGTAGAATTTGCTGCCAAGTTTTTCTTTTTTCTAAATTCTAGTCTCCTTGACCTAAGTAGTAAAAGGGTTACTATTACAACAGGGTAATTTTCCTGGATGGCTACATTCAATTTGCTTAAGTAGGTATTAGGATTGCAACTGTTTCATTAGCTCTGAGGACCTTGGGATGTAACACTAAAATGCTGGGCAGACCAGAGATTCAGGTTAAGCCCATTGAAACCTGGGTCTATTGACTGTGTAGAGATGACATTTTCTTTACAGGGCCTGTGTCTTAGTTGCTTAGATTTGGTAAGTACCGAAAGTAATTACTAAAGGAAATTGTAAAAAGATCTGCTACTTTAGCTAACAAAAAAAGAAATGGAAGAAAAACTTTAAGCACACTGCTGGATAGCATATATCAGAAAGTAAATAGCCAAGATACTTAAAAGATATGTTTTGTATCTGTTTGTTTATTTTCCTGTTATATGAAAGAGGAAAATAGACCTTTATCTAAATTAAAGCTTAGATTCCCAAAGGCAGAATATGAAGCAGATGGAAATTATATGCAACTAATATCCAACAGTAAGGAAATAGAATGAATTTGGTCATTTGAATAAAATGCTAATTCTCCTTTTTTTAAATTGAAGTATAGTTGATTTACAATGTTGTGTTAATTTCTGCTGAATAGCAAAATGACTCAGTTATACACATATATACATTCTTTTTTATATTATTTTCCATTATGGTTAATTCCAGGACATTGAATATAGTGCCCAGTGGTATACAATAGGGCCTTGTTGTCCATCCATTCTATATGTAATAGTTTGCATCTACTAACCCCAAACGCCCAGTCCATCCCTTGCCCTTGGCAACCACAAGTCTGTTCTCTATGTCTGTGAGTATGTTTCTGCTTCATAGATACGTTCATTTGTGTCATATTTTAGATGCCACATATAAGTGATATCATATGGTATTTGTCTTTCTCTTTCTGACTTACTTCACTTAGTATGATGATCTCTAGTTGCATTCATGTTGCTGCAGATGGCATTATTTCCTTTTTTATGGCTGAGTAGTATTCCATTGTATACATGTACCACATTTTCTCTGTCTATTCATCTGTTGATGGACATTTAGGTTGTTTCCATGTCTTGACTATTGTGAATAGTGCTGCTATGAACGTAGGCGTGCATGTATCTTTTTGAATTATAGTTTTGTCTGGATATTTGCCCAGGAGTGGGATTGCTGGATCATATGGTAATTCTATTTTTAGCTTTCTGAGGAACCTCCATACTGTTTTCCATAGTGGCTGTACCAACTTACATTCCCACCAATAGTGTAGGAGGGTTCCCTTTTTTCCACACCTCTCCAGCATTTGTTATTTGTAGACTTTTTAATGATGACCATTCTGACTGGTGTGAGGTGGTACCTCATTGTAGTTTAGATTTGCATTTCTCTAGTAATTAGCTGTGTTGAGCATCTTTTCATGTGCCTATTGGCCATCTGTATGTCTTCTTTGGAGAAATATCTATTTAGGTCTTCTGCCCATTTTTTTTATTGCGTTGTTTGTTTTTTTGTTGTTGTTTTGTATGAGCTCTTTTTATATTTTAGAAATTAAGCCCTTGTCAGTGCATCATTTGCAAACAGTTTCTCCCATTCCATAGGCTGTCTTTTCATTTTGTTTATGGTTTCCTTTGCTGTGCAAAAGCTTGTAAGTTTGATCAGGTCCCATTTATTTAGTTTTGGTTTTATTTCTATTGCCTTGGGAGACTGACCTAAGAAAACATTGGTATGATTTATGTCAGAGAGTATTTTGCCTATGTTCTCTTCTAGGAGCTGTATAGTGTCTTGTCTTATATTTAAGTCTCTATGCCATTTTGAGTTTATTTTTGTGCATGGTGTGAGGGTATATTCTAACTTCATTGACTTACATGCAGCTGTCCAACTTTTCCAGAGCCACTTGCTGAAGAGACTTTTTCCCATTTTATATTCTTGCCTCCTTTGTTGAAGATTAATTGACTGTAGATGTCTGGGTTTATTTCTGGTCTCTCTCTTCTGTTCCATTGATCCATATGTCTGTTTTTGTGTCAATACCATGCTGTTTTGATTACTGTAGTTTTGTAATATTGTTTGAAGTCTGGGAGGATTATGCTTCCTGCTTTGTTCTTTTTCCTCAGGATTGCTTTGGCAATTCTGGGTCTTTTATGGCTCCATATACATTTTAGAATTATTTGCTGTAGTTCTATGAAAAATGTCATGTGTAATTTGATGGGGAGCATATTAAAGCTGTATATTGCTTTGGGTAATATGGCTATTTTAACTATATTAATTCTTCCAATTTAAGAGCATGGGGTATCTTTCCATTTATTTGAATCATCTTTAATTTCCTTTATTAATGTTTTATAGTTCTCAGCATGTAAGTCTTTCACCTCCTTGGTCAGATTTATTCCTAAGTATTTTTTTTTTTGGTTTGATTTTAAAAGGTATTTTTTTCACATTCCCTTTCTGATATTTTATTGTTAGAGTAAAGAAATGCAACTGATTTCTGTATGTTAGTCTTGTATCCTGCTACATTGCTGAATTTATTTATCAGTTTTTGTGTGGAGTCTTTAGGGTTTTCTATATATAGTGTCATGACATCTGCATATAATGACAATTTTACCTCTTCCCTTCCAATTTAGATAGCTTTTATTTCTTTTTCTTGTCTGACTGCTGTGACTAGGACTTCTAATACTATGTTGAAAAGAAGTGGTGAGAGTGGGCATCCTTGTCTTTTTCCAGATTTTAGTGGGAAGGCTTTCAGCTTTTCACCACTGAGTATTATATTGGCTGTGGGTTTATCATAAGTAGCTTTTATTATGTTGAGATATGTTCCCTCTATACCCACTTTGGTAAGAGTTTTTATCATGAATGGATATTGAATTTTGTCAAATGCTTTTTCTGCATCTATTGAGATCATGTGATTTTTGTCTTTTATTTTGTTGATGTGGTGTATCACATTGACTGATTTGTGTATGTTGAACCATCTTTGTGAAGTTGGGATGAATCCCACTTGGTCATGGTGTATGATCTTTTTTATGTGTTGTTGGATTTGGTGTGCTAAAATTTTGCTGAGGATTTTTTGCATCTATAGTCATCAAAAATATTGGCTTGCCTGTAATTTTCTCTTTTTTTTTTTTGGTGGTATCTTTGTCTAGTTTTGGTATCAGGGTGATGGTGTCTTCATAGAATGTCTTTGGGAGTTTTCCTTCTTCAATCTTTTGGAAGAGTTTGAGAAGGATCAGTAAAAGTTCTTTGTATGTTTGGTAGAATTTGCCTCTGAAGCTGTCTGGTCCTGGACTTTTGTTTTAGTAGGAAGTATTTTTTATCACATATTCTATTGCATTTCTATTGATTGGTCTGTTCAAATTATCTATTTCTTCTTGATTCAATTTTGGTGGTCTGTATGTTTCTAGAAAGTTGTCCATTTAAAAAAATGCTAATTCTAATTAGTAATTTTAAGTGTAAAAGAAATAAACATCAATATTTATTATAATAGAAGTAGCAGTGAAAATTTTTTGAGTGTTTTCAATACTCCATTGTGTTCATGACAACCATGTGGAATATACATTATTATTATTTCAATTATACAGATAAGAGATATAGAAGTTTAGAGAGGTTAAAAACCTGCCCAAATTCATGGTTCTTAAGTAGGCAAACTGAGTAGCAAATGTGGGATCAACTCACTTTCACCTCTTGAACTTAGCCCTACACACTACTCACATACTCTGAACATACCTTGGAACTGTCCAGACCACTGAGGATGATGAAGTTAAAAACTGGAGAAGGTTTGAAGGTACCTTCTTCAGGGGATGTGTGTGAAGTGTGTATATGCATGGGCACAAATTTGGAAATGAGTTAGGCAGGTGTCAGTACTGTGTAACAACCCCAGGATTGTATGGGGTGCACTAGAGAGTTTCTGGAGGGAGGGAAGCTAGCCATGTGCCACAGACTTGTGAAGTCTTTTCACAATTAAAACCCATGCAAGCCACCTACTGTTAAGATTTTTTTTTACATCTTTATTGGAGTATAATTGCTTTACAATGGTGTGTTAGTTTCTGCTTTATAACAAAGTGAATCATTTATACATATACATATGTTCCCATATCTCTTCCCTCTTGCATCTCCCTCCCTCCCACCCTCCATATTCCACCCCTCTAAGCACCGAGTTGACCTTCCTCTGCTATGTGGCTGCTTCCCACTAGCTATCTATTTTACGTTTGGTAGTGTATATATGTCCATGCCACTCTCTCACTTTGTCCCAGCATACCCTTCCCCCTCCCCATATCCTCAAGTCCATTCTCTAGTAGGTCTGTGTCTTTATTCCTGTGTTACCTCTAGGTTCTTCATGACATTTTTTTTTCTTAGATTCCATATATATGTGTTAGCATATGGTATTTGTCTTTCTCTTTCTGACTTACTTCACTCTGTATGACAGACTTTATGTCCATCCACCTCATTACAAATAACTCAATTTCGTTTCTTTTAAGGCTGAGTAATATTCCATTGTATATATGTACCACGTCTTCTTTATACATTGATCTGATGATGGACACTTAGATTGTTTCCAACTCTTGGCTATTGTAAATAGAGCTGTAATAAACATTTTGGTACATGACTCTTTTTGAATTATGGCTTTCTCAGGGTATATGTCTAGTAGTGGGATTGCTGGGTGATATGGTAGTTCTATTTGTAGTTTTTTAAGGAACCTCCATACTGTTCTCCATAGTGGCTGTACCAGTTCACATTCCCACCAGCAGTTCGAGAGTGTTCCCTTTTCTTCACACCCTCTCCAGCATTTATTGTTTATAGATTTTTTGATGATGGCCATTCTGACCAGTGTGAGATGATATCTCATTGTAGTTTTGATTTGCATTTCTCTAATGATTAATGATGTTGAGCATTCTTTCATGTGTTTGTTGGCAGTCTGTATATTTTCTTTGGAGAAATGTCTATTTAGGTCTTCTGCCCATTTTTGGATTGGGTTGATTGTTTTTTTGTTATTGAGATGCATGAGCTGCTTATAAATTTTGGAGATTAATCCTTTGTCAGTTGCTTCATTTGCAAATATTTTCTCCCATTCTGAGGGTTGTCTTTTGGTGTTGTTTATGGTTTCCTTTGCTGTGCAAAAGCTTTGAAGTTTCATTAGGTCCCATTTGTTTATTTTTGTTTTTATTTCCATTTCTCTAGGAGGGGGGTCAAAAAGGATCTTGCTGTGATTTATGTCATAGAGTGTTCTGCCTGTGTTTTCCTCTAAGAGTTTGATAGTTTCTGGCCTTACATTTAGGTCTTTAATCCATTTTGAGCCTATTTTTGTGTATGGTGTTAGGAAGTGATCTAATCTCATACTTTTACATGTACCTGTCCAGTTTTCCCAGTACCACTTATTGAAGAGGCTGTCCTTTCTCCACTGTACATTCCTGCCTCCTTTATCAAAGATAAGGTGACCATATGTGCATGCTTTTATCTCTGGGATTTCTATTCTTTTCCATTGATCTATATTTCTCTTTTTGTGCCAGTTCCATTGATCTATATTTCTGGTTTTGTGCCAGTACTGTCTTGATTACTGTAGCTTTGTAGTATAGTCTGAAGTCAGGGAGCCTGATTCCTCCAGCTCTGTTTTTCATTCTCAAGATTGCTTTAGCTATTCGGGGTCTTTGTGTTTCCATACAAATTGTGAAATTTTTTGTTCCACTTCTGTGAAAAATGCCAGTGGTAGTTTGATAGGGATTGCATTGAATCTGTAGATTGCTTTGGGTAGTAGAGTCATTTTCACAATGTTGATTCTTCCAATCCAAGAACATGGTATATCTCTCCATCTATTTGTGTCATCTTTAATTTCTTTCATCAGTGTCTTATAATTTTCTGCATCTCCTTATGTAGGTTTATTCCTAGATATTTTATTCTTTTTGTTACAGTGGTAAATGGGAGTGTTTTCTTGATTTCGCTTTCTGATTTTTCATCATTATTGTATAGGAATGCCAGAGATTACTGTGCATTAATTTTGTATCCTGCTACTTTACCAAATTCATTGATTCGCTCTAGTAGTTTTCTGGTAGCATCTTTAGGATTCTCTATGTAGAGTATCATGTCATCTGCAAACAGTGACAGCTTTACTTCTTCTTTTCTGATTTGGATTCCTTTTATTTCCTTTTCTTCTCTGATTGCTGTGGCTAAAACTTCCAAAACTATGTTGAATAAGAGTGGTGAGAGTGGGCAGGCTTGTCTTGTTCCTGATCTTAGTGGAAATGCTTTCAGTTTTTCACCATTAAGGACGATGCTGGCTGTGGGTTTGTCATATGTGGCCTTTATTATGTTGAGGAAAGTACCCTCTATGCCTACTTTCTGCAGGGTTTTTATCAGAAATCGGTGTCGAATTTTGTCAGAAGCTTTCTCTGCATCTATTGAGATGATCATATGGCTTTTCTCCTTCAATTTGTAAATATAGTGTATCACATTGATTTATTTGTGTATACTGAAGAATCCTTGCATTCCTGGAATAAACCCCACTTAATCATGGCGTATGATCCTTTTAATGTGCTGTTGGATTCTGTTTGCTAGTATTTTGTTGAGGATTTTTGCATCTATGTTCATCAGTGATATTGGCCTGTAGTTTTCTTTCTTTGTGACATCCTTGTCTGGTTTTGGTATCAGGGTGATGGTGGCCTCATGGAATGAGTTTGGGAGTGTTCCTCCCTCTGCTGTATTTTGGAAGAGTTTGAGAAGCATAGATGTTAGCTCTTCTCTAAATATTTGATAGAATTCACCTGTGAAGCCATCTGGTCCTGGGCTTTTGTTTGTTGGAAGATTTTTAATCACAGTTTCAATTTCACTGCTTGTGATTGGTCTGTTCATATTTTCTTTTTATTCCTGGTTCAGTCTTGGCATGTTGTGAATTTCTAAGAATTTGTCCATTTCTTCCAGGTTGTCCATTTTATTGGCATAGAGTTGCTTGTAGTAATCTCTCATGATCTTTTGTATTTCTGCAGTGTCAGTTGTTACTTCTCCTTTTTCGTTTCTAATTCTATTGATTTGAGACTTCTCCCTTTTCTTCTTGAGGCTGGCTAATGCTTTATCAATTTTGTTTATCTTCTCAAAGAACCAGCTTTTAGTTTTATTGATCTTTGCTATCGTTTCCTTCATTTCTTATTCATTTATTTCTGATCTGATTTTTATGATTTCTTTCCTTCTGCTAACTTTGGGGTTTTTTTGTTCTGCTTTGTCTAATTGCTTTAGGTGCAAGGTTAGGTTGTTTATTCGAGATGTTTCCTGTTTCTTAAGGTAGGATTGTATTGCTATAAACTTCCCTCTTAGAACTGCTTTTGCTGCATCCCATAGGCTTTGTGTCATCGTGTCTCCATTGTCATTTGTTTCTAGGTATTTTTTGATTTCCTCTTTGATTTCTTTAGTGATCACTTCGTTATTAAGTAGTGTATTGTTTAGCCTCCATGTGTTTGTATTTTTTACAGATCTTTTCCTGTAATTGATATCTATTCTTATAGCGCTGTGGTCAGAAAAGATACTTGTTACAATTTCAATTTTCTTAAATTTACCAAGGCTTGATTTGTGACCCAAGATATGATCTATCCTGAAGAATGTTCCATGAGCACTTCAGAAAAATGTGTATTCTGTTGTTTTTGGATGGAATGTCCTATAAATATCAATTAAGACCATCTTGTTTAATGTATCATTTAAAGCTTGTGTTTCCTTATTTATTATCATTTTGGATGATCTGTCCATTGGTGAAAGTGGGGTGTTAAAGTCCCCTACTATGAATGTGTTACTGTCGATTTCCCCTTTTATGGCTGTTAGTATTTGTCTCATGTATTGAGTAGCTCCTATGTTGGGTGGATAAATGTTTACAGTTGTTATATCGTCTTCTTGGATTGATCCCTTGACCATTATGTAGTGTCCTTCTTTTTCTCTTCTAATAATCTTTATTTTAAAGTTTATTCTGTCTAATATGAGAATTGCTACTGCAGCTTTCTTTTGGTTTCCATTTGCATGGAATATCTTTTTCCATCCCCTTACTTTCAGTCTGTATGTGTCTCTAGGTCTGAAGTGGGTCTCTTATTAACAGCATATATATGGGTCATGTTTTTGTATCCATTCAGCCAATCTGTGTCTTTTGGTGGGAGCATTTCATCCATTTACATTTAAGGTAATTATTGATATGTATGTTCCTATTCCCATTTTCTTAATTGTTTTGGGTTCGTTATTGTAGGTCTTTTCCTTCTCTTGTGTTTCTTGCTTAGAGAAGTTCCTTTAGCATTTGTTGTAAAGCTGGTTTGGTGGTGCTGAATGCTCTCAGCTTTTGCTTGTCTGTAAAGGTTTTAATTTCTCCATCAAATCTGAATGAGATCCTTGCTGGGTAGAGTAATCTTGGTTGTAGGTTTTTCTCCTTCATCACTTTAAATATGTCCTGCCAGTCCCTTCTGGCTTGCAGAGTTTCTGCTGAAAGGTCAGCTGTTAACCTTATGGGGATTCCCATGTGTGTTATTTGTTGTTTTTCCCTTGCTGCTTTTAATATGTTTTCTTTGTATTTAATTTTTGACAGTTTGATTAATATGTATCTTGGCGTATTTCTCCTTGGATTTATCCTGTATGGGACTCTCTGTGCTTCCTCCAGGGGGAGGGAGGGGTACGGAGTGCAGGGCGAGCCTGCTGCAGCAGAGGCCAGCGTGACGTTGCACCAGCCTGAGGCGTGCCGTGTGTTCTCCCGAGAAAGCTGTCCCTGGATCCCTGGACCCTGGCAGTGGCAGGCTGCAGAGGCTCCCCGGTAGGGAGGTGTGGGTAGTGACCTGTGCTTGCACACAGGCTTCTTGGTGGTGGCAGCAGCAGCCTTAGTGTCTCATCCCCGTCTCTGGGGTCTGTGCTGTTAGCCACGGCTCGCGCCCGTCTCTGGAGCTCCTTTAAGCAGCGCTCTTAATCCTCTCTCCTCGCACACCAGGAAACAAAGAGGGAAGAAAAAGTGTCTTGCCTCTTCGGCAGCTCCAGACCTTTTCCCGGACTCCCTCCCGGCTAGCCGTGGTGCACTAACCCCCTTCAGGCTGTGTTCACGCCGCCAGCCCCAGTCCTCTCCCTGTGCTCCACTCCAACCGAAGCCCAAGCCGCAGCTCGCAGCCCCGCCCGCCCCGGCGGGTGAGCAGACAAGCCTCTCGGGCTGGTGAGTGCCCGTCGGCACCAATCCTCTGTGCGGGAATCTCTCCACTCTGCCCTCTGCACCCCTGTTGCTGCGCTCTCCTCTGCGGCCCCAAAGCTCCCCTCCTCCGCCAACCGCAGTCTCCGCCCACGAAGGGGCTTCCTAGTGTGTGGAAACCTTTCCTCCTTCACGGCTCCCTCCCACTTGTGCAGGCCCCGTCCCTATCCTTTGGTCTCTGTTTATTCTTTTTTTCTTTTGCCCTACGGGGAGTTTCTTGCCTTTTGGGAGGTCTGAGGTCTTCTGCCCGCGTTCAGTAGGTGTTCTGTAGGAGTTGTTCCACGTGTAGATGTATTTCTGATGTCTCTGCTAGTGTTGGGGGGTCTTCTGCAGAGGTAGGGGGTGGCTCTGTCTCACTGTGAGGACAAGGACACTGGCAGCAGAAGTTCTGGGAAGTGCTCCTTGGTGTGAGCCCTCCCAGAGTCCCCCAGTCTACTGTTAAGATTTTAAGAACACTGGGAAATAGAACATATGCACATGTGCACTCTCACATACACACATATACACACTTTCTATTCAATGCAAGGATTGTACTTAGACACCTAGATGATTAAAGGACCCAGAATACATTTTTTCAGGCACAGACTGTAGATTCTGTACTTATAGAAAACATTCAATGTAAGAAAGCAGAGCAGAGCCCACTGTTCAGATGGGACGTCTCCTAACATGGTAAGCCGGGCTGGGGTGATAATATCTTCCAACTTTGACCTATCATTTTGTTAGGGTGAGGGATATCATGGTGGGGCATGAGAACATGAAATTGAGTCAGGTGGAGCTGTGTCTGTACCCTTGCGGTACCACTCATTAGCTGCAACTTCTTAAGAGGATGACTTAACTCTGATTGTCAGCTCCTTCAGCAGCAAAACAGGGATGATTTCTTACTCGTAAGCCAGCAAAGCAGGATCTGGCAAGTTGGTGAGGTACAGTAGCATGGAATCTACTGTATGAGGACCTGAAGCATGCCCTGGGGGAGACTCTAGGAAAGGGGCCAGATGTGTTGACCTTGACTTAGTGGGCTGGACATTGTGATTGCCTTTACAGATCCACTCCACCCCTCTCCTGTTATATGGTTAGTATGCAGATTGGGTGGGCCCTAATTAGAAAAAGCCAATCAGTATTTTCTCATCCCCTTTGGAACAGCAATTGTGTCAGGGACTAGCAATGACAGGTCTAACCAAGGAACACGTGCCATCTACCTGATCAAGTTAGTCAAGTCAGAACATGGGATTATTTTATCTATGATTGGAGAAAGAATAAAACCACTCCCTTACTTTGAATGGTGTGATGTACAGTTGTAAGGCCTGGGGCTGCTGCAGTGACATAGGGAGACATTTGGATACAGCTATAATATGTAGGACAGAGATAAGTGAATTGTAAGGAAATAGAGCCATAGCCCGGATCAAACTATTCCTAAACCCCATCCTAACTTTTTTCACTTAAATGAGATAACAAATGCCCTTCGTTGTTTAGATCTGGTTGATTTGAATTTTGAATTTGCTATTACTTACACAGAAATCCTGGTAAGGTATACCCACTTACAATTCTTTAGTTATCAGGGGCAGGAACAATTATGAGCTTAGAGTGAGGATGTGTCTTCAACTTATTCCTGGCAAAAGTGTCAACCACTCCATCCCCCTCCCTTCACCAACTCCCAAATCTTCCCCCACTCCCTCCAGACTTTGGACACATGTTTGATGCCTAGGCTGAGATAGCTTTCTAATTAGAAGTTAAATGAGAATTTTACTACACGCCAGGACACATCAGGTTCAAGCGGCATAGCTTTAGGGCCCTCTAATGGACATTAACACAAAGGAAGGGGCTAGGCCTTTTACTTTTCCCACAGATCACCAAACAGCTTTGTCCATAGAGGACAGCAGTACCTTTGTGTGTGACATATAGTGGCTATATTCCTTTATCAGGTTATCTATGGCATCTTGTTACTAAGTTTAAAGAAATAATATGTATATACAGAGTTAAGTGTAGCCAGTACAGTATTAAAATAGACCTATGGAATAAAATATATCATGTTTAACCTCATTTTGATTTGACCATATAAGAGAGTGTGAGATAGGGGTAGGAGAGTAGGAAGAAAAGCATGAGAAAAAAAATGATTCTAGGAGCCAGAATGGTTCAGAGAACAGGTGAGCAAGAGAACAAAATTTTGTGGCTTTGCCTTAAGCTCATCTTGGTGGCTTTTTAAAGTTTACATATTTAATTCTCATTTCTTTTATTCAACACTAGGATTATATGTTAGTAAAGGCAATACTAACTTATTTAATAAGTAAGCTCCAAAATTTCAGTGGCTTAACAAAGTAGAAGTTAGCTATTATACTCATGTAATAAACCAAGAGTGTAGATCCTGGTCTGTGTTGCTGCTTTTTCTCCATGTGGGATTCAGGTATTCAGGTTTCTTCCATCTCATGCTCTGCTGTCCTCTAAAGCAGGGGTTGGCAAATTATGTCATGTGGGCTAAATATGACACTCCACTTATTTTTGTAAATAAAGCCGTGTTGGAATACAGCCTTAAATGTTTGTTTATGTGTTGTCCACGGTGGCTTTTGCACTATAAAGGCAGAATGGAGTAGTTGTGACAGATCATATGGCAACAAAGCATAAAATATTTACTATCTATCCTTTTACATAGAAAGTGTGCCAGACTTTGCTGTAGGGCCCCTTTGTCATTTGCATTGAACCAGCAGGAATAAAAGAGCATGGAGAAGTTTTAAACACTTCTTCAAAGCCCTGAATTAGAGAAGCCATACGTTTCTTCTACTTCCATTTCATTGGTAAAAACTGGTCACATGGCTGCAATAGATTTGAAGGGTGCTGGGAAATGTAGTCCCTGGCTAAGAAGCCTCTTCCCAGCACCAACTTAACACTGTGAAGAGTGGAGCACACATCTTGGTAGATGATTATTCATCTCTGCTACAAGGCATCTAATCATAAGCTTGAAAAGAACCATAGAAATTATACTTACTTAATTAATTCCTACTCATCAAGTGTATCCTATATTTTAGACATTATGTTGGGTCCCTAAAAAAGAGAGATGAATAAGACTCAGTCAAATAAGTGAAACCATCATTTGCAGATTCCTTTCATTCTTATTACAGGAAATTAAAATTTAAGACAGTCATTTAGAATCATTGTGGAGGGAATAATGAACTGATAGGGAACAGGAATGTGGTTTCTGTCTGGTCCTAGGTCAGTGCTGCCCTAGATGCCAGCTGTTGGATGTTACTGGGTGGTAGGAATATTGGAGAACGGTTTGTTCAGATTCAAAGATTGGAGCAGAGACTGTCAGAATTGGAGTTCAGTGGGCACTGGGCGTGAAGAGCCAGGCTACAGTGGACCATGCCATGAGACTTACCAAGGAACTGTGCTAGCATGTAGGGAAGACTGAAGATAAAGATGGCAGCAGCAAAGTGAGCTTCAGCTGGTGCGTTTGAGAGGCAAGATATGCTTGCCTATCATGTCTTTGTCATTGAAGTTCAATGTTTTTTCCCTCTAGTACTTCATACTACTCTGTCTTTCTTTGATTAAATTCAGTTGTGTCTTCTTTTTGCTTGGCAGTGGGAATAAGGCATCATCTTTGTCCTTGAGGAACACATGATTTAGTAGCAGAGATAAACACAAAAATAGTTTCAATAAAATATGGTAGTTCTCCTGAGGATGTCATGCCCAGGTGCCTAATCTCATGTGAGGGAGTGGTTTGGTGTGTTAAGAATGACTTCCTAGATGTGATGACACCTGAGTTATGTCTGGATAGATAAGTTGGATTAGGTACAGGGAAAAGAATGAGTAAGGGGAGAGGGTCACCCAGGGAGATAGAATATCACTGGAAAACCTATAGAGGCTTAAAGTAGCACAATGATTCGGAGGAAATTAACGTTTCTGAAATTATTGGAACATGCAGTTCAAGAGGCAAAATATTAGTGCTTGGAGCTGGAACAGTAAGCAAGGATCAGATTATAGAGGTCCATGCAAACCATGTTGAAGACCTAGGATTCTATCGTTTTGGTTATTGGGAAACATTGAAACATTGTATCTATATATTGCCATTTTTTTACTAATGGGACAAAATCAGGGCATTCAGAATAGATACTGCTGGCTCATCACGATAACTATAATGTAAGCAGAAACATGGAAGATGCTGTATATTCCACTAAACAAATAAGCCAAGATCAAAAACGCAGAATCCCAAGTCCCTGATTAATAGCAGCATCCTTATTTTGGCCATGGCTCAGCTAAGGACAGGGGAAACCAAGGGTATTCTTGTTTTTAAGACCATGAAAGCTAGGGTTATATTTTAAGGGATCTTGTAGCTTCTCCTTTAGTATTATATATCCATTTTTTACCTTCAAACATGTTTCTCCCCATTGTTCTGTGCCTTGTCTTACCTACAAAGAATTAAAAGGCAACCTTTTCCTTGTAGGAGGGAGTAGAAATCCACCCTGGAGTTCTGGATGAGCCACTTGTTATCTGTTTACCTTTAAAAATAATTTTCCTTTCGGTCCAGCTTTGCTGGAATATGAAAGGTACTTTGAGCTTTTAGAGAAGGAACTCCTTTTCCTTTTTAGTAACTTCTCTTGTTTAGATCAATGCCTTATTCCTATATTTCACTATGGCTTGCCACTCTTTCCATTCTCAACTGTCATTGCCATTTGTTTTAGCAATAAATAAGGAATGAAAGGCAAAACAAAACAGCCCGCCACGGTTGCTGACAATGATAAGTCTGTGAGGAAAATTTTCAGGAACCTCAGAGAATAGGCTCCAGTGGTTTCTCAGCCCACAAGTTTCAGCTGCACTGGGAACAATGGCTCTTCTGCCTACCTCCAAAGGACAAGAGAGACATGGGCCTTGTTTTTTCTTTCTCTTCCAAGCTTCACACTTGAGCAAACAATCTTTGCTTAACCCACATGGAAAACTTGCAAACACAAACACATTCCTCCTCTCCTATTAGTGCTAGGATGAAAAGCAAACTTCAAATTAGTTAATGTTCACGTAGTTAAGTGGTTCCCTATTAACTGGGAATACGTAGGCGGGGGAGCTGACTTGCAGAGGGGCTTTAGCTGTTGAGCCAAAGGCAGAATGAAAGCCAAAATCACTCAAATTGCAAGAGAAAGTTTTTTTTAAAAAAAGAATAAAGAACTCATATAGGTGGTACAGCACCTTGCCTATGTTGTATGCTAGCGTTCCCATTCCACATGGCACATCTGGTGGCACGTGGAAAATGGAGGCAGGCTTTTGGGAAAGGACCATCCTACTCCTGTCATGTCTGTGACTATTTAGGGATCAGCCCTTTATAAGGGTGCTCGGTGCCACCACACAGTTTTATTGGTTGGCAGGTTGAAAACTAGTCCTAAACTCATTCCTTGGTGCTTTGAAAAGAATGCCTGGGCTTTCAGCCATGAGGTGACCACATCATTCCTGTCGGAAGACATGACCCTTGTGTTCCATGGGCAGGATTGTCTATGCATCCAATCTGAGAAACAAATCAATTGGGAACTGAATAGCCCTTACAGCAAGAATCTTGGAAATGTGTCAGCTGGTTTGCTGGAGTTTAGCCATTTTATCCTCATACCTGTAGTGAAGTATTTGAGAAAAATTCAGGCTGACACTATTCCTGCTAATTAAAAAAATTAAAAAACAAACAAAACCCAAAAACGAAGTACTAAGCATTTTGAACAAGTTTGAATTTGGGTTAGAGGTTTTAAGTTGGAGGCAACCTTTGGTTTAGTACAATATCAGCAACTAATAGCGTCTGATTTAATGCCAGAAGGGCTCCTTCTCTAATGAATCACCACATTCATCCTGAAATACCACTGTCAGGTCATGGATATCACAGGGGTTTTAACTATGGGCCCATAGAGTGTCCATGATGGATATCAAGGAGATACATAACTGGGTATTTAAGCTCGCTGTAATTCTAGACAAATTTCATATATGTGCCTGTGTGTGTGTGTGTGTGTGTGTGTTTACAGTTTTCTCAGACAGAAGATTCATTTCTTTCATCAGATTTCAAACGGCTTTGTAAATCTTAAATATTGAGCAACACTGCTAGAATGTTGGCATAGAAAAAGATTTCAGAAATATCTGGTCTGGTGCTTTTCAACGTGCTCAAATTTTTGTGTTCATGAGATTCACCTGAGATGCTTGTTTAAAAGAAGATTCCTGAGCCCCAGCTCTACCCAGGCTGATTTAGTAGATCTTAAGTGTGGGACCCAGAGTTCTGCTTTTTAATCAGAACTTCAGAGATCATGAGCCACAGGCAAGGGCCAAAGGTAATACTTTGAATGCAAAGTGAACTTAAGAGATACAGGGAAGTGTGATGGTCAGGTGAACAGGATTGGTGGAAATTACCTTTTCCTCAAATCAGAGCAGCTCTGCCTTTTTCTGCTTCACATATTGAGCTTCCATGTAAGACTACATTTGAAAAAGGCTAAAAGAAATAGCCTGGAAGTCACTGACATTATCCAACACCTTCATGTTACAGAAGAAGAAAATGAGACATAGAGAGATAAAGTGATTATTCCAAGATCACAATTGCCTTTGGTGGCAGGGTTGAAGCAAGAACCTAATCCCCCTGATTCCTTGGCCGGGTCTTTTCCATCATGGATAAATCTCCTTAAAGCCACATACTGGAGTTAAAAAACCAACCGTTTTTTAGCATATTATCTAGGAAGGAAGATAGGAAGGTTAAGCTTTCTTATCCAACCAAATAAGGAAGTTTTCCTGCCTGGGAAGAGAACTGAGTTATCAGGGAGGCCTGGGTGAGGTGGCCCTGGAAGCCTCATGGAAGTTATCGAATATAAAGGCAACTGGATGGAGCACATGTGGCTGAAAACAGCTTCACCATTTTGTCTAGTGCCAGACTTGGCACCCAAGAGACATTGCCTCCACAATGGTCCCAAGAAAATAATTTAGTGTTAGGCCACCCTGTGAGTTCTTTTATTCATCTATAAGCCTTTTCTTTGGTTGGAGCATTATCTGGTAATTAATGACTTCAAGGTGATTCTTCAAACTTGACTTTAGAATTTCCAACATGGTATACAATTCCAATTCAGTGTAACAGGTGGGAGGGGGAACACTTAGCATTCTTCATGGAATTATGAATTGCATTCATTTAGGAAGGTGAATTTCAAAAGTTTTCAAAGCCCTGTCAAGGTAAATTTTGGTGGTGATATCAATTATCTAGGCTAACAGGAGTTGTAAAACCAGTCTAAAAATGTTTTCCAACCTCTTTCATGATTTCTGATGCTGCCTAAATCTGACTTGTGAGAACAGTTTCTTTTCTTTGTTTTCAGTTTCTATTTTGGGTTCTGGCCAGTATTAAGAACTAGGAATTTCAAGGCAGGTTTACAAAATTATCAAACTTTAAAAAACAAAACGAAACAAAGCAAAAAACTTCAGAAGCTGTTAATTTGGAGCATGTAGTGAAGTGCTATTAATCCAGGATGCAAATAATCAAACCCTAAAAAAAAACCAGAATCATATTTTATACTGTTTTGTGCAATGACTATTGACATTGAGAATCCTGACCTGGGGCCCTGCAAAATCCTGAGGTATCTAACTCATCCAAGGAAGATTCCATTGTAATCAGTTGATTTTTAGTGCCAAGTACATATTTTATTGTGTCATGGAGGTCCTAGCATGGACATGTCCAGCCAATTCTGGCATGTCAGAACCTGTCCCAAGGCCTGGAGGTATGTGCACACTAGTCTCTTCCTATGAGTAAACAAGAAGGTAGTTGGGAAAAGAAAAGCACTGGACCAGGAGCAGGAGGATTTCACCCTGATGTGAAAGAGCTGAGTGTACAGGTTTGCGAGGTGGATGAGGCTATGAAAGAAGACAGGCTGCTGGTTTTATCCCAGGGCAACCATATGAAGTTAGTCCCTTCTGAGGCAGTGCCAGAGCTTTAGGAAGGTGGGGCAATGTGCCGGATATCTGATGTTCGTGGCTCTTCCCAGTTGACTGTCTACACTTTCCTGCCCTGCTCTGAACCCCAGAGCTGACCTTGGGCTCCTTTGTCCTCTGGCTTCTGGCTGGGTTTAGTTGGGGCATTAGCTGACCAGTAGTGGGGAGCAGAATGAGGTCAGGTGATTATCACTCTGGTTCTGTCCACATCCTCGGGCTGGGTGTTTCCCTCAAGTAAAAGCTGTAGTTCTGTCAGTCATTCTTCTCCACCCCACTCACTCTGTCTCTCCAGGTTCCCTCATGGCTCCCTTGTCATGCTCCTTCAGGCCTGGGGGTGGGCATTTTGATCCTCCGTCACTCAGCTTGGGGTAGTGCACCACTCCATGTAGTTTCCCTATATGTTCTCCACCATTCTGGCAAGAATCCTTTTAAGTTCACTTTAATTTTCCCAGTCTGAGTGTGTCATCTGTTTCCTGCAGGTGTGTAGTCACTAATGAGTCAGTGAAATGAATGCTGTAACGTTAACAGTCGGGTCAGACACTGAGAGCATACGAGGTAGGGAAGCTCTGAGCCTTAACGTGGACAGGAGGAAGCAGTTTCTGGAGGATGTAGAGGCTCTGGCATTGATGTGAGCAGGTGATTTCTCTGGGCCCCACCCATCCATTATTTGTTAGAAAGTGTTTAGGGCACTGTCATTGTCCTTCTAGCTCTAGTATCTTTGGATAAACTGGTTTGCTCAAATGAGGGCCACCTAGATAAACATATCAGGTCCCTCAGACAACAATGCTCTGTTTTCAGAACTCATTTAGACCATTTTCTACTTGCCTGCTTCACTCAGATCCCAGTTTCTCAGCTTCCTCAATCTCTTCTTCTGTCTCAGCATTTACAGTGCAGTTTTGTTCTCAGCTTACCTTTTGATTAAAGACTGTTTGGACTGATATCCTGCCTTTGACCTTGGTACCTTTCCAGGATACAGTATGGGCATGTCTCAGAGTTATTGCAGGTTTAGATTCCAGACCACTGCAGTAAAGTGCATATTATAGTAAAGCGAGTCACTTGAAATTTTTGGTTTCCCAATGTATATGAAAGTTATGTTCACACTATACTGTAGTCTATTAAGGGTTCAATAGCATTATGTCTAAAACAATGTACATACATTAATTAAAGAATACTTTAGTGCTAAAACATTCTAACCATTATCTGAGCCTTCAACAAGTTGTAAATTTTTGCTGGTGGAGGGTCTTGCCTCAGTGTTGATGGCTGCTGACTGATCAGGGTGGTGTTGCTGAAGGTTGGCGTGGCTGCAGCAATTTCTTAAAATAAGGCAACAGTGACGTTTGCTGCATCGACTGACTCTTACTTTCATGAATGATTTCTCTGTAACATGAAATGCTGTTTGATAGCATTTTACCCACAGTAGAACTTCTTTTAGAAATAGTGTCAATCCTCTCAAAACCTGTCTCTGCTTTGTAAGCTAAGTTTATGTAATATTCGAAATACATCGTTGTCATTTCAACAATCTTTAAAGTATGTTCACAGAAGTAGATCCCATCACAAGAAATCACTTTCTTTGCTTATCCATAAGAAGCAGCTCTTCATCCATTAAAGTTTTGTCATGAGACTACAAAAATTCAGTTATATCTTCCGGCTCCACATCTACTTCTAGTTCTCTTGCTATTTCCATCACATCTGCAATTACTTCCTTCACTGAAGCCTTGAACCCCTCAGTGTCATCCATGAGGGCTGGAATCAGCTTCTTCCAAACTACAGTTACTGTTGATGTTTTGACCTCTTCCCCTGAATCACAAATGTTCCTAATGGCATCTAGAATGGTGAATCCTTTCCAGAGGTTTCCATGTGACTTTGCCAAGATCCATCAGAGGTATCACTATCTGTAACAGCTATAGCCTTATGAAATATATTTATTAAATAATAAGACTTGAAAGTAGAAATTACTCCTTGATCCATGGGCCGCAGAATGGATGTTGTGTTAGCAGACTTGGAAACATTAGTCTTGTACATCTCCATTAGAGCTCTTGGGTGACCAGGTGCATTGTCAATGAGCAGTAGTATTTTGAAAGGAATCCTTTTTCTGAGTAGTAGGTCTCAACAGTAGACTTGAAATAGTCAGTAAACCATGTTGTAAACAGTTGTGCTATCATCCAGGCTTTGTTGGTCTATTTATAGAGCACAGGCAGGGTAGATTTAGCATAATTCTTAAGGGCCCTAGGATGTTTAGAATGGTAAATGAGCATTGGCTTCATCCTAAAGTCACCAGCTACATTAGCCCCTAACAAGAGAGTCAGCTTTTCCTTTGAAGCTTTGAAACCAGGCATTGACTTCTCCTCTCTATCTATAAAAGTTCTAGATGACATCTTCTTCCAACTGAAAGGCTGTTTTGTTTACACTGAAAATCTGTTGTTTAGTGTAGCCACTTTCATTAATTATCTCAGCTAGACCTTCTGGATAACTTGCTGTAGCTTCTACATCAGTGCTCGCTGCTTCATTTTGCACTTTTATGTCGTGGAGACAGCTTCTTTCCTTAAACTTTGTGAATTACCTCTGTTAGCTTCAAACTTTTCTTTTGCAGCTTCTTCACCTCTATCAGCCTTCATAGCATTGAAGAGAGTTAAGGCCTTGCTATGGATTAGCTTTGTCTTAAGGGAATGTTGTGACTGGTTTGATTTTCTATCCAGACCACTAAAAACTTTCTCCATGTCAGGAGTAAGGCTGTTTCACATATCATTCATGCATTCACTGGAATATCTTGTTTAATTTTCTTCAAAAACTTTTCCTTTGCATTCACAACTTGGCTAAGTGTTTGGAGTAAGAGACCTAGTTTTCAGCATGTCTCAGCTTTTGGTGTGCCTTCCTCACTAAGCTTAATCATTTCTAGCTTTTGATTTAACGTGAGAGACATGTGACTCTCTTTCATTTGAACACTTAGAGGCCATTATAGGGGTATTAATTGTCCTAATTTCAATATTGTTGTATTTCAGGGAATGGGGAGACCCAAGAAGAGGGAGAGAGATGAGGGAACAGAAGCAGATAGGTAGAGCAGTCAGAACATACCTATTTATCAATAAGTTCACCATCTTTTATGGGCATGGTTCCTTGTGCCCCCAAATAATTAAAAAGTAACATCAAAGTTCACAGATCCCAAATCACCATAACAAATATACTAAAAAGAAAAAGCATGAAATAGCATGGGAATTACCAAAATGTGACACAGAGACATAAAACGAACAAGTGTTGGTGGAAAAATGGTGCTGATATATTGGCTTGATGCAGAGTTGTCAAAATCCTACAATTTGTGATACAGAAAAACCCAAAACCCACTGCATCTGTGAAGTGCAATAAAGTGAAGTGCAATGAAACAAGGTATGCCTGTAATAGATATTACTATTTAATGTTAGATGGCAGAGGAGTAAGACGTGGAGATCACCTTCCTTCCCACAAATACATCAAAAATACATGTACATGTGGAACAACTCCTACAGAACACCTACTGAACGCTGGCAGAAGACCTCAGACTTCCCAAAAGGCAAGAAACTCCCACGTACCTGGGTAGGATAAAAGAAAGAAGAAAAAACACACAAAAGAATACGGATGGGACCTGCACCTCTGGAAGGGAGCTGTGAAGGAGGAAAAGCTTCCACACACTAAGAAGCCCCTTCACTGGTGGAAATGGGGGTGGGGTGGGGGGAAGCTTCAGAGCCACAGAGGAGAGTGCAGCAACAGGGGTGCAGAGGGCAAAGTGGAGAGATTCCCGCACAGAGGATTGGTGCCGACTAGCACTCACCAGCCTGGGAGGCTTGTCTGCTCACCTGCCGGGGCAGGTGGGGGCTGGGAGCTGAGGCTCCATCTTCGGAGGTCAGATCCCAGGGAGAGGACTGGGGTTGGCTGTGTGAACACAGCCTGAAGGGGGCTAGTGCACCACAGATATCTGGGAGGGAGCCCGGGAAAAAGTCTGGACCTGCCTAAGAGTCAAGAGACCATTGTTTCGGGTGCTCGAGGAGAGGAGATTCAGAGCACTGCCTAAACGAGCTTCTGAGATGGGCACAAGCCGTGGCTGTCAGTATGGATACCAGAGACGGACATGAAATGCTAACGTTGCTGCTGCAGCCACCAAGAATCCTGTGTGCAAGCACAGGTCACTATCCACACCTCCCCTCCCAGGAGCCTGTGCAACCCGCCACTGCCAGGGTGCCATGATCCAGGGACAACTTCCCTGGGAGAACACACGGTGCACCTCAGTCTGTTGCAACATCATGCTGGCCCCTGCCCCCATAGGCTTGCCCCGCATGCCATACCCCTCTCTCCCCCTGGCCAGAGACACCTAATCAGCCGCTCCTTTAACCAGCTACTGTCTGGGCAAAGAACAGATGTGAGGGCGACCTACATTCAGGGGTGGGGCCAAATCCAAAGCTGAACCCCAGGAGCTGTGAGAACAAAGGAGAGAAAGGGAAATTTCCCTGTGCAGCCTCAGAAGCACTGGATTAAATTTCCATAATCAACTTGATGTATCCTGCATCTGTGGAATACCTGAACAGACAACAAATCATCCCAAAATTGAGGTGGTGGACTTTGGGAGCAACTGTAGAATTGGGGTTTGCTGTATGTGACTGACAAGTTTCTGATTTATATGTTTATCTTAGTTTATTTTTTAGTGCTTGTTATCATTGGTGGATTTGTTTATTGGTTTGGTTGCTCTCTTCTTTTTTTTATTACTATTTTTGTTTTAATATTTAAAAATATTTTTATTTTAAAAATTTAATTTATTTTATTTTTTCTCTTTCTTTCTTTCTTTCTTTTCTCCCTTTTCTTCTAAGCCATGTGGCTGACAGGGTCTTGGTGCTCAGGCCTGGTGTCAGGCCTGAGCCTCTGAGGTAGGAGAGTTGAGTTCAGGACATTGGACAACTAGAGACCTCCTGGCCCCATGTAATATCAATCAGCTAGAGCTCTCCCAGAGATCTCCATCTCAATGCTAAGACCCAGCTCCACTGAACGATCAGCAAGCTCTAGAGCTGGACATCCCATGCCAAACAACTAGCAAGACAGGAATACAAACTCACCTATTAACAGAGAAGCTGCCTAAAATCATACTAAGTTCACAGACACCCCAAAACAAACAACCAGGTGTGGCCCTGCCCACCAGAAAGACAAGATCCAGCCTCATCCACCAGAACACAGGCACCAGTCCCCTCCACCAGGAAGCCTACACAACACACTGAACCAACATTACGCACTGGGGGCAGACACCAGAAAAACGGGAATTACTAACCTGCAGCCTGCAAAAAGAAGATCCCAACACAGTAAGTTAAGTGAAATGAGAACACAGAGAAATACACAGCAGATGAAGGAGCAAGGTAAAACCCAACTTAACCAAACAAATGAGGAGGAAATAGGCAGACTACCTGAAAAAGAATTCAGAGTAATGATAGTAAAGATGATCCAAACTCTGGAAATAGATTGGAGAAAATAAAAGAAACATTTAATAAGGACCTAAAAGAACTAAAGAGAACACAATCAATGATGAACAACACAAGAAATGAAATGAAAAATTCTCTAGAAGGAATCAATAGCAGAATAACTGAGGCAGAAGAATGGATAAGTGACCTGTAAGATAAAATAGTGGAAATAACCACCACAGAGCAGAATAAACAAAAAGAATGAAAAGAATTGAGGACAATCTCAGAGACCTCTGGGACAACATTAAATGCACCAACATTCAAATTATAGGGGTCTCAGAAGAAGAAGAGGAAAAAAAAGGGACTGAGAAAATACTTGAAGAGATTATAGTTGAAAACTTCCCTAATATGGGAAAGGAAATAGTCAATCAAGCCCAGGTAGTACAGAGAGTCCCATACAAGATATATCCAAGAACTAACATGCCAAGACACACAAAACTATCAAAAATTAAGTACAAAGAAAAAATATTGAAAGCAGCAAAGAAAAAGTAACAAATAATATACAAGGGAATCCCCATAAGGTTAAGAGCTGATCTTTCAGCAGAAACTCTGCAAGCCAGAAGGGAGTGGCAGGACATATTTAAAGTGATGAAAGGGAAAAACCTACAGCCAAGATTACTCTACCTAGCAAGGATCTCAGTCAGATTTGACAGAGAAATTAAGAGCTTTACAGCAAAAGTTAAGAGAATTCAGCACCGCAAAACCAGCTTTACAACAAATGTTAAAGGATCTTCTCTAGGCAAGAAACACAAGAGAAGGAAAAGACCTACAAAAACAAACCCAAAGCAATTAAGAAAATGGAAATAGGAAAATAAATATCTATAATTACCTTAAAGGTAAATAGATTAAATGCTCCAACCAAAATACATAGACAAGCTGAATGGGTACAAAAACAAGACCTATATATATGCTGTCTACAAGAGACCCACTTCAGACCTGGGGACGCATACAGTCTGAAAGTGAGGGGATGGAAAAAGATAGCCCATGCAAATGGAAGTCAAAAGAAAGCTGGAGTAGCAATTCTCATATCAGACAAAATAGACTTTAAGATAAAGACTATTAAGAGACAAAGAAGGATGGTACAGAATGATCCAGGGATCAATCCAAGAAGAAGATATAACAATTGTAAACATTTATGCACCCTAGAAGCACCTAGGAGCTCCTCAATACATAACCTAGGAGCACCTCAATACATAAGACAAATGTTAATAGCTATAAAAGGGGAAATCGACAGTAACACAATAATAGTAGGGGACTTTAACACTCCACTTTCACCAATGGACAGATCAACCGAACAGAGAATAAGTAAGGAAACACAAACTTTAAATGAAACATTAAACAAGACGGAGTTAATTAATATTTATAGGACATTCCATCCCAGAAACAACCGAATACACATTCTTCTCAAGTGCTTATGGAAAATTCTTCAGAACAGATCATATCTTGGGTCAAAAATCAAGCGTTGTCACATATGGACACCTTATCTTTGATAAAGGTGGTAGGAATGTACAGTGGAGAAAGGACAGCCTCTTCAATAAGTGGTGCTGGGAAAACTGGGCTGATACATGTAAAAGTATGAGATTAGATCACTCCCTAACACCATACACAAAAATAAGCTCAAAATGGATTAAAGACCTAAATGTAAGGCCAGAAACTATCAAACTCTTAGAGGAAAACATAGGCAGAACACTCTATGACATAAATCACAGCAAGATCCTTTCTGACCCACCTCCTAGAGTAATGGAAATAAAAACAAAAATAAACAAATGGGACCTAATGAAACTTCAAAGCTTTGGCACAGCAAAGGAAACCATAAACAAGACCAAAAGACAACCCTCAGAATGGGAGAAAATATTTGCAAATGAAACAACTGACAAAGGATTAATCTCCAAAATTTACAAGCAGCTCATGCAGCTCAATAACAAAAAAAAAAAACAACCCAATCCAAAAATGGGCAGAAGACCTAAATAGACATTTCTCCAAAGAAGATATACAGACTGCCAACAAACACATGAAAGAATGCTCAACATCATTAATCATTAGAGAAATGCAAATCAAAACTACAATGAGATATCATCTCATACCAGTCAGAATGGCCATCATCAAAAAATCTAGAAACAATAAATGCTGGAGAGGGTGTGGAGAAAAGGGAACACTCTTGCACTGCTTTTGGGAATGTGAATTGGTTCAGCCACTATGGAGAACAGTATGGAGGTTCCTTAAAAAACTACAAATAGAACTACCCTATGACCCAGCAATCCCACTACTGGGCATATACCCTGAGAAAACCAAAATTCAAAAAGAGTCATGTACCAAAATGTTCATTGCAGCTCTATTTACAATAGCCCAGAGATGGAAACAACCTAAGTGCCCGTCATCGGATGAATGGATAAAGAAGATGTGGGACATATATACAATGGAATATTACTCAGCCATAAAAAGAAACGAAATTGAGCTATTTGTAATGAGGTGGATAGACCTAGAGTCTGTCAAACAGAGTGAAGTAAGTCAGAAAGAAAAAGACAAATACCATATGCTAACACATATATATGGAATTTAAGAAGAAAAAAAAATGTCATGAAGAAACTAGGGATAAGACAGGAATAAAGACACAGACCTACTGGAGAATGGGCTTGAGGATATGGGGAGGGGGAAGGGTGAGCTGTGACAGGGCGAGAGAGAGTCATGGACATATACACACTAACAAACGTAAGGTAGATAGCTAGTGGGAAGCAGCCGCATGGCACAGGGATATCGGCTCGGTGCTTTGTGACCGCCTGGAGGGGTGGGATAGGGAGGTTGGGAGGGAGGGAGACGCAAGAGGGAAGAGATATGGGAACATATGTATATGTACAACTGATTCAATTTGTTATGGGACAGAAACTAACACACCATTGCAAAGCAATTATACATCAATAAAGATGTTAAAAAAAAATCAAGTGTTGGTAAATTAAAGAAAATTGAAATCATATCAAGTAGCTTTTCTAACCACAATGCTATGAGACTAGATATCAATAACAAGAAAAAAAAGCTGTAAAAAATAAAAACACATGGAGGCTAAACAATATGCTGCTAAATAACCAAGAGATCACTGAAGAAATCAAAAAATACCTAGAAACAAATGAAAATGAAAACACAACAGACCAAAACTTATAGGATGCAGCAAAAGCAGTTCTAAGAGGGAAGTTTATAACAATACAATCTTACCTCAAGAAACAAGAAAAATCTCAAATAAACAACCTATAGTTACACCTAAAGCAATTAGAGTAAAAAAACAAAAGAACCCTAAAGTTAGCAGAAGGAAAGAAATCATAAAGATTAGATCACAAATCAATGAAAAAGAAATGAAGGAAATAATAGCAAAGATCAATAAAACTAAAAGCTTGTTCATTGGGAAGATAAACAAAATTGATAAACCATTAGCCAGACTCATCAAGAAAAAAAGGGAGAAGTCCCAAATCAACAGAATTAGAAATGAAAAAGGAGAAGTAACAACTGACACTGCAGAAATAAAAAGGATCATGAGACCTTACTACAAGCAACTATATGCCAATAAAATGGACAACCTGGAAGAAATGGACAAATTCTTAGAAAAGCACAATCTTCTGAGACTGAACCAGGAAGAAGTAGAAAATATAAATAGACCAATGACAAGCACTGAAATTGAAACTGTGATTAAAAATCTTACACCAAACAAAAGCACAGGACCAGATGACTTCACAGGCAAATTCCATCAAACATCTAGAGAAAAGCTAACACCTATCCTTCTCAAACTCTTCCAAAATACAACAGAGAGAGGAACACTCCCAAACTCATTCTATGAGGCCACCATCACCCTGATAACAAAACCAGACAAAGATGTCACAGAAAAAGAAAACTACTGACCAATATCACTGATGAACATAGATGCAAAAATCTTCAACAAAATAATAGAAAACAGAATCCAACAGCACATTAAAAGGATCATACACCATGATTAAGTGGGGTTTATCCCAGGATTGCAAGGATTCTTCAAAATATGCAAATCAATCAATGTGATCCACATTTTAACACACTGAAGGATAAAAACCATATGATCATCTCAATAGATGCAGAAAAAGCTTTTGAAAAAAATTCAATGCCCATTTATAATTAAAACTCTCCAGAAGGTAGGCATAGAGGGAACTTTCCTCAACATAATAAAGGCCATATATGACAAACCCACAGCCAACATCGTTCTCAATGGTGAAAAACTGAAGTCATTTCCACTAAGATCAGGAAAAAGACAGGTTGCCCACTCTCACCACTCTTATTCAATATAGTTTTGGAAGTTTTAGCCACAGCAATTAGAGAAGAAAAAGAAATAAAAGGAATCCAAATCAGAAATGAAGAAGTAAAATTGTTACTGTTTGCCAATGATATGATACTATACATAGAGAATCCTGAAGATGCCACCAGAAAACTACTAGCGCTAATCAATGAATTTGGTAAAGTATCAGGATACAAAATTAATGCACAGAAATCTCTTGCATTCCTGTGCACTAATGATGAAACATTTGTAAGGGAAATTAAGGAACCACTCCCATTTACCATTGCAACAAAAAGATTAAAATCCCTAGGAATAAACCTACCTAAGGAGACAAAAGACCTGTATGCAGAAAACTTTAAGATACTGATGAAATAAATTAAAGATTATACAAACAAATGGAGAGATATAACATATTCTTGGATTGGCAGAATCAACATTGTGAAAATGACTATACTTTCCACAGCAATCTAGAGATTCAGTGCAATCCCTATCAAACTACCAATGGCGTTTTCCCAGATTTAGAAGAAAATATTTCACAGTTTGTATGGAAATACAAAAGACCCAGAATAGACAAAGCAATCTTGAGAAATAAAAACAGAGCTGGAGGAATCAGGCTCCCTGACTTCAGACTATACTACAAAGTACAGTAATCATGACAGTATGGTACTGGCACAAAAACAGAAAGATAGATCAATGGAACAGGATAGAAAGCCCAGAGATAAAGCCATGACCATCTGGTCACCTTATTTTTGATAAAGAATATCAAAAATGGAGAAAAGACAGCCTCTTCAATATGTGGTGCTGGGAAAACTGGATATCTACATATAAAAGGATGAAATTAGAACACTTCCTAACACCATACCCCCCAAAAACTCAAAATGGATTAAAGACCTAAATGTAAGGCCAGACACTGTAAAACTCTTAGAGGAAAACATAAGCAGAACACTCTATGACATAAATCACAGCAAGATCCTCTTTGACCCACATCCTAGAGAGCTGGAAATAAAAACAAAAATAAACAAATGGGACCTAATGAAACTTAAAAGCTTTTGCACAGCAAAGGAATCCATAAACAAGACAAAAAAACAACCTCAGAATGGGAGAAAATATTTGCAAATGTAGTAACTGACAAAGGATTAACTGTAAAATATACAAGCAGCTCATGCAGCTCAATATCAAAAACAAACAACCCAATCCAAAAACGGGCAGAAGACCTAAATAGACATTTCTCCAAAGAAGATATACAGATTGACAACAAACACATGAAAGGATGCTCAACATCACTAATCATTAGAGAAATTCAAATAAAAACTACAATGAGGTATCACCTCTCACCAGTCAGAATGGCCATCATCAAAATATCTACAAACAAAAAATGCTGCAAAGGATGTGGAGAAAAGGGAACCGTCTTGCACTGTTGGTGGGAATATAAATTGATATAGCCTCTGTGGAGAACACTACTGAAGTTCCTTAAAAACCTAAAAATAGAACTACCATATGACCCAGCAATCCCACTACTGGGCACATACCCTGAGGAAACCATAACTCAAAAAGAGTCATGTGTCACAATGTTCATTGCAGCACTATTTACAAGAGCCAGGACATGGAAACACCCTAAGTGTCCATCGACAGATGAATGGATAAAGAAAATGTGGCACATATGTACAATGGTATATTACTCAGCCATAAAAAGAAATGAAATTGAGTTATTTTTATTGAGGTGGTTGGACCTAGAGTCTGTCATACAGAGTGAAGTAAGTCAGAAAGAGAAAAATACTGTATGCTAATGCATATATATGGAATGTTAAAAAAAAAAGGTTCTGAAGAACCTTCGGGCATGACAGGAATAAAGACTCAGATGTATAGTGGACTTAAGGACAGAGGGAGTGGGAAGGGTAAGCTGGGACAAAGTGAGAGAGTGGCATTGACATATATACACTACCAAATGTAAAATGGTTAGCTAGTGGGAAGCAGCCGCATAGCACAGGGAGGTCAGCTTGGTGCTTTGTGACCACCTAGAGGGGTGGGATTGGAAGGGTGGGAGCGAGATGCAAGAGGGAGGGGATATGGGGATATAAGTATAAGTATAGCTGATTTACTTTTTTATACAGTAGAAACTAACACAACAATGTAAAGCAATCCTACTCCAATAAAGATGTTAAAATAGAAAACTACGGAAATGAAGGAAATTATATCTCTGACATACACATTCAAAAAACAGAAACTTAATGTTAGATGCACTCTTGCTATGGCCAGGCATTTTGATAAATGCTTTATTTTATTTTATTTTATTTTTGCGGTACGCGGGCCTCCCACTGTTGTGGCCTCTCCCGTTGCAGAGCACAGGCTCTGGACGCGCAGGCTCAGCAGCCATGGCTCACGGGCCCAGCCGCTCTGCGGCATGTGGGATCTTCCCGGACCGGGGCACGAACCCTTGTCCCCTGCATTGGCAGGCAGACTCTCAACCAATGCGCCACCAGGGAAGCCCAATGGTTTACATTCTTGATCTCATTTAATTTAATCCACATTGAGACCTATATTTTAGCACATAAGTATTGAGCCATTCATTCGTCTATTTATTTAATTCAGCACACTTTATAAAATCTTCTACTATTGGCTGGATGCTAGAAATACAAAGATGGATATAATATAGTGTTTGCACTCAAGATGCTTAAAACCAAGTAAAATTAATAAATTTGGGAATAGATAAGTGGAATCTAATACCTACAGTTTTAGAGACCACTTTCCATTTCAAACATGAGTGCAACTCTATGCAAACTCTTTGAAAGTAGGTATTCTTGTAAAGCATAAGGGCAATACTGTTATTTAGAGTGAAGTCTGGAATCAATGTATTAAAGTGTATTACACTCTACATGGGCAGTGTGTTTGACTTTACCATCAAACAGAACCAATAGGATACTGTATGATTTATTTTTATAATTGGCTCACATGATTATGGAGGCTGGCAAGTCCAATAAATGAAGGGTGGGCGGGGCAGACTTGAGGCCCAAAGAAGACCCAAGGCTGCAGTTTAAGTCTGAAGGCCCTTTGCTACAGAATTCCCTTTTGTTTAGGTGTGGTCAGTCTTTGGTTTCATTTAGGTCTTCAGCTGATTGGATGAGGCCAGCCATGTTATGGAGGGCAATCTGACCACCATAAAGTCTCCCATTTTAAATGTTAATCTCATTAAAACACAGCATCACAGAAACATCCAGAATAATGTCTGATCACATATCTTGGCACTATGGCCCAGCCAAGTTGACACATATAATTAACCATCTCAGCCAGCGGAAGGAGCCTCAGAATCCAACATGATCAATAAAACCTGGGCCCTGGAAACTAAAGAGCCCCTTTTCTCCTTGCCGGAAGGTGGAGATCAGAACCAGCTGTAAATGCTCTAACTAAGCAGGATAAGCATGAGATCATGTAATCAGGAGAGAAAACTCTTGACTACTGCACTGAATTCTAAGTTTTGCTTGCTTCTTGCATCACCATCCTTACCATCCCTCATTAGGATATTCTGCTGTCCTGCCAGCCATTACCTCTTGTTGACCAATGTCCAGATCTGTGTCTGGCAAAGAATAATACACTATTGTGAAGATCTACTAGACTATATTTAAATCAAGTACCATATCTATGATATTAATTCATTTATTTATTTATTCTTTTATTCATTCATTTAACAAAGCTTTATTGAGAAAGTACTAAATGTCAAGAACTTTGCTAGATCTGGAGATACAGCACCAAATAAGATGGATTGGTTCTAGTCTTTATGGAGTGTACTGCCCCTGAGGCAAGTTGGATACTAAACTAACAGCTGCTCAAATATTTATTTTATTATAATTATGATGAATGGCATGAAGAAAAAAAGTACAAGGTACAATGAGAGGATATAACAATGATGAGTAAAAGTAGAAGACACTGAGAGTAATCATCAAACCTATTTCCTTGTATCCCAGTCTAGCCCATAACACCCTCCTTTATATAATACTCCATGTTCTTTTGCTTATGACTTGAAACACATAAACATGGTGACTCTTGAAGCTATGTGTTAAAAGTGACAGAAGCACACATTGAAAGCAACTGGGGTTTCTAAATTCTCACATAGAAGGCTACCCACCAAATACCAGAATTGTACTTTTACATGTAAGAAATGAATTTAAATTGGGTTTCGTCACAATATACAAATGTTTGTATTTGTTTATTCTGAATCTAGAATTATTGTACGGAAACTAATTCTGCAGTTATGATTCCACATAAACTTGAAATGTGGTGCCATTTATAATAAATATTTAAAATAGGTGATATTGACCTTTCAGTAACGTGTTAGGCAGTCAAGAAACTCTGATTCTGTGTTAGGCAGTCAGGAAACCATTTTTTGAGTTTTGAAAAATGGAGGCCCATGTTGTAAATTTGAACAAATATTTGGTAAACATATTGCCTGTGATAACTTGAAGGCATAAGGTGGGCCTGTTGAGCCTGTTGTTTCAGTTCTCAGTTGCGGGTGACTTTCTATCCCTGGGACATTTGGCAATGTCTAGAGACATTTTGTTTGTTGTAACTGTAGGTGAAGGTGACACTACAGGCTTGTAGTTGGTAGAGACCAGGAATACTCCTAAACATCTAATAATGTGTAGGATAGACCCTTTCAGTACATAATTATCTGACCTAAAATGTCAGCAATGCTGTGGTTTAGAAACTCTGTTCTAGGGGATGTCATTGGAAAGACTCAGAATAGTCATGTAAATCGGCTTTTACTTCCTCCTTTCATCAAGAAAAATAAAGATAAATCCTGAAATAACTGGACAGTTGTCAGACAATAAGGGAATATTGAGAATCTCAAATTTAGGTCATCTAAAAACTCCTGCTTCAAAACCCCAACTGTAATACATGAGATCTAAAGAGGTTTTGAGTGGCAGTGTCTGATTTATACACTACTTTGGAGTGAAGATCAGATTTAAGGGTGTGTGGCCTTCCCACCCAAATTTTTAATTTCATCTGGTCTCAAGATATGTACTATTAAGTTGAGATATATTGCCCTGGGAGCTCAGAAACAAAGACCCAAATCAGCCTTGAGAATTTTATTTAGGAAAGAAGTTTGGACATAGTTTTTGAACATAGAACTGATTGGAAACTAGATTAGAACCTACCAAGTATATATTTGAGGGAAAGTTATCATGAAGGAAATTATCTTTGGTAAAGCAGATAGTATTACATTAATAAGTAGTTACTTATAAGGAGTTCAAGAAATTGTCTTTGCAGAAATAACATTTAAAGTGAGTCCTCAAAGATAAAATGGAACAATCAACAAGTTAAAGGAATAGAGCATTGTGTACTCCATGATGCTAGGAACTGAATGAGAGTCAGGCTAATTGAGGTATAATAAGCTAAAGGGTATATGATGATAGATGAGACTACTGTGTATGGACAAGAACATAAAGGACTTCAAAATTTATGGTGAGAATTTTGGTACCTTGTATCTTTCTAGAAAACTTCCCATTTCATCTAGGTTATCTAATTTTTTGACATAGAATTGCTCATAGAATTTTCTTAGAATTTAAAATTTGGTTTTTTTTTAAAGCAGTTTGTATGTTATTCCACTGCCTTCTGGCATTCATAGCTTCTGATGAGGAGTTAGCTGTTAATCTTATTAAGACTCCCCAGTACATGATGAGTCACTTTTCTCTTACTATTTTCAAGATTCTTTCTTTGTCTTTGACACAGACACACACGGAGGAAGGACCATGTGAAAACAACATGGAGAAGATGGCCATCTACAAGAAAAGGAGAGAGGTTCAGAAAAATTAAACCCTGTTGACACCTTGATCTTGGACTCCTAGCCTCCAGAACAGTGAGAAAATAAATTTCTGTTTAAGCCACCTAGTCTGTAGCATTTGTTACAGCAGCCCAAGCAAACTAGAAAATTAATACAAGCTCTGACGCAAGCTCCATGCAATTTAATTCTCTTTTCTGCATCATGATTTTCTTGTCTGTTAGATCAAGTGATCAAAACTAAGCATGTATGTTATTGTTTAAAGAACAGCAAAGAAAATCAAAACCCTGTTCTTATTTATTTGATCTACCTATTTTAGGAAGTGTCTGCTCTTTACACCTAAGCAGATGCAGACTTTATAAAATACAATCCTTTTCTCCTCTCTTTTAAAAAATAAACAAATTTTCTGAGGACATATTTTCATTTGGTTGAATGATGTTTAACTTTACTTTGCAAATAATCATTCACCTAGAATATTGCTGATGGTCACTTGATTTATTTTACTACTGTGATGGAAAACAAATTTGATTAGTTAGTTTATACTTGTACTGATTTGAGTCGTAATGCTTTGGTTATAGTTTTTCTGATAAGACACATTGGGAAAAGAAAGTAGGACAAGGGGTTGAGTCCCACCCAACTCTGTTACTAAATGACTGTGTTATCTTGGGTTAGCTAACTGGAGTTTTTGAGTTTATTAACTACTTTGTAATATGACATTAATCTCACAGTTGCCTTGCCTGGTTATTCATTCATAATTCAATAAACAAATAAGCATTGAGTACCTCTTACTTTCTTGGCACTGTACTAGAGGCTGGTGACTAATCGGAAAGCTAAACCAGTCTGTGTCCTTGGGCAGCTTATACTTTAGTGGAAAGATAGACATTTGTCAAAGAAGTGCACAAATAAATGTAAAGTTGCAACTTTGCTAACTCCTACAAGGAGAGAAGCATGATGCTTTAAAAGTTTATCATGAGGGTGAGGGCAGTAGGCAGGGAGAAGGGGATTTGACCTAATCAATGTGTTTGACAATCTCCCTGAGGAAGTGATAATTGAACTGAGATCTGATGAAGGGAGTCGGTGCTCACTAGGTCATTGCAAGGAGAAAAAGGTAATGGATATGAGATGTGGTACTATTTTTTTTTTACTATCATTACTATTATTTAATAGAGACCTACTCAGCTTTTTTCATCTAGTCAGTAAAGTTATAATGCATCTTATGATAATTCCCCATCCAGAATAAATCTTTCCAAACATGAAGTTGATTTACCCTAAAAAATTCAGACTTTTAAAGTAATTGCCAAATTACAAATTGTCAAATTCATGAGAAGAACTAGTAAAAAACCTCTGAATATGAATCATGGCCCTTTTACATTTTCCTTAATCTTGTTGCTATTTCCCATTCTCTACCTATATTAAAAAATAACTTTTATATCTGCTGTATTTCTCATGTTAAACCTGAATTAATGGAATTCTTTCTGTATCTTATCTAATGCATTGGAAAGAGAGTTAATTTTCTTCATTTTAATCCTACTCAGTTTAAAGCTCCTGTAATAAAGTACTTTATTTTTGAAGGCTTCTGACCAGTAAACTGCATACTTCAAAAAAGAACCATCTAAACCCAATAGGCACTGTCCAACAACAAACCAGCCAATTCCCTAATACCAGGCAATTATATAACGACTATCCAAACATAATAAAACAAAATTTTCCCCTCAAGGGAGGACTTAAAAAAATATTCACCTATTTCTGCTCCTTTCATATAACATTGCTGCTTTCCCAAGTCAGCACTATGGGTTAAGCTCTTTTAACTGAGAACAAATTGAACCCAGATGTGAATTGGGGAAGGGGGGCCAATTTTGCTCTTGGTCTTGGCAGTGCTAAAGGGCAATTTTTTCCAAAGATTTACAGTACCTGGCAACTTTGGGCCAGGCTATAAAGTTCAAGCTCATAAATGTTCATTAGCAGTTCTCTGATCATTACTTTGACATCAATTTTCCAAACGGACACAAAACTTAAATTGTCTCATTATTTCTTCCTTTTGTAAAGTACTTATGGTATGTGTGTTTGCACTACATAGATACTAAATAGCTAGATTTCAGGTCATTCTAAACTGGCTTAACCTAGCACTTTTTAAAATAGAGAAGAAATTCAGACTTTTCATTGGTGAGCAATTCCAAGGCAGAGATGATTTGATGGGTCTTTTGATCTGCCTAATTTTGAAAGGTATGAATAAAAATGCCCCTGCAGAGAAACAGAATGGAATGGATAAAGCAAATGTTTGACATGTTAGCATAGCTGGAATGAGATAGAATCCTTACCTCAGATCTAGTGACTTAAATTTAGCAATAACTAGGGTCTAACTGCTGGGTTCATAATGCTGGAGTGTTTGGAAAAGATGGAGACATAGGTGAAAGTCTACCTTCATTGAAGAGAGAGAGATTTTAAGATCAATAAACAGCACTTAGTTGAAACCACTAATGAGCTACACAACATGTCTCAGAAATCACAAGTTTATTTTGCTTTTGTCAGAAGTTGGAATAATTTGTGTTTGAGGTTGTCAACACGCTAGACTGCAATCTTGTGGTGACGTCTGCTTTTTCTAGTGCCTGAGAAGTGTAAAGTTCCAAGACAAGGGAAGAAGCCCTGTCATCTGAAGCATGCAGTTCATCAGCTTCATGGTAGAAAACAACTTCAGAGGTATCATCTTAAAGCACCAAGGATGTAACTTTATGAAAACCAATTTCTTGACATTCTTCCACACTTCCAACACTCCCACATTTTAAAGAAAAATATGCCCTCCTGTGAAGCTGGCACTTTGAAAGTGCGGAACACAGAACTTCACCCTGGTCCCTTCCCTTTTTTCTCTTTGGTGAATTAATGAATATACCTGAGAAGAATTTGTGTGTGTGTGGTGGGAGGTAACAGGGTAGGGAGAGAGGAAATAAAATAGAATAAAGAGAATTTGCTTTTATTCTTCTGTTTGGTATTTAGTTAAGACTTGAGTAATTTGGGGGAGTTCTTTCATTTTTCTGACTCAGATCTCTCTTCAAATTGCCATAATTCTTAGTTCTATACTTGGAACAATATGAGTGCCCTCTGGTGGACAAAATGTCATTTTAAAGTTTTTGTATATATGGACTGAACACCGTAAGTATGGAGAAAATAAGTCCAATATTTCAAATGTCTTCGTTGAACTTCTGAAAACCCTAGAAAATTAGTTCCTCATGTTCTGGTGTGGTTACAGCTAGGAAAATAGTTCGATAAAATAAAGGGATAAAAGGCAAGTGGGGGTGGTGCTCCAGATCTTATTTGCTACTAAAATAGTGTCTTGGAACTGTACATAATTTGGATCCTTAACAGGGAACTCAAATGTCTAAGGGAAGGCTAATAACCCTACTTCTTGGCCATCAATGCAAAGATCTGAAATGCTCTCATTAAGAATGAGACACTAATGAAACAACCTGGGTATAAGCAAAGCCTCTAAAGATCTATAACTGTTGGCATTTAGTGGTTAGAATTCTTGAAAGAAAGAAAGAAAGGGAGAGAAAGAAAGAAAGAAGGAAAGAAAGAAGGAAAGAGAGAGAGAGAAAGGAAGGAAGGAAGGGAGAGAGGAAGGAGAGAGAGAGAAAAAGAAAGAATGAGAGGAGGATGAAATAAAGATCACATGGGTTGTGTAACTCACACATGCCAAACTAATGCAAAGGACTACATCAATGCAGGTCTTTAGGGCTCATAAAGCATGTTTTCTCATTGCTTATTCAGATACACTTTACCTTCTCTGTTGGAGGATCACATGTTAAAGGCTGAAGACAGACTCTCTGGTTCTTCTTTTGAATCTCCCTCAATTTTTGACTTAATACAAAGGACAGCAATCTGATTTAAGATTCACTAAGCTGATAAAGCCCAAGGATTATGGGCAGTGGTACACTAGTAAATGTTTAACAACTGTTTCTCCAGAAAAGAAAGCCCAGCTTTGTAACATTTGCCAATTTCCATGGTGTAAACAGTCTCATCATGGTTGATTTCAAGCTACCAACACAATATCACTGAACATGTAACTGGGAAGAGACACAAACAATTGACTTTCACAAACTGGTATTAGGCAGCTCCAACCCACCACTACATAGAGGACTTTTAATTAATTTTCCTGTAACTTTGACACTTTGAGCCATGAAGCTATATTAGTTTTGTAATAAGAAAAGAAAAACTCAAAGTTATTTGAAAAGTTGACCTCTACTGAAGAAATTATTTATAATAAAAGTGTCTTTCATATTGACACATGTTCCATATGATACATCTCACAGTCTTTAATACTGTCTAAAATGTTTCCAAATTCACTATGTCACTGGCATCTTGTAAAAAACCTCTAAAATCTGCATATTACCCCTTGACAAAGGAAGAATATGAAAATCAAGGAAGTTGCATCAATATATAGAACTGGTCCTAGAATTCTAGTTTTCTAGCTGTTAATCCAGTGATTTTTCTGTTTTACATGGATATTAAAAAGATAATTTACAACTGAAATTGGTGAATTCACAGTTTTCATTCAACAATAATGTTTACACTATTCACTACTTTGAACAGAAAGGGTTAGCTACAGCTATCTCTTCAAGACACTTCTGACTTCACAAAGCAATGTAAGCCTGGATAATGCTATGCTATCAGTGCTAGGGTCCAAAATAATTACAAAACCCACTACCCCTCCCTATCCTCCATAGACCCAGAAAATAAAAGTAGAGTCTGATTACATTTCCCATCCCATCTTTCCCTTTGTCTCATTCTTTTGTTATTTCAACAATGTTAATAGAGTCCTTGATAACTCATTTCTGCCAATGTTCCTTACATCTCTGGGCTTAAGAAACTCAAATGCCTAGTTTGAGTATCTCCAAGGCTACCCCAAAGCACTGAGTCATGTGAAAATCAGTAGCTTAGGACAGTGGAAAGAGAGCAGACCTAGGAATCAAGAACATCTTCTGTTTATTATTATTATTGAAGTATAGTTGATTTACAATGCTGTGTTAGTTTCAGGGGTTAAGCAAATGATTCATTTATCTATATCTATATCTATACTTTTTCAGATCTTTTCCATTATAGGTTATTACAAGATATTGAATATAGTCCCCTGTGCTATACAGTAGGACCTTATTGTTTATTTATTTTTATATATAGTAGTATGTATCTGTTAATCCCAAGTTCTTAATTTATCCCTCCCCCGCCTTTTCCCTTTGGTAACCATAAGTTTGTTTTCTATGTCTGTGAATCTGTTTCTGTTTTGTAAATAACTTCATTTGTATATTTTTTAAAATTCCACAAATAAGTGATATCATATGATATTGTCTTCCTCTGTCTGATTTACTTTACTTAGTATGATAATCTCTAGGCTCATCCATATTGCTGCAAGTGGCATTATTTTATTCTTTTTATGGCTGAGTAATATTTCATTGTATATATACCCCACATCTTCTTTAACCATTCATCTGTTGATAGACACCTAGGTTGCTTCCATATCTTGGCTATTGTAAACAGTGCTACTATGAACATTGGGGTGCATGCATCTTTTTGAATTGAGTTTTCTCCAGATGTATGCCCGTGAGTGGGATGGCTGGATGATACGGTAATTCTATTTTTAGTTTTCTAAAGAACCTCCTTGCTGTTCTCTATAGTGACTGTACCAATTTAAAATCCCACCAACAGTGTAGGAGGGTTCCCTTTTCATCACATCCTCTCCAGCATTTATTATTTGTAAACTTTTTATCATGGCCATTCTGACTGGTGTGAGGTGATTCCTCATTGTAGTTTTGATTTGCATTTCTCTAATAATTAGCGATGTTGAGTGTCTTTTCATGTACCTGTTGGCCATCTGTATGTCTTCTTTGGAGAAATGTCCCTTTAGGTCTTCTGCCCATTTTTTGGTTGGGTTGTTTGTTTTTTTGATATTGAGCTATATGAACTGTTTGTAAAAATATCTTCATTTAAACACTGCTACGGATACTTACTTGTGATTTTCAGCAAGTCACACAATTTCTCTGATCTTCTGTCTCCTCCTCTGAAAATAGCAATGCCTACCTCATAGGAAAGTTGAGAACACTAAATACAATGGTATTGATTAAGTGCTTTTCAAAATGCCTGGCATATTGTAAACACTTGAAAAATAGTAACAGTAGTAGTTATTGTTCTTATTGTTAGTAGTAATTATTACTATATAATATATATTATTATTTTATAATATAATATATTATTGTATTATAATATAGAATATATTATTATATCTAATAATAATATAGTAACTATTATTATTAAAATGCTTAGCTGAATATCTGGCGTTTCATTATAGGTACTCAATTAAGATTATTTACTACATAAGAAGATGATGAAATAGCAAATAGCAAAAAACAGAGAATGATGCATATCTCTTTAAACCCCAAACACAATTTCCTAACAGGAGCAACTTAACTACTTTAATATTTCATCTCTATATATTAGCATTCATTTACTCATTTCCATGGCTATTTTTATCTCTCTTTTACATATGAAGAAAATCTGTGGTTAGGAGAATGCAACACTGCCTGCATGGAGGAGATGAATCTTTTAAAAACACTAATTTCCTGTTCTTTAAATCCATGACAAATATATTACTGGACATTATCAGTCTATCATCTACATCTGTCTATCTATCAATCTATCTATCTATCTATCTATCTATCTATCTATCATCTATCTAATCTATCCATATATCTATTGGCTAAAACCATCTCCATGCGACTGTACTCTCAGGGACTTATATTGTTGAATAACTGATTAACTGAAACTAACTGATTAAAAGCCTAGATTCTAGAGATTATTTTTTGCTCCCTGCTTTGATGAGATCAGCAACCAATCTTAATCAGGAAGTATTTTTTTTTAAATAAATACCAAGAAAACCAACAGTGGAGCACTTCTATTCCAAAACTATATCTGGAATTATAGGTTTTCCCTGTATTTGCAAATTTTGGCTGATTCAGTCATTTCTGTGCCTTTTTAAAAATGTGTATTTTTTCTAATTATGGAAAGAAATAGAGATTATGGATAGAGAGCTTGAAGATTTCAGAAAATCACAGCGGGGTAGTACAAGTCACTCATAGTTCTATAACCCAGAGTGTTTACTATCCACATTTTTTTTTTTTGCGGTACGCGGGCCTCTCACTGTTGTGGCCTCTCCCGTTGCGGAGCACAGGCTCCGGACGCACAGGCTCAGCGGCCATGGCTCACGGGCCTAGCCCGTCCGCGGCACGTGGGATCTTCCCGGACCGGGGCACGAACCCGCGTCCCCTGCATCGGCAGGCAGACTCTTAACCACTGCGCCACCAGGGAAGCCCCACATTTTTTTGATTCACCTGTACAGGCTGTCTGAGTATATGTGGGTGTCTGCAGGTATACATATGTTTAAAAATAAAATTTATATTCATTGCCTTGTAACAGCTTTTGCTTTAACCTAATAATGCATGAAGATGATTTCTTCATGTTATTCAATAGTCTTCTGTGACCTCGGTTTTAATACTGGTTTGCCTGTGTGTTGTGGGAAGAAACCATGACTTACTCCACTAATTGTCTAGTGTAGGACATATAGTTTCCAATTTTAGATGTTTGAAATGCTGAGATCCATATCCTTGTTTTTGATTATAAGCTAGTACTTAGTTTTAATTGATGACTTAGCGGTAGATGTATTCAGGACTACCCCAATCTCCTGATGTCCTCTCAGGCACAATATTTAGATTTTCCAACTATACTACTGCTGAATTTGGTGATCTTAAAAGGTTCCTTGGTATTTCCTTTCCTAAAGGGTCGACAGCAAAAAAGGTGAAACTTTGAGAGATGGCTCCTTTCTTGTACCCAGGGGTATATGATAAGGAGAAGCAAGAAACACCAATGAAGAGTGTTGGCTTTATTCTTTGGTGATGGTTTTTCTCTCAGCATTCTTGGAGAAATCCATTCCTTTTCCTGTCTAAGTGACAGGGTTTCCTGTAGGAAACAGAACTGCTCATGCAGATGAGAAGGCTGTAGTCAAGGCAGCCATAGTAGGTGCCATTAGCACAAAGCAGGTGGTAAGAACATATGTGAACTCAGTGTTAGAAAGAGCCACAGCAGTGAGTCAGAAGACTTTAATGAATCCAGATTTCAAGGCACAAGAGGCAACTTTGTGATACTGCAGCCCTAGAGGCAGGACTAAAATCCTTAAATAGTCATTCCTGGATTATCAACTTTTCAGGGATTGGTGGTGAAAACTAAGCATATATTAATATGTTTATAATTAATTATATTTAGCACAACTTCTCAGATATATTTGTTTAGTAATTTAATACTTGCATCATACAATGTGTCATAGTAAGCACACAAATCGTATTCAAAGTAATTCATTTTTTAAAGAGTATAGAATATATAACCAGATATAAAAGAAAGTATTTCAATATATTAAATTATACATTATATGAGTGTGCGTGTGAATGTATGTAAGTCGATAAAAACACATGTGCATAGGCACTTAACTCTGAATTTTCCAGTACCCAAACAAATAAGAGAAACAATTAGTGTATTAGTCTGAGTCCAATGAAGAGAGAAAGAAAGCACAGAGTAATTTTACCAGAGAAAGTTTAATATAAAGAATTATTAATTCTACCTAGAGGTTGGAGTAAAAAGGCATTGGGTAGTAAGAAAAATAGAGAGCAACTAAAGAATATAGGAATAGCATATATAAGGAGCAGACATTACCTTCTGGGCTGAGATAGAACACTTAAGGAAGATACCTCCTTCTTTACCCCAGGGCTGAGATCCAGTCCTTGTGGAGAGGGCTGGTGTGGCTCTGTGGATGGTCAATGTGCTGCTGGCCATATGTCCTTTGGAAGTTGCCAGAAAATCTGTTCTCTAGAGTGCCCAGGAAAGATATACATGGGAACATATCTCACCAGCCACAGCTTGAGAGGGATACAGAGGGAAGCTGCTGACCAGTGGGTCGTTCTCGCTGTCACACACTGGAGAAGTTGTACATGCTGAGGTGTCTGGTGATGAGAAGCTGACCAATATAAAAAAGGACATTACATAGTTAGTGGCAAGAGTCTTGCTACAGTTGCTGGACACTAAGGAAGCCATGTGCCCTTCTTCAAGAGCCTGCTGAGAACCTGAAAGAACCTGAGAACATGAAAGCAAAACCTTTCCCCCTGCAATGTCCCTCCAGTGCCCTCTATTGACAAAGCTTAATAATATGCCAGTTGGCAAAGGAAACATGTTAAAAGGGCCCACATCCATTTTTGCATAGCAGGCAATGAAGGGTGAATTTAGAGCTGAGAGGTGACAAATTGATAAACGGAAGAATCAGTTATCATATACGTTTTGTCCACACAATGAAATCAGGCCAGTTACCAAATTCTGAGACATTTTCTTAAGCATTCTCATACAAACCCCTTAAAGGAGATATTCTATGATGTAATAATATGATTTAAATGACAATGTCCTTAACAAAACCCATGTTGAACTATATATATATGTATATATATATATATATATATATATATATATATATATATATATTTCTTACAGTATCTTTCTCAATATGTTTACACCAATTTATCCACAGTGGAATTATTCAACTCAAGTCTTATTCGTATAATATTTTAACTAAAGAATTTTAGCTATTTTCTGAGGTAGAAATATATAAGTCTGGTTGAATTTTACCAACCATGTGATCAACAGGCCTGGTGTCTGTGTCAACAAGGATTGTGCCTTCACAATTATTTGTATTTCCAGTAACAAAGAATAGAGCACCATGATGGAACACAGAACAGGAGAAGCAAAAGGGAAAAACCATAAAAGGAAATTTAACCACCATGGTTAAAAAACTTTTGGAAAAAGCTTTTGTGTCCCTCAGTTCTGAGAAGTCAGAGTCTACCAATATACAAAGGACATTACAAAGTAAGTGACAAGAGTCTTGGTATTGTGCTTTATTACAGAGTTGGCAAACTTTATGTTGTCAAATAGAAAATACTTTAGCTTTGTGGGCCGTACTGTCTCTGTTACAACTACTCAACTCTGCTGTTGTAGCTCAAAAGCAGCCAAAGACAATAGTAAACAAGTAAACAAGTTAGTTTACTATAGGTTGTTACCCTGCTTTTTGGGTAAGAGATACTATACAACTGTGTTAGTCTTCTGGGGTTTTCATGTTATACCTTGCCAATGCAGAAACATGCCTGTTCTTTCACTGATCTTGAACAGAGGTCAGCAAAATTCTTTTAGGAAAGGGTTAGGTACTAAATATCTTATAGTTTGTAAGCCGTATATTGGCCTCTGTCACTTTTATTTCTTTTCCTCTTCCTTCTCCATCTTTTTCTTCTCAACAAATCCCTAAACATGTAAAAATCCTTCTCAGCTTGCAGGCCCTACAAAACAGACCATGGACTGTGGTTTTCCTACTCCTGATAGAGAAGAATTGTCTCAAAAGTTTTTCTTTTAAATATTAGAGATTTTGATGGCACACTTAAAGGGAATAAGTTGCATCTGCAGTTTTTTGGTTGTTCCTCAGCATGCTGTGGCTATTTGAGCATAATTGGTTTTTTAAAAAAATAAATATTTATTTATTTTTTGTCTGTGTTGGGTCTTTGCTGCCGCACGCAGGTTTTCTCTAGTTGCAGCAAGTGGGGGCTATCCTTCATTCTGGTGCGTGGGCTTCTCATTGCAGTGGCTTCTCTTGTTGCAGAGCATGGGATCTAGGCATGAGGGCTTCAGTAGTTGCGGCACATGAGCTCAGTAATTGTGGCTTGTGGGCTCTAGAGCGCAGGCTCAGTAGTTGTGGTGCACAGGTTTAGTTGCTCCGCAGCATGTGAGATCTTCTCGGACCAGGGAGCGAACCCATGTCCCCTGCATTGGCAGGCGGATTCTTAACCACTGCGCCACCAGGGAAGTCCCTGAGCATAATTGTTTTTTGCCTTGACCTTACTCTCTTATATATTCATAATTGAAGGTTCTCTCATGCTCCAATAAATACCTAATCTTTCTTGGATTGCAGTTTGACATTACACAATATCTTTTTATCTTTTATTCCTTGCAAATTGTATGCCATTCTATAATTATTTGCCTGTCCCACTTAATTTAACATTTTATTGTAGATGTTGCCTTAAAGATATTTATCTCTGTTGAAGCAAAACATTTTCTTGCCTATCGAAAATGTTTGTCAGCATGCCTTTAAAGGTTAGTAATATACACTTTATTCCCCCTAGTAAGGTGTGGCAATATTTGAGCTTGTGAACTACTTAACCGTGATGCTTTTACTGTGCCTGTGGGAAGCTGCACCAGAACAAACTGTATTTTCAGGCGATGTTTAACAGAGTGTAGAAAAGAAGAGTTCTAGAAGTTGTTTCTATGTCCATCCAGGTTACAGTTGCACTGTCCTTGAGGTAAGTACTCGAGAGCTGATAAGAAAGAGGGTTGAGGGCTACTTAGAGACACTTGTAATACCAGACTCAAACCACATTCTCCTTGGAGCCACAAAGAATTCTTTTTCTTGTGTTAGACTGAGTGTTAAGAGTCAAATGAAAATTATACAAGGATTCACATCTTGGTTCAATGTAGTCCCACTTGTTTATTTTAGCTTTTGTTGACTTTACTTTTGGTGTTGAATCTAAAAATATCATTGCCAAGAACAATGTTACCCTTATGTTTTTTTCTAGGAGTTTTAGAGTTTTAGGTCTTAAATTTGAATCTTTAATTCATTTTGAGTTGATTTTTGTTTATGTTGTAAGGTAAGGATCTGGTTTTATTCTTTAGCATGTGGATGTCCGGTTTTCATAACACCATCTGTTAGAGACTATCCTTTCCCCATTGTATATTCTTGACTTTTTCGTAAATTAATTGACAATACATGCATGGGTTTATTTCTTGGCTCTCTATTCTACTACAATATCATACTGCTTTGATTTCTTTAGCTTTGTAATATAGTTTGAAGGAAGTGTGATTCCTCCAGCTTTGTTCTTCCTTCTCAGGATTGCTTTGGCTGTTCAGGGTCTCTTGTGGTTTCATACAAATTTTAGGATTGTTCTTCCTATTTCTGTGAAAAATGCCATTGGAATTTTGATAGGTGATTATAGCTGATAACACTGTATTGTATAATTGAAAATTTCTAAGAGAGTACAACTTGTGTTCTCTCTCTATATATATACACACATATATATAATGATGAATGTGTTAATTAAGTAGATGGGAGGAATCTTTTCATAATGTATACATAAATCATATCATCACAATGTACACCTTATATGTCTTACAATTTTATTTGTTGGTTGTGCCTCAGTAAAGCTGAAAAAAAATTCACAAGTCAGAAATTTCTATTATAACCTGGCTTTTTGCTGTTATTGTAAACTCGGGACAACTCAGTTACCTCCTCTCTTATTAGTTTTTTCATTTATGAAATTGCAGTTAAAATCCTTTACTTTGTTATAATGATTAAATAAGATAACATATACACAGCAAAGCACTCTATGTATAAAAATGATACCATTTATTAAACATCTGCCCTGTGCCAGGCATTTTTGTGATCTATCCCCTGTAAAAAATCCCCTACATTACCCAAGTATCATTTCCTTAAGAGTCTGATGAAGACAAAAACACATCAGCTAGCTTATTGTAAAGGATGTATACATATTAGATAGTATTTAATAAATTATCCCTTTCAAGTCACACATTTATATTTAAGAGGGATCTAGAATTCTTTTATTTATTTATTTATTATTTATTTATTTATTTTTGCTGTATTGGGTCTTCGTTGATGCTCATGGGCTTTATCTAGTTGCGGCGAGCTGGGGCTACTCTTTGTTGCAGTGAGCAGGCTTATTGTGGTGGCTTCTCTTGTAGTGGAGCATGGACTCTAGGTATGTGGGCTTCAGTAGTTGTGGTGCTTGGGCTCGGTAGTCGTGGTTCATGGGCTCTAGAGTGCAGGCTCAGTAGTTGTGGCTCATGGACTTAGTTGCTCTGCGACATGTGGGAACTTCCAGACCAGGGCTTGAACCCATGTCCCCTGCATTGGCAGGCAGATTCTTAACCACTGTGCCACCAGGGAAGCCCCTAGAATTCTGTTTAAATGAACGTCTATTCAACAGAATTGAATTGATTATATTCAGTACATGGAACACCAGCATCAATCATTGTAAAGTATTATTTTTTATTTTGTTATTTTTATATGAATCACTCAATATCAACTTGATTCCCCCAATATCCACTTGATTCCCCTATCCCTCATGTATACCCACCCCAATCTAATGTATGTATTGTATTTTCTTCCAATTAAGCTTCCACATATTTATGTGGATATGTTTTTCTCTTGAAAAATGTAACTATGTTTTCATTAATGAGCTTTTAAAAAACACACTATATAATGTTATAAATTTAATTTGATTATTTCTTTTTAAAATTTGAACTTAGTACTGAGAGAAATCTATCTTTGCTTATATATTGAAATGTATTATCAGTTCTGAGGGCTACATGAAGCAACAGATGTGTATGTATATTGTTCATTTGTTCCCCTTCTTGGCAGACAGATAGACTAACTCAAACTCCTGACTACCATGAAAAATACTGCAATGAACATCCACTATGGTAGACTATGAATGTTCATCAACATTAACTGACCTTCTTGTGGAGAGCTATTCTTCTCCACTATGTTGAGCTTGGGACTTAGTCATGTGAATTACTTTGGCTGATGTGGTTGTTTGGAATGTGAGCAGAAGTGACACATATCACTTCCAGGTGGAGATATGTGTAGTATGTACTTTGCCTCTGCTGTGACCAATAATGTTCCAGATAATTCCTGCTCTGTCAGCCTGGGTCCTAGAGTCAGAGTGATTATGATAAGAGCCATCCTGCCATAGAGTGTACGAACAGCACAGATGAAAAATAAATGTCGCTATTATGAGCCGATAAGATTTGGAAAATATCTGTTACTATGACAAAACCTATCCTATTCTGACTGATATAAAAATTGGTGTCATGATTAGATGAGACTATAAAATTTTTCCCTTGAGGGAGGGTTGAGGATATTTTGTTTGTAGAAAGGAGAATGAATCCAGTATTTGTGACCACAGAGGTGAACTCTCATGGTCATTGGCACTGTTCCAAAATGTCAGTTTTCTTACTCTAGATGTAGGGTAGGATTGTATTTGTTACCCCATTTGGACTTGTATTCTTGTGGGCTTGGTGTGGAAATTTCTTTGACCTATTTACTCAGGAGCTGGACAGCTAAATTACAACCTATGTAGCTTTTCACAGTGGATATACCAGGTTACTCTCCAAGAATCCTTCCAATTTATGATGTTCTAAGAAACACTTTACATATACACCTACCTTTTCTCAATCTTTTGGGTAAAATTTGGTATATTATTATTGCCTTCAGGATTCCTTTGAAGGCCTGTTCACTTAATCTTGATCATTTTGAATCACCTTCTATGAACTGTGTTGGTTTGATTTTTGGCCATTTAGGCAGCGTTTCTTATAGTTTTCTTGCTGATTTTCTGGAGTTCTTTGTATATTTTGGATGTTAAACTCTTGTCAGATTTTGATATTGCAAATATCTTCTCTCAGTCTGCCACCCATCTGTTAACATTGACAATGATGTTCATTAAACAAAAATCTTTTATTTTATGTAATTTCATTAGTTTTTCTTTTCATGGCCTGTGATTTTGGAGTCTATTTAAAGAAATATTTCCCTAGTCCCAAACTAACAAAAATAGTCTCCTACTTCAGCATGTATCATTTTATAATTTCACCTTTCTCATTTAGGTCTTTAATCTATTCAGAGTTTAATTTTTATGTAATATGTGAAGTGGGAAATATGACATTTTTTTCTTGGCATCATTTTCTAAATAATTAATATCTTTCCCACTGATCTTTGATGCCACCTCTATCATATAGTAGAGTCTCATATTAAAGGATCTGTTTCTAGGTTTTCTACCATATTCCATTATTCTCTTGCTTAACTCCAAGGACCACACTGTTGATAAGTATGACCTGTTAGTTATTGGCCTAACCATGTATTGGTCCACAGATGTCTATTTTTCCTTAAAAATTTTAGAATAAATTTGTTTAATTTCTCACTGTTACTTGTATTGGAACTACATTAAATTTATATGTCATTTGGTGGCGTTGACACGTTTACAATGCTGTCCTGTCCAAGAATGATGTATACTTCTCTATTTATTCAAGATTTTTGGGAAAGGTGTGCAAAGTCATCTAAAAAAGTTTAAAATTTTTCTCCACAAAAGTCTTGAGCACTTTTATAAGTTTCATTCCTAGACATTTTTTTTTTTATTGCCATGTCATTTGCTGGTTATTACTGATGAAGAGGAATGCTACTGGTTTTGAGGACTTGATTTTGTCTCTAGTTACTTTGGTCAAATCTTATTAGTTCTAATGGTTTATCTACTGATATTCTTTCTTTTTTTTTCTTCATGTAAATAATATAATTTGTTACGTCTTAAAATTGGTAACCAATTTGTATTATCCCTTCTAATCCCTTTCTCTTTTTCCTTCTCTCTTCCTTTGCATGCCACTTTATTGTGTTGGTCAGGACTTCTAGCACCATGTTAAACAACTGAAAGGACAGCACATACCCTTTTCTTCTCCCAACCTAAAATGATATAAATTTAAAATTTCACACTGTGTATGATGTTTGCTCTAGCTTTTGTCAGGCTATTATCATCATTATTTTTATCAAGTTGACAGTTTCTACTTCTCGTTTTCTAAGAGGGTTTTAAAAATCAAAACAAAATGTCTTACATTTATCATAAGATTTTTCTTTATATATTAAAGTGACTGTAGAAATTGTCTTCTTTAATGCATTATGTAGCAAATTACATTTTGATTGATATTTAGCCATCTAAGAATTTCGGAAGCAAACCCTACTTGTCTTAATTTTTTTAAAGTATGCAATTAAATTTAGTTAGCTAATCTAGGATTTTTGCATACATGTTTGTAAATAAAATTGACCCAAATTTTCTTACTTTACTATGACTTTATGTGGTTTAAATATAGATGTTATACTAGCTCTTAAAATGGGTTATATAACTTTTATTGCTTTTACATTTTCTGGAAAAACTTGAGTATATGATTGTTTTCTGTTTCTTTAAAATTTAATGAACTCACTCATACAACTATCTGGGTCTGAAATGTTTTGGGAGAGATCATGGAAGATGGGAAGCTTTTAAAATGATTATCATCAATTTCTTTAATGATTTTGGTATATTAATATATTCTATTTCATCATATGCCTATTTTGACATTTTTCATCTTTTTCAGGATATTTACTAATTTAATCTAGATTTTTTTTTGTCATGGACTTCTTTTAGGCTTTTAATGAATCTTTTGCTATTTAATATTTTTCTGTAAGTATGAAAATAATCAGATGGTCAATGATAAAATTCAAATCCTAAGACTTCCCAATATCTATTTATGCCAGCATTTTCACTTGCATTATCAGCTATCCAGCAAGTTTGAATTAAGAGTTCTACTTCTTTTAAAGGAAACTGTTTTGATTTTGTTTTTAATTATAACCCCATATACAGATGTTTCCAGTATATATCTTTGGAGAGCAATTTTTTAAAAATTGAAGTGTAACTGATTTACAATATTAGTTTCAGGTATACAACGTAGTGATTTGAAATTTTTATATATTATACTCTATTTAAAGTTATTATGAAATAATGACTATATTTCCCAGTGCTGTACAATATATCCTTATTGATTATTTATTTCATACATAGTGGTTTGTGTCTCTTACTCCCATATCCCTATCTCGCCCCTCCCCGCTTCCCTCTCTCACTAGTAAACACTAGTTTGTTCTCTATGAGTCTGTCTCTGTTTTGCTACATACTTCCTTTGTTTTATTTTTCAGATTTAATACATAAGAGATAATCTAGAGTATTTGCCTTTCTCTGTCTGACTTATTTTGCTAAGCATAATACTCTCTCCACATTGTTGCAAATGGCAGAATTTCATTCTTTTCTCAGCTGAATAATGTTCCACTGTGTGTGTGTGTGTGTATATATATATATATATATATATATATATATATATATATATATATATATCCATTCATCTGTTGATGGACACTTAGGTTGCTTCCATATCTTGGCTATTGTAAATAATGCTGCTGTGAACATTGGGGTGCAAGTGTCTTTTCGAATTAGTGTTTTGTTTTTGTTTTTTTTCAGATATATACCTAGGAGTGGAATTGCTGGATCATATGGTGGTTCTATTTCTAGTTTTTTTTAGGAAACTTCATACTGTTTTCATAGTGGCTGCACCAATTTACAGTCCCACCAACAGAGTAGTAGGGTTCCCTTTTCTCCACATCCTTGCCAACATTTGTTATTTGTAGAGTTTTTGATGATAGCCATTTTGACAGGTGTGAGGTTATATCTCACTGTGATTTTGATTTGCATTTCTCTGATGATTAGTGACGTTGAGCATTTTTACATGTGCCTGTTGGGCATCTGTATATCTTCTTTGGAAAAATGTCTATTCAGGTTTTGTGCCCATTTTTTAGCTGGGTTCTTTGTTTTTTGGTATTGAGCTGTATGAGCCGTTTATATATTTTTGGATATTAACTCCTTATAGGTCATACCAGTTGCAAATATTTTCTCCTATTCAGTAGGTTGTCTTTTTTTTTTTTTGTCAACGGTTTCCTTTGCTGTGCAAAAGCTTTTAAGCTTAATTACGTTCCATTTGTTTATTTTTGCTTTTATTTCTTTTGCCTTAGAAGACCAATCCAAAAAATTATTGCTACAATTTAGAAAGAGTGTTCTGCCTATGTTCTCTTCTAGGAGTTTTGTGGTTTCAGGTCTTACATTCAGGTCTTCAATCCATTTTGAATTTATTTTTGTATATGGTGTGAGGAAATGCTCTAATCTCATTCTTTTACATCTAGCTGTCCAGTTTTCCCAGTGTCACTTATAATTTCATCTAGATTTTTTAATGTAACTCAATATAGTTGTTCATAGTGTTTTTCATAACTCTAAAAATCTCTTATTTTTTGTAGTTATTTCCTCTTTTTAATTGTTTATTTGCTTCTTTGCCCCCCCAAATCTGTCACATTACTTTTTTGTATTATTATTCTTTTCAAAGAACCAGCTCTTGGTTCAGTTAATAATGTATTTTACCCCTCTTTTTCTTTATTTCATCAATTTCTAACATTTTATTACTTCCTTTTTATCTCGTTGGGTTTACTCATTTGCATTTTTTTTCTTGAGTTGAATGCATGGATCATTTGTCTTTAATAAAGTCTAGTTCACTGAACAACCCAATTTCTGCAAGATACAAGCACAACGCAGTTTAATTATTTTTTTCAATTGCTTCTTTCAAACATTTTCTGCTGAGTCTCCCTTTCCCAGCCCTTAGGATGGTCTCAGGCAGCTCTCATCATTTCCTGGTCACTTTCAAGTATTAAAAAGTCCAGTCTTATTTAGTGTGGTTTAAAATTTAGTCTCACATCAATCTGGTGTTCACCCTCTTGATAGCCTTGATTTTGGTCAGGCTACAGTCTGAGTGGGAGGAAGGTCTGTTGCCTTTTTACTTCTCCCTCATTATTATTTTAATTCTAGTTTCTCTAGTGTTGCAAAATGGAAGGAGAGATTAGAGAAAAGGTTAGAAACCAAAATAAATGCTTTTTACTTATATGATGTTTTCTTAACCTTCTCTTGGCTGGTGGTTCCTTCTAGGGTACAAGGGTCTAAATGTAGCCTCTCTCATAGGGTACCTCTGTGTGTTTTTCAGAAGCTCTGAAGGACTCCTCCCACTGCTCTGATTCCTGGTCAGAGATACTTGCTCTGCTATGACATAGTCCAACCCTTCCCAGCTGTGCTCTCAGAACTACATCCTACAACTTCTTGCTGGAGGACTCTTTGCCTTGGCATCTAACCCTTTTGAGCAAGACAGTTAATGCCCATCTACTTTCCCTTGTGTTCACATGGCTTATGGGACACTCATACATTGTACAGCTTTGTCCATTGCGGCCTTCTTTCAATATCCTGGACTGTCCCTTTTAACATCCTGGTTGTTTCCTTTCTGTCATATGTCTTTTTTATTGCTTAATGGATTTAGAGTTACACATTTTCCCCTAGGTACTGAGGTACTGCTTTAGCTACTTACAAATATTGGCATGTATCAATAGTATTGGGTTGGCCAAAAAGTTCGTTCAGGTTCTTCATAACATGGCACAGAAAAATCCGAACGAACTTTTTGGCCAGCCCAATATTTTATTGCCATTCTACTCAAATCCTTTTGAAATTTCTTTCATGATTTTCCCTTTACCAAAGAGTAAGTTTGTAGTATTTAACTACTATATAGATTTTTAAAGTTCATTTTTAATTAATTTTTAATTTCATTATACTTTGGTAATTTGTAGAATATAATCCGTGTGATTTTGGCTCTAGATGTCATAACACAAGTGATTGACTCCAATATGTACATCTCAGACACCACGGGCTGGCACAAGGGAAAATGACCTGGGTCAGGGAATTTTTGTATATGATGCTGACTCTATTGCTTATAATGGGAGAGCATAATTAAATAGAAATCTATAATTCAAACTTTTTCCATGTGGAAGAATAGGGAATCCGAAGTGGACAAGAGAAGCAGGACTAGAGGATATGGAAAGAAAGCTTCCTCACAGAGTCCTCTCACCATATTAGTTTTCCCCCTTTTGGGGGTATATTTTGAGAATATTCAATGTTCAAGGCATTACAGTAGGTCTTTGGGGGATTCCAATTGAATCTGTAATTGGGGACTGTGGCAGAAACTGGCTAGATGCTCACCAAAGACATTTCCTCTTCTTTCTGTGCACACTGCAAACCTACCCTCCCAGCTCACTTGTACTAGGGTGAAGCCATGCAACCACTTCTCATGAATGAGACCAAGGCTGTCTAGAGTGAGTACAGCTTCTCTGTGCTCTTTTTGTTTCCTTGCAACCAGACAGATTCAGAGTCTTAAGTGGAAGATCCCAAGACCTTAGCAGATGGCACATCCACCAGATGGAAGGAGCAGCCTGGAATACTATGTGACTGAGAAAATCAGTCTATTTCCCCACCCCCTCCACCCTATCCTTACTGAATCACACTGGATTGTGATACAAGCCACAAATCAGTATTCATTTTGTTAAACCACTGAGATCATGGGATTGTTTAGCACAACAGCTAACATTTACTCTTCCTAATACAAGGAATTTATGGACTGGTAGAAAAAAATAATATGAATATAGAAAATTACAATACAAATTGGAAAGTGAGACGCACCATGTAAGAGATGAAGAACTTCTGTTCCTTTGGGAGAATCAAAAATTTTATTGGAGGAGATGACAGCTGAGCCAGGTAATAAAACTTTAGATAAGATGTAGATACTTGGAAATGAGAGAGGCAGAGAGTGGATAATTATTTCAGAGGTAAAAATAAAAGAATAGAGGGGGGAATTGGGAGGTATGAATAGATTACATATTATATGTTAGTTTGGGTGGCAAGAAAGTTATATGATGGGAGGAAGGTGAGAAGTAAGATTGGGGAGGTAGAATTCTGAATTCCAGTCAAAGAGCTAGAATTTTATTCTCTATGTTTTTTGTTTGTTTGTTTCATTTTTAGTACAGAGGAATAGGAAAAAGTAGTTTGAAATGATGTTTCAGATGACCCAGTCGATCTAAAAGATGACAAAAATGAACTTATCTATGAAACAGAAACAGACTCAGACACAGAGAACAGACTTGTGGTTGCCAGGGAGGAGGGGTTGGGGGAGGGATGGATTGGGAGTTTGGGATTAGTAGATGCAAACTATTATATATAGAACGGATAAACAACAAGGTCCAACTGTGTAGCACAGGGAATTATATTCAATATCCTGTGATAAAACATAATGGAAAAGAATATAAAAAAGAATGTGTGTATATGTATAACTGAATCACTTTGCTGTACAGTAGAAATTGACACAACATTGTAAATCAGCTATACTTCAATTAAAATTTTTAAAAATTAAAAAAAATGACCCATTTGAATGTTGAGCTCAGTAACACCCTACCCCATTGTTGCAATAAAATCCCTAATCATAGAAATGCCGAATAATAGAGTAAAAGACACAGAGAAAAGTTTGTATAAGATGGAGTTAGAGAAGAGATAGAAGCCAGATCATAGCGTTACATTCAGGAGGGTGGATTTTCTTCTAAGTTCCATGGGACGTCATCAGAGGGTTTCAGGCAGAAGAATACTATGGTTTGATTTGTGTGTTTAAAAGACAGTGACTGACTGCTGTGTGGAGAATGGACAGCGGGTGGGTAGGAGTGGAAGCAGGGCACCAACTAGGAGGTGATGACTGAAATGGAGCAGGTCCTCTCAAAGCATTTGAAATCCTAGTTTCAGTATGTTCATTTGGGGAGAGTAATGCATTTGTAGGTCAAGGCAAGGAGTTAGAAGAGAAATACATTTTTGCAATTCCTCAAAGTAGAAGTACAAAAACAAATAGCCAACCAAATGAATAAATGAATTTATAAATAATCAAAACAGAGTAATAGCAGAAAAAAAAGCACTAAACAATCTTTCTTAGTAATAGAAGGTAGATCAAAAACATCTCAGAAATGCTGACTCTGATCACGCTGTCATCTAGCCCACCCTTCCATATCTCGTTTGCCCTGCTTTATTTTTCTTTAGAGCATATATCTCCACCTAAGATAATATAACCTTTTTTGGGTTGTTGTGGTTTTTTTTTTTACTAGTTTATCGCTAATCTCTCAAGCTCCTTAAAACTAAGTGCCAAGAGGACAGGAAATTCATTTTTTCACCATTGTATCTCCCATACTTAGAACAGTGCTTAGGAGAGAGAAAGTAGTATTTGTTGAAACAATGAATAACTGACTATTCACAGTAATGTGTTTTCCAGGGCAAAATATACTGTCGTGTTGGAAATCTTGAAGACTCAGGAAAGCTAGAGTCACATTTAAGAGTTATTTTTATATTACATTACATTATATTTAAGAGTAACTATTTTAGAGTTATTCTTAAATAGAGGAGCCCAGCATGGAATAATGGGAAAAGCATGTCCTTTGGAATCACAGAGTGCATTCAAATCCTGGCTTCTTCTTATGGTTACCAGGGGGCAAGGGTGGGGGGAAGAGGTAGTTATGGAGTTTGGGACTGACATGTACACACTGCTATATTAAAAATGGATAACCAATGAGGACCTACTGTATAGCACAGGGAACTCTGCTCAATAATATGTCATGGCCCAGATGGGAAAAGAATTTGAAAAAGAATAGATACAGGTATATGTGTAACTGAGTCACTTTGCTGTACACCTGAAACTATCACAACATTGTTAATCAATTATACTCCAATATAAAATAAAAAGTTGTAAAAAAAAATCCTGGCTTCTTCTGTTTCTAGCTCCTAATCCTGGGCATGTGACTCACTTTCCTGAACCTCATTCTTCACCTGTAAAAGGGTACAGTGACCCTTACCATGATCTAATGTATATAAAGCATAATACTTGGGTAATACCTCCAATCTTCATTTTAAGAAATCATCTTTAATTTGGTGAGAGGAATGTTTATTTTTCTAGAATTCTTAATTTTTGTAAAATTCCTTTTTAGAATTCACATTTCATATCCTGAAAATTTGGCTGTGACTAACTTGTCTATTTTTATACCCTCCATCCTCATCCTATTAAATAATTTCATCGTTCTTCCCTTTGCTTTTCTAGAATCTTGTTTCCTACCTACTCTACCACACTGAGCCACTGAAAACTTGTTTAACTGCACAGCGTTGCCTAGCAATGTCATGCTTCTCTCATGATATCACTCTGGGATACGGTAACTGGACTCCTGCTACTAATTCTTCCATCTTCATATCTCTATATATCCAGTCTTTTAATAACCATTAGAAGGGACGTTCTGCTTTTATTAGCTAAAGGTCTTATAGAAGAGTCACCATTGTTATTCATTCTAATAGGATTAAGCTGAACTGTTTCTCTCTCTTTTCTCTAAATCACTCAGGTTCTGTGTTTAAAAGGTCAATTACATTTATTTCAAATTGGTCAGACAAACATTTCCTGTGCATCCTGAAAATAAAATGGCCCAACGAATGGTCTCTTGAGAACATTTTATTTGTTAGTTTTAAATATGTATCTGACAATGAAGTGTTTCCTCCCCAGCCTCAGGGCTCTGTTGAAAGTGCTATTGAACATATGCTGGGGTCTGAAATGGAATCCATAGCCCAGGAAGCTGACACCAGGAGTGGTGTAGGTGAGGTGACCTGGCCCTGTTATTGTATCCTTCACCACTAAATGATCATCTTGGCCATGCTATGAGTTTGCAAGTATTAAACAGAAAAAGTAACAGCCTACTCACAGTGCTACATCATGGAACATTGGAGGTGGGCCAGATGTAATAAGTATAATTGGAAAGAGAAGTCATTTCAAATCACCAATCTGTAAATGACAAGGCGATCTCAAAGAACCAATCAATGGTCATCTTGTTTTTAGAAATCCTCAGTGCAAGAATATTCAGAGGTAATAAAATAATTTGGAGAGTTTCCTCGTGTGTGGAAATGGGATTTGATCTCTTACCAATGGCTTCCACAATGCCCTCAGAGGCCTAATCTCTCACCTACAGAGTCAGGAGTCAGACCTAGGCCTGTCCACTGCATACGTTTAACTGCTACATTAGACTGCATGGGTTACAAACTCAAATGTCAGTTGGGCTAGTCAGATAGATGGGTCACACTGGAGAGTGTGCCTGTTTAAAAGGTCAGCTACTACTTAGTTCTAGGAGTGTATTGCCTGCAGGAATGCAGGCACAGAGAAGCCAGATCATCTTCTTTAAGAGAATATGGTTATCTGAATTTTACAGTGAAATGTCTTGATTTTATAAATGTTGACAGTTCAGTAAAACAATTCAGTCAGACACGTCTTTGGGACAGATGTAGCAGAGGGTCAAGTAGTCTGTGACTTTTGTGTACAGTCTCTGCTATTTGTGGGCATAGGCTGAATGCAATAAAGATTACTCATGGGGTCCCATGGGCTCTTCAGGGAAAGCACAGCGATGTTCTGGGTGAGAGGCTACAGGTCAAAGGTCATTTAACAAAACACACTTTCAAGTGGAGAAAATACAAATACTCCTTTTATATAGTTACTCCTCCTCCACAAGAGGGAAAGAAGAAGTTCTCAGAGAAGAGAATAAGGAAAGAGGAAGGAAGAAGAAGTGGCAGGGGGAGGTGAGAGAAAGTAAGAAAGAAGATCAGGCAGCAGCAGCCTCTGGTTGGATTCCATTCTCCTGTTCCGTCAGGGAGGGTGACCCCCTGTCTATCGCTAAGCCAAGTTAAATTCTGCTCTGGCCTTGATCAGCCTGGAAGTCTAGCACTTCTTTCAATAAAACACTGTCACCTTGGGCTTCAATTTTTGGTAAACTCATTCCCACTATGAAGGGAAAATATAACCCAATGTCAGTGCTATTCATTCTCTTTTCTCTGCCCCTGCCGGAATCTGGTCCTGGCTTGGCTACTGCATCCCCCATTTCCCTTGAGAGAAGGAGATAAAGGGACCTTTGCTATAAGCAGGGAGTTCCAGGGAGATCTTGCATTAATTCGAAGAGATCCATCCCTACACTTAAACACTGTTGGAATACTTTCAATTTGATAACTGGAGTCAAAATCTGAGCCTCCTTAGTCAATGTGGTGAAGGAAGTACTCTGTAAAAATGTATCCTTGGGGCAGTGCTCTGAGTGTCTCATTCCTCCATCCTCATGGCACCCACTCAGGCCCAGGAATACATCTTAGGTTCAAATGATGGTTGATGAATGTCTGCAAAGTAAAAATGTATAATCCTTCCTAAGAGGTTTGTCATTTCACAGGTTTGAAGATGAGAGTAACTGGTTTCAGAACCCAAGAGAATGAAGCTACAATTCTTGGGACAGGACTTTGTTTAGTAGAGAGAGCAGCAGACAGCCCTGGAGATGATCCAGGCAGTGTGGAAAAGTCACGGTGGTAAAAATTTAAAGTCTGAGAACAAGAGTTTCCCATCAGTGAGCTCAGTCCCATACTCTGGATCAAGAATATCATTGTGTGACTTTTAAAGCTAGGTGATGTTGTAAGGGCAAGAAAGTGTGTTGTTGACAAGACTGGGAGCAGAGAAAATGGAGATGTGACTATGGTACTAGAATCTAGTTACTGGGTATAGGGCTCAAGGCTGATGGGAGGCTGAGCCTCTGAGCTCTTTAAGTTGCCTGGACCATTGTATAATGGAGGTGTGATAGGCAGAATAATGGCTCCTCAATATGTCCGTTCCCTAATCCCCCAAACCTGTAAATATGTTCCATGGCAAAGGCACTTCGAAGATGCGATTAAGTTAAGGATCTTGAGGTGGGGAGATTTTCCTGGATTATCCAGTTGGACCCAATGTAATTGCATGGGTCCTTATAAGAGCGAAACAAGAGTGTCAGAGTCAGAGGAAACTTGAATATGCTCTGTTGCTGGCCTTGAAAATGAAAGAAAGGTCCGTTAGCCAAGGAATGTAGAAAGCCTATAGAAACTGAAAAAAGCAAAAAAAAAAAAAAAAGTATCCTCTGGAGCTTCCAAAAGGAATGCAGTCCTGCCACCAATTTGATTTTAGCCCTGTGCGACATATGTTGGACTTCTGACCTACAGAACTCTAAGATAAAACATTTGTGTTGTTTTAAACCACTGTATTTGTAGTAGTTTCTTGCAGTAGCCATGGGAAACGAAGACAGTGGGCAAACATGTTTTGCTTTAAAAAACAAAAACCTCGCCAACTTAAAATCCAATTTTATATGAAAATGTGTATTTCTGATGTCTTAACAAACAAACTGGAAGCTCTTCCAAAGGCGGCTTGTATTTGTCCTGAAAAGAGTCCACTGGAGCTATATAATGCTGAGGCCTTTGGACGAGCACAGCCTCTCAAGTTCACCATACTTCTCAGCACACCTGCCATCACAGTTATGTAACATCCCTCTCCACTTTTATACCCTATGTACAGCTTTGGCTCCTTGAGTTCCTTGCCTGGGCCATTGTAAATCACCCACTCTGCCACGCAGCAAAATTGGCTCCAGAGATTGGAGCTAGGCTGAATTTGCAGGTTGGTGTTAAGTAGGCCCAGCTGTCTATGGTGGAGAACTTAAGGGAGACCTAAGTGATCATCTGTAGAATGTCAGGCAATAGGAAGATTGCTTGGCTTCTTTTAAAAAAAATCAAGTTGGGTAGGCACCTGCGAATTCCCCCTCCTTTTCAGGTTGGTCTTGTCAGAAGCGCATCAAGCTCAGTGAGCTGACCTCATAAAGCCAGCTTGTCCTGTGGAAGAATCCCAGAAACCCAGTTTCCATGGAGCTCTGCCCACAGCTGTCCCCCGAGAGAGGCAGAGGACCCAGCCCTTGTTTCAGCAGCTCTGATGGCAGGTGCACGGAGACTTCATGGTAATGGGCACAGGGGCAGTGAGGTGGCTGACAGAGGTGGCTCTTGCTGTGAAATGAGGGGGCTTTTGTCACTTTCCCAGAGGGCCTTGTTTACTATAGATGAGTAACTTGGTACAGACCTATCAGCCCTATACGGTGTTGTTTTCCTATTACCCCATGTGGAAATACGTGGGGAGCATTTGCTCTGCTCTGTCTAGCATAATGGTGTCATGGTGAGTTTCCCAGGATTTTATTGGCACTAATGCAAAATAGCTGTTTTTTTTTCCTCCAGTGCTATAATCGTCCATGTTCTGATCCTGCAATCATAGCACCATTTGGGTTAATTCAATAGCTTTGCCGCTTTGGTAAAGACAGCCCACACATAACGGTAATTTAAAAAATCATACAGTTTTAATAATTGAGTGACTAAGAACCAAAGTGTCTGATACAGGAAGCTCATAATATTTTGTAATGTGATTTTGAAAAGATAATAGAGGGTAGAGAAATGAATCTGACAAGGAAATGACAACACTTCCTTAAAGTACTGCTATTAAGTGAGCATGACAAGCCCAGCTGGTTACTTACAACGTACAGCAAAGAATGGGATCTTTCCTAGCTGCTGCCAGGGGCAACTGGCACGTAGTAAGAGGAATGTTGCAGCCAGTTTTTCTTTCCTCTTTCCTGCTGCCTTTTCTCCTAAGGATCATTTTACTACTCTCTCACCCCTCCCTGTTCCTGACAGAACTGGTGGAGCTAGGGAACACCAGAACCTGCTGCATTTTAAGCTTTCTCTAATTTTTCCTGCTTGGAGCCGTGGTTTTCAAATTGTTTTGTTTTGTTTTTCCCCAAAGCACTTGAATACTAGAATCCATTCTTCAGGAGAACTTTTTCTTGCAAGTTCAATGTATAATATACGTAAAAGGAGCACGCTCAGATTGAAGAGTCAGAGAGGCAGAATGGATCCTGGTAATTCGGGCTTTCCCTTCTCTCCACGGTTCACAGGGACACAGGGAAAAATATTTGAAAGCCATTGGCTTGGAGCTTGCTGAGAACCCATGAAAATGCTTTGAAATATTTCCAAAGTTTGTTTCAAGTTAAGGTTATAGAATTTCTAATTCAACTGTGCTTCTAAAGTTTCTGTGAATTGAACACACTCTGTGGGTAAGGCTCAGATGGCCTCATTTAGATTAAAAAGGCATTTCTTTTATTTTGTTGGTAAATGCTTTGTTTGTGTGGTAAGTTTTGAGGAAGTCTTAGAATTTGAAAACTTCTCCTCAGTGGTCTGTAGGATCATAATTTGTCTAAAATAATTCCTTTCAGACAAAAGAAATGCTTGTGAGAATTCCAGTTTCCTAGGCACTTGGTTTTCTCTTTAGTATTGCTTTCTTATCCCTAGAGTATTATATGAAATGGTTTCTACTTTTGCTTGATCACTCAGAGATTCTGGAATGTTGATGTTTGGCTATTCTTCCTCAAAGCAGCATACCCTTCGGGGCTTTTTATGTCAAGTAACCAAAAAGGGTAAACATGGCACCCAGGTCACGTAGCCTCAAGTCTCAGCTCTGCTGCTTTCAGATGAGGCCATGAAAGCTCCCAGAGGCCAATTGATTTTCTAATGACATATGTTATTCTTTTTTGGTTTCTAATGTGTCAATTAAAATATAACTGAACTCCTGCAGGAGATTTGCAAAGCTCTAGGTGAGACAGTCTCCACTTTGATCAAGGAGTGATGAAGGCACAGAGATAAGTTGAAGTTCATCCCAGGTCATTGGTCACCAAGTAGGCAGTGCAGATTTATCTGATGTCAAAACCAAACTTCAGTTTGCCTAGTATTTTGCTATATTCATAGACTACTTTGGCGTTGTATAGATAGCTTAGATGAAGTCTCCTTGGAGGGGACAGCTCACTGTAAAATTAAAGAAAACAGCCAATGTGTTATTCTTGATGCCAGGATCAAATTCAGAAAGTAACCTTAAGGCAATCTCAACCCTTCAGGGGCTCACTTGTTTTCCAAGGAAAAATCATTTCAGCTGTGTAGGTTACTTTAGGAAAAGAATGGTGTTAATGGAAGAATTGCCTTTCTTACTTCAATGCTGTGGACAGTAAGTGGCCAATTTACTCAGATCTGAGGGCTGTGAGCTTAGACAGGTGGTTTTGGATGCCCAGCCCAGCTCAAAGTCATGAGAATAAATCAGAGCAGATGGTGGTGTTTGGTGTCACTGTCTAAATTGTAGTTACAATTGCCAGACATTTAGGCACACAGTAGGGAGGAGAAAGTTCCTATTCTGCTGCAAGCCTAAGCAGTCTTTTTTATTCCCCTCTCATTCAGTGACTCTCTCTCTTAAACTGACTGTGTCAGATCAGCCTACAGATACTCCCAAACCATTGTCCTTTTTTGAACCTCTTAAATAATGCTCCATATGGACTTAAAATTCCACTCTCTGTAAGTACTTACTTGGTTACTTTATATGGAGATTGGAGTCAAGTTTAGAATATTCCTCTATTTAGAATATTATTTCCCATTTCCACTCATCTAAACCTGTAACAGAATTCCCAAGGACTAGCTCTCTCCATAAGAGTATTCTACCTCTGTACTCCATTGACAGCAGACTTGACTTATAAATTGCTTTGTCTGATGAAATGTGAATGAAAGTTATCTAAGTCATTTCTTTTAAAAAATTTTTTATACAATTTTAAAGGTTACTTTCCATTTACAGTTATTATAAAATACTGGCTATTTATTCCCTGTCTTATGCAATACATCCTTGAGCCTATCTTACACTCAATAGGTTGTACCTCCTATACCTTCCATGCCTATATGACCTCTCCCCACCACCCTGCCCCATTGGTAACCACTAACTTGTTCTCTATATCTGTGAATCTGCTTCTTTTTTATTATACTCACCAGTTTGTTGTATTTCTTAGATTAAGTCACTTCTGAGTAGAAGCATTCAGAGCCATTGCATGGTCCCATCAATTACTCTTTTTTTCCTCTGTCATCAATCAGGTATGTTCCAAATAGGGCATGTTCTGTCAAACTAGTTGCAGAATAAAAAAGATGCACAGTTGAACCATAACAGACATGAAATACAAGAAGAAAAAGAAATTGTTGAGATTTTGGGATTCGTTGTTACCACAGCATATCCTAGCATAATCTAGCTAATGCACTTGTTCATCTTTCAAAGCTTAATTCAATGTCATCTCTTCCATGAAATCTCTTACCCTCGTAATATGATAGTCCTGGATTTGAATCCTAAATTTACTACTTTATAAGTAACATGACATTGGAAAAGTTATTTAATCTTCCTAAGGTTCAGTTACTTTACCTGAAAATAAGGAAAATGCTAATACTACAAGGATTGTCACAAGGCTTAAAATAATTCATGCAAAGTTCTTACCAATCAGTAATTGTTAACTATTATTACTTATCTTTTAGCTTTCCATTTATTCTTAGTAGCTGGCATGCTGCCTTGTATTTAGGAAGTGTTCAATAATTTCTTGAATAAATATATGAATAACACATACCTATTAATATCCATATTATTTTACTTTTTTCTTAAGAATCAAGAGTAGATAAACTATTCAGCCTATGCTGGAATATTTCTTGGGCCAGACAGCTTTAGAAGAGAAGAGCATAGTTTTCATTTACAAGTCACCTTGAGTTCTTGAGAAGCCAGAGCAGAAAACAGAAAAGGATTTCCTAGTCTCCCATTTGACAGAAAATACTTGAGATTCTCTTCGAGGTTGAATGAGGCATATTCTTTTGCTCATATACTTTTGCTTGAGTGTCTTCTGCCACTCTTTACCAGAACGTTCTATATGAATGAGCTAAATAATTGTTATAGATTATATTCTTACAATTATCAAAGAGAAAGAATGATTGTAAAATAATAAAATGTAAGGATGGATTTTATTGCTCCCTAAATTCTTGTATAGAATGTTCTCATTTCATATAAGGAGCACTCATGCTGCTTTTATACTTACCCTTTAGGGTAATTTCCTTTTGCTATTCAGAATTAATTCTTGTTTTTAATGGCTCCCCAGAGTCTTCCTTTTCTAACAGTTGCTCACCCATCTGTGCATTCATATGCCTTTCTGTAGTTGAGGTTTCCAAGCACAGAAAAAAATTTGTCCCCAATGGTACTAACTGTACAACAGATAAAATAAATAAACTTCTTAGTGATTATATCCTGTGGACAACACAAGTCAGGAGATAAAAGAAAACAGGAAAGAGATTAATAATTAAAAGTCTAATCACCTAAGTTTAGATCAGTTTTGTTTCCCCCCAGTTATATACTAAGTTCTTTGGATATTTCCTTTGTATGCCTCAGAGAACTGAGCTAGAAAGATAAAAATCATTTCGTCAATTATTTGTTGATTTACTGATTAAGATTTTGCTCAAATGATGAGTCTTACTCCTCAACACTACTACTAAGTCATATGTGCAAAGCCAAGCACTAACTTTTATAGCATGGAATATCAGTGTGGTAGAAATTAAGTGGTCTGAATAGCTACTATGGGGCCAGGTACCAGGCAAAGTCTATGTCTTAAGGAATTTGGCAGTGACAAGGAGCCAAGACCAGTTGCCCTACAACTTGGTAAGGGCATCGTAGGCTTAGATATAAGCTATAGAAGGGGCACAGAAGAGGGGGGGATTGCCTTGAACAGATCAGAGAAGTCTCTGCATAGGAGTTTTGTTTAAGCCTGACTGGAAGAACTAGTCGTTATACGGCAAAAGGATAATGAAGATAAGAGCTCTGATATCAGAATATGGGGGATAAAACAGTAACATGTGTTTGGAAAACTACATAACTTAAAGCTTTTGTTTTGAGAGGGTTTGGTTGGGAGAGAACTGGAAAAGATCTCGTTACATGGACGGAAAAGTATTTTGTAACTTTCGAGGTGCAATTTCAAGGTGGCAGATAAGTATAGATGAAGAGAGCTGGCGTTCTAGGTCAGGAAGAATGGAGGGAGGGGATCAGAGTGTAGGCCGAAGATAGAGAATAAGCATGAGGCTGGGGTGACTGGATCTGGGGTTTGACTGAGTCTCCTGAGACCAACCAAAAGCTCACTTGTCCTAATCTGGCCCCAATGGTAAATGCAGGTGGATCTAAAAGCTGCTTGAAGACAGGTCCAAAAATGTATCTTATTCATTTCCATGGACTATGACATGCTTGTGCTCATATTCAATGACTGCTCAAAAAGGGGAAACTTTGATCAATCTTTTAATTTTTCTGCTTTATTCATTCAATCCCGCCTATCAAACACCCTTATCAAATTTACTCCCTCTTGCTTTGATTCACACTGATGATAGCTAACAATCACAGAATGTCAGTTATGGGCCCAGCTCTATTCTAAGTGCTGTGTACGTGTTACTTCATGACACATACACAATGAAGAAGGTAGTGTTGCCTCTGCATTACCTCAAAATGACCCTATAAGGAAGCTGGTGTTGCATTTGGGTTTCCTCATTAAAGACTCTATGAGTGAGGTAATAGAAATAAAAATGTCTGAGGCACATCAAGCCAATTTCCCAGTTGGAGAAAGTGGGATTTGAACGCAAGCACGCTGAATCCAAAGTCTTAGCATTTAGCCACCACATTCTACTGGTTCTCAAAGACAGCAAACATGTATTTGTGTACAGTCTGCTTTATGATAGCCCTCCTAAATCTATGGTTCTTGGCAATGTGTTGCACCGTTTCTGAAAAGAAATGAAAACAGCAGAGTGAGTGGAAGGAACACCTGTTTGGGATCAGTCTGGACTCCACATTGTGCTAGCTGTATAGCCTTTGGTAAGATACTCGACTTCTTTGCAACTTCCCCATAGTTCTTCATTTGTAGAATGGGAATGGAAACTTACACACCGCAGGGTTGCTGTGAAGATTATGACTAAGCCAGGTAAATTTTTCTGGCATATAGTGAGTTCTCCATAAACCTTAGCCATTAGAATTAATTGTTTTCATAAATGCAGTGACCACCTGCTTCTCTTGCATCTCTAGTCTTGGATACTTTTGAGAACAGATTAGATACTAAATAAAGCCTGGCTGACTAGTTGACTGGTATTTTTTGCCTTGCTTGGGGGAAGACGTCTCAGAAAAATATGTTACTATTAGTCATTTTTCTCTAATTTGTACACAGTCTCTTTAATAATGATTTGCATTTGCATGGCCCTATTAACCAGAGTCAGTTTTACTAATATTAATGATGTTTGCAAATACCTGTGTTATGGCAGGATTATGTTTTCCATTAAAATTTGTCAGATTAAAAAACTGACTGAGCTAACAGAAAAACCAAGACTAGAATATTCATATTCCACAGTGACTGGATGCTTTTTTAGATGGTCCACTGTTTGAAAATCCCAATACTTTTTTCTTCTCATGACTGTTCCCAACTGAAGTCCATTGCTGACGTCAAAGGCACTGATGACGTGAATTATTTGTGTATTTGTCATGCTTCTGCTTTAGTCTCAGAGTAGGTTGATGATTTGCACTAGCTTTTTATGTGTCTGTTGAAAATCCTCTAGATCTGGTAGGTAACAGAAGACATGTATTTAGGTCTCAAATAGTATAATTTTAAATAAACTCTTTGGCAAGTAGCAAGTCACACTATTGACATGAACCGATGGCCTACTATATTATGACACAAAAAAAACCTCACCGATATTTGTTAACATAATAGCTAGCTCTCTGGCTTGCCAGTATTTCATTTTACAACCTAAACACACATAATTTTTGTTCCAAAGAGTAAAGGAATCTATTTATATAATGTGAGCATTTTTTTTTAACTCAAGCAACAGATAATGAGACACTCACTAATCCCATGTGGCAAATCTTACTCAAAGAGTACTTTTTCTCCTCTTGCAGACAATCTGTTATTTGTTATTGTATTTGTTATTTAGTATTCTTTGAAAAAATTAGGTAGAGACCTCCTAGCCTTTTAGTCTGCAAGACAGAAAAATACTGCGTTACTTGTTACTCCTGGAGATCACCATATGTAGAACAGATTATTCAAAGCTGTTTCCCTAACTCTTTTCATGACTTTTTTCCTCTCATTGTCTCACAACATAGGTGGTCTCCCTGAGGCTTTCTCACCAGCTAGATATATAATTTTTGCTAGTTTCTTTACTTCTTTGAGCTTCAATTATTTTTTTTATCTGTATTATGGGAAAGAGGTTAGAGGTAATATTTTTAAAGTTTTTCTTTTACAGCTCTAAATTGTATACATCTTGTCACAGTATACTAGATTGTTAACAATTCAATTTTACTCAGTAAATGTTTTTGAGCTGAAGTCAATTAGGAAATGTATTGAATTTCTGTGGGCAAAGCAATGGTCTAGGTCGTTCTGTTAGTTTTCTATTGCTGCTGTAACAAGCTATCACAAATTTAGGGGCTTAAACAACCCAAATTTATCATCTTACAGTTCTTCAGGTTAGAAATCCTTTATGGGATAAAATCAAGGCGTTGCCAGGGCTGTGCTCCTTCTGGAGGCTCTAGGGGAGAATCCATTTCCTTGCATTTTGCGACTTCTAGAGGCTGCCCCATTCCTTAGCTCACGCTCCCCTCTCTCCATCTTCAAAGCGAGCAGCGTTGCATGTCTGTCCATGACTGTCTCTCTTCTGTAATCACATCTTCCTTTGACTGATTCTTCTTCTCTGCTTCCCTCTTCCACTTTTATTACCACCTAGATAATCCAGGATAATCTTATTTTAAGGTCAGCTGGTAAGCAACTTTAATTCCATCTGCAACCTTAATTCTCCTTTGCCATGCAATCTAACATATTCACGGCTTCCAGGGATTAGGACGTGAATATCTTGGGGAGGGGAGGGGGACGTTATTCTGTCTACTACAATTATATGTGCATTTATAATAATTTTTTAAAAACACCATTACATGACATGCACCCTGTCAGGAACTGGGACTATACCAAAGAACAAAAATGGAATGTTCTCTACCATCTTGGAATTTTTACTGGGAGGTGACACGACATTAATTAGTTTATCACAGATTCAAGTATTAAATTGCTTGAATAAGGAAAGAGTGATTCTATGAAAACTTTTTTTTTAACATCTTTATTGGAGTATAAGTGCTTTACAATGGTCTGTTAGTTTCTGCTTTATAACAAAGTGAATCAGTTATACATATACACATGTCCCCATATCTCTTCCCCCTTGCGTCTCCCTCCCTCCCACCCTCCCTATCCCACCCCACTAGGTGGTCACAAAGCACCGAGCTGATCTCCCTGTGCTGTGCGGCTGCTTCCCATTAGCTATCTATTTTACGTTTGGTAGTGTATATATGTCCATGACATTCTCTCACTTTGCTATGAAAACTTATAAAAATGTTCATTGACCTAGTAAAAGAGGCCACAAAAGGCTTCTTTTGAGAAGTAGGGACCATTGAGTTGAGATCTAAAGGAACATCTGGAATTTACCAAGCACAGAAAGGAGGAAAGAGAGCTCCAGGCAGAAGCAACAGCATCTGCAAAGGCCCTGGAGCAGGAATGAGCATAGCCAATAAGGGAGACTGAGATGAGACCACTGTGGCTGAAGATCCAGCAGGAGGGTGCTGTGGTGCCTTATGAGATGGAGCTAGGGAGTGGGGAGGAGCCATATCGTGCTCTGCCATCTGTGTTGGTCATGCCCAGAAAACTTTGTGCTGATGGCAACAGAAAGCCATTCAATAATTTAAGTGGTGCAGTGACTTAACCAGATCAGGTTTTCAGAAGTTGATTTTGAGAGTAAAATATTCAGCCCCTGTCTTCAAGAAACTTTCAGTCTTTTTAATAGACGTTTTGAAAATACACATGAAAAGTGAAACAACATGAGAATTGAATAGCCAGACAAGGCAAACAACAAATATGTTGTTAGGTGGTACAGATAAGCGCTCTGAGTTTAGAGGATGGAAATCAGATAGAATGATCTAAGAAGTCTTTCCAGAGGAGGTTAGACTTGGGATAACCGCAGATATACTACAAAATTGATATATACTTTATTAAGGATGCTGTATTCACTTTCTATTGCTGTGTAATAAATTACCACACACTTAGCAGCTTAAACACTTATTGTCTCACAGTTCTGTAGGTCAGAAGTCCAGGATAACTTGGGTGGATTCTCTGCTCAGGGCCTTGAAAGCTGAAATCAAAGTGTGAGCAGAGCTGCCTTCTTTTCCGGAGGCTCAGGGGGAACAATCTTCTGCAGTGTTCATTTAGGTTGTTGGCAGAATATTGTTTCCTTGGTTGTCAGTCTGAGGTCCCCATTGCCTCGTCAAGTAGCCCTCTCCAACTTCAGGCCGATAAGAGCAAATTCTTCTCATACTTTGAATCTCTCTGGTTTCCCCCTCTGCTTTTCTCTTCTGCTTTTAGGTGATCATGTGATTACATTGGGCCCACTCCATAATCCAGGATAATCTCCTTATTTTAAGGTCAACCAATTAACCTTAATCACATCAGCTAAGTCCCTTTTGCCAGGGAAGGTAACATATTCAAAGGACTAGGATTAGGGCATGTAATATTCTCAGAGGCCATAATTCTCCTTGCTGTAGACACTAGAACTAGGCGGAATGCAAAATTTCAAAGGATATACCTTAAAATTTTTTACATTATGGCTGAGGAGAAGTTTAAGTACAGTAATCACCATGTTGTTGTTGTGTGTGTGTGTGTGTGTGTGTGTGTGTGTGTGTGTGTGTGTGTGTGTATTTGGTATCATTGTCATACATGCCTGTAAGGCCCAGGTTAAAAATACTTGTTTTAAACAAAACTTCAAGGGTTAACTGCAGAGCACATGACCAACATAAAGGCTTTCAAATTCTATTTTTTGAAACAGTCTGAACTGGTCAAACAAAATATATTTGTGGATATACCTGGCCCAATGGCTGCCAGATGTAAACCTTGGAATAGATTCTCTGTAAACTGGTGAACAAAATAATGTAGAAAAATGACACAAAATTTGAGGCATTCAGACCTAGAACTATTTCTTTTGTCATCAGCAGCATTTGAGAAAATTGCCGTCTTCTTCTTGAAACATGTTCTCCAGGACGCCACTCTCTTTTGGTTTTCTTCCTACTTCAGGCTCTTATGAAATCAGACCACTTCCCGGTTTCCTGTGCCCCTTGGGGATGACTTGAACCACCGTATATCCAGTTCTGTCTTCTAGAATCTCCATCTCATCCTTAATATCTCTCTTGCTTTCTTCATCTTCCCCATACTTTGATCCTGCCAATGTCACCACCTACATATCTACCAGAGCCATTCACCTCTCTCTGTCTTTCCCCTTTATGTCTCCTACACATTCCTTAGTACAGACCCTCAGCTCTTGCCCGGGTTACTATAACACCCTTTAAAGAATTCACATCTGTACCTTGACCTTTCTATTTCCACATAGCAGTGAAAGTAATGCTCTTGTAGTGGAAATCCGATCAGATTCTCTTCTTCTAAACTCCCCAAACTTGAAACCTTTCTGTTTTCTCTTTGTTCATAGATTTATACCCAAATTCTTACCTCATCTCACCTTACCTATCTCTCATCACACATTCTTCTCTCCATCTCTCTTTGTTTTCCAACTTACTGGCATTCTTTGAATTCTTCAAACATGACATGCTCCCTACTGCTTCAGAACTGTTGTCCCTTTTGATCACAATGTTTTTCCTTCTACCCATCCCACTTTTATTTAGTGACCTTCCTGAATCAGCCTTTCTTTACTTCACAGTCTGTGTTGGGTTCTTTCCTTTTTTTATGTGTTTTCTGAGAACCTTGTTATCGTCCCTTTACAGCTCTGTTGTCCGTTTGTAATTTTACTTTATTACTATGATCATTTGATTAATCTCTCCGTGCACTCTCTGCTCCTTGAAAGTAGGAAGGAGCTCCTATCTGTCGTTACTGGCCATTCTATACCAAGTATTTAGTGCATCTTCTACACAGTAAGTGTTCCATTAATATTTATAGAATGAAGAATTAAGTAAGAGTTTACACAATACCTGTCACATTGTAGGCCCGTAATCACAGTAGTTAGTACAATTTCATCTTTTAGCTGCTTCAGTTGTAAAATCATCTCAGTATATCCCCTGCAGGATGTGCAACAGGCTCTACCACTTTGCAAGAGCAGACAGCAGATGTCCCCCAGATAGCTGAAAAACTGTCCAGTTGTTTGGAGTTCTTTAAGTCAATATTTAAGTCTGCCTTTAAAATGAAAGAATGAATATCAAATAAAATGATCTCTATTTTTGTATATTAAATTAAAAATCACGTGTCTGGTAATTAGCTGAAAGAATCAGTCCTTTTCTTAAGACCTCTCCCAGTTTATAAAAATAAAACTGTCGTCAGCATAGAGGAGGATGCCTGGTTCCCTTTGGTAAGTGGGCAAGCAGCCCATTCTTCTAACATGATTCTTTCATGAATCATGTTCATGAAACATAAATAAAAAAAGAAGGGGGTTATGACCCAACTCTCTCATCCAATAAGTATAATTGGAATTTCATCTGTTAAAAGATCACATCTACCTACTCTGATTTTATACTCAGAGTAGGTCTGAGTCCACTCTGTGTTTCCAAATTTATTTCTCGTTACCTCTTTTTTAATACTGTGTTCCACTCAAACAGAGCTACTTGCTGGGTTCTTTTTCAATCTATATCCCCAAACATTCTCCTTCTCTGCTTTTACTATAGCCTTCTTTGCTGCCTAGAATATCTTCTATCTCTGTCAGTATGATCTTACCAGTACATCACATCTCACTGAAAGGCAATCTCTTTGCTGATCTCCTACCTGGAAAGGAGGCTCTACCTCCTAGTCTTCCTGCAATTCCTTTCTTAAAAATTTCTTCAATGGCGTTTGTCATTTTATCTTTTGTAACCTTGTAATGTATGCATTTCTTATCTCTTCTGCTAGATTTTAAGGTCCCTGTGGGAAGAGTTCATGTCTGATTTAATCATTTGGCATCCTACTTGCACAATGATGGCCTTAAATAAATATTTACTAAATGAATAAATTAATAAGTAAATATTTAAATGGAGAGAGGGATATATAGATTTCAATAAAACACTTAAGAAGAACCTAGAAATCATATTGATGGCATATGTCCATGCTCCTAGGTTATGCCTCTCTAAAATGAAAAACTGAAAGAAAGATCAATAAATCCTCAGAGAAGGCTTGTATTACTCCTAATCACTTTCTTGAGATGTGAGCTTTAGTTTTACTTGCTCGTGATATAACCTATTAGAAAGAAAACACAGTCCTCCAAATCGTTTAGTAGAAACAAGTAGGATAACATATATAATATTGAAGAGCTCGTCAGAACTGGATACAGCAAGCCCATTTATAGACTTCATCTTTGGAGTTAACCAGTCTGTGTAAATAATGGACACTAGCACTGAAAATGGTATCTGGATCAAGGATGGCAAATAGCAGGTGTACACAATTTACTCTTCAGTGGACAGCATAGACATCACTAATCAAACATGGCATTCTTTCCCTCAGGTGTGATCTTAGAACTTTTCCCAGCCCAGGACTCCAGACAGCCACTACCAATTGATCTGAGTTGACACTTGAAAGTCCAATTGCTATACCTCGCATCTAAATGATCCTAAATAATGGAGGGATTTTCCTAAGGTGTTTTGTTTTTCTTTGTTTCTTTGTTTTAGTTTTAAGTGACTGATTACATATTTTAAGTCACGTGAAACTTCTGGAACCCAGGTGAAGGATATGGATAGATCATTATGGAGTTGTATGGATGGGTAAAACAGTTTCTCCAGTGGTCACAGGATACTTGCTCTTCTATGATACCTTCTGCAAAATCTACATTGTATGCAACAGTTCTCCCTAAACTGTGTTCATTATTGGATTTGATAGATATCAAAGCCTCCTAGGCATTTGCATTTAGTACCTTATTTTCCCTGAAAATAATAAGTTGCTTGGGAAAGGTTTAAATTTCATAAGTGTGTGTGACTTCATCTGAGTTATATTGAGCTGTTGTGTCATAAACTTTTCCAGGAAACCAAAAATAGCCTAGAATTTATTTTTGAACCAGGAAGTTTAGGTGACCTGGACCAAGAACAGCACAGGGAGCTTCCACCAATGGCAGTTACTTCTTGGTACGTGCATCTAGGCCAGTGGTCCTCAACCAGGGACAACTTTGTCCCCAACTCCCTCCCTGGGGACAGTTGTCAATGTCTGGAGATGTTTTTGGTTGTCAATACTGAGAAGGAGGTGCCACTGGCACTAGTGGTAGAGGTCAGGGATAAATATCCTACAGTGCACAGCAATCATCTGGCCCAAAATGTCAATAGTGCCAATTTTGAGTAACCCTGACTTAGAGGGAGTCTCTCTAGAATGGTAGCTCATTAAGGTCAGGAATCTGTTTTTCTTAGACTTCCTATTACAAGGCCTGGGACATGGTAGGTGCTTATTATAAATGACTGAATGGAAGAATGAATGAACAGTGTACTCTACGTTTCAGGAACTCATGATGTTACTTAGGAAAATGGAGTAATTCTTGCTTTTTCTTCGGTTTTATTTCAATAGCCTCTCTGACCAATGAGCACGGCCATACTTCACGACAGTAATGATGAAGATCCCAGTGTATTTAAGACGTAAATAGACACTCTTGCCTTGGCCCAAAATCTCAATCTGTAATGAGGAACTAACAATGAAGAACTGATGCTTGAAGCATTGATGACACTCTATCATTAGAAATGTAAGACTTTCTCTTTAGACCATGAATGGGCTCTTTCAATTTCAGATAGTGAGGGCAAATTAATTTTAAAATGTTCTATTATTGCCCAGTTATCTTTAGCAATCATAATGATTATTATAATAACACGAAAAGGGTTAATCTTTCCAGCCCACGTGGTGAACGGTTACATCTTTGACAAAATTTTTTCCAAACATTAATTGCCAAAATTTATCAAGCCAGCTAAAAGTTCAAGATGCTGTCATAAGGCCTCCAGGAATTAGAAAATATATTATGAATCTCTAATTTCCCGGGACTTTCTGCTCTCTTGGGGGTGAATTTTGGCTTGGAGCTCAGCTAAGAGGAGTTGGGTATGGATCTGTAAGTGTTTCTTCGAGAGCCATCACTTTGGTTTGGTCCTGGGACCTTTGGCAGCCACTAGATCCCCCAAAAAACATGCAATGGAGAATTGACATTCGTCAGGCAAGAACACAATGCCAGTTTTGGGGGTTTTTTGATATATATTTTTCTCAGTTAACCCTTACAGTCACTCCATAAGTATCATGATTTGGTTATTTTATAGATGTGGAGGTTGATGCTCAGAGAGGCTAATAAACTTCAGCAGGATCATTAAAATAAAAGTGGTGGAGTTTACATAGAACCTAGGTCTGTCTTATTCCAAAGCCTCAATTCTTTTTGGCTTCTCCATCTAATATTTGTTTACTGGGGCTCTGGCTAACTATAGGTGTGTTCCCTTACCCAGGTACTTCCTTTTCCCTATTGAAAAGAACACACATAAAATATGTAGAAAGTATGGTAAGCAGTAAAATAGATTGAAGATACATTTCAGTTTTTTTTTTTTTTAAACAGTGAAGCAGCAAGAACATTTCTTTCCTGAGCTAATATACTTAAAATTAGTTTTAAAATGCTCCTATATAAATCTACTATAATAAATCCAGTTTCTTTTCAAGAGGAACATTTGCAAGGGGCTTCCAGAATGTTCTATAAACCACCTCTCCTTATCTGTTTACACACACACACACAAAAGCACACATATGCATGATCCTCAAAGTAGTTTTGAAATGCTCACTACCTATGATTTATGAATTACTTAACTTTTCTAAACTCACGAGTAACAATAATAATTCCTTCCTCACAGGGTTATTGAAAGTATTGAATAAATTCACGAGGATAAGAGTGTAGAAGAGTGTAAGTACTTGGTGGTGATTTCTTTCCCAGATCTTCAGAGAGGACAAAGACCCTGAGTTTCCAGTAGCAGTATCTTGGTGCTACATGTGAAGATAACTTGGTTGATACTGCCTTGTCCCACCATTCTGGTGGATTTCCAGGGAAAGTCTTCAACTTAGTTCATTGTCAACAAATGAGCTGTGTAAAAATTGCTCTCTCAGCCCCATTCCAACCACCTGGAAATCATCCTTGAGTTGACTCTAGAACAGTCTGAAGCTGTATATTAGCACGACTTTATTCTCTGGACCCATCAATCACTGGGGAAAACAGAATGAAATATAAATTCTGGTGGCCTTCTGTAAGATACATAACTCTATAATGATGAAAACTTATAATTTGGGTGTGTATGTTTTTTTAAACAAACCTAAGAACCGTAAATCAAGGTGCATATAATCAAGAAATCCCCTATGGCTCTTCAACACACCAGATACCCCAAATTCTCTAAATAAACTGATCATGTTCCCATGACTACAAGCAGAATTGATCCCATTGTGCCTTTGTAAAAGTTCTTTTATAAATTAAAATTTTATTTGTTCAAAAAGATGTCTTCCTTTCTCCAAATGATATTTCCCAAAGGAGATATTTTGTTTACCACACCTAGGGAAAAATGTGTCTGTATTAAACCTGACTCTTATTTTAATAGAAATGGGAGACATGTTGCTTTTTTTTTTTTTCTCCATGGTCATTCTTTGACTGAACAATGTAATTGATGCTGAAAACTCTGCTCTCAGGCTGGATATAAGAGTTCAAAAAGTCTGGAAGTCTGGAAAAAATTATTCCCTTTTCTTATCACTTTGATGACTGATCTTAATAATTCCAGTGTGATATTTTCTTCACCAACCAAATGCTTAAGTTCACGTGTTTTGGTATTAGCACAGAAAGCAAATTGGACTAAAAATATATCACCAGCCAGTTTGCTTTATATAATGAATAGCTTTCTTTTCTGCCAATCAGGAAAATTATCTTCTAGGATAAAACCTGTGATTAACCTTGAAGAGCTCAAACTTGTATAAATGTTGGATTGATTTTGAGAAAGGACAAAAAAGTGACCATCAAATAGATCCTGGTTTATTCAGGAAAAAATAATTCTGCGTTGTTACCTGTTTCATTCACCTCAAAATACTCTACCCCATCTTGCTTCTTCAGATTCAATCTTCATTCCCAAATCACTCCCAAATTGCAGCTAAATACAGTACTTTTTAGGCTTGTCAAGTTGTGACTCCCTGAAAGTTAACTTGGAAATATCTAAGTGTCAGATGACCAAAGCAGACCTGTGATTTTATTTTAGGGAGAAGTGCCCAGTGGGAAAACCAAGTGATGTTTTACTTCAAAGGATTAAGTCAGGGTAGGAGAAAATGTGGTGTCCGGAAATATTACATTTAATGTTTCCTAGTCTTTTAGATGATCCCATTATGGCAAGAACAAACAAGTGAATTTACAATAATTTCAACCAAGCAGTGACACAAAAAATCCAAAAAAGGAAATGTGTGTGTATTCTAGAAACTGAAAGCTCTGGGGTTGATTAGTAATGAAATGTCTGTGGAATTAAAAATAACATCAGAAAGTTTTTTTTAGAATAATAATAAACTGTCAAAAGTATATCACCCTCCTCAAGATTCTGCTTGTTCCTTGCAAAGAGTTTCAACGTATTCTGGAGCAAGAGGAAAGTTCGCATCTGCAAAAGTACAGCTAAAGTGATGGATGCAAGGAAGAGAGAAAGACTTGTCTTTCCTTCTCCCTTCATTGTGGCGGCGGTAAAAAGCTCCAGGGCCTCCTGTCCGTGACCTTAGTCTTTTGCAGAGGGCCAGGGGGGTGCAGGCCGGACTCAAGCTTGCCTTTAGTCAGTGATCTGTGAATAGCTCTCGGTCCCTTAATGACGTGAGCGCAGGCTCCAAAGGGAGCGGGTGACTCAGAGCGCAAGAGGCACGGAGATTGCCTGAGCAGCCATTAGCACGTCATTGGTAATCCCAGCGACACCGTTCACATCCGCGGTATTTGTCTCCATGCTCTCTGAGGAAGGTTGTGAGGATGTTTTATTTAAGGGCTCTGGGCTGCCTTCTGCCTGACGGATTGCTTGTCTGCAGGGCTTACTAACACTTGCCGATCTTACAAGAGGAGAGGGCTGGGGGATGCGGAATTCCTAGTATAGTTACAGGCCACTTCCTTGAACGCAGACAGGATGCTTCTGCACTTTAGAAACTGCATGGTAAATGAAAACTGCAGCCCTAGTCCTTTCACTTTATGACAGAAAGAAGCAGAGACTCAGCCGAGATTGTACACGGCAAATTCTGTGTAATTCCATAAATATCTGTTAAACATCTAGGGAAGTATAAAATAGTGGTGAAGAGGTCGGTTTGTATAGTCCGATAAGGGTCCATCTGAATGCCAGTTCTGTTGCTTTCTATTTCTGTGACTTTAGGTGAATTACTTATGGTCTTTGAGCCCTGATTATTTTATCTGCAAAATGGAAATAACGGTGACCTCACAGGATTGCTGTAAAGATTAAATGATTGAAAGTATGTATATCACCACCTGGCAAATAATAAGCACAGAATCCGTGGTAACTATTTCTATTTCCTGGGCACTGGGTTAGGTGCTGGGCTATAGGAATCCATAAAATGCAGTTCATCCTTGGAAGAACCACAGCATAGGGAGAGACAGGCAAGGAGACAAAACAGCTGTAATGCAGTGTGATACATCTGCATTAGCACAGTGCTTCTAGGATGTCACTGTGTATGAGGATCACCTGCGCAGCTTGTAAAAATGAAGGTTTTGATTCAGTAGATCTGGGGCAGATCTAAGTGCATTTTTTACAAGCACCCAGGTGTTCATGATGACTCTGGTCCAAGGACCCTACTTTGCAGGAGCAGGAACCTAGAGCAATGTTTACAGTGCAACAGGGATAATTGAAGGCGCAGCAGATCCTGACTGTTCACCTCTGAGTTTCTGCCTTGTGGATGTTGGACCCTGAACCTTTTCCTCCCATCTTTCCATTCTCCTGCTTGCCACCAGGACCTCGCTCACATCCAATACCAAAATGCTAAGCAAAGGGAGGAAAAGCTCAATGAGAGGCATGTTTAGCCAGGACAACTTTCGGAAAAGGTAAATCTTGAGCCCCAACTTCAAGATAGTAGCGGACATGGGTGGTCACTTCAAAGGGTGAAAGGAAAAGGAGCAGAAAACTGTGCCTTTCCTGTCAAGTGCGTAAAATTGTTGGTTTAATATATTTCAAAAACCAGGGAATACGCAACGAGAGTTAAATATAGTTATTGAACATTTGCCACATTTATGAACTTCAAAAATGTTGCGAGAACATTTTTATTTTTTCCTTCTCACACGGGAGGCTTTGGAAATGTGTTCAATTAGCTCGGATACCAACCCCAGTGGGTGGGGAGTTCCATGTGCACCTCCCACGATTTCTTATGGGTGTAACTCCTGCAAGCAGCGCCAAGCAAACATCGCCCTGGCTGCTTTCCTTTCGACAACTGAAGTTTCATTCCAGGTCAGTCCTAGAGGCAATGCTTGGGCTTAATCTCAGGGCATTGGAGCAGTTAGGTTAGTACCCATTTGGTCTGCAAATCTGTGTTTGGGGATCTGACACTTCCTATCGTGGCTTCTCTGAATCATCAGCATGCCTCCTATTCATTCACACCTTCTGGACTCTGCTCACCCTGACACCAGGGCACCCTCCCAACTCTCCTCACCTGACTGAATTTTAAAACCTAGTTGATGATTCATTGTTCTGGTCAAGGCAATCTTCATCCCACATCGGATACTTCTTTTCTTTTCAACCAGACTGTCCTGCAACCCCTGTAAGACTTTAAGGTCTTTGTGTGTTTCAGTCTGTGTGTATCCTTCATACCACTTAGCTTTGAGCCATCTACACTGTAGGGGCCACAGACCTACTCACTAGCAGTGATTATGAGCCTCCGCTTTTCAGTTGGACAGTCCTGGATTTGAAGCCCAACCTTGCTGCTCAATAGCTGTCTAACCTCATGCAAAGCACATTAGCAACAACATGGCCACACTAACAGTGTTAATAATGACTCTCTTCTGAGTTCTTACTGGGTACCAGGCCATCGTGCAGATATTTTACATGTACTCTCTCATTCAATCATTATAATGACCTTATGAGGTGGACACCATAATGCTTGATCAAAGTCGCAACTTCATATGTGACATGTATTATTTACAGTAATTGCTGTTTCAGTAATAGCTACCTCTCCTGTAAATAAGATAATGTATGCACAAGATTTGTGACTGTGTGTGACACTAGTAAACATGCATATGTGAACCTTCATGCACACACGCCCACATGCTGAACCTATATACTTGGACAGCACAAGCACATAAAACCCATGATTTGAAATACCTGCTTCTATTCTTTCCTTCCCTATCTCAGTGATTCACATTACCACCCACCCACTCACGCAAGCCAATAACCTAAGATGTATCCTAGGTTCGTCCCATTCCTATCGCACCTATTATGTGCCACACACTGTTCTAAGCACTCTGTCATACCAACCGTATGAGGTCAGTATCAGTATACCTCACATTTTACATTTTAATAAAGCCTTAATACTCATACAATCCTTGGAGTAAGTACCACTAATGTCCTCATTTTACAGATGAGTAAACCAAGGCACAGAGTGAATAAATAACTGGCATGTGGTTCCGTGAGGAGGAGCTTGTATTTTACCCCAGCCTGGCCACTGTGTTATCCTCAACCCCATTTCTAACTGATTACCATGTCCTATTACTCTATTTTCTAAATGGTTTTTGAATCCCTACTCTTCTTTCAATCCCCACTGCCATCTCATGGAACTGTGGGCCCCTGTCACCTAGTTACTTTCCCTGCCTCCAGTTTTTCACCCTTTGTAAATCATCCTCTACCTGCTACAGCCATGAGTTTTCTATGGTGCACATATAATCACCAGTCTTTAGCTTATAATCTTTCAATGGTCTTAACTGCCTTTAGAATAAAGTCTAAGTTCCAAGGTCCTCTATATGTGGCCTCTCATCTTTTGTCTTCTACCTTCCCCATTTGTATTTTATAAGTGAATGAACTACTTTCAGTTACTAGAATTTCCTCTGTAGAAAGTTTCGATGGAAAAATAATAATACGGAACCAGATAGTGTATTAAGCCCTTTACATGTGATACTAACTCTTTCAATCCTCACACAACCCCATGAGGGCTGTTGCACTATAATCACCATACGAAACACAGAGTGGCTTACAAACTGAGGCACAGAGGGGTTAAGTAACTTGCCCAATTTCACATGGCTTGGATTTAAATCTAAGTGGTGTTGGCTCCAGAGTTCCTGTTCTTTGCCATCATGCTTGGAAAAGCAGGTAGGGCATGCTGATGCAGTGAAAACGTATTTGGAGGAAGACCAGCCCACCACCCAATCAGGTGGCTAAGGAGGCCTTAGTCTGGTCTACATCCTTGTAAGGTCCAGAAATCTGTTCTCAAAACTATTCCTACCTACAGTCACAATGACCTGATGTATGAAGCCAGAATGCCTGTTTACTAAATTACAATGAGATCTGTAACTCTCCATTGGATTAGCTAGACTACACAAACACAGCACCCTTTTAAGAGCACAGTATCAAAGCAGGGGGAACAAATCATATGCTTCTCATGCTTCATAACTTCAAATTCTGATAGCACTCTACTCTCCACTATGGGGATATAACTTTAAGGTGGGCAGGGTACCTGTGTTAGCATGACAGCAGCCTCCCCTCCCCACCCTTGTAGATAAGACTTGGATAGGCACTGACCTATTACTGCCTTACTCATCCTGTGGGAAAGTCCTATAATTATTTCTTTACGTATGTTAACATTCTTAATCTTGTTACAGGTATGAGAGCCATTCTTTCTTTAAATTTTGTTTCAAATATCTTAACTCCAATTCATAATGTGTAGATTCATTGTTTAATGCCTGGAGAGGAATCTTATTTCCTTTCCTTTCAAAAATGGTGGTCACTCAGAAACTGCATTCTGCCAAGTTTGCTCACAGCTCTATTGCTTTACACATGAGGTCCCACTACTCGACTAACACTAAATCATTTATCAAGACCTAACTCTTGCCTCTTTCGGTGACACATTGTTCAATTTTGCTAGGCTGGGCTGGGTAATCCACTTCTGTGTGTGCACTCTGTTCCTATCTCCTCAATAATGTATCTCACAATGTGTCTACTTATTCACACTTGTAATTACGTATTTAGTGTCTGTATTGTCTCTGCATATCTGGCTTAGAGTCTTTCATGAGGTTGTAGTCCAGATGTCAGTGGGACCGCAGTCATTTAATGGTTTCGCTTGGTCTGAAAGATCTGCTCCCAAGTTAGCTCACTCACATACCTACCCAGTTACTGCTGGTGGTTGGCAAGAGGCCTAAGTTTCTTGCTGGGTGACCCTGTCCTTATGGCTCCCTGAGTATCTTATAAAACATCAGCTGGTTTCCCCCAGAGCAAGTGCCCCAAGAGAACAAGATAGAAGAGACAGTGTCTTTTAAGACCCAGCCTCAAGAGTCATAAACTATCATTTCCACAATATCCTATTGGTTGCATAGATCAGTCTGGAAAGGGATTAGCAAGGGTGTGAACACCAGGAGGCAGGGATCTTCGGGCCACCTTGGAAGCTAATTACCACAACCTACACTTGCCTTTTTCTGTCCTGTGGGTTACAAGCACAGAGCCCAGTGCTTGTCAATAGTCAAGGCTTTCTAAATAGTAACTGGATTAAGAGAAGGAAGGAAGGAAGATAAGGAAGGAAAAAGAAGGAAAGAGAAAGGAAAGAACAATGAAGAAAAGAAGGAATTATAGTTATTTCTTTACCTCTGTCCCTGAGGATAGGAACTGGGATGTTCTTTAAAAATACTTTAGTTGAAGCAGTTTACTCTTAGTATGGAGTAGTATCTTCATGAATGTTAGTTGATTGAATGATTGAACATATGAGTGATAAATGCATGAATAAGTGCTGAATTAAATGAAATTGTCTTGTTTTCTGACTGATCAAAAGCTATCTGAGGATAAAAACTAGATCATTTTCTTTTTTACCCTTATTATGTCTATTATAGTACTAAGCTAATTTTAAGCCCCTACATTTCTTTTCTTTTTTTTTTGAGTTAATGTATGGATAATTGAGCAGGTCATAGAGGTCACTGCCCAATGAAGTTTATACATATTTTTTAGGTAGTTTCTTTGGTTTGGGAATATCATATATCAGCCCAGAAGCCCAGTTTCTCTTCCTCCTCTTCAACTCAGTCTAAACAGCAAAATAACAGTAGCTGGTATGTCAGTGGAAGACATTAATTTACTTCAAAAATAGTAGAGAGGGAGTCTCTACTGTTTTTGAAGTAAATGATTCTCAAATACAGGCATATCTTGTTTTATTGTGTTTTGCTTTATTGTGCTTCTCAGACATTTCATTTTTTACAAATGGAAGGTTTGTAGCGACCCTGCGTAGAGCAAGTCTACTGGTACACACTCCAATAGCATCTGCTCACTTTGTGTCTCTGTGTCATATTTTGGTAATGCTTGCAATTTTCAAACTTTTTTTATTATTACTATATTTGTTATGGTGATCTCTGATCAGTGATCTTTGATGTTACTATTGTAATTGTTATGGGGTGCCATGAACTGCACCCATATAAGATGATGAACTTAATCGATAAATGTTGTGTGTGTTCTGACAGCCCCATTGACCAACCATTTCCCCATTTCTCTCCTTCTGCTTGGGTCTCCCTATTCCCTGAGATACAACAATATTGAATTTAGGCCAATTAATAACCCTACAGTGGCCTCTAAGTGTTCAAATGAAAGGAAGAGTTGAACATCTCTCACTTTAAATCAAAAGCTAGGAATGATTAAGCTTAATGAGGAAGGCATGTTGAAAGCCAAGATAGGCCAAAGGCTAGGCCTCTCGTGCCACACAGTTAGCCAAGTTGTGAATGAAAAGGAAAAGTCCTTGAAGGAAACTGAAAGTGCTGCTCCAGTGAAAGTATGAATGATAAGAAAGTGAAACAACCTTATTGCTGACATGGTGAAAATTTGACTGGTCTGAATAGAAGATCCAACCAGCCACAACATTCCCTTAAGCCAAAGCCTAATCAAAGCCAAGGCTATAACTCTTTTCAATTCTCTGAATGCTGAGAGAGTTGATGAGGCTGTTGGAGAAAAGTTTGGAGCTGGCAGAAGTTGATTCATGAGGCTTAAAGAAAGACGCCATCTCTATAACATACAAGTGCAAGGTGAAGTAGCAAGTGCTGATGTAGAAGCTACAGGAAGTTATCCAGAAGGTCTAGCTGAGAAATTAATGAAGGTGTTTATACTAAACAAGAAATTTTCAATGTAGATGAAACAAGCTTATATTGGAAGAAGATGCCTTCTAGGACTGTCATAGCTAGAGAGGAGAAGTCAAAGCTTCAAAGCTTTAAACGACAAGCTGATTCTCTTCTTATGGGCTAATGCAGCTGGTGACTTCAAGTTGAAGCCAATGCTCATTTACCATTCTGAAAATCCTAGGACCCTTAAGAATTATGCTAAATCTACCCTGTGCTCTATAAATGGACCAACAAAGCCTGGATGAGAGCATAACTGTTTACAACATGGTTTACTGAATATTCTAAGCACACTGTTGAGACCTACTGCCAGAAAAAAAGATTCCTTTCAAAATATCACTGCTTATTGACAATATACCTTGTCACCCAAGAGCTCTGATGGAGACGTATAACTAGATTCATGTTCTTTATGCCTGCTATAACACAACATCCATTTTGTAGCCCATGGATCAAGGAGTAATTTCAACTTTCAAGTCCCATTACCTAAATACTTTTCATAAGGCTATATCTGCCATAGGTAGGGATTCCTCTGATGGATCAGGACAAGTCAGTTGAAAACCTTCTGGAAAGGATACACCATTCTATATGCCATTAGGAACATTCATGATTCAGGGGAAGAAGTCAAAATATCAACATTAACTGTAACTTGGAGGAAGCTGATTCCAACCCCCATGGATGACTTTGAGGGGTTCAAGACTTCAGTGGAGGGAAAAACTTCATGTGTGTTGGAAATAGCAAGAGAACTAGAATTAGCAGTATAGCCTGAATATGTGACTGAATTGCTGTTATCTCATGATAAAACTTTAATGGATGAGGAGTTACTTCTTATGGATGTATGAAGAAAGTGGTTTCTTGAGATGGAATCTACTCCTGGTGAAGATGTGATGAAGACAGTTGAAATGACAACAGAGAATTTAGAATATTACATAAAATTAGTTTATAAAGCAGAGGGAGGGTTTCAGAGGATTGATCCCAATTCTGCAAGAAGTTCTACTGTGGGTAAAATGCTATCAAACAGCATTTCATGTTACAGAGAAATCATTCATGAAGGTAAGAGTCAATCAATGTGGCAAACTTCATTGTTGTCGTATTTTAAGAAATTGCCACAGCCACCCCAACCTTCAGCAACACCACCCTGATCAGTCAGCAGCCATCAACACTGAGGCAAGACCCTCCATCAGCTGAAGGCTCAGATGATGGTTAGCATTTTTTAGCAATATAGTACTTTTTAACTAAGGTATGTACATTTTTTAAGACATAATGCTATTGCTCCCTTAAAACACTGTAGTATAGTGTAGACATGACTTTTATATTCACTGGAAACCAAAAAAATTGTGTGACTTGTTTTATTGAGCTATTCACTTGATTTCAGTGGTCTGGAACTGAACCCTCAGTATCTCTGATGTATGTCTGTATGTACAATGGAATATTATTCAGCCACGAGAAATGCGATAGCATGAATGGAACTTGAAGGCATTATACTAAGTGAGATAAGTCAGACAGAGGAAGACAAATATGATATCACTTACATGTGGAATTTCAAAAAGCTGAAGTTGAAGCAACAGAGAGTAGAATGGTGGTTACCAGAGGCTGGGAGGCAGCGGAATTGGAGAAATGTTGTTTAAGAGTATAAGTTTACAACTAGTAGATAAATCCTGGAGCTCCAATGCACAGCATAGTGATTATAGTCAACAATATTGTATTATAAATTTCAAAGTGTCTGAGAGACTAGATCTTAATTGTTCTCACCACAAAATAGAAATAATTATGTGCTGTGATAGACGTGTTAGCTAATGCTACAGTGGTAATCATACTGAAATATATAAATATATCAAATCAATGCACTGTAAACCTTAAACATACACAAGGTTATATGTCACTTAGATCTCAATACAAAATCTAAGCTTCTGAGTTTACTGGTATTGCTACTTGAGATACTTCTGTTAACCCAGGTCTTTAAGTATATTTCTCGTAAAGGAGATGATGTTTCCTTATTTTTGTATAGCACTGAATTGTTCACAGAATATTTTCATATTCATTCTCTCATTTAATGCTTACAATAACTGCATGAGATGGGTAATATCCCTGTTTTTAAGATTAAATGGCTGAATTTTTCCTAGGCCATGATTGCCCAAGGCCACATTATTTTGAATGCAGCAGAGCTAGAATTAGAACCAAAGATACCCTCTTCGAATTTTCAACATTTCCCTCCTGAACTGGAAATTATAGTGCATGTGTATGTATGTGATTTTATATTCTTTCTTTCTATATCCTGAAAACTCTGAGAAGTTTCTATTTTATTTAAAAAATATAGTCCCACTCTTTGTCACCCATAGACTTGTTAAGAGAATGACTGATACAATGGACAACAGTAGTGAATCTAGGCAGTGGGCAGTTTCTTTCATATGGGCAGAGCCAGAGAGCAGAAGCTGACTTTGGAAGAAGAGTGTTGCAGGCAGGTGGGGGGTGGAGTTAAGACAGTCTGGCAGGAGACACTCTACCCCAAGACTGATTCAAACATAGGACTCTTGGCCTGATGTCTTGGGCATATTTGGTTGAAAAACAGCAACAAAAGAAGAGATACATTCATATAACTTAAGAACAAGGGAATGCATTGTGCAGTCACAGGAAAATTACCCATAAATAAAATGCTAGAATTACAGCCAAGCCTCAAGGGATCTGGAAAATCATCAGACACCCATTCTCTGTCCTTGCTCTGTTTCTGAAGACACACCGGCTCTCATCTCTCCTTCTCCAGGCAGATATTTCATCCCTCTCTCTCAGCAGATTGGTCTTTTCTACTCACTCCCAATTGGTTTATATCTCCCCAACTTAGTGGTCTTTGCTTTGCATGGACTCTCTGCTTGGCTTGCTGCAAAATATAGTAACCCTTTTGTGTCCAGATTCTAAATGCATAGAAGAGGAAATATGATTCGCCAGTCTTGGGCCGATGCTTGTCACTGGTTCAATCGGCCATGATCAAGCAATGAGGTCACATGGTATGAATATCATAGTCCAAGGCTATAGGTTGGGCAGTACTCTAAGAAATAAGTATGGGTATCAACAAAAGTAATACAACTTTTGGTTCATCTAAGACCCTATGAAACCAAGGCTAAGAAGAGTGAAATTAGGACACATCTGCAGTACACTTCATGATCATTTGCAGGGTGACTTGACGTTGAACTTCTAAGCCATTTGTCTAGAAATCCTTAAGATGGCTCTATATAGGGGTAGCATTGCCCTTCTAGTCTGTGGTACAATAGAACTGGCAGCTGAGAAGAGCAGAGAGTCACTGGGGCAGAAAGTCAAGCAGATCATTAGGTTCTTTGAAACCAAAAGAGCCAATTCCTTATCTGGGTTAAAACTTCTCTGAAATTAAAATTTAGACTTTCTGGATAGGCCCAACATGGAGGTCTGGCTGCCTCAATAAAAATAACAACATGAAATCCCCAGGCAGCTGCTGGAGCAATACTTGTCATTGAGGAAGGCAGAAAATCAACATCTGATGAGCAACTATGTGCCAGGTACTTTACTTTGTTATTTAATTCTGTCATGGCAATCCTCTGAAGTCATCAACATCACTCCCATTTTACAAAGGAGGAAATGGGTTAAGTCATAAACAAGAAGTTCTCTGATGCTCGAGCTACCAGCCAGTCTAAGCCCCTTTTAATTTCAGTGCTCCTCTCTTTCTCCCCTCCCCTCCCTTACCTTTCTCCTTTCTTCCCCTCCCATCCCTTTCCTTCCCATCCCTTCCCTTTTTTCCCTTCCTTTTCCTTTCATTCCATTTCATTTTTCCTTTGAAGATTTCAGATCAGGCTGTGTGCTTCAGGCCATTTTCTCACACCATATTTGTTATGGATATGACTAGTCTGACCTGTGAGTGTTTGATTCCCTGCCTTTACCCAACCCATTGATACTGGTGATGCTGGACCCTATGATCCTACTCAGAGACCCAGGATTGCCTGTTCCTAGTTCCTGCCTGTCCTTATATGGCTGGTCATCCCAGAGTACTTGAGAGTCCTTCTTGGTTCAAGCACCACTGTTCTGAGTGTCATCTATTGCTATCACCATCACGGCCAATATTTACCACTCTCATATTATGGAATCTCCTTTATTTCTTGGCAGTCAACAGTTAGCATTTCTTTTTCAAACCAGAAATGTCCAAAGCATTTCTCATTATTAGCAAAAGGGTCTCAATACTCACACTTTCACTCTACTCAGATTTGGGTCCAAATGTGATTACAGTGAAACCAACTGTGATGATAAATCTGACCATCTCCTCTGTAACTCAATCATTTGGACACTAACAAAGGGAATTGTAGGGGCTTAAGGGAAGAGCCAGGACAGCAATTATAGGGCTGACCTTTAAAAGAGATATTGGAAATATTTAAGCCTTTACATTTAGGTTTGGTGGCAGAGCAAAAAAAGAAAAAAACAGTTATGATCATAGTTACCACCCTGAAGAGTAATTTCTTATGTGCCATTATAGTCTGTGTGACATTTAGGGCTGGAGGCCACATTGACACTTTGTGTAAGATGCTCTCTGAGATTTTTCAAAACAACTTTATTGAGGTATGATGTCATGTAAAAATTTGTATGTATCTAAAGTATACAACTTGAGTTTGGAGATAAGTATAACCCTATAAAATCATCACCACCATCAAGGACATAAACATATCCATCACCTCCCAAAGTTTCCTCCTGCCTCTTTGTTGTTAATATCATTTGCATGCATGCATGTGTGTGTGTGTGTGTGTGTATGTGTGTGTGGTAAGAATGTTTAATGTAAGATCTGCCATCCTGGCAAATTTTAGGTATACAATATAGTACTGTTAGCTATAGATACCGTGCTTTATAGTAGGTTTCTAGAACTTATTTATCTTACAAAACTGCCACTTTTCCCAGAAGAAGTAGAGAAAAAGAAAGAGACTGAAAGCTTATTTTGAGAAATAATGACAGAAAACCTACAACGGAGCCGCCATAAAACTCTCAGTGGATTTCTCAGCAGAAACCTTGCAGGCCAGGAGAGAGTGAGATGATACATTCACAGTGCTGAAAGAAAAAAACTGCCAACCAAGAATACTATACTCAGCAAAGCTGTCCTTCAGAAAGGAAGGAGAAATAAACACATTCCAAGACAAAGAAAAGCTGAGGGAGTTCATCATCACTAGACTTGCCTTACAAGAAATTACTGAAAGGAGTTCTTTTTCCTTTTTAAAATTTATAATATTACTTAAAAATTTTTTTCTTATTAGTATCCATTTTATACACATAAGTGTATACATGTCAATCCCAATCTCCCAATTTATCACACCACAATTCCCACCCCCCGCTACCTTCCCCTTCGGTGTCCATACGTTTTTTCTCTAATTCTGTGCTCAATTTCTGCTCTGCAAACTGGTTCATCTGTACCGTTTTCTACGTTCCACATATATGCATTAATATACGATATTTGTTTTTCTCTTTCTGACTTGCTTCACTCTGTATGACAGTCTCTAGATGCATCAACGTCTCTACAAATGACCCAGTTTCATTCCTTTTTATGGCTGAGTAATATTCCATTGTATATATGCACCACATCTTCTTTATCCATTCGTCTGTTGATGGGCATTTAGGTTGCTTCCATGACCTGGCTATTGTAAATAGTGCTGCAATGAACATTGAGGTGCATGTGTCTTTTTGAATTATGGTTTTCTCTGGGTATATACCCAGTAGTGGGATTGCTGGGTCATATAGTAATTCTATTTTTACTTTTTTAAGGAACCTCCATACTGTCCTCCATAGTGGCTGTATCAATTTACTTTCCCACCAACAGTGCAAGAAGGTTCCCTTTCCTCCACACCCTCTCTAGCATTTGTTGTTTGTAGATTTTCTGATGATGCCTATTCTAACTGGTGTGGGGTGATACCTCACTGTAGTTTTGATTAGCATTTCCTTAATAATTAGTGGTGTTGAGAAGCTTTTCATGTGCTTCTTGGCTATCTGTATGTCTTCTTTGGAGAAATGACTATTTGGGTCTTTTGCCCATTTTTGGATTGGGTTGTTTGTTTTTTTTAATATTGAGCTGCATGAGCCTGTTTATATATTTTGGAGATTAATCCTTTGTCTGATGATTGATTTGCAAATATTTTCTCCCATTCTGAGGGTTGTCTTTTCATCTTGTTTATGGTTTCCTTTGCTGTGCAAAAGCTTTGAAGTTTCATTAGGTCCCATTTGTTTATTTTTGTTTTTATTTCCATTACTCTAGGAGGTAGATCAAAAAGATCTTGCTGTGATTTATGTCAAAGACTGTTCTTCCTATGTTTTCCTCTAAGAGTTTTATAGTGCCTGGTCTTACATTTAGTTCTCTAATCCATTTTGAGTTTATTTTTGTGTATGGTGTTCTAATTTCATTCTTTTAAGTGTAACTGTCCAGTTTTCCCAGCACCACTTATTAAAGAGGCTGTCTTTTCTCCATTGTATATCCTTGCCTCCTTTGTCATAGAGTAGTTGACCATAGGTGCGTGGGTTTATCTCTGGGCTTTCTATCCTGTTCCATTAATCTAATTTCTGTTTTTGTGCCAGTACCATATTGTCTTGATTACTGTAGCTTTGTAGTATACTCTGAAGTCAGGGAGTCTGATTCCTCCAGCTATGTTTTTTTCCCTCAAGAATGCTTTGGCTATTCGGGGTCTTTTTTGTCTCAATACAAATTTTAAGAGTTTTTGTTCTACTTCTGTAAAATATACCATTGGTAATTTGATAGGGATTGCATTGAATCTGTAAATTGCTTTGGGTAGTATGGTCATTTTCACAATATTGATTCTTCCAATCCAAGAACATGTTATATCTCTCCATCTATTTGTATCATCTTTAATTTCTTTCATCAGTGTCTTAGTTTTCTGCATAAAGGTCTTTTGTCTCCCTGGGTAGGTTTATTCCTAGGTATTTTATTCTTTTTGTTGCAATGGTAAATGAGACTGTTTCCTTAACTTCTCTTTCAGATATTTCATCATTAGTGTATAGGAATTCAAGAGATTTCTGTGCATTAATTTTGTATCCCGCTACTTTACCAAATTCATTGATTACCTCTAGTAGTTTTCTGGTGGCATCTTTAGGATTCTCTATGTATATTATCATGTCATCTGCAAACAGTGACAATTTTACTTCTTCTTTTACAAATTGTATTCTTTTTATTTATTTTTATTCTCTGATTGCCGTGGCTAGGACTTCCAAAACTATGTTGAATAATAGTGGTGAGAGTGGACATCCATGTCTTGTTCCTGATCTTAGAGGAAATGCTTTCAGTTTTTCACCATTGAGAATGATGTTTGCTGTGGGTTTGTCATATATGGCCTTTATTATGTTGAGGTAGGTTCCCTCTATGCCCACTTTCTGGAGAGTTCTTATCATGAAAGGATGTTGAATTTTGTCAAAAGCTTTTTCTGCATCTATTGAGATAATCATATGGTTTTTATTCTTCAGTTTGTTACTATGGTGTATCACATTGATTTGCCTATATTGAAGAATCCTTGCATCCCTGGGATAAATCCCAGTTGATCATGGTGTATGATCCTTTTAATGTGCTGTTGGATTCTGTTTGCTAGTATTCTGGTGAGGATTTTTGCATCTATATTCATCAGTGATATTGCTCTGTAATTTTCTTTTTTTGTAATATCTTTGGTTTTGTTATCCAGGTGATGGTGGCCTCATAGAACGAGTTTGGGAGTGTTCCTTCCTCTGAAATTTTTTGGAAGAGTCTGAGAAGGATGGGTGTTAGCTCTTCTCTAAATGTTTGATAGAATTCACCTGTGAAGCCATCTGGTCCTGGACTTTTGTTTGTTGGAAGATTTTTAATCACAGTTTCAATTTCATTACTTGTGATTGGTCTGGTCATATTTTCCATTTCTTCCTGGTTCAGTCTTGGAAGGTTATACCTTTCTAAAAATTTGTCCATTTCTTCCAGGTTGTCCATTTTATTGGCATAGAGTTGCTTGTGGTAGTCTCTTAGGATGCTTTGTGTTTCTGTGGTGTGTGTTGTAACTTCTCCTTTTTCATTTCTAATTTTATTGATTTGAGTCCTCTCCCTCTTTTTCTTGATGACTCTGGCTAATGGTTTATCAATTTGTTTATCTTCTCAAAGAACCAGCTTTTAGTTTTATTGATTTTTGCTATTGTTTTCTTTGTTTCTATTTCATTTATTTCTGCTCTGATCTTTATGATTTCTTTCCTTCTGCTAACTTTGGGGTTTTTTTGTTCTTCTTTCTCTAGTTCCTTTAGGTGTAACGTTAGATTATTATTTGAGATGTTTCTTGTTTCTTGAGGTAGGCTTGCTTAGCTATAAACTTCCCTCTTAGAACAGCTTTTGCTGCATCCCATAGGTTTTGGATCATCGTATTTTCATTGTCATTTTTCTCTAGGTATTTTTTGATTTCCTCTTTGATTTCTTCAGTGATCTCTTGGTTATTTAGTAACGTATTGCTTAGCCTCCATGTGTTTGTGTTTTTTATGGTTTTTCCCTGTAATTGATTTCTAATCTCATTGCATTGTGGTCAGAAAAGATGCTTGATATGATTTCAATTTTCTTAAATTTACTGAGGCTTTATTTTTGACCCAGGAAGTGATCTGTCCTGGAGAATAGAATGTTCTGTGCACACTTTAGAAGAAAGTGTAATCTGCTGTTTTTGGATGGAATGTCCTATAAATATCAGTTAAATCTATCTGATCTATTGTGTCATTTAAAGATTGTGTTTCCATATTAATTTACTGTTTGGATGATCTGTCCATTGCTGTGAGGTGTTAAAATCCCCCACTATTATTGTGTTACTGTCAATTTCCTCTTTTAGAGCTGTTAGCAGTTGCCTTATGTATTGTGGTGCTCCTATGTTGGGTGCATATATATTTATAGTTGTTACATCTTCTTCTTGGATTGATCCCTTGATCATTACATAATGTCCTTCCTTGTCTTTTATAACATTCTTTATTTTAAAGTCTATTTTATCTGATATGAGTATTGCTACTCCAGCTTTTTTTGATTTCCATTTACATGGAATATCTTTTCCCATTCCCTCAATTTCATTCTGTATGTGTCACTAGGTGTGAAGTGGGTGTCTTGTAGACAGCATATATATGGGTCTTGCTTTTGTATCCATTCAACAAGCCTGTGTCTTTTGGTTGGAGCTTTTAATCCATTCACGCTTAAGGTAATTATTGATATGTATGTTCCTATTACCATTTTCTTAATTGTTTTGCATTTGGTTTTGTAGGTCCTTTTCCTCTCTTGTGTTTCCCACTTAGAGAAGTTCCTTTAGCATTTGTTGTAGAGCTGGTTTGGTGGTGCTGAATTCTCTTAGCTTTTGCTTGTCTGTAAAGCTTTTGATTTCTCCATCAAACCTGAGTGAGATCCTCACTGGGTAGAGTAATCTTGGTTGTAGGTTCTTCCCTTTCATCACTTTAAGTATATCATGCCACTCCCTTCTGCTTTGTAGAGTTTCTGCTGAGAAATCAGCTGTTAACCTTATGGGAGTTCCCTCGTATGTTATTTGTCCTTCTTCCCCTGTTGCTTTCAATAATTTTTCTTTGTCTTTAATTTTTGCCTATTTGATTACTATGTGTCTTGGCATGTTTCTCCTTGCATTTATCCTGTATGGGACTCTCTGCACTTCCTGGACTTGGGTCGCTATTTCCTTTCCCTTGTTAGAGATGTTTTCGGCTATAATCTCTTCAAGTATTTTCTCGGGTCCTTTCTCTCTCTCTTCTCCTTCTGGGACCGCTATAATGTGAATATTGTTGCATTTAATGTTGTCCCAGAGGTCTCTTAGACTGTCTTCCTTTCCTTTCATTCTTTTTTCTTTATTCTGTTCTGCACCAGTGAATTCCACCATTCTGTCTTCCAAGTCACTTATCTGTTCTTCTGCCTCAGTTATTCTGCTATTGATTCCTTCTAGTGTATTTTTCATTTCAGTTATTGTATTGTTCATCTCTGTTTGTTTGTTCTTTAATTCTTCTAGATCTTTTTTCAACATTTCTTGCATCTTCTCGATCTTTGCCTCCATTCTTTTTCCGAGGTCCTGGATCATCTTCACTATCATTATTCTGAACTGTTTTTCTGGAAGATTGCCTATCTCCATTTCATTTAGTTGTTTTTCTGGGGTTTTATCTTGTTCCTTCATCTGGTACATAGCCCTCTGCCTTTTCATCTTGTCTTTCTGTGAATGTGGGTTTTGTTCCACAGGCTGCAGGATTGTAGTTCTTCTTGCTTCTGCTGTCTGCCCTCTAGTGGATGAGGCTATCTAAGAGGTTTGTGGAAGTTTCCTGATGGGAGGGATTGGTGGTGGGTAGAGCTGGCTGTTGCTCTTGTGGGCAGAGCTCAGTCGAGTTCTTTTTGTTTAGTATAGTTGATTTACAGTATTATATTTGTTTCAGGTGTACAGCATAGTGATTCAGTATTTTTGCAGATTATATTCCATTATAAGTTTTTACAAAATAGTGGCTATAATTCCCTTTGCTACACAATATATCCTTGTTTCTTTTCTATTTTATACATAGTAGTTTGCATTTGTTAATCCCATAGCCTTAATTTACCCTTCCCCCCATTCCCTCTTCCCTTTGGGAACCACAAGTTTGTCTTCTATGTCTGTGAGTCTGTTTCTGTTTTGCATGTACATGCAATTGCATTATTTTTTAGATTCCACATATAAGTGATATCATACAGTGTTTGTCTTTCTCTGTCTGACTTATTTCATTAAGCATAATATTGTCTAGGTACATCCATGTTGCTGTAAATGGCAGAATTTCATTTTTTATGACTGAGTAATATTCCATTATGTATATATATATACCACATCTTCTTTATCCATTTGTCTATTGATGGACACTTGGGTTGCTTCCATGTCTTGGTTAATGTAAATAGTGCTGCTATGAACAGTGGGATGCATGTATCTTCTTGAATTAGCGTTTTTATTTTTCTTTCTGGATATATACTCAGGAGTGGAATTCTGAAAGGAGTTCTTAAAGGGGAAATAAAAGGAACCTAATTAGCAACATGAAAACATATGAAAGTATAAAACTCACTGTAAAAGTAGATATGTAGTCAGGTTTACAATGCTTTAATACTGTAATGATTGTGTGTATGTGACTTTTAACTCTCTGAGTTTTTCTTTGCTTCCTCTATCTCCTTTTAAAAAATCATAACAATATTACTACTGTTGTTAGAAAAAAGAAAACAAATAAGAATTCCCTCCTTATCACACACCAGTCTTGCTCCCCTATCCTCTACTCCACCAGCATCTCTGTAACATAAATGAAATGTAAATGTTCCAGTCCTCATTTTATATAAATTTTCAGCAATATTTGACACTCTTATCCACTGCCTTTTTACTTTACTCTCCTGATTTTTTCCTCCTACTGCCTTGGCTACTTTTTTTAGGATTCTTTGGGAGATTCTTGTCTTATATCTGACCTTCACACAGCCAACACTTATATAGATTTTAGTATATGCTAGGCACTCTTCTAAGTACCCTATGTATACTATATCAATAAGTCCTTGTAAAATCCTATGAGAGGTTATCCTGTCTTTACAGATTAGAAAATTGAGACACAGAAAATTTAAATAACTCTCAAATCTGGGAATTTGAACCTAGGAAATATAACTCCAGAATCCCTGTTCTTGGCAACTACTGTAGACTGCTTCTGTTTATTGGAATTCCTCAGGATCTTATTCCTAAGCCTTCTTAGCTTCTCACTTTATGCTTCCCTTCCAGGCAGTCACAGCAGTTGCCTTAAATTACCATCAGAAGTCTAATAACCTCCCAAATTATTTGGATAGTTCTGACTTCCCTTCTTATATTCAGTGTTTTACTAAACATTTCCACTAAGTATCCAACAGAGACCTCAAATGAAACATCTGCTTATTCTTAGAAACTTTATACATCTCCTTCATACCACTTGTCACAATCGCAATTAAATAATTAACTGTATAATTATTTGCTTCTGTTTATCTTCTCTGTTACAATGAAAGCTTGATGAGGGCAGGAAACCTGACTGTCTTGTTCATCATGGTGGCCGCAACTCTTAACATAGTGCCCGGCACATTATAGTTTCTCAAAAATACTTTGAATGAAAGAATTCATTTGAATTCATTTGAATGAAAAATTCTTTGAATGAAAGAATAACTGAAGGGATAGTAAAGGGATTTGTAAAAAGGAAAAAGAGTCATTTTCAGTCCTATTACACTTTCTATTTCAATGTGCAATCTCTGTCAATCGCTTGCATACATTTTAACTAAATTGTATTCATAGGGAGTAAAAAATGTAGTATTCTGTTCTTTTTACCTAACATAAAATATTTAAATAGTTTCCATAGATATCTTATCATGTTAATGTTGCAGATGTTAACTAACAATCCTCTATTGTTGTATTTTCTCTCATCATTCAGGTATTATAGGCATATTTGTAATAAACTTTTTTTTTCCCCACAGAGCTATATTATTCTTGTGAAACATTTCCTTAACATAAATCCTTGGAATTATTCTAAGTTTAAATGGCATGAACACTGTTATGGTTCTTGATATATATTACAAAATTATTATACAAAATTGTTGTGTCGATATCACCAGAAACACTAGATAAGGTTTTCTTCAGCATTGGAAATAATAACTCAGATTCTGCATGCAAACTTAAGGGAGCTGCAGAAACACAGGTGGAATGTTTTTCATGAACAAAGAATCTTGCTCCTGGTAGCTAATTTTGTCCAATTGTATTGACTTTTTATCAATCTCTTTAAAATATTTTTTTATTGTGGTAAAATACGTATAACATAAAATTTACCATTTTAACAATTTTAAAGTATATAATAAGTGGCATTAAGTAATTCAAAATGTTGTACAACCAACGTTACTATTTAGTTCCAGAACTTTTTCATCATCCCAAACAGAAACCCCATACCTGTTAATCAGTCACTCCTCATTCCTCCCTTCCCCTAGGCTCTGGCAATCACTCATCTGCTTTAGATCTCTATGGATTTACCTATTCTGGCTATTTTACATAAATGAAATCAGGTGTCTAAATAACAACTTGTACTTGAATATTCATAGCAACTTCATTTATAATAGCCAAAATGTGGAAACAACTCAAATAAATATCCATCAAGAGAAAATGGATTAAAAAATGATATATCTATACAATAGAATATTATTTAGCCATAAAAAGAAATGAATTAGTGACACATGCTATGATGTGAATAAACCTTGAAATCATATGCTAAGTGAAAGAAACCAGACACCCATCTCTCTTTATTCTTCACTAAATCATTTAAACAGTGTACATCAATGCAAACAGCTTAAGAAGATGAAGTACATTTGAAAGGAGCCAAAGATGCAGCAAAAGGTCAACCTAAAACACTCATTTGCTGGGACTGACTTTATGCTAATTGAATTCAACAAACATTTATTAAGTACCAGCTGGGAGTCAGGCCCTGCTCTATATGCTAAGGCTACAAAATGAATCAAAAACAACCCCTGATTCAAAGCAGGTCATACCCTTGTAGAGATATAAACATGTAAATACATCATTACTATAGTGTATTATGCTGAACTATATATTCTGTGCTATGAGAGTTCAACTGAGGGAAAACTAATTCTATCCAGGAGGGTCCAGGAAAGATACAAAAAGGAGGTATCGCTTTTGTTTGGCTCTAAACTATCAGGAGGGGTTGTCAGGGAGGGAACTGGAGTGCACCTTTATGGGGGCAAGAAAGCATAGAACAGGAAAATGTCTTTAGCTTTCTCCTTTCCTTTTTGCCGACTCAGGTCTCTTCCCTTGGCCCTGCAATTGGTGGTTCCTCCTCAAATCACCAGTTTTAACATAAACTTAAATAATTTTGGTTTTATTCTATCAAAAAAAGATCTAGAATATTATAAATTTGGGCAAGATTGGAGCTTTGTTCTTGCTCAATGATGTTAATAATTTGTCAATATTGATAATGTCACTATTAATTGACATTAATAACGTGTATATTGAATGCTACCTAATTTTCTGTTCATTTCCATTGGTTTATAAGAAGAAATAGGATAGGGATTTAGTGATGTTATATGGAAGAGTAAAAGTTCACTAATTGTGAGAACTAAAATCATGTTAATTTCAAATGTTTATGTCTGGTCCTTACAATGAATGAAGGGCTGAGTCTACAGTCTCTGACTCTGAGTCCACGTAGTACAGAATGAGCATCACAAATATGCAGCATATGTACTCTCATGACTCCCTCCCATTCCATGACAGGGATCTAATTGATAATGACACTTTTTGTTGATGAACCTGAACATGCCTCTGAATGCCTTTTCAGATAGGCAGCTATGTCATGATGAGTCAGCAGCAACTGATAAAATTCCATTTGCTATATCCCCTAGAGAGGAGAATATACTGGGTTTGAGTGTCAGAAGTTGTGGGTTTGAGGCCCAGTTCTTTCTTTAACAAGTTAGATAACTTCTCTGAACCTCAGTTTTTTCAGCAGGAAAAATCTACTAATAACTACTTTAAAGATTGTTGTTGGAGGATGAAAAAGGTCAAATATGTGAAAGGGCACAGCTCCAGTAACTTAGCAGGTGCTCAATAGATAAGTTTAGTGAAATCAGGATCCCTGTGACTTGTCTAAATCCTTCTGCATCTTGCTTTCATGCATCTAAATGACAGCTGCTTCTATTATTGCCAGTGTTCCTGCCATTCTTCCTTTTACCCAAAGGAGAAAACTGAGAGCTCTCTTCTACCTCCCTCTCTTTTGGCCTTCATCACTAAATTCTGTTAATTTATTGTGAAGCCACTCTTATTTCTTCCTCTTCTTCTGAGCTGACCTAGCACCACCCTGACACCAGTGATGGTTCATCACCACAAGCCTGAATAACTTCATTAGCTTCTTGCCTTTCCTTCCTCTTATTCCAGGGTTTTTCAGTCTCTCCTCTGTTAACATTTTGGGCTGGATGGCTCTTCATTGTGAGGGGTGCTGTAGGAGGTTTAACAGCATTCCTGACCTCTACCCACCAGAGGACAGTAGCAATTTCCTGGTTGTGACAACCCAAAATGTCTTCAGACATTGCCAAATACTCCTTGATGTGGAGAGGGGAGATAAATGTCCTAAGTCAAGAACCACTGCTATAGTCTCTGCCTTTTAAATCATTTCATCCAAGTTGTGAGATTAATTACCTACAAATAGTGTTCTTCTATATTGTCTCAGTTCAAGAACAGTCAATAGACTCCTATTTCCCAAAGTCTTTAATATTTTTGCCTAGCTGTCAAGTTCATCAATAGTTGGCCCTAGTTATCTTTCTTTAGACTTTTCAAACTTTAATATGGCTTTTCAAACTTTAATGTGCTTATAAATCACCAGGAACTCTTTTTAAAGGCAAATTCTGCTTTAGTAGGTCTGGGTGGGCTCTGAGATTCTGCTTTTCTGACAAGGTCCCTGCTGAAGTTGATGCTGCCTGTCCACAGAGAACTTTGAGTAGCTTTGAAAGACATTAATTTAGTGATTCAGCATCTTCTGAGGGCTCATTAAGGACAAGGTCCTACTTAAGAGGAGCTCACAGACCAGCAGGAAAGAGAGAAAGAAATAAGCAAATAACTGTAGGAAAAGCTCATATTTGTTATCATGAGTAGGACTACGGTGATATAGAGATGTAAGTGAGTGAGAAATTCATTCTGTCTGGGCTGATAGGTAAGTGAAGGGTGAAGAGAAAATAAGTAATAATCAGAGAACGCTTTGATGAGGAAATGATTTTTTTGGGGGGGGGCCTGAAGAACTTGGAGGTGGTCTACCAGGTGGAGAGGAAAGTGCCTAAACAGGAAGCGGGAAGAGCATGAGCAGACCAGAGAGAAATAAAAATGCATAAGATGTTGAAGAACCCGTGTTCGGTATGGCTAGAGTACACGTTGACACTGGAGAGGGTCTCAGGAAACTGCCTTCAGATTAAGAAATGCCTTGTCTATCATACTATGTATTTGATATTTATTATGTAAGCAAGACGAATGCATTGAAGGTTTTGAAATAGGAAAACCACATGATCAGATATATGTGTTTGAAAGATCATGCTATTGGCAATGTGGGTGGTGGATTACAATGAGGACCATCCGGGAATCAAGCCAGGCTGCTAGGAGGGCGCCTTGTCTAGGATGAGAACCCCAGGAGCTGTGGTGAGCTAGAGCTGACACACCAGCCCTGAGAGTCTATTGTGGGGACCTCTTCCCAACTCAATGTGCCATCATGTTGGTTGATTGAAATGGGCCGTAATGGGAATATATACATCACTAAAATTGGCAAATGCCAGAAACGTTTCCCTGACAGCTGGGTGTTAAGCATTTGCTGGTACACCACTGAGTGGAAGAGACTGACATAGCCAGGTGTCAGAGCCAGCTGGAGGTGAGTTATTAGATGTGCCAGAATGAAGGACAAGAATGTATCATAGATAACATGCCCTCATTTAAGCAACTGGGTAGATTCAGCTTTTTAATGCAATAAATATTTATTGAGAGCCCACTGTATGTCTGGCACTAGTACTCTTCCAAATACCTGCCTTCATGGAGCCTACATTCTACGGATGTGGTGTCATTAGCTGAGACAGGGAAGATGGGGTGTGTATGTGTGTGTGTGTGAAAGACACTTCTTTTAGTTTCGAATATGGACAGTATCCAGGTGCAGTTTTTCAGTCGTAAACACACAGCCATATCCTGTGGTTTACTTTCTAAAGCATTTCACATTCAACTTTAATTCAATGTTTACAATAATTTGTAGGGCAGATGGAAGAGGTATCTATTGCCCAGATAGGAAAATCTAAGGCTCAGCTATTTGAAGAGATTTGCTCAGTCACTGAGCAAGTTGGTGTCAGAGTCAGGATTTGAATCCTGGGTTTGTGACAACTAGCCTAGTCTTCTGTCCCCAGTGCCCACTCCACTGTCTGCTTAATGATCAGCGCAGATGTTCTGATGAAGCAAGTAATGGAAACTTTCCTCGCCATACCACGCCATTTTCACCCGCAGAGGGCTTCCGCAACTGTGATCTCAGTTACTCGTCACAGCCCTAGGTGCTACTGCGCGGCGTTCATTTGGGCTTGGTGCTAGGTGCAGAGTAGTTGAGGAGTCGTGGGATCCCAGCTTCCAGCTGCAAGCCGTGGTTGCTCTGATTATATGAGCAGTGGTTTTGCCTGCCATTGCTATCAGAGACCAAGCATCTCCCAGTCTTGTTACTGCTTCAGCTCCTGAACCCTTTTTATCTCACTCATTTCTGTCACCAAATGACATACCAATAACTCAGTCTGTCACTAAATAGTAGTAATAATAATAATGAAAAAAAACAGTAAAAAGAAATAGTAGTAGAATAGATATCTGTTGAATTCTGAGACACTATCCATAAAATATCCTTAAAATAGAAAATGTACCAGCCTGGTCTAGAAAATTATAATTTAAATATTAAGTTTATAATATTATACTACAATATTTAAAGGGAAGAAATAGAATGCATAATGCAATAGATTTAGGAAACAGAGGCTGCAATTGCTCAAGAGTCAGAGGTTAATAAAAGCAAATGCTTCTCATGTTTGGGATTGGCAAATGCCTCCCTACACACATTTGCGCGGACACCCGGACAGAACGGGAACTGTGTCCTAAATGGCATATCACGTTAACTTTCCAAAGTACAGCTACTTTCACATAACTAGCTTCCCCTTCTTCTTTTGTAAAAGCATTTTTGCGTGCACATGAGTATATGTCTGAATATATATTTATATATGAGACTATATATATAGATATGAGTGTATCTAAAGCAGCTACAGTAGTGTTGCTTGGCTGAGTGGGAGGTGATACAGGACTGTGCTATTAGTGAGCGGGGAGGTAGGAGGTGGCCATGGCTGATGGGCAGGAGTGTGAGGTAATAGCAGGGTAATACTGTCTGCAGGTATTTTTAGATGACTCCAGAATGAGAAGATGTTGGTTGGTGGCAATGGTCTTTCTTCCTCTAGAACACAGTGATGAAACATGCATAATAAGAACATAAGGATTGCCAATTTGGAGCAGACCTTTTGTCCAGTCAGCCTAGAACCATCGATAATAGAGGTACCAACAGCTGTGTTGTGGGAGAGTAGGTTTTTAATCTTTCTTGGCATCCTCCATGAATGTTAGAGACCTTGCTCTTGAAATACTGGGTTTCCCTTAATAAGTCGCTCTAGATGTGTCATCTTTTAATCTATTTCAGTCTTTTAAATAAATGTTGGCCTGGACGATTTCTGGGGAGAAAGTGTTTCTTGGTTTGGCAAATTTGCTATCCACTGTCTGGAGCAGAATGTCTTTAATTTATCCTCAACATATGTGTTTTTTTCCAAGCTTTAAGGGGGCACAATAGTTATAGTGTTCCAAAATTTAGTTCATTTTGCAGGATTTTTAGCTTATCATCATGTTTTCCCCATGAGAAATATAATAACATAAGCAAATGAGTTATGAAGATAAGAATGTTCTAGAAGTTTCTATAAGTTATAAAGTTTTTATAATTTCTACTGTTGTTTTTAACTCATGTTCAAAACCTAGGAGTTATCTCTACTTCACATCCAAACATTTTGTAGGTCCTGGTCATTTTGTCAAATAGCTTATCTACTTTTGTGATGTTGTTTTAAAGTCTAAATGCTACTTGCAACAGAAGAGTTTCTTTGGGAGCTTTATCCCCAAGAAAATGAAAAACATTCACTGGCCAGACCAATCTTAAACTTTTTCATACCACATCTGCCATTCTTCTCAGTGATGTGCAAGACCAAGTCTTTTTCACCTGGAAAGCCGGTATCTGAGATACAGGGTAAAAGCTCTTTCATAATTTTCTTTTAACTTAGGAATATTCTAAAGTGTTCTAGAGAAATTTTGAACAAATACCCACATTAGAACAGTACTTTAAGAAGCAAGCTACTCAAAAATATTGGTTAGAGGACCCTTAAAGTGATTGGTGATATGTTGATATACTTACTCCTTTTATTTTCACATTCAAGTACTGCTTGTTTTTGCATACAATCTTCCTATAACTTTGTTTTCCAAAAAATATAGTTAATATGTGTATGTATAGATTCATAATTTGCTCTTAAGACTTCAATTTTGCTTTTGTAAATCTTTTCTTGTGTTTTCCATTTCAGAAAATGGCACCTCCCTCCAAAGAGTTACTCATGAACAAAACCTAGAGTGTTCCCCCTTCACATCCAGTCACCTCCCAGTTCCTGTATAGTCCATTCACTTTTCTCCATCTGTACTCCCACAACTTAGTCCAATAATAATCTCTTGCATGAGCTCTAGCAATAACCTCCAAACTGTCTCCTTGTATTCACTCTAAGCTTCTCTCTTTTCCCCTTTGTGTCATCAAATGTTGCTGTGACCTCTTCCTAGAATGTTCATCTTCTCACTTCCCCCATGCATGCCCTGATACACATGGGCACACACACATCCCTGCATTCTTCACCTAGCTAACTCCTACTCACTGTTTTAGCCTTTCCCTCAAAAGGGACTTCACAAGGAGACCAGGGTTGATCATTCAATTTCCCAGTCTAAGTTTCATCTTGCAGGTTACATCTGCTAATAGGCCCTTTCTAATTTTCTGTTAAAACATCAGCACAATTCTAAATATATAACTTCTCTGTGATTCTTTTATGTCTGTCTTCCCTACTGGACCATAGTGTCAGTTAGGGCAAAGAACTCTTTTGTCTGGTTCACTGCTACATCCCCAGCACTTAAGATTTGTCCTCATATGTTGTAGCTACCCATTCAGTAAATGTTTATCAGATTAATAAAGATTGCCCTGTAAATCTTACAGTGGTCTCTTTTAATGCAATCCATTTCTAACCTTACTGTTTAGGGCACTCAGTAGTATCAAGTTAATCAAGTGATGTCCCTTCCAAGTAGATACCGAAGTCATATGCCTCAGATCATACCACCAGCAAACTTGGGAAAATAATCTGAATATCCCTGGCTTATACCTGGAAAATCTCAGTCATCCTAAATGACTTTGTTTAAAGAATCCTCAGAAATACAAAAGGGCTATTGCATTCTATCAGGGAGAATTTTCATAAATTTTCTCAGGTTATTTGACATTCTCATTTCTACTATTTGCCTTGTCAAAAGAAAAACAAAACAAAAAAACCCAGTTTGTCTACATAATTGTCTTGAAGCCAGGATATGTAATATTAGTCAACATGCATAAATCAATTTTTAATCAGTTCTCTAGTACTTACAACATTGGAGTATACAGGCTTGACGTGTGTGGCATGCACATTCCCTCCTGAGAAGACTAGGTCCTTTGACGCTGGTAAAGTGGTTTTGTTATTTATAGCAAGGATAGACCTTAAAGAGCAGTCTATCAGCAGCTGTTTTCCCTTCAAGAATCACACTTTTGGTTTTGTCTTTTGGAGTCAACCCCCCTAGCAGGCCTAGCAGCTTAAGTGAGTGAATAAATAAAAAGAGGAATGTGTAAATTTAGGGCAAAAAGACAAATTAAAAGAGAATGAATATACTGTTTTCTGTAACCAAGTTATGGAATCACTAACTGGGCCTCCACCTCTGAAAGTCTGTTGGAGGAATAAATACCACTGGTTTCCTAGAGGAATTAGACAGGCACACTGAATAGAGAGTTTGTCACTTGGCAGAACCTATCCTTGCCCTTGACCACTGGAAGGGAGTTAGAAAATTATGTCTTCCCCAAGAGGACTTTCCAGCAATTGTGCTAGGAAGAAAGGTTTTGATGGCAATGAAGAGTATTATAGAATTACAAAAGTGAGGATGAAATTCATTAAGGAAAACTGGATAGTTTTAATATCTTTGTTATACAATTTTAAGAAATTTTTTTGTTTGTATTATGTGCTATCAAACTCTGCCTTCTCAATGATTAGTATCAATGATTGAGAAGAGGACAATTTTCTTTCTTACAGTAGTCTACAAGGCTGGCAGGATCTGGATCACATCCCAACAAATTATATTTTCAGAACCTTCCCCCTCTTTCTATCTTCTTTCACCTTGTTGACTAAAACTTGCTAAAGTAAGGCTTTTATCTGATCCCAAACCAAATCCGCCTGTTTCATAAGACAACTGTACTTTGGGTTGATATTTAACTAGAGGTGACAAGAAAATATGTAGTAGAAGGGATATACAATTTTAGGGACATAAGTAGTAAAACTTAAAACCTGGGTTTGAGTTCTGACTACTCCTTACCAGATACACCATCTTGACCTATTACATAACAGTTTCAAGCCTTTCTTTCTTCATCCCTAAAAGAAGGCTGATCCTGATACCTGTCTGATTATAGGGTTATAATAAAAATTTAATGTGATAATGACTGTAAAAAGTGCTTGATAAGCTGAAAAAAAATCTCTACACTCATTAGTTACTATTGTCACTAATTAGTAATATAGACTTTTTGTATCATTGACAATTACTAGGGCATTTGATCATAAATTTAGCCAAGTGTTCTCCTAAGACTGCTGATATTTAAATAAACATGCCAATTACCTGTGGAATTAGAGACTTTATATTCTATCTCTGTATTAAGTCAAGCAGAGTGTTTGATAATAATTTATAATAATTTAATAATAATAATTTTAATATAATTTTTATTAATAAATTTTATTATTATATATAATAATTCTATTATTATTTATAATTTTTATTAATAATAAATAATTTAAAATATAATAATTTAATAATAATTTATATTATTATGCAGAAGATGATACTCTCTGCCTTTGTAGAGGTTTGATATAAAAATTATCCATTTGAACAATCTTTCTCTGACTTTTGTAGAACTGAGGTGAAAGACAGCGTCTATGCTATTGTGATACAGCATCCCTCTTGCTAGTTTTACATGATAAATTCCTCCTTGATTCAAATCCCAGGAGAAGTTCTAACTCTACCTAGGTTTAAACCCTTGCTATGACAGGAAATGGAATTGGTATAACTCAATGTTTTTGCATTTTTGTGAGATTTATCAGAATGTTTAGAGCCAGTTTTTTTCAAATCTATCAGAATGCTTGCCCAACCTATCCAAAGATGCACAAGAGCATCTTTGCTGCGAAATTATTCTAGTTAAGGGGAGTCTCTGGTTTGCTTTAAGTTACATTTTGTATTAGCTAGTAAGTTGCTTTCCATTTTTTTGGAATTGATGGGGTATAAATCTTAAATATACAAATAACCATAGTTAGGACAAGGATGTTAAAGGATTCTGGTTTCCTATGGCTTAGTGAACAATCACACGTTGTATATTCAACTCTATATCTCTTCACGACTCAACCTGATACAGAGAAAATTGACCGCATTGTGTAGTGAGCTGCTTTACAATAAAACTTTACTACTTAAAAAAAAAATTCCCAACTTCCAGAGGAATATTGTGGTTGAATTGTTCATCTCCTTCAATTGCCTCCACTACACCCTGCCACTGTAAAATAACATTTTGATTCTTATTCTCTACTTCCACAGAAAATTCACATTTCTGCCTCCCTATCTTCTTTGTTCCATGCAGGACCTCTTGACAGCACCTTGTCTCCTCCAGTGGTTTCTCTGAAGTCTGGGTGCTCGACAGGAGACCTGACATGCAGGAGGCAAAGCAGGACCATGCTTCTCCTACTTGTCCTCTCTAGAGTCAACCTCTTGAGCTGCTCTTTCATGTCTTACTAAACAATCTCACAAGGCCACATTCTTTTAAGCACTTGTGTTTTAAGTAAGATAAAAGAGAATTTGATCCACCAGAATATGCCTTGAGGTTTGCATCTTACCAAGGCCAATCTTGTCAACTTTTTAGATTCTCGTTTCTTGTGTCAAAGGATTAAAGTCCAATTAAAACCCATCTGAATAACAAGCTACGTTCCATCTGACATTTAGAAATAATAACAAAAAAAGTTAAACAAGTGTTTTAAAACTAGGGAAAGTTTTTCTTTTTTAAATCTGTTTCATTTAAATCATTAAACAGTTGGGAGCAATGTACTAGATACTTAGGATACAAAAGAACATCAGACATCATCCTTATCTTTAAAGAGCTCACTATCATGGCTGTCAGAGTCCTCAGTGCCTCAGTGCCTGCCACATAATAAGCACCCAAATAAGACTTCCCTGCTGGTGCAGTGGTTAAGAATCCACCTGCCAATGCAGCAGACACGGGTTCTATCCCTGGTGCAGGATGATCCCCATGCCGAGGAGCAACTAAGCCCGAGCCACAACTATTGAAGCCTGCTCACTGTAGGGCCCATGTGCTGCGACTACTGAAGCCCACTCGACTAGAGCCCATGCTCCATAACAAGAGAAGCCAATGCAATAAGCCCGTGCACCACAACAAAGAGTAGCCCCCGCTCACCACAACTAGAGAAAGCCTGTGCAGCAACAGAGACCCAACACATCCAAAAAAAAAAAGCACCCAAACAATGCTCCTTCTCTTTCATAAAAGAATTAGATGTTTTGGTTTGTATACATTTTGGATTAGCAGAGCTATATGATTTTATAGAAAAGGAATTGAAATCTACATTCCTATGCTTATCAAGTTTCAAGATGTCCTGTTAGGGAGTTTAATAGTTCATTAAAGTCTGCATTCCATTTTAGATTACTCCTCCCAACAAAGAAATATACACCTCATCCCATTAGTACAAAGTCATGTACCCCTTTTGTTTTTATCCAGAACAGAGTGGTTGGGATGGAAATCATTTTGGCAGTTAGTCCCTTTTACAGCATTGCAAAATTTTCTGCAAAATATTCAGTTGTTATTACAGATACTTTCTGAAAGGTCCCATCTCTATCAATTAGGGCTGGGAAGTGGAAGACAACTCTTGAGAGTGATTCATTGGATGAATGTCCATCCAATCTAAAGGAAAATGGTATGACCTTCAGGGTCAGGGAGGGTATGCACAAGAGGACGTGGTTAAGAATGTGTGAGGTATATTTAGGATATTTGTCTCACTTGTATGGAATGTTTCTTTAGAGGCACAATCAATTAGACTCAGTCAGGAATTTAGAAGATAGCTCAAAGCCTAGATAATTTTGGAATTTGTATAGACCTTTTTAGATTTTATAAGAAACTTTAGTAATTGTCACTAGTAGAAATAATCAGTAAAAATAGGATATTTTGTGTGAGTGGTAAAAGGATGTTCAATTAAAGGAACTTAGCTAAGCATTTTGTTTTGGTCACACCAGATTAAACTGCATTGTTTTCCCATTCTGAGACAAAACTAAACTTTATCACAATAGCATCCTGTCAGAGGTAGCTGCTTCTTGGTTTTGTTCCATCTGAGCGTCATAGTCTTAATGGTGGTAGTTAAGCAGTCAACTTAGTTATTTTATACTAGTTATTTAGTTATTTCTGATATAAAGACAATATCTGGAGTGGTTTCAAACTCAGGACTAATGAAGATAACAAGATACATTGTATAAATGAATGTATCTACATGTTGGAATAAAATCCATATCTTTCTGCTCTTAAACAGTGAACTTAACTAAAATTTACATCCAACAATTATGAAAACTATCGTGTGCTTATCTTCTGCTGTGTGTTCCATACTGGTCTGTGCCTTCTCGAAACAGGGTCCTAATTTTTATGCATAGAATAGTTTGATATTTCTATAATTTTTCAAAGGTTAGTTTTGTTTACTGTCCCTATCTGGTGTGGTTAAAAGCATGAGCTTACCTCCATTGCCTGCCTTTTCATGTACTAGCCACGTAATGTTGGGCTACTTATTTAACTTCTAAGCTTCTTCCTATATGTAAACTGCGAAACCTTATAGCACTTAGCTCATTGTGTGGTTGTGAGGACTGATGAGTAGGTTACTTGGGCTTAGTACATATTCAGCATTCATAAGTGTTACTGGGGGACCTTCAAGATGGCAGAGGAGTAAGACATGGAGATCACCTTCCTCCCCACAAATACATCAAAAATATATATCTACAAGTGGAACAACTCCTACAGAACACCTACTGAATGCTGGCAGAAGACCTCAAACTTCCCAAAAGGCAAGAAAATCCCCACATACCTAGGTAGGGCAAAAGAAAAAAGAAAAAACAGAGACAAAAGAATAGGGATGGGACCTGTACCAGTGGGAGGGAGCTGTGAAGGAGGAAAGGTTTCTGCACCCTAGGAAGCCCCTTCATGGGCGGAGACTGAGGGTGGCAGAGGGGGGAAGCTTCGGAGCCACGGAAGAGAGAGCAGCCATAGGGGTGTGGAGGGCAAAGTGGAGAGATTCCCGCACAGAGGATCTGTGCCCACCAGCACTCACCAGCCTGAGAGGCTTGTCTGCTCACCCACCGGGGCAGACAGGAGCTGGGAGCTGAGGCTGCATCTTCGGAGGTCAGATCCCAGGGAGAGGACTGGGGTTAGCTGCGTGAACACAGCCTGAAGGGGGCTAGTGCTCCACAGCTAGCCGGGAGGGAGTCCGGGAAAAAGTCTTGAGCTGCCAAGAGGCAAGAGACCATTGTTTTGGGGTGCAAGAGGAGAGGGGATTCTTCCCCCATCTGCCCACAGAAAGCAGAGCACCACCTAAATGAGCTCCAGAGAAGGGCGCGAGCCACAGCTATGAGCTCAGACCCCAGAGACAGGCATGAAACACTAATGCTGCTGCTTCAGCCACCAAGAATCCTGTGTGCAAGCACAGGTCACTATCCACACCACCCCAGGAGCCTGTGCAGCCTGCAACTGCCAGGGTCCGGTTATCGAGGGACAATTTCTCCAGGAGAACACACAGCGCGCCTCAGGCTGTTGCAATGTCATGCTGGCCTCTGCCGCCTCAGGCTCGCCCTACATTCCAGTTATAATTACAGTACTCCTCCCACCCCCAACATGAGTGAGCAAGAGCCCCCTAATCAGCCGCTGCTTTAACTCCCCCCTGCTGGGTGGGGAACAGACGCCATCAGGTGACCTACAGGCAGAGATGGGGCTAAAACCAAGCTGAACCCCAGGAGCTGTGAGAACAAAGAAAAGAAATGAAATTTCTCCATGCAGCCTCAGGAGCAGTAGAGGAAGTCCCCACAATCAACTTGATGTACCCTGCATCTGTGGAATACCTAAATAGACAACGAATCATCCCAAAATTGAGGTGGTGGACTTTGGGAGCAGCTGTAGAATTGTGGTTTGCTGTCTGCAACTGACTTGTTTCTGATTTTTATATTTATCTTAGTATAGTTTTTAAAGCTTGTAATGATTGGTGGATTTGTTTATTGGTTTGGTTGCCCTCTTCGTTTTTTTATTATTATTATTACTTAAAAACATTTTTATTTTAATAATTTTTTATTTAAATAAATTTATTTATTTATCTTTTGTTTCTTTTTTTCTTCCTTTTCTTCTGAGCCGTGTGGCTGACAGGGTATTTGTGCTCCGGCCTGGTGTCAGTCCTGAGCCTCTGAGGTGGGAGAGCCGAGATCAGGACATTGGATCACTAGAAACCTCCCGGCCCCATGTACTATCAATCAGCAAGAGCTCTCCCAGAGATCTCCATCTCAACACTAAGACCCAGCTCCACCCAAAGGCCAGCAAGCTAAAGTGCTGGATGCCCCATGCCAAACAACTAGCAAGACAAGAACATATCCTCATCCATTAGAAGAGAGGCTGCTGAAAATCATACTAAGTCCATAGATACACCAAAACACACCACTGGATGCAGCCCGGCCCACCAGAAAGACAAGATCCAGCCCCGCCCACCAGAACACAGAGACAAGTCCCCTCCACCAGGAAGCCTACACAACCACTGAACCAACCTTACCTAGTGGGGGCAGACACCAAAAACAATGGGAACTACGAACAGGCAGCCTGTGAAAAGGAGACCCCAAACACAGTAAAGTAAGTAAAATGAGAACACAGAGAAATATACAGCAGATGAAGGAGAGAGGTAAAAACCCACTTGGCCAAACAAATGAAGAGGAAATAGGCAGTCTACCTGAAAAAGAATTCAGAGTAAAGATATCCAAAATCTAGGAAATAGAATGAAGAAAATACAAGAAACGTTTAACAAGGACCTAGAAGAACTAAAGAGGAAACACACAATGATGAACAACACAAGAAATGAAATTTAAAATTCTGTAGAAGGAATCAATAGTAGAAAAACTGAGGCAGAAGAAAGGACAAGTGACCTGTAAGATAAAATAGTGGAAATAACTACCACAGAGCAGAATAAAAAAAAAAAAGAATGAAAAGAATTGAGGACAGTCTCAGAGACCCCAGGGACAACATTAAACACACCAATATTAAAATTATATGGGTCCCAGAAGAAGAAGAGAAAAAGAAAGGGAATGAGAAAATATTTGAAGAGATTATAGTTGAAAACTTCCCTAATAAGGGAAAGGAAATAGTCAATCAAGTCCAGGAAGTGCAGAGAGTCCCATAAAGGATAAATCCAAGGAGAAACATGCAAAGACACATATTAATCAAACTATCAAAAAATTAAATACAAAGAAAAAAATATTAAAAGCAGCAAGGGAAAATCAACAAATAATATACAAGGGAATCCCCATAAGGTTAACAGCTGATCTTCCAGCAGAAACTCCGCAAACTAGAAGGGAGTGGCAGGACATATTTAAAGTGGTGAAAGTGAAAAACCTACAACCAAGATTACTGTACCTAGCAAGGATCTCATTCATATTCGACAGAGAAAATAAAATCTTTACAGACAAGTAAAAGCTAAGAGATTTCAGCACCACCAAACCAGCTTTACAACAAATGCTAAAGGAACTTCTCTAGGCAAGAAACACAAAAGAAGGAAAAGACCTACAAAAAAATACCCAAAACAATTAAGAAAATGGTAATAGGAACATACTATCAATAATTACCTTAAATGTAATTGGATTAAATGCTCCAACCAAAAGACATAGACTGGCTGAATAAACACAAAAACAAAACCTGTATACATGCTGTCTACAAAAGACCCACTTCAGACCTAGGGACATATACAGACTTAAAATGAAGAGATGGAAAAAAGATATTCCATACAAACAGAAATCAGAAGAAGGCTGGAGTAGCAATTCTCATATCAGACAAAATAAAAACGGAAATCAGAAGAAGGCTGGAGTAGCAATTCTCATATTAGACAAAATGGACTTTAAAATAAATACTATTACAAGAGACAAAGAAGGACAGTACATAATGATCAAGCGATCAATCCAAGAAGAAGATATAACAATTGTAAATAGTTATGCACCCAACACAGGAGCACCTCAATACATAAGGCAAGTGGTAACAACCATAAAAGGGGAAATTGACAGTAGCACAATAATAGTAGGGGACTTTGAAACCCAACCTTCACCAATGGACAGATCATCCACAATGAAAATAAATAAGGAAACACAAGATTTAAATGACATATTAAACAAGATGAACTTAATTGAGATATATAGGAAATTCCATCCCAAAACAACAGAATACACTTTCTTCTCAAGGGCTCATGAACATTCCTCAGGACAGATAATGTCTTGGGTCACAAATCAAGCCTTGGTAAATTTAAGAAAATTGAAATCATATCACGTATCTTTTCCAACCACAAATCTAAGAGACCAGATATCAATTACAGGAAAGAAAATTATAAAAAATACAAACACGTGGAGGCTAAACATTACACTACTAAATATCCAAGAGATCACTGAAGAAATCAAAGAGGAAATCAAAAAATACCTAGAAACAAATGAGAATGAAAACATGACCACCCCAAACCTATGGGATGCAGCAAAAGCAGTTCTAAGTGGGAAGTTTATAGCAACACAATCCTATCTCAAGAAACAAGAAAAATCTCAAATAAACAACCTAACCTCAAACCTAAAGCAATTAGAGAACAAAGAAGAACAACAAAAAAAACCCCTGTGTTAGCAAAAGGAAAGAAATCATAAAGATCAGATCAGAAATAAATGGAAAAGAAATGAAGGAAATGATAGCAAAGATCAATAAAATTAAAAGCTGGTTCTTTGAGGAGATAAAAAAAGTTGATAAACCACTAGCCAGACTCATCAAGAAAAAAAGGGAGCATACTCAAATCAACAGAAGAAGAAATAAAAAAGAAGTAACAACTGACACTGCAGAAATACAAAGGATAATGAGATATTGCTATAAGAAACTATATGCTAATAAAATGGACAACCTGGAAGAAATGGACAAATTCTTAGAAAAGCACAACCTTCCGAGACTGAACCAGGAAGAAGTAGAAAATATAAACAGACCAATCATAAGCATGGAAATTGAAACTGTGATTAAAAATCTTCCAACAAACTAAAGGCCAGGACCAGATCAGATGGCTTCACAGGCAAATTCTACCAAAAATTTAGAGAAAAGCTAACACCTATCCTTCTCAAACCCTTTCCAAAATATAGCAGAGGGAGGAACACTCCCAAACTCATTCTACGAGGCCACCATCACCCTGATACCAAAACCAGACAAAGATATCAAAAAAAAAAAGAAAACTACAGGCCAATATCACTGATGAACATAGATGTGAAAATCCTCAACAAAATACTAGCAAACAGAATCCAACACCCCATTAAAAGGATCATATACCATGATCAAGTGGAATTTATCCCAGTAATGCAAGGATTCTTCAATAAACGCAAATCAATCAATGTGATACACCATAGTAACAAATTGAAGGATAAAAAACATATGATAATCTCAATAGATGCAGAAAAAGGTTTTGACAAAATTCAACACTCATTTATGATAAAAACCCTCCAGAAAGTAGGCATAGAGGAAACTTACCTCAACATGATAAAGGCCATGTATGACAAACACACAGCCAACATCGTTCTCAATGGTGAAAAACTGAAAATATTTCCTCTAAAATCAGGAAGAAGACAAGGATGCCCACTCTCACCACTATTATTCAACATACTTTTGGAAGTTTTAGCCACAGCAATCAAAGAAGAAAAAGAAATAAAAGGAATTCAAATCAGAAAAGAAGTAAAACTGTCATTGTTTGCAGATGACATGCTAACTATACATAGAGAATCCGAAGAATGCCACCAGAAAACTACTAAAGCTAATCAATGAATTTGGTAAAGTAGCAGGATACAAAATTAATGCGCAGATATCTCTTGCACTCCTATACATTAATGATGAAAAATCTGAAAGAGAAATTAAGGAAACACTCCCATTTATCACTGCAACAAAAAGAATAAAATACCTAAGGATAAACCTACCTAAGGAGACAGAAGATGTGTATGCAGAAAACCATAAAACCTTGATGGAGGAAATTAAAGATGATACAAGCAGATGGAGAGATATACCATGTTCTTGATTTGGAAGATCAACATTGTGAAAATGACTATACTATCCAAAAGCAATCTACAGGTTCAATGCAATCCCTATCAAACTACCAATGGTATTTTTCACAGAACTAGAACAAAAAATTTTTACAATTTGTATCAAAACACAAAAGACCCTGAATAGCTAAAGCAATCTTGAGAAAGGAAAGCAGAGCTGGAGGAATCAGGTTCCCTGGCTTCAGACTATATTACAAGGCTACAGTAATCAAGACAGTATGGTACTGGCACAAAAACAGAAATATAGATCAATGGAACAGGATAGAAAGCCCAGAGATAAACCCACACACATATGGTCACCTTATCTTTGATAAAGGATGCAAGAATATAGAATGGAGAAAAGACAGCCTCTTCAATAAGTGGTGCTGGGAAAACTGGACAGCTACATGTAAAAGAATGAAATTAGAACACTCCCTAACACCATACACAAAAGTAAACTCAAAATGGATTAAAGACTAAAATGTAAAGCCAGACACTAAAAGAGTCCTAAAGGAAAACATAGGAAGAACACTCTTTGACATAAATCACTGCAAGATTCTTTTTGACCCACCTGCTAAAGAAATGGAAATAAAAACAAAAATAAACAAAGGTGACCTAATGAAACTTCAAAGCTTTTTCGCAGCAAAGGAAACCATAAACAAGATGAAAAGACAAGCCTCAGAATGGGAGAAAATATTTGCAAATGAAGCAACTAACCAAGGATTAATCTCTAAAATATACAAGTAGCTCATGCAACTGTATATCAAAAAAAAAAAAAAAAACCAATTTAAAAATGGGCAGAAGACCTAAACAGACATTTCTCCAAAGAAGATATACAGATTGGCCACAAACACATGAAAGAATGCTCAACGACATTAATCATTAGAGAAATGCAAATGAAAACTACAATGAAGTATCACCTCACACCAGTCAGAATGGCCATCATCAAAAATCTACAAACAATAAATCCTGGAGAGGGTGTGGAGAAAAGGATACCCTTTTGCACTGTTGGTGGGAATGTAAATTGATACAGCCACTATGGAGAACAGTATGGAGGTTCCTTAAAAAACTAAAAATCGAACTACCATATGACCCAGCAATCCCACTACTGGGCATATAGCCTGAGAAAACCATAATTCAAAGAGTCATGTACCACAGTGTTCATTGCAGCACTATTTACAATAGCCAGTACATGGAAGCAACCTCCGTGTCCGTCGACAGGTGAATGGATAAAGAAGATGTGGCACATATATATAATGGAATATTACTCAGCCATAAGAAGGAAGGAAATTGAGTTATTTGTAGTGAGGTGGATGGACCTAGAGTCTGTCATACAGAGTGAAGTAATTCAGAAAGAGAGAAACAAATGCCATATGCTAACACATATATATGGAATCTAAAAAAAAAAAAAGGTTCTGATTTACCTAGGGGCAGGACTGGAATAAAGACACAGATGTAGAGAATGGACTTGAGGATATAGGAAGGGGGAAGTGTAATGTGGGATGAAGTGAGAGAGTAGCATTGACATATATACACTACCAAATTTAAAATAGATAGCTAGTGGGAAGCAGCCGCATAGCACAGGGAGATCCGCTCGGTGTTTTGTGACCACCTAGAGGGGTGGGATAGGGAGGGTAGGAGGGAGACGTAAGAAGGAGGGGATATGGGGATATATGTATACATACAGCTGATTCACTTTTTTATACAGCAGAAACTAATACAACATTGTACAATTAATCTCCAATAAAGATGTTAAAAAATGTGTTATTTTTATTATTATTATCATCTACAGAAAATGAGTTTAATCCCTGGAAAAGCTTTCCCAAATGCCTATCATTTGCTACTTATGAATAAAAATGATCTGAGTACCCCAGGAATTTCTTCTTTCCTGGTTTCATACCATGGCAATTGTTACTTGACTATTCTGTGGACCTCCATTCTTATTTAAGGTCATTTTCTTTGGTCAATTTAAACTTCTGCACGATTTATTCATAAAATTACAAAGCCCCTTTACTTCATGAAGTTCTATGTTCTTGTTGACCAGATACCTTCTCCTTAGAGAAGCTAGATTTGGGGAACTATGTTAGTCATTTTGGGAAATTCTCATTTAACCCTATATCTAAAAGAGACAGATCTCCATACACAAGTAGGCCTTTAAGTTACTGCTTTATACACGTAATAGATTTTGACACCTGTTCTACTGTACATACTCAATTGAGGTAATTTACTGACCCTGCATACAATAGCCTTCTATTTTGGTGTTTGAGGCAGACTTTCAATTTTATGCAATAATTTGCTCGGACAACACAGTGACTACTCTTACTCTGCGTTTTCTAAGAACTTCTCCTTTGTCCAGTTGAATTTCAAACTCCCTTGGATTATCTCATTACTCTTGAATTAAGATTGATTGATTCTTTCAGGGACTTAGAGTGCACATGGGAGGGACACTGGAAGTGAGGGTGGAGATAGCTTACTTTAAAATTTTCAAGAACTCCCAACCTGTTCTCTCCCTTCCCCCTTCCCTCTTTATCTCATTATCTCTGTAATTTCTGGGAACAATGTAGTTGTCTTTGTGTATAAGTAAAATATTATAGCTGTAAGGAGATAACCCTTTCCTCATATTAGTTGCATATCTTCCCCTTAATGTGGAAATGGGGCCGTTGAGGGAAGAAGGGCCAGTGGTTGGAATGACCACTCTCTCAGTGAATTTAAACTATCACAACAAACTAAAAATTCACTTCTGAAAGCATAGGTGAGAAACAGATGTATACTTTTCATACAGTGACTTTTCCTGGGCCCACTGGAGTCATTCAGGACATACACTGTTCAGCTGTCCTTGAGATGGAAGTCTCTTTAGGGATTGCAAAGTCTCCAGATCAACATTCTGAGTCAGGGTTTTTGGAAGCACTGTGATAGGACAAAGGAATAAAGATTACTTTTTTTCCTATTCCTTCTGAGATATTAAATAGACAAAAGCCACACCTGCAAATATCTCTGAGATAAGAATTTCTCTTCCTTGGTCTTCTGTTGAGATTACTGAAGGTCAATATCCTTAAGCTGCTTAGAAGTTCTATGGTTTGATTCTGTGAGGTACTGTCTTGAATCTTCCTGAGTACACACCTTTGGCTTCATTTTTAGATTATGTTTTCCTGAAAGTGTCCTAGATTTGATCTTTGCCCAGAAGCCATTTCTTAATTTTAGCATCACAGGTCATCTGGAGAGACTGAGAATTTTTAAACTCAACAATTCTTGGCTCTGTTTTATTGGTCTTTCCTTTAGCCTTTCTCTGCTTGCATTTTTCTATATACAGCAAAAGAAGTGAAGTAGCACCTTCACCACGCTGTCTGGAAATCTCCTTAACTGGGTCTCCCAGTTCATTAGGTATATTTTCTATTTCTCATGTTATCAGAGGGGACAGTACTGTTAAGCTTGCTGCTATTCTGTAAGGAGGCTCCTCTTTCCTCCAAGTTTCGGTAGTACTGTCTTCACTTTCCTGTAAGCTTTTACCTGCAGCATCCACAAAGGCTTCTACAGGCTTTCATTGACACTTTCCTCAAAGTCCTTCCAGCTTCTGCCCACTGCCCTTTTTCAAAACCACCCAATATTTTAAGCTTTTGTAATGGTAGCACCCCACTCTTAGTACCAAAATCTGTCTTAATTTCCTGTTGTTGCATAACAAATTACCCTAAAACTTAGTGACTTAAACAACAGTAATCATTTATTGATTGATCAATAATCATTTATGGTTACATAGCTTTGTAAATGTATTTATATATATATATATATATATTTTTTTTTTTTCTTTTTAAGTGGAGAAGTTAGGATTCCATCCAGATCTAACTCCACCATACCATGCTACATTATGTAGTATCAGAAAAGAAAAAAAGCTGCCCTCTGTGCTGTCTGATATATTTTAGACTTTGGCCCCAATGATCCCCATCTCCTGGTGTTTACACCCTTGCATCATCTCCTCCCTTTGAGTGTGGGCAGGATGTGTGACTTTCTTCTTACAATAGAATATGACAAAGGTGATGGGATGTTACTCCCCTTGTTATGTTATATTATATAAGACTTCCTCTTACTAGTAGATTCATTCCACCCTTGCTGGCTTTGAAGAAGAAACCAGCCATGAACCCTACAGTCACCAGGAAATGAATTCTGTCAATAACCTGAATGAGTTTGGAAGTGGATTCTTCCCCAGTCAAGCCTCCAGATGAGTATGCAGCCCAGCTGACACCTTGATTGAGGCCTTGTGAGACCCTGATCAGAGACACATCTAGGCTGGGTCTGAACTTCTGATCCACAGAAATGTGAGAGCATAAATGTGTATTGTTTTAAGCTGCTAAATTTGTGATACTTTATTATATCACAATAGAAAAATAATAAATACTCCTTTGAATATAGCTATATCAAAATTTATGGTAAAATTTATGTGCCATGTTTATACTATTATAATTTTATGAACACATTTTTCAGTTTTGTCTTTTCTTTTTAAATTTTTTATTTTCCAGGATAAATACTTGTCTTAGTTTTCTTTGATTTGTTTTCTATGTACCTGTCACTAATTCATTTTTAATCCCTCTGTATAAATGTAAATCTATTATCAATATTATCAGACACCTCAGGCGAACTGTCAACTTTGTCATTACTGTTGAGAAGTTTGATTCCACTCTGAGTTTCTCCTACCCCCACATCAACCCAGAGAGTTTTCAGTTATCTTCACCTTCTGAATTCTAAAATTTTATGATTAGGTATAATGGTAGTATTTCTCTTTTATTCATTGTGGTGGGCACTCAGCAGATACTTACAATCAGGAAACATATGTCAGTTCTGGGACCTTTGTTTTTTATTCTCTTCCTCTCTCTCTTTGGAGGGGGTAATATTCTCTTCTTCCTTTTCTCCTTGAATAAGAACTTCAAGTCCTGTTTTTGCTCTAGATCTCTTTTTCTTGCCTTCTCAGGGATTTTATTCCTACACATACATCCTGAGGTTAAGGGTTGCAAATAAAATTGTCTGCTTTCCTCCTTAGGTTTCAGCATTTTAGGATCTGCTGAATCAGTTATCACTCATCTGTCTGCTGTCCAGCTTCCAAAACTTTGCTGTTTTCTCTTCTTTCTCCTCCCTCTCCTCCTCTTCCTCCTTCTTCAAGCTTAGCCCTTTTTAAATGATCACTTTACTGTCATTTCAGTTTATTTTGGGGAAGACAGGAACATAAGCTGTTCATTCTAATATTTTTAACCAGAATCTGACCTCTCCACATTTAACCTTCCTGTTATTCTCTAATAATAGTCCTATGAAGTAAGCAGGAGAGAAATTATTGTCCCTCTTTTACTGATAAAATACTTGAGAATCAGATTGTTTGAGTGACTTGTTTGAGATTACTAAACAGGTTCTAGAATATTCAAGTCTCAATAATCATATTTATTGTTCTTTTTACCTACAGCCATTGCTTTCTAATTCTGGCCAATAGACTCAAAGGTTAGTAAATTTGGGAGGGGCTTTCTATTCCACTGTTTCCCAAAATGTATACCACAGAACACAGTCCCAGGAGAAGCTCTGTAAAAAAGGATTCCATAATCAACCACATTTGAGAAATACTCTAAACTAATGGATTCCTTTAATTCTATCACACCATTAATTGTAGGAAATAGTTACTAAGATTTAATAACAGATTTTGGTGGAGCTGTAGAGAGGGTAGGGAAGAAACATATTAAACACTATATTATGAAAAACACATAGAATTTGAGAAATATAAAATTGTTTTTAAAAGTAAATCTCAGAACTGAGCAAACACAACATGTACCCTTTCCATAGTTGTTCACATATTAGACTTTGAAAATGGTAATAAAGAAATCTGTTAAGAATATTTTGTTCAATAAATTTGACCATGAAAGCCCTTTATCATTTAACACCTATTAATATTCTAAGTAATTTGTTTATTGATGTAATAACTATTTGTTGAGTCTCTGCTCTTTGTAGGGCACTGTGCTATGAGCTCAGTAATGGCGTGGTGATAAATCAGTCCAGCCCCTTGTGGAGCTTAAGTGAGGCAGGCGTGTGTCTAACAGAGGTCTTACCCTAATCTGAAAAACTAGTAAAATTTACTCTGAGGAACTGACATTCAAATTAAAACCAGGAGGAATATGAGTCATCTAGACTCTTGTGGGGTTGGGTGCTGCAGGTAGAGGGCAAAGAGCATTCCAGGAATATGTAGTGTTGCTTCAGATTCCACATTGAGAAATGCTGAGCTAGTCCAACTGCCTTAATTTACAGACAAGAAAAGTACAAACTAGAGAAGTTAGAATTAAAGAATGTCAATATTGAATGGAATCTTAGACATCTAATCCAATACTAATACCCAGCACACAAATTACCTTGATTTCATCCTAGATAAATAGATGGCCTCCTCCTTTTGAACCATGTAAATGGCAGGAAACCAATCTTTCTTAGAGGTTAAGAGAGACCCGAGTCAATTTCTCTTGGAGATTCATAAAATATAAAAAGAAAAATGTGCCAAGGGTTATTTTACATTTATAATATTTACAGTAAATAAATATTTTTGACACACATATAAAAACACTAAAGAAAAACAGTGATTAAATACACAATCTCACAACCTTGAGTTTTGACTCAAGGCTCTTATGAATGTGAGATCTAAACTGAATTACACTTCTACACCCCATCCTACCTACTCCTACCATATAGGCTTTACAGAAAGCTCACTAGCTCTCATTCTATAGGTTGAAATGATAATGTAGCATCCACCTACATTTTGGAGTCATGTGGAACAGGTCCACTCCCTCTTCCATCAAAAGGCCCTTTACATATGTGTAGACACTCACCATGGGTCCCCAAGGTTGAAATATCTCTAGTAACTTAGCATTTCTTAGATGCCACAGTTTCCAGAAACTTCATTCTCCTGTTTCATCTCCTAGTACCCATGCCCTGGAAAACATAGACATTTGCATTCATTTGTCTCTATGAAGCTGCTCTGTCAATACAGTGGTGTGATAATTTATTTAAATGCAAAGTCCTCACTCAGACCTCTTTGATTCATTTCATACTAACTGATAGGGAATTCCCTCCACTACAGCTCTGTCCTGTCTCGTCACCTTCCAGTAGTACATTCTTCCTGGAAGTGGAATGGGTTCTTTCAGCAAAACGAAATTAGTTTTACATGTTACTCTGCAATCGGGGTATTCAGATGGAAAACATGTACCCTGAATCTGTATTTGAGCCAGTATGATGTGCCCATAGACCCCACATATACCAGTCATTGAAGGTGAGCTATGGATGCTTGAGAGAAGTTTTTGACAATTTTCCAGGACTCCCCTCACTCTCCTGTCTAGTTTCCACTTGAACCCATTCCCTATTTTAGACTTGATACTTTCATAATTTTCACCTGAGTTAATATTTCTTTACAGGCTTTGATTGGCTCTTATTTTTTTGGCTTGTTGTCTTCCAAATGACCTCAGATAAGATATCTGTCCCCTCATTTTGGGCTCTTGGACAATTTTCCCTCTAATACCCTTCTTGTATGTTACAGTGTCAAGCCCCATTTTGGCTATTACTGAAGAAAAAATATATATAATGTATACATTGTATATATGTATATGTATATAAAATATATATAATATATATAATGTGAGGTAAAACTAGCCACTCATTAATTCTAAAGAGTTCTTCATCACACCCAAATTCCTAGGACATTTCTCATCTGAGACATGTAATTGCAGCACAATATAAATAAATATCCCCATATGCAAGACCTTCATGAGGACTTTTAGAAGAAAGTCTGGGTCTGGGCCTCTGTCTCTGAGCTTCATGGGAAGAATGAGAACATTTGATGACAATCCTTTGGAAGATTGGATAATTGTTCTTAATTCTTCATTCCTTTTGCCATGGCCTGCCATGAGAGTAGGCAGGGTATCTTTCCAAGCTACAATGGATATTGGCCTAGGTCTGGTGAGCTTCTTTGGCCAATTTAGTTTTAGCAGAGGTGATACAGCAGAGGCTTCATGTGTGCTTGCCTGGAGTGCTTGACCTCTTGCACTTTGACTATCCAAAGTGAGAAGAGCCAGCACCTGGCAGCCAGTGGTCTCAGAGTGAGAGACTTGAAGAAGGCCTGAACCTGACCTGCCACTTGGAGCAGAACTCCCTTGCCTAGCCCACAGATTAGTTAGTGAGATAACGTTTATTGTTGTAAGTTACTGAAATTTTGGAGTTGTTGCAGAAACTGGATTGAGAAAATCCTTTTACGTCATTTTTTGTATAGTTGCCTTCAATGTATTGCTTTTATTACCTCCCTTGCAAAGCTTTCTATTATGGATTGAATTGTGTTCCCCCAAAAAGATATGTTTCAGTCTTGACTTCCAGTACCTTGAGAGTGATTTTATTTGGAAATAGGGTCTTTACAGATGTAATCAGGTTAAAATGAGGTTATACTTGCTTAGGATGGACCCTCATCCAATATACCTGATAGCTGTCTAAGAAGAAGAAACAGAAATTCAGATAGAGAAACATGAGGAGAACATTATGGGATGACAGAGGCAGAGATTGGAGTGATGCAGTTGCAAGCCCAGGGATGCCAATGATTGACAGGCACCACTGGAAGCTAAGAAGAGACAAGGAAGGATGCTACTCAGGGTCTCAAAGCTAGCATAGCTCTGCTGACAACTTCATTTCAGACTTCCAGCCTCCAGAACTGTAAATGAATACATTTTTGTTGTTAGAAAAAACCCAGTTTGTAGTACTTTGTTATGGCAGCTGTTGGAAACTAATACAGTTTTTCTAATGGCTCTGGACCCCAAAATTTTTCTCTCTTCACAAAATACCTTATTAGTACCACTCTCAGTGCTCTCATAACATTCTGCTTGTTATCAGAGATTCTTTCATCTCTCTTACTAGGCTGTGCACCTCTGAGGCTTTGCACATTTTCCATGAGGATTAAATGAGTTAGTCCATCTGAAAAATGTCATGAACTGCCAAATTGTGATACAAATGTTGGGTGGTTTTGTGATTATTAGTATGAACTTTGTTACATACTGTCATTTACTCAGCACGTATTTATTGAGTGTCCACTACTGAGTGCCAGGCATTGTGCTGGGTGAAGTGGATACTGTGCATGGAGTTTACAAACAAAATAAACTCATCGTGTAGGATTAAACAAGGTGCTGTGATGGAGAATGATCAGGGAGATCTACTTTAGAGAGATATGACAGACATCTCTGGTGATATTTAATTTGAGAAATAAATGATGAAAGCATGTCATCAAGGTGAAGAGCTAGGGAAAAATTATTCCCGGCAAAGGGAAAAGCAAGCTCTAAGCCCTTGTTTTGAGTGAGAGTGTGTCCAGGTTCTAGGAACTGACAGAAGACAAGAGGGGACCAAACTGAAGTGGGTTCAGATCACATGATTTTACGTTTGACAGGCAGATAGGGGCCAGATTTTCCAGGATCCCTCAGACCGCAGTCAAGAGTTTAGATTTTCACTCTAAATGCAATAGGGGAATTACTGGAGGATTTTATGCAAGGGGTTAAGAAGGAACTTAAATTTTTAGAAATCCCTCTGGCTTCTCTTATGGACTAGATGGCGGTGGGTATGGGAGGAAGAGCTGGAAGTGCAGTTAGGAAGAGGGTGTGGCAGTTATCTCAGGAAGACCAGGATGATAACACGGGCTAAGGCAACATCAGTGATAATTTCAGTAGCTTGGATTTGTACAGATATTTTCAAAATGGGACCGACAGTTCTTTCCAATTGCTTAAATAAAGGCTTAAGAGAGAGTTAATGAAAACTCCCAGGTTATGTGCTTTCTCAGCTGTGAATTTGGTGGTGCCTTTTATTGAGATGCAGAAGATGAGTTTTAGGGGAAATTTAAGAGTTCACAAGAAATTTCCCTCCATATTTCCTTCCCAAAATGTCAGTTTTGGGCTTTAACATAAGGGACAGAAATTCTGACCCAATGTACATGGAACTTAGGTGTCAACTGGACCTTATGTTTTAGTACAGGGCTTGGCAAACATTTTCATAAAGAGAATGATAGTGAATGTTTTAGGATTTGCAGGACCAGAAGCAAAATATTGAGTATTATGTAGTTACCTATATAATCATTTAAAATGTAATCATTTAAAAATATAAAGTCCATTCTTGGATTACAGGACAATAAATAAAACAGGCACTTCACTGGATTTTGTCTGTGGCAGGTAGTTTGTTGACCCCTGGTCTAGAATAGCAGTTGACAAATTACTGTCTGTGGACAGTAGTAGCCAGCCATTCAGGTTTTTTTGTGTTTTTTTAAATAAAATTTATTTATTTATTTACTTATTTTTGGCTGCGTTGGGTCTTAGTTGCTGCGCGTGGGCTTTCTCTAGTTGCGGCAAGCGGGGGCTGCTCTTCGTTGCAGTGCGCGGGCTTCTCATTGAGGTGGCTTCTTGTTGCTGAGCACGGGCTCTAGGTGCGTGGGCTTCAGTAGTTGCAGCATGCGGGCTCAGTAGTTGTGGCACACGGGCTTAGTTGCTCCGCGGCATGTGAGATCTTCCTGGACCAGGGATCGAACCCTTGTCCCCTGCATTGGCAAGCGGATTCTTAACCACTGCACCACCAGGGAAGTCCCCAGCCGTTCGCTTTTGTAACGAATTACACTTATTTGTTTACATATTGCCTATGGTTCTTTTTCTGCCACAATGAGTTGAGTAGTTACAACAGAGACCACATTTCCTAGTCTGCTTGGGCTGTCATAACAAAATACCATAGACTGGGTGGCTTAAACAACAAAAATTTATTTTCTCATAGTTCTGGAGGCTGAAAGTCTGAGATTAAGGTGCCAGCATGGTCAGGTTCTTGTGAGGACTCTCTTCCTGCCTCGTAGATGGCTTCCATCTTCTATGTGCTCACATGGCCTTTCCCGTGTGTGTGTGTGTGTGTGTGTGTGTGTGTGTGTGTGTGTGTGTGTGTGTGGTATAGAGGAAGAGAGAGAGAGAAAGCTCTCTGGTGTATCTTCTTATAAGGGCACTAATCTTGTCAGGAGGGCCCTACCCTCATGACCTCCTGTAAACCTAATTACCTCCCAAAGGTCCTACCTCGAAATATCATCACAGCGTTTCCCATTTTGCAGATGAGAAAATTGAGGTTCAGATATCCTTGTGTCCAAAGTCACAACTCTAATAAATGAGCACTGACCCAATCTTTCTGCTGCTAATTTTCAAGCTGTTTTCACTGCAACACACAGTTTTGAATCTGGCCAATCTTTTGTGAAATACCAGATACAAACAGAGAAAATATATTTCTGGGGAGCAAGGAAATAAAGATGTATTAGTTGATATTTTTAGATACTTTCAACTGTTGGGCCAGATTGTGGAGAATGGGGAAATGACAAATATCATATTTCTGTTCCAAAAAGGACAATAAACGACGTAAGTAGTTCTCCTTAGGTTAGTGTATGAAGCAGGTGTAGGGGAAAATATGAGAAACAACCTTGTGGGCTCCAGTGAGGAAACACTTCAAAAAATATCGTTTGATTAAGAGACAGTCCGCATGATTCAATGAGGAGGCGGAGGTATTGCCTTGGAAAAGCATCAGATAAAGAAATACTAAATGCCTGTAGAAGTGTCGTGGGTATGGGGGCTAAAAACAGCTTGTGGAATGGCAAACTTTCTGAAAAACATGGCAACAGCAAGTGTCCGTAAATGGCAACTTCACTGTCTGTGGATGAGTGGGAAACAGCAGAGGATAATTTTTAGATTGCTTGTTTTTTTATGTTAGTGGAGTGAAGTGATGCCATTGGAAATATTAAGAAGGATGAAAATATGCTGGTGACGAAAGAACACTTATGAAAATAGAATAGCACCAGGATGTGGTAACCTGATGGAGATCATTCGATGACTAAATAGAGAATACTGTTGATACCTGAAAACCAGTGCTGTGAGCCAATTAACCAGAATAGACACCCCCTTCCTCTGCAGCACATTGGTGTAAAAGAGTGTGCTCCACATTGAGAGGCCTTTTTGAGTTTTATATGAAGAAAGAAATGATGTTAAATATCATTAGGAAACAGAAAATCTCAGTTAACTTGAATGTTTGGGGATTAGGGGACTCTGAGCAATGATATTTTATGATTATTTGTTTAATAGTCTATCTTGTTTCACAAATGTCCAAATTTTCTGTCTCAGTCTAATGGAAGATTGAAAATCTTGCTAGGTTTCAGGATTTCTTTGGATAATAAAGAAATCCATTCATTTATTATTATTTATATAATAATAATATTATTATTCATTTATTTATTATTATCATTCATAATAAAGGCTCCATCCATTCAATAGATTTTCATTGAGCAATTACAATGTAGCAGGTTTTCTGGTGTGTGTGAATGACTTAAAGATAGGGAACCTGCTCTTGTAGCATCCAAGGAACAGTAAAGGTAGCCATTGAAGCTGAAAGATATTGAGATAATTGTAGGTTGAAACCAACGCATTCTGGAAACTAACCTAAGAACCCTAAGACAGTATCTTTTGTCACCATCAGACTCCATCTCCTAAATATGGAGGGTAAAATATGTCAGATAGAAAGCTTTAGTTAGCTAGGTTTTGGTTTGTTGAGCTTCATTATTAAAATATAATAAAGATAGTATCAATTTCAATCTTATTTCATGGATTAATATTTTTATTTGCTTTGCTCCATGAAAAACATCCATTGTCTTGGATTATTAGGATGGAATCAAATATTTCTACTACTTTAAAAAAATTTTTTATTGAAATATAGTTGATTTGCAATGTTGTATTAGTTTCAGGTACACAGCAAAGTGATTCAGCAAAGTGATTCAGTTATATATACCTGTGTGTGTGTACATATACACACACATATACATATTTCTGTTTTTACATTCTCTTCCACTATAGGTTATTACAAGATATTGAGTATAGTTCCCTGTGCTATACAGTAGGTCCTTGTTGGTTATCTATTTTATATATAGTAGTATGTATATTTTAATCCCAAACTCCTAATTTATCCCTCCCCCCTTCCCCTTCAGTAACTGTATGTTTATTTTCTATGTCTGTGAGTCTATTTTGTTTTGTACCACTTTTTAATAAGAAAAAACAAATGACCTTATGGCAAAGAAAATGAGCCAGGGAAACTTTTTGAGAATCAGGAATATTTGGAGGTGGGAAGGGTTTTGGGAATTTGAGATGTATTAATATATCTCTTTGAAAAACACTGCAAAAGTTTTGTTTTCTCATGAGATCATGGGAAAAGTTAATAAAATAGATTGTGTTTGCGATGCACCAAGTGATTTCCTTAAACTATAAGCACTGGAATCGGGAATTTTGAATTATGTTTTATCAGTGGAGCATATTGAATGAAGACTATTTAGCACATCATGTTTTCAAAGGACTTCACTTTCCCTTCTCCCTTTAAATTCCTTAATAAAGCAAGGTTAAAAGTTAGAGAAAGTTTATGTCTTAACACTCTGTTCACTCATTCTTACTCACAGGAGTTTTTTATAAAGTTATAATAAAGTAATTTATAGCAATTTGCTATATATGAGACATCAATAAACATTCACACCTAAACAACACAAAACCCAAATGAATAGGGCCCTTTGTAAAATGTTACCATCAGCTTCTATTGAATAAATGTTCATGGAATACCAGCTGGTGTGTGGAAAACACTCTGTAAGGCACTGGGTGGGATTGGAGAGCAGGATAGAAAGCTGGATAAAACATAGGGCCCAGAATGCAGTCACAATGGGGAGGAACTAAAACATTTCACATGTGGCTAGAATACAATCTTCAATAAAGTAAATGCTGTAAGAGAAGATCTAAAATTCAGTGGGGATTCAAAAGCAGAATAAATCACATCTAACTGATGGGATATAAGGTATGACTTTGCGGAGATCATGTAAAATTGTGCTTCACGGATGGATAATATTTTAACAGGTGAAAAGTAGGTGAAGCATGCAGATGTCAAGAATATCATGAGTATAAATATGGCATCAAAAAACTTCAGGATGTGTCTCAGAAAGGTTTATGGTTCAGTCTTGGCCACAGTGGTAGGTTTTTAAACTTTGGGTAGTAGTAAAACATCTTTTTTTCCTTCTCCAAATGAGAGGTTATGCCCAACTCCAAAATGTAACATAAAATCACTAAGCTGCTCTAGTCAAAGTGTGTGTGTGTGTGTGTGTGAGAGAGAGAGAGAGAGAGAGAGAGAAAGAGAGAGAGAGAAAGAGAGAGAGAGAAAGAGAGAGAGAGACAGACAGAGAGAGAGACAGAGAGGTGGAGAGACAGAGAGGCAGAGAGACTGAGAGACTGAGAGACAGATTGGAGAGGAAGAGAGGGGTCAACCAGAGGGATTATGTTAATGTCCTACAACTTCCATACCAGTTTGCACAAACTCGGTGGCTTAATACAACATTTATCCTGCCAGAGTTCTGGAGGCTTGAAGTATGAAACCAAGGTGTTAGCAGGGCTATATTCCCTTTGAAAACTCTGTGGAAGAATACTTCATCCTTCCTTGTCTCTTCCTAGCTTCTGGTGGTTGCTGGCAATCCTTGGTGCTCCTTGGTGTGCAGCAGCAGAACTCTAATCTCTGCCTCTGTCTTCAAATGGCTTCTTCCTTGTGTCTCTGTGTGCCTCTGCACCCAAATCTCCTTTTCTTCTTCTTCTTCGGACACCAGTTATATTGGATTTAGGGTTCATCCTAATCCAATAAGACTTCATCTTAAACTACATCTGTAACGATCCCTTTACATTCACAGGCACCTGGGCTTAGGACTTCACCTTATCTTTTGGGGGGACATCATATAATAAACAGGGAATTTTCTTGAGATTCTCAATTTTCCTTGCTGCAGCTACTCCGGTCTCCTATAGTGACAGTTGAAGCACCTTAACTAGCCTTAGGACTGCCTACCAAGAACACTGAAAACCGCTGGGCTGGCACCATGTTCCCACACTGCCTGATCAGTAGAATCACCTGAGAGACTTCTTATATACAGAGTCCTTGCACTCCACACCAATTTACCGAATCTGACTCATGGAATCTGTGCTTTTATTAAGCCTTTCAGGGCAGCGTTATGACTGATTAGTCAAGTTCATCATAAACACTGATTTGGAGAAGAGGGACACTTTGGAAAATAGACCAAAAAGGCAGATCATGGAGAACCTTGATATCAGGCTGAGGAACAGTCATTCCAAGGAGAGTTTGTGGTAAGCTTCTCCCTGGTGCTTGTTTAACATACTGCATTTGGGGGGTACACAGGACAAGTCCCCAGAGAGTTTCTGGGAGCTCCTACTCACCAGAGAAGCAGCTCTAGTGCCTTTGGGTTCTAAGAGCCCAGCCTGGAGCTCAGACAGTTCCCCATCTCCTGGAGGACTCCAGGACACAGGAATGGAGCTTCCTATACCTGAGGGGTGACCTGCAGGGCTGTGGGACCAGGCAGGCCCTGCAGGGAAGGCTGCTGCAGGCCTCACCTTGCTGGCTGCGGAAGAAATACCTGCTGCAGCTGCTGCCCTGTGGTCCCTCATTAGGGTTGCCTCCACCTTGAGCACACGTGTGGAGGCGAGCAAGGGAAGTCAGTATCGGAGGGGAACTGCCGGGCCTAAGGGGCGGATGGGCCGCGGGGAGGGGAGGCATGCTGCTGGTGACTCAGAGTCAGCAAGAGGTGGATGGCTCCTGTAGGAAGTTGGAATCAGGAGGCATTACCAGGTACTTTTCCATCCTCTCCCCAGTGACCCCTTTGTCCAGGATGCCAAAATGCACAGGCCAAACTCAGCCTGTTTCCTAGAGCTGCACACACTGTTTGGACTGACTTGAGTTGGTCAAAATAAAACCACCAAAGAGCCAGTCTGAATCCAATAAATAAGGTACAGCCCAGTTTGTGCAGGTGACTGATGATTAGACCAGGTGTCTGTGACTAACAACCTCCCACGATTTCTCACCATCAATGATACTCTGTTCCAATCAGGAAAAGAGGAATAAGAACGTATGCTGAGTGCTCTTTAAAAATGATAAGTTCTGCCATCAAAACTTCCCAACAAATCTCAGAGGCAGTTATTCCATTTTGTAGACGAGGAAGCAGAGGCTGGGGCAATTCCCGCTCTTCCCTGCTGTCAGTAAGCTGCACAGCTATTATTCATTTCCCACTATAAGATTGAAGACGTGATTTCTGAGTATCTCACTGGCTCTGAACTTAAGCACCTAAGCTGCCCTTTAAGGTTTCTGCTCTGAAGTCCAAATGTTTTTCTCAGGACATTGCTTTGAAGGGGCACAAAGACCTCCTCAATTCTCCTGGCAGGAAAAGGATTGGACTTGCCCAGGAAACCCTCACATCGTGTGGCAGGTGGGGGAGATCTTGGGAGACACTCTCAACAAAAGTACAGAACTCTTACAACACGTTTATATCCCTGGGCTCCAAAGCCCATAAATTCTCATTTAGTCCAAGTTCCCTCCCATGTGAATCCTTCTCTGCACTGGCTCTGCTGTGTGTTCTCCTGTGTTTCACATGTAGGTAGCATAAGTATGTTATTATTCAAGTCTAATTCATTCTTGAGGGTTCTTTCTCCATGAATTTCTGACCTGTTTGACATCCAATTCCTTTTGCACTCACTGCCTGTGTGGCATTGTATAGCAGCCATACAGCTGTTTGCTATCTCTTTTATGTTCGTCAACTTTGTTTTCCAGAAGAGGATTTAAAACACTTGTGGGCATTAGGCATTGCTTCTATTTGTTTTCCTCTTGAGCTGGACACACACTTAGATGCTCAGTAACTACAGATTGAGGGTCTTTTCTCAAAGTCAAAACAATCAGACTGTCTTCTATGTGCTCACCCAACCTCCAACTAGTGGATTACCATTAATTTCGTAGCATCTCAGCATTAAAAAGTTGGTTGCTTCCCCCATATCACTCTTTTCATCCCATTTTCCCTTTCCCTTCTATCCTCCTTTCCATAAGCATTTCTCGGGTACCTTCTAAGTTATTAATACTGGAAGACTGCTGTGTCGGATGCTGTGATTCATATCTACAGGGGATGGACAGAAGAAATGGTGGTACCCAGGGGCCTGAACACTCGACCAGCCACTTCCCATAATCACAGCTAATTCCACAAATTCCCAGGGAAGATATGGGACAAAGAAAGAAACCAGTTAAAGTCACATTTAACTGTGTTTTCTGTTTCTGTTGTTGTTTTGGCTTAAATTGCCTGGCTGTACCCTTAGCTGAACTTTAATGCTTGCAGTTGCAGGGAGTTCTTTGGAATAGATCAGTTTCCCAAAGCATGGTCCTTAGATCACTTCCATAAGAATCATATTAGAAAGATGCCTCAAATTATGCTAGTCACACCAGTTCCAAAGAAATACCATAATGGAAACATTCTCAAAAGATACCACAAAAAAAGCCAATAGGACTAGGAGAGAGAAACCATACCTTGGAAAAAATCTTTAAAAAAATAAAAGTTTATTTACTGTATCTTTATTTTATTTTTTAATCAAAATAGTATATATACATACACACACACACCATTGTGTGTGTGTGTATATATATATATTCAAAGATATGCTCTCTTTGGTATCTTAAAATATACACACGTATTTATTTATATAACCAGCAATCCCTTGCTCTCCACTTTCGCCTACCATTTCCTAACCTCCAGATCTACTTCTCAGAGGGATTCATTTCAACTCTCATACCTGTTTATATGGTATTTACCTCCAAAATTTTAAATAACATGCTATACTTCTATTTCTTAGCTTGTTAATTTTAGACTTTAACTGCCTGTCTTAAGGTAAATAAAAATTTATCTCTCTTATGGCTCCCTCTTCTCCTTCTTTCCGGAGATTCATGTTCTTCATTCTGAAAATTTTTCTTATATCTCTTCTCTGATAAGTTCATCACTTCTCTATTTTTCAGATCTCCCTGGTGCCCACATTAGTGAGGTACTGAAACTCCTGTATTGACCCTCGACTATTCTTTCCTTGTTTGTTTTCTGCCTCCTTTCCAATTTTCTCTTTGTTGTTTTGTGTACTTCCTTGGAGATTTCCTTGACTCCTATTGGATGTTTTATTTTGGATAATTTCAATCTCCCAGAGTGCATTCTTCTTCCGAATTGTTCCTTTTTTTCTCATGGCATCTTCTCCTTGTTTACTGAAGGCAAAATCTTCAATATCTTGTCTTAATTGTGAGGATATTAAATATAAGTTGTTTATCTGAAATTTTTCCTTCTTATTGGAAGATTTCCTAAAAGGCCTGTTGTTAAATGTTAATCCATGTTCAAGTGTTAGGCACTAAGGGACCAGTTGAAAGTTCTGCATGTAAGAATGCATTTGTGGACTACTATTGGGTGACTGAATGGTGAATGAGTCATTTTGATAGGAAAATCCACTAAATGTCATAGATTTTCTGGTGTTCATTCCATTTTTCAAGGGAAAAAGAATCATCCAGTAATTTGCTTGGAAAACAATATCACAGTCTTTTGGCTATGGCAAGGAACTTAGATTTAATTTTAAGCAAAATGAGCAGTCCCATGAGGGTTTATGCAGTGGAGTGACGGGGCCTGATTTATATTTTTAAGTGATCATTATGCCTGTGGCATATGGGAACAAATGGAAAATCAGAGCAATCAGTTATATCAGGAGTAGTCCAAATGAGACTGAGTGCTCCATTATTTACCATTGTTGCCCAAATATTCCTCTTTGTAAAGAGACTCAAGGCTCTCCTATAGAACAAAAAATTAAAAACACAAGACAACAACCCCCCTCCAAAAAAAAAAAGAAAAATTAAGCTGCCTACCAAAGAGGAGTTGCCACTTCGAATCCTTGGACCATTTAGAGTTCACAAGGTGATAATGGGGTTCCTTGAATTTTATTTTATTTTTTTAAATTTATTTTATTTTATTTTTGAACATCTTTATTGGAGTATAATTGCTTTACATTTTTTTAACATCTTTATTGGAGTATAATTGCTTTACATTGTTGTGTTAGTTTCTGCTATATAACAAAGTGAATCAGCTATACATATACATATATCCCCTCCCTCTTACATCTCCCTCCCACCCTCCCTATCTCACCCTCCCTATCCCAGCCATGTAGGTGCTCACAAAGCACCAAACTGATCTCCCTGTGTTATGCAGCTGCTTCCCACTAGCTATCTATTTTACATTTGGTAGTATATATATGTCAATGCCACTCTCTCACTTCTTTCCAGCTTCCCCTTCCCTGTGTCCTCAAGACCATTCTCTACATCTGCATCCTTATTCCTGTCCTGTCCCTAGATTCATAAGAACAATTTTTTTTTTAAAGTTTCCATATATATGTGGTAGCATATGGTATTTGTTTTTCTCTTTCTGATTTACTTCACTCTGTATGACAGACTCTAGGTCCATCCACCTCACTACAAATAACTCAATTTTGTTTCAATTGATGGCTGTGAAATATTGCATGGTATATATGTGCCACATCTTCTTTATCCATTCATCTGTTGATGGACACTTAAGTTGCTTCCATGTCCTGGCTATTGTAAATAGTGCTGAAATGAACACTGAGGTATGTGACTCTTTTTGAATTATGGTTTTCTCAGGTTAAATGTCCAGTAGTGGGATTGCTGGATCATATGGTAGTTCTATTTTTAGTTTCTTAAGGAACCTCCATAATGTACTCCATAGTGGCTGTATCAATGTACGTTGCCACCAACAGTGCAAGCCAGTTCACTTATCTCTACACCCTCTCCAGCATTTTTTGTTTGTAACTTTTTTGATGATGGCCATTCTGACCGGTGTGAGGTGTTACCTCATTGTAGTTTTAATTTACATTTCTCTAATGATTAGTGATGTTGAGCATCCTTTCATGTGTTTGTTGACAATCTGTATATCTTCCTTGGAGAAATGTCGATTTAGGTCTCCTGCCCATTTTTGGATTGGGTTGTTAGTCTTTTTGATATTGAGCTGCATAAGCTGCTTGTATATTTTAGAGATTAATCCTTTGTCAGTTGCTTCGTTTGCAAATATTTTCTCCCATTCTGAGGGTTGTCTTTTCATCTTGTTTATGGTTTCCTTTGCTGGGCAAAAGGTCTGAAGTTTCATTAGGTCCCATTTCTTTATTTTTGCTTTTATTTCCCTTTCTCTAGGAGGTGTGTCAAAAAGGATCTTGCTGTGATTTATGTCTTAGAGTGATCTACCTATGTTGTCCTCTAAGAGTTTTATAGTGTGTGGCCTTACATTTAGGTATTTAATCCATTTTGAATTAATATTTGTGTACGGTGTTAGGGAATGTTCTAATTTCATTCTTTTACATGTAGCTGTCCAGTTTTCCCAGCACCACTTATTGAACAGGCTTTCTCTTTTCCATTGTATATTCTTGCCTCCTTTATCAAAGATAAGGTGACCATATGTGCATGGGTTTACCTCTGGGCTTTCTATCCTGTTCCATTGATCTATGTTTCTGTTTTTGTGCGAGTACCATACTGTCTTGATTGCTGTAGCTTTGTAGTATAGTCTGAAGTCAGGGAGCCTGATTCCTCCAGTTCCATTTTTCTTTCTCAAGATTGCTTTGGCTAATCGGGGTCTTTTGTCTTTCCCTATAAATTGTGAAATTTTTTGTACTAGTATCTGTGAAAAATGCTATTGGTAGTTTGATAGGGATTACATTGAATCTGTAGATTGCTTTGGGTAGTATAGTCATTTTCACAATGTTGATTTTTCCAACCCAAGAACATGGTATATCTCTCCATCTGTTTGTATCATCTTTAATTTCTTTCATAGGTTTCTTATAATTATCTGCTTGCAGGTCTTTTGTCTCCTTAGGCAGGTTTATTCCTAGGTATTTTATTCTTTTTGTTGCAGTGGTAAATGGGAGTGTTTCCTTAATTTCTCTTTCAGATTTTTCATCATTAGTGTATAGGAATGCAAGAGATTCCTTGTATTAATTTTCTATCCTGCCACTTTACTAAATTCATTCATTAGCTCTAGTAGATTTCTGGTAGCATCTTTAGGATACTCTATGTATAGTATCATGTCACTGGCAAACAGTGACAGTTTTGATTCTTCTTTTGCAATTTGGATTCCTTTTCTTTCTTTTTCGTCTCTGATTGCTGCGGCAAAAACTTCCAAAACTGTTGAATAACAGTGGTGAGAGTGGGTAACCTTGTCTTGTTCTTGATCTTAGTGGAAATGGTTTCAGTTTTTCACCATTGAGAACGATGTTGGCTGTGGGTTTGTCATATATGGCCCTTATTATGTTGAGGTAAGTTCCCTCTATGCCTACTTCTGGAGAGTTTTTATCATAAATCGGTGTTGAATTTTGTCAAAAGCTTTTTCTGCAACTACTGAGATTATCATATGGTTTTTATCCTTCAATTTGCTAATATGGTGTATCCCATTGATTGATTTGCATATTTTGAAAAATCCTTGCAATCCTGGGATAAACTCCACTTAATCATGGTGTATGATCCTTTTAATGTGCTGTTCAGTTCTGTTTGGTATTACTTTGTTGAGGATTTTTGCATCTATGTTCATCAGTGACATTAGCCTATAGTTTTTTGTGTGTTACATCTTTGTCTCATTTTCGTATCAGGGTGATGGTGGCCTTGTAGAATGAGTTTGGGAGTGTTCCTCCCTCTGCTATATTTTGGAAGAGTTTGAGAAGGATAGGTGTTACCTTTTCTCTGAGTGTTTGATAGAATTTGCCTGTGAGCCATCTGGTCCTTGGTTTCTATTTGTTGGAAGATTATTTTATTTTTATTTATTTATTTTTTTGCGGTATGCAGGCCTCTCACTGTTGTGGCCTCTCCCGTTGCGGAGCACAGGCTCCATACGCGCAGGCTCAGTGGCCATGGCTAACGGGCCTAGCTGCTCCACAGCATGTGGGATCTTCTCGGACCGGGGCACGAACACATGTCCCCTGCATTGGCAGGCAGACTCTCAACCACTGAGCCAACAGGGAAGCCCCTGTTGGAAGATTTTTAATCACAGTTTCAATTTCCGTCCTTGTGTTTGGTCTGTTTATATTTTCTATTTCTTCCTAGTTCCGTCTTGGAAGGTTGTACTTTTCTAAGAATTTTTCCATTTCTCCCAGGTTGTCAATTTTATTTGCATATAGTTGCTTGTAGTAATCTCTCAGGATCCTTTGTATTTCTGCAGTGCCATTTGTTACTTCTCCTTTTTCATTTCTAATTCTATTGATTTGAGTCTTTCCTCTTTTTTTCTTGATGAGTCTGGCTAATGGTTTATCAATTTTGTTTATCTTCTCAATGAACAAGCTTTTAGTTTTATTGATCTTTGCTATCATTAACTTCACTTCTTTTTCATTTACTTCTGATCTGATCTTTATGATTTCTTTCCTTCTGCTATCTTTGGGGTTCTTTGTTCTTCTTCCTCGAATTGCTTTAGGTGTAATGTTAGGTTGTTTATTTGAGATGTTTCTTGAGGTGGGATTGTATAGCTATAAACTTTCCTCTTTAGAAATGCCTTGGTTGCATCCCATATGTTTTGGGTCATCGTGTTTTCATTGTCATTTGTTTCTAGGTATTTTTTGATTTCCTCTTTGATTTCTTCAGTGATCTCTTGGTTATTTAGTAGCATATTGTTCAGCCTCCTTGTGTTTGTATTTTTTACAGTTTTTTTCCTGTAATTGATATCTAGCCTCATAGTGTTGTGGTCAGAAAAGTTACTTGATATGCTTTCAATTTTCTTACATTTACCAAGGGTTGATTTTTGACCCAAGATATGATCTATCCTGGAGAATGTTCCATGAGCACTTGAGAAGAAAGTGTATTTTGTTGTTTTGGGTTGGAATGTCCTATAATTATCAATTAAGTCCACCTTGTTTAATGTGTCATTTAAAGCTTGTGTTTCCTTATGTATTTTCATTTTAGTTGATCTGTCCATTAGTGAAAGTGGGGTATTAAAGTCCCTCACTATGATTCTGTTACTGTCAATTTCCCCATTTGTAGCTGTTAGCATTTGCCTTATGTATTGAGGTGCTCCTATGTTGGGCGCATAAATATTTACAATTCTTATATATTCTTCTTGGATTGGTCCCTTGTTCATTATATAGTGTCCTTGTCACTTGTAATAGTCTTTATTTTAAAGTCTGTTTTGTCTGATATGAGAATTGCTACTCCAGCTTTCTTTTGATTTCCATTTGCATGGACTATCTTTTTCATATCCTCACTTTCAGTCTGTACATGTCCCTAGGTCTGAAGTGGGTCTCTTGTTGACAGCATATATATGGGTTTTGTTTTTGTATCCATTCAGCCAGTCTATGTCTTTTGGTTGGAGCATTTATTCCATTTACATTTAAGATAATTATTGATATGTATTTTCCTATTATCATTTTCTTAATTGTTTTGGGTTTGTTATTGTTAGGTCTTTTCCTTCTCTTGTGTTTCCTGCCTAGAGAAGTTCCTTTAACCTTTGTGGTTACTCTGGTTTCATGGTGTTGAATTCTCTTAGCTTTTGCTTGTCTGTAAAGTTTTTAATTTCTCTGTTGAATCTCAATGATATCCTTGCTGTATAGAGTAATCTTGGTTGCAGGTTTTCCACTTTCTTCACTTTAAATATGTCCTGTCAGTCCTTTCTGGCTTACAGAGTTTCTCTTGGAAGATCAGCTGTTAACTTTATGGGGATTCCCTTGTACATTACTTGATTTTTTTTCCCTTGTTGCTTTTAATATTTTTTCTTTGTATGTAATTTTTGATAGTTTGATTAATATGTGTCTTGGCGTGTTTCTCCTTGGACTTATCCTGTATGGGACTCTCTGCACTTCCTGAACTTTATTGACTATTTCCTTTCCTATGTTGGGGAAGTTTTCAACTATAATGTCTTCAAATATTTTCTCAGACCCTTTCTTTACTTCTTCTTCTTCTGGGACTCCTGTAATTCAAATGTTGGTGCCCTTAATGTTGTCCTGGAGGTCTCTGAGCCTGTCCTTAATTCTTTTCATTCTTTTTCCTTTATTCTGCTCTGCAGTAGTTATTTCCCTATTTTATCTTCCAGGTCCCCTATCTGTTCTTCTGCCTCCATTATTCTGCTCTTGATTCCTTCTAGAAATTTTTAATTTCATTTATTGTGCTGTTCATCATTGTTTGTTTGCTCTTTAGTTCTTCTAGGTCCTTGTTAAACATTTCTTGTATTTTCTTCCTTCTGTTTCCAAGATTTTGGAACATCTGTACTATCATTTCTCTGAATTCTTTTTCAGGTAGACTGCCTATTTTCTCTTCATTTGTTTGGTCAGGTGGGTTGTTACTTTGTTCCTTCATCTGCTGTGTATTTCTCTGTCTTATTTTGCTTAACTTACTGTGTTTGGGGTCTCCTTTTCACAGGCTGCAGGTTCGTAGTTCTCGTTGTTTTTGGTGTCTGCCCCCAGTGGGTAAGTTTGGTTCAGTGGGTTATGTAGGCTTCCTGGTCGAGGGGACTGTTGCCTGTGTTCTGGTGGGTGGGGCTGGATCTTGTTTTTCTGGTGGGCAAGGCCACGTCCAGTGGTGTGTTTTGGGTTTTCTGTGAACTTAGAATGATTTTAGGCAGCCTGTCTTCTAATGGATGGGCTTGTGTTCTTGTCTTGCTAGTTGTTTGGCATGGGGCGTCCAGCAGTGAAGCATACTGGCTGTTGGGTGGAGCTGGATCTTAGTGTTGATTTGGAGATCTCTGGGAGAGCTCTAGATGATTGATATTATGTGGGGCCGGGAGGTTTCTGGTGATCCAATGTCCTGAACTTGGCTTTCCCACCATCGGGGTTCGGGCCTGAAACCTAGCTGGAACACCAAAATCTTGTCAGCCTCACAGCTGGGTCATCCTTTTTACAATTGAATTTCTTAGGTTTCTTTCTTTATTTTCTCAGCAGCCATCTTACTAGAATGAGTCACCCTGCAACCCCTCTATTAGGTCTTATGTTGAATTTGATTTTAATATCTTATTTTGGAATAGCCTAACTCAAAACTATCTACCTCCAAGCTGCAGAGTCTAACAAACATCAGTGTATTTTATTTTGACTGGAGTTATATAAGGTAAGCTTCTTCATTCATTCATTCATTCAAGAAATAGCTTTTATAGAGTGTACAGTCTAGTGATCACACTGGTGAGTTCAACTTCATGGTTAGAAATGTTGTATTTCTTTGGTTAATTAAAAAAATAAGAAAGCAAATTCGTTATTACCCAATAAAATTGGGTAATTCATAGCTCATTAGTTTATATAGACAAATGTTTCAAAACAAGGTTTCTGTGAAGGAAAAACAAGATTGAAAATAGTCCTTGGGGGACTTCCCTGGTGGCACAGAATTGCCACAAGAATCCACCTGCCAATGCAGGGGACACAAGTTTGTTCCCTGGTCTGGGAAGATCCCACATGCCATGGAGCAACTAAGCCTGTGGGCCACAACTACTGAGCCTGCACTCTAGAGCCCTCATGCCACAACTACTGAGCCTGCACGCCACAACCACTGAAGCCTGTGTGCCCGAGAGCCCGCGCGCCGCAACTACTGAATCCCGTGTGCTGCATTTACTGAAGTCTGCATGTCTAGAGCCCGTGCTCCACAAGAGAAGCCACCACAATGAGAAGCCCATGCACCACAACAAAGAGTAGTTCCCACTCGCGACAGCTAGAGAAAGCCTACACGCAGCAACGAAGACCCAGTGCAGACAACAACAACAACAAAATAGTCCTTGAAAAGCAGTAGAGGATAAATGGTTAAGAAGTCAGAATATCTGAGTTCAAAGCCTGACCCTTCTTCCACTTACCAGCTGAGTGCCCTTGGGGAAATGACTTAATATCCTTGAGTCTTAGTTCACACTTTTGCAGAATTGGAGCAATAATAATAGAACCTACTTCACAGGATTGTTCTGAGTACTTGGTTATTATTATTACTTTGAGGATAAAATACTTGGAAACTTACCACTTCAGATAATATGGTTTGAGAAGGTGTCTAGCTGGGGAGACCAGACACATATTTCTAAGACAACAGGAAAGCAAAATAAGTCTGTATTAAAGTAATCCATACTGTCAGTTTTGAGAAAGCAGGTGAAATTTAGGTGTGCTCTATTTGATATGGAGCTCATGAGGGAAAAAGTCTTAAAGGGGTTAAGTCTTGGATTTGGTCTTCAAACTATAAAACTTTAGAGTAGAAGTGAGTGTAGAAATCATCTAGTTCAACATCCTTCATAAAACATTTCACATCAATCACCTGGTGGGAAGTAAAACAAAAAAAAAGGATGAGAATATAAGATTGGCTATTAAGAAGTTTACTGCTATGGAAAATTGATGCTGAATCCTATAGGGACCAACTGGAGTTGCTTCTGATTTGCTCTGTGTGAGGGGCCAGGAAACTGAGCTATTTATCTGTCTAATTTTATCCAGGAGCACTTCTATGGTTGGGGGTTTGCTCACCAACAATTTCATCCTAACCCATGTGTGGCTCAGGAATGCTACTACATTGAGAGAAAGCCCTCAGGCAAAATTATGGGAGTTTGAGTGTGAATCTATTGGCACACCCAGGAACAATGAGTGTGGTGAGTAGTGGGTAGGGAGCCAACAGCATTTGCTACAAACCACCACCTTCCCCTCTTGGATCAACTAGTGCCCTCTATTAAGTTTATTCTGTTCTTTTACTGATTTTTCAATGTGGGGGATGGTCACAGTTTCTTAAGAAAATAAAAAGAGAATTAGTGGCATAAACTATAGTCCCTATTGCTGTAGATGGTCCTGAAGCTACTGCTGATATTTATCATCTTCCTCCTCCACCATCCATCTAGATTCCCTTCATCCTCAGCCAACACTTCTGCTTGTCTAGGTTGCTTGCCTTATAGGGTGACCCAGACCTTTATCTGTGAAGGGTTCAAGTTCCTCATTACTGGGCTGTTTTCAGTCTGTGGTTGCTGAAATTAATGGTTCTATGTTAATCAACAGTCTGGAAGTAACAAGAGCGTCTCAGTGAATCCTTTGAGTTCCATACATACTTTTTACTACTCCAGTTATGTAGCAGCTGTCTTATCTTCTCATGATAACTAGGGCTAATAACTGCTAACAAGATAGAAACTGCCAATTGTCCCTGCCAATAAAGAGCCCCAAATGACCAGGCAGCAGGTGTAGTTTTAGAGTTAGAAGAATTTTACTGTGTCCACTGGTAGAAATATTTCCCCACCCTGGAAACCTACAGAACCTAAAATTGTAGAAATGGGAAGCACAAATTCAACTACTGGTCACTGCAAGAAATTATTCCCAGAGCCTCTTCCCACCCCTGAGTTCCCAGATTTTTGTATTCTACCTGTTAGAAACCAGCACTATATAGTGGCCATTGGTTACAAATATATACTGCATCTTGAAGAATAACAACCTATTCTGCAGAGTTCATCCCCAAGCAGGTGCATTAGCTGTTCAGAGTCTATTCCAACAACCTATCAGGCCAGCAGCTTCCAGATGATGTAATATATGGTTGAAAAGTTGATCTCATTGACATGCACCCATTTCCACATTTCCTTTGTCTTAAAGAGTCTTTTATCTGAGGTGATATTATATGGGCTCACAGGTCAGTAAAATGAACAATCTATGGACCCTCAAATAGTGATGCTGACCAAGACACTACCAGCAGGAAAGGAAAATCCTTACCCAGAATATGTATCAATTTCATTCAGGATGAATCATTGCCTTTTCTAGAGAGGAGTCTGATATAATCAGTTTACCAACAAATGATTCGTTGATCCCTTTGAGGGATGGTACTATATCAAGGGCTCAGTATTGGTATCTGATACTGATGGGTTGAATATTCAGCAATGAGAATAACTATATCAGCCTTGGTGAGTGGAACACCATGCTGTTGTACAAGTTCATGCACAGCTTCTATCCCAGCCACTATCACTGCTCAAATCCCATGGGACCAATGTGGAAGAACCTAGACAGATGCTGTACATGGTGGATTTGCAACATAGTTGAGGAACACTGAGCTTGGAATTTAATGCTTTTACAACAGGAAAAAGCAAGCCTACTCTTTGACTGGGGGGAGTCATAGCCTCATTACTTTTGTTAAATGTGCTTATTTTGAAATTCATCTATGTTATTTGTGTATCCATAGTTCATTCCTTTTTTTCTTTTTTTTCTTTTTTTTGTGGTACATGGGCCTCTCACTGTTGTGGCCTCTCCCGTTGCGGAGCACAGGCTCCGGACGTGCAGGCTTAGCGGCCATGGCTCACGGGCCCAGCTGCTCCATGGCATGTGGAATCTTCCTGGACTGGGTCACAAACCCATGTCCCCTGCATCGGCAGGTGGACTCTCAACCACTGCGTCACCAGGGAAGCCCCATTCCTTTCTTTACCGAGTAATATTCCATTACAAGGATATGTTTATTCATTCACATGTTGATAAACATTTAGGTTTTTCCAGTTTTGAGCTATCACAGATAAAGCTGCTGTAAAAATTAATGTACGAGTCTTGGGTTGAACATATGCTTTCTTTTCTCCTGGGTAAAATATCTAGGAGACAAAATAGGGGTATGTTTAAATTTTTAAGAAACTTCTAATTGTTTTTTCAAGTGGTTGTTCCATAAGAGTCCCAGTTCTTTCACATCCTCTCCAACTCTTGGTATGGTCAGGATTTTTAATTTTAGATATTTTAATAAGTGTATAGGGAGGACCTTCAAGATGACGAAAGAGCAAGACATGGAGATCACCTTCCTCCCAGCAGATACATCAGAAGTACATCTACACATGGAACAACTCCTACAGAAAACCTACTGAACACTGGCAGAAGACCTCAGACTTCCCAAAAGGGTCTTGGTGCTCCGGCCAGGTGTCAGGCCTGAGTCTCTGGGGAGGAAGAGCCGAGGTCAGGACATTAGTCCACCAGAGTCCTCCTGGCCCCTCATAATATCATTTGGCAAGAGCTCTCCCAGAAATCTCCATCTCAACGCTAAGACCCAGCTGTACTCAACAATCAGCAAGCTCCAGTGCTGGACACCACATGTAAAACAACTAGCAAGAAAAGAATACAACCTCATCTATTAGCAGAGAGGCTGCCTAAAATAATAATGAATTCACAGACACCCCAAAACACACAACGGGACATGGTCCTGCCCACCGGAAAGACAAGATTCAGCCTCATCCATCATTAAACAGGCAACAGTCCCCTCCACCAGGAAGCCTACACAACCCACTGAACTAACCTTACCCACTGAGGGCAGGCACCAAAAACAATGGGAACTATGAACCTGCAGCCTGTGAGAAGGAGACCCAAACACAGTAAGTTAAGCAAAATAAGAAGACAGAGAAATACACAGCAGATGAAGGAGCAAGATAAAAACTCACCTGGCCAAAGAAATGAGGAGGAAATAGGCAGTCTACCTGAAAAAGAATTGAGAGTAATGATAGTAAAGATGATCCAAAATCTGGAAAGAGAATAGAGAAAATACAAGAAACATTTAATAAGGACCTAAAGAGCAAACAATCAGTGATGAACAACACAAGAAATAAAATTTAAAATTCTCTAGAAGTAATCAATAGCAGAATAACGGAGATAGAAGAACAGATAGGGGACCTGGAAGATAAAATAGTGGAAATAACTACCACAGAGCAGAATAAAGAAAAAAGAATGAAAAGAATTGAGGACAGTCTCAGAGACCTCTGGAACAATATTAAATGCAACAATATTAGAATTATATGGGTCCCAGAATAAGAAGAGAAAAAGAAAGGTAATGAGAAAATATTTGAAAAGATTATAGTTGAAAACTTCCCCAACATGGGAAAGGAAATAGTCAATCAAGTCCAGGAAGTGCAGAGAGTCCCATACAGGATAAGTCCAAGGAGAAACACGCCAAGACACATATTAATCAAACTATCAAAAATTAAATACAGGGCTTCCCTGGTGGCACAGTGGTTGAGAGTCCGCCTGCCAATGCAGGGGACACGGGTTCGTGTCCCGGTCCAGGAGGATCCCACATGCTGCAGAGCGGCTGGGCCCATGAGCCATGGCCACAGGGCCTGCGCGACTGGAGCCTGTGCTCTGCAATGGGAGAGGCCACAACAGTGAGAGGCCCGCATACCGCAAAAAAAAAAAAAAATTAAATACAAAGAAAAAATATTAAAAGAAGCAAGGGAAAAGCAACAAATAATATAAAAGGGAATCCCCATAAGGTTAACAGCTGATCTTCCAGCAGAAACTCTGCAAGCCAGAAGGGAGTGGCAGGACATATTTAAGATGATGAAAGTGAAAAACCTACAACCAAGTTTACTCTACCAAGTGAGGATCTCATTCAGATACGACAGAGGAAATAAAATCTTTACAAATGAGCAAAATTTAAGAGAATTCAGCACCACTAAAACAGCTTCACAACAAGTGCTAAAGGAACTTCTCCAGGCAGGAAATAAAAGAGAGGGAAAAGACCCACAAAAACAAACCCAAAATAATTAAGAAAATGGTAATAGGAACATACATATCGATAATTACCTTAAATGTAATTGGATTAACTACTCCAACCAAAATACATAGAGTGGCTGAAGAGATACAAAAACAAGACCTGAATATATGCTGTCTATAAGAGACACATTTCAGACCTAGGGACACATACAGACTGAAAGTGAGAAATGGAAAAGAGATATTCCATACAAACGGAAATCAAAAGAAAACTGGAGTAACAATTCTCATATCAGATAAAATAGACTTTGAAATAAAGACTATTACAAAAGACAAATAAAGACACTACATAATGATCAAGGGATCAATTCAAGAAGAAGATGTAAGAATTGTAAATATTTATGCATCCAACATAGGAGCACCTCAGTACATAAGGCAAATGTTAAAAGCCATAAACGGGAAATCAACAGTAACAAAATGATAGTAGGGGACTTTAACAACCCATTTCAACCATGGAAATATCATTCAAAATGAAAATAGATAAGGAAACACAAGCTTTAAATGACACATTAAACAACATAGACTTAACTGATATTTATAGGACATTCCATCCAAAAACAACAGAATACCCTTTCTTCTCAAGTGCTCATGGATCATTCTCCAGGAGAGATCATATCTTGGGTCATGAATCAAGCCTTGGTAAATTTTAAAAAACTGAAATTGTATCAAGTATCTTTTCCAACCACAACGCTATGAGATTAGATATTAAATACAGGATAAAAACTGTAGAAAATACAAACACATGGAGGCTAAACAATACACTACTAAATAACAAAGAGATCACTGAAGAAATCAAAGAGGAAATCAAAAAATACCTGGAAACAAATGACAATGAAAACACATCGGCCCAAAACCTATGGGATGCAGCAAAAGCATTTCTAAGAGGAAAGTTTATAGCAATACAATCCTACCTCAATAAACAAGAAGCATTTCAAATAAACAACCTAAACTTACACCCAAAGCAATTAGAAAAAGAACAAAAAAACCCCAAAGTTAGTAGAAGGAAAGAAATCATAAAGATCAGATCAGAAATAAATGAAAAAGAAATGAAGGAAACAATAGCAAAGGTCAATAAAACTAAAAGCTGGTTCTTTGAGAAGATAAACAAAATTGATAAGCCATCAGCCAGCCTCACCAAGAAAAAAAGGGGAAAGACTCAAATCAACAAAATTAGAAATGAAAAAGGAGAAGTAACAACAGACACTGCAGAAATATAAAGGATCATGAGAGATTACTACAAGCAACTCTATGCAAATAAAGTTGACAACTTGGAAGAAATGGACAAATTCTTAGAAAAACACAACTTCCAAGACAGAACCATGAAGAAATAGAAAATATAAAGAGACCAATCACAAGCACGGAAATTGAAACTGTGACTAGAAATCATCCAACAAACAAAAGCTGGACCAGGTGGCTTCACAGGTGAATTCTCTCAAACATTTATAGAAAAGCTAACACCAATCCTTCTCAACCTCTTCCAAAATATAGCAGAGGGAGGAACACTCCCAAACTCATTTTATGAGGCCAGCATCCTGATACCAAAACCAGACAAAGATGTCACAAAAAATGAAAACCCCAGGCAATATCACTGATGAACATAGATGCAAAAATCATCAACAAAATACTAGCAACCGGAATACAATAGCACATTAAAAGGATCATACACCATGATCAAGTGGGGTTTATCCCAGGAATGCAAGGATTCTTCAATATATGCAAATCAATCAATGTGATACACCATGTTAACAAATTGAAGGATAAAAACCATATGATAATCTCAATGCATGAAGAGAAAGCTTTGGACAAAATTCAACATCCATTTATGATAAAAACCCTCCAGAAAGTAGGCATACAGACAACTTACCTCAACATAATAAAGGCCATATATGACAAACCCACAGTCAACATCATTCTCAATGGTGAAAAACTGAAACCATTTCCACTAAGATCAGGAACAAGACAAGGTTGCCCACTCTCACCACTATTATTCAACATAGTTTTGGAAGTCTTCGCCATAGCACTCAGAGACGAAAAAAAAAGAAAAGGAATCCAAATTGGAAAAGAAGCAGTAAAACTGTCACTGTTTGCAGACGACATGATACTATACATAGATAATCCTAAAGATGCTAACAGAAAACTACTAGAGCTAGTCAAGTGAATTTGGTAAAGTAGCAGGATACAACGTTAATGCACAGAAATCTCTTGCATTCCTGTACAGTAATGATGAAAAATCTGAAAGAGAAATTAAAGAAACACTCCCATTTACAATTGCAACAAAAAGAATAAAATACCTAGGAATAAGCCTACCTAAGGAGACAAAAGACCTGTATGCAGAAAATTATAAGACACTGATGAAAATAATTAAAGATGATACTAACGGATGGAGAGATATACCACATTCCTGTATGGGAAGAATCAACACTGCAAAAATGACTGTACTACCCAGAGCAATCTACAGATTCAATGCAATCCCTGTCAAACTACCAATGGCATTTTTCACAGGAGTAGAACAAAAAAATTTCACAATTTGTATGGAAACACAAAAGTCCCTTAATAACAAAAGCAGTCTTGGGAAAGAAAAACGGAGCTGGAGGAATCAAGCTCCCTGACTTCCGACTATACTACAAAGCAACAGTAATCAAGACAATATGGAACTGGCACAAAAACAGAAATATAGATAAATGGAACAGGATAGAAAGCCCAGCAATAAAGCCATGCACATATGGTCACCTTATCTTTGATAAAGGAGGCAAGAATATACAATAGAGAAAAGGCAGCCTCTTCAATAAGTGGTGCTGGGAAAACTGGACAGCTACATGTAAAAGAATGAAATTGGAACACTCCCTATCACCATACACAAAAAAATCTCAAAATGGATTAAATACCTAAATGTAAGGCCAGACACTATAAAACTCTTAGAGGAAAACATAGGTAGATCACTCTATGACATAAATCACAGCAAGATCCTTTTTGACCCACCTCCTAGAGAAATGGAAATAAAAACAAAAATAAACAAATGGTACTTAATGAAACTTAAAAGCTTTTGCACAGCAAAGGTAACCATAAAGAACACAAAAAGACAGCCCTCAGAATGGGAGAAAATATTTGCAAATGAAGCAACTGACAGAGGATTAATCTCCAAAATATATAAGCAGCTCGTACAGCTCAATATCAAAAAACAAACAACCTAATCCAAAAATGGGCAGAAGACCTAAACTGACATTTCTCCAAAGAAGATATACAGATTGCCAACAGACACATGAAAGGATGCTCAGCGACACTAATCATTAGAGAAATGCAAATCAAAACTGCAATGAGGTATCACATTTTACTGGCCAGGATGGCCATCATCAAAAAATCTAGAAACAAAAAATGCTGGGGAGGGTGTGGAGAAAAGGGAATCCTCTTCCACTGTTGGTGGGAATATAAATTGATACAACCACTATGGAAAACAGTATGGAGGTTCCTTGAAAAACGAAAAATAGAACTACCATATGACCCAGCAATCTCCACTACTGGGCATATACCCTGAGAAAACCATAATTCTAAAAGAGTCATGTACTACAGTGTTCATTGCAGCACTATTTACAGTAGCCAGGACATGGAAGCAACCTACGTGTCCATCAGTAGATGAATGGATAAAGAAGATGTGGCACATATATACAATGGAATCTTCTCAGCCATAAAAAGATATGAAATTGAGTTATTTATAGTGAGGTGGATGGACCTAGAGTCTGTCATACAGAGTGAAGTAAGTCAGAAAGAGAAAAACAAATACCGTATGCTAACACATATATATGGAATCTAAAAAAAAAAAGGTTTTGAAGAACCTAGGGACAGGACAGGAATAAAGACACAGATGTAGAGAATGGACTTGAGGACATGGGGAATGGTAAGCTGGGACGAAGTGAGAGAGTGGCATGGACATACATACACTACCAAATGTAAAATAGATAGCTAGTGGGAAGCAGCTGCATAGCATAGGGAGATCAGCTCTGTGCTTTGTGACCACCTAGAGGAGTAGGATAGGGAGGGTGGGAGGGAGGCTCAAGAGGGAGGAGATATGGAGATATATGTATATGTATAGCTGATTCACTTTGTTATAAAGCAAAAACTAACACACCATTGTAAAGCAATTATGCTCCAATAAATATGTTAAAAAATAAAAATAAAAAAAGCCTTTCAATAAAAAAAATAAAGCAGTTATACTCCAATAAAGATGTTAAAAAAATAAGTGTATAATGGTATCTCATTTTTTTAATTTGCGTTTCCTGATGACTAATGATGTTGACCCTCTTTTCATGTGCTTATTTGCCGTGCTTCCATCTTCACTGGTAACACATCTGTCCAAATATTTTGCCCATTTTTGTTGGTTTGAGAGTTATTAGTAAGTTTTGAGAATTGTATTTTATTTTTATATTTTTTGTTATGTAAGTCAAGCAGTATCTTTGTTAGCTGCCCATCTACCTTGCTTCTGGAATGTTTACAGTCTATTAGTAATAACCTTAAATCCCAAGTTATTGCCATTTTGCTGTTTGGTCTTGCTTCCCTTTTCCGTAAATACCTGCATGGGCCATCTGAGACTTGATGTTATATATCCTCTATATCTATAGGCCATTGCTGTCCAATATAATTTTCTGTGATGATTGAAATATTCTATGTATTTTGACATTATTGTACTATCTTATTTGAAAAATGAACTCATTAAGGTTATATTTATCTTTGTCTCTTTTTTGCCTTCATTAAGTAAATAAAACACAGGGGCATAAATCTTTATAATAAAATCAATCTTAAAATCCAGTGAATCCATACACAATACTCAAAAAAATAAGCATTCTTCTAACTGTATACAGTAAAAGGCACAAATCATCCAATAATAATTTTCCTGATTGGCCAAATACATTTCCAACTCTTCTCAAAACAATGAAGTGAGACAAGGGCAGATCCTGAGGAGGATATCATCTTGTGATGAGTCTACTTCAAATCAGGGCTTTGCATGGTCTCCAGGTAATGGAAAATTCACTCTATCCATGGGAAAGCAGCTTCTCCTGCCATCCCAGAGACACCTGAGGGGGAATCTGAGGTTTGAGTGTTCTCAAAGATATACACCGAAATTCCCTCATTCCTGTTCTCAGGGTCTCACTCCTTCCCTTTGGGGTCCTGACCCTTGCATAGGGGCCCTGCAGGAGCTGTAAATTCAGTTTCCTTTGTAACTCTATCATTCTTACAATCAGATCTTGGGCCTGATCTTCAGCATAGCCTGCCTTGCAACTGCAAGGAATTAAGTCTCTTAATGTTGCAATGGAGACCCTCTACCTTTCACATCATGCCCTGAGTAGATAGTTGGCTGATCTATCGTATGTTTTTTCAAGTTCTCTGAAACTTGCCAATAAAACAAGCCAGCCATCTTTATAATTAATATTGCCTCCATTTCTTTAAAATAGTAGAGCTATTGCATAAGCCTTCCACCTGTATTCCATCACAACCCTCAAGAGGTGAACACCTAAGTAATTGCTATGCTACACATGCTGTGGATATCACCAAATTACTTGCACTGAAATCTTTGAGGGAAACCCAAGGTAAGACAAAGATCCCAGGGAGCAATATTAGGCAAGAGGGGAAGTGATGCAGGGAAGAGAGGAGGTAGTATGTGTGTTTATGAGCACACTGGGGACCACATGGACCTGTGTAGAAACTGTCTCAGAGGCTGAGTTTGTTGGGCATTTATCAGCCAGTTACCGTCATCATTGGTGGTATCTGTGCCTGTGGCTTTAACACCTCAGTACTTCAGTCCACTCTGCGCATGGGCAGAACCTGCCCCTGAGACCAGAGAAAACGCTCAGGCAGAGTAATGGGTTGGCAGAAAGGGTAGTCTGCATGCCCAGGATGACTGAGCGCCGGGGGAAATGGTTGAAGACCACAGCATATGGTACAATGTTCTTTCCTCTGCCTTTTGTTCATCTTCAGCCTGCACGACTCATGCCATCTGTGGTTCTCTTGAAGATTTAAGATTTGCAGCTTCTCTCACCAAAACACCTGTTTTCTTACCTCAACACCATCACTCACGCTGTGCCCTTTGCTTGAAATATCCTCCGTTCCCTAAGGTCCACCCTACTGCCCTGCTGAACTATAATTCTTCTTTCAAATCTCAGTTCAGCTGCCGCATCCTCTTGGAAGCATTTCCAGCCTCCCGCAGGCAAAGTTTTGCTGGCCTCGAAGCCCACTTAATACCCTGGACATATTTCTGGTATAGAGCTTCTTGTGCTGCTGTTGTTACATTTGCTTTCCTTGCCTATCTCCCTGAAGGAACTTGGAGCAACTTGAGGAGAAGGATTTCTCTTATTCATCTTTATTTCCTAAGAACATAGCATGGGGCCTGGCATTAGGTAAAGAATCAAAAGGTGTTGAATGAATAAACAAATGAATATCATCTACTATAGCTCAGATTGCTTTTCAACATCTCATAGCCAGCCAGTAGCAAAGCTGGGGGTAAAATTCATGTTTGTTAACACCCAGTCTTGGAGGAAGTGGCTTTTATCTTAGGTAATTAGAAGGCAAAAAACATGGGTGTCCCAGATGCCACGTATGAAGAATTCTCGCAGTGTTGTTTTGTTTACTTTGGTATTCCAGACCGTGAGGGTTGTCCTGCTGACCTGGAGAACTTTGATTTCAGGGCCAGACTTGGAGTGGGTGTTGGAGGATCTTGGAAGATGTACAGTGGTTTTTCTCCTTAGACGTTCTGGCAGGAAGAACCTTGTGGAACGGAGCTGTATTAAGGGAAAATGATGGTTACTTCTCCGAACTGTCATGAGCACCTCACTGTTCAGAAGGCCCTTTCAGTGCTTTCATGAGTGTGGCTAGCTCACTGTTTGTGCTTCACATTTTCAGCATGCAAATTTCTTTCCAAATAAGCTCAGCAGATCCTCAGAGTAACTAGTTTAATTTGCTTTCACGCAAATGCCTTATATGTTACTTTTGTCATCACCCACAATAATGATCTTTCTGGGTACTCCTTTAGGGTTCCCCAAGAAAATCCAGAGTTGCTGAACCACCACTTTTCCTTCAGCATGGCTCCTCCTTCTTTGAGGGTCAGCCACCAGGTGAGCCGAGTTTTACACTGGCCCAGAGTTTTATATAAGCCCTCCCAGGTCTGGCTCAGAATGAAACAGTGATTTTCTACTTAACAGCCCAAAGATTTGGGTGGCAGGCAGGGTTGAGGTAGGGGTTAATCAGGGTAGGCTTGCTGGTGGGCCGCCAAGGGGCTGCAAGGTGGACATTCATCTTGGCCAGGTGAATGAGGTCAAGGTCCGACCCTTGGCTCTATTGCTTTAGAAATGTGGTTTGTCAAGGAGGCAGGATTCATCTCTCAAGAGGCTCTCTCAGGACCTGAGCTCAAAGAGACTGACAGATAACACAGAATACTCACCTATTAATTTATTTTGAAGCACATCTCTCTCATGTATATTAAGAAATGCACATCATGGTCTCTGTCAAATTCTAGAAAGCCAAATTCTAATCGGAAGCGAGTTCGGTGAGCAGGGAATCAGAGAAAGGGGAGCCTGCGGCATGACTGAAATGCTTTGTGGCATCTTGCTGATAACTGAGCCACTATCCAATGAATAGCTGGGCTACCATGTTAAAAATGCATATCTGAACATAAATCTCTTGGCTTAAAACCTTCAGTGGTTTCAAATTGCTCTTGGAATAAAGGGGAAAAAAGAACTTGTTCCATAAAGTCTGACATGAGTTTTCCTCAGCTTCACTCTAGCTTCTTGGTTTGCTTTTACTCTCCAAAGCCTTCTTACCTGCTCTTCTCTTCCTGCAGTGGCTTTTTTCTCTCTTATCTTAGTTAACTCCTACTACTCTTTATTTATTTATTTTTTAAAACTTCTTTATTGGAGTATAATTGCTTTACAGTGGTGTGTTAGTTTCTGCTTTATAACAAAGTGAATCATCTATACATATACATATATCCCCATATCTCCTCCCTCTTGTGTCTCCCTCCCACCTTCCCTATCCCACCCCTCTAAGTGGTCACAAAGCACCAAGCTGATCTCCCTGTGCTATGTGGCTGCTTCCCACTAGCTATCTATTTTACATTTGGTAGTGTATATATGTCCATGCTGCTCTCTCACTTTGTCCCAGCTTACCCTTCCCCCTCCCCGTGTCCTCAAGCCCATTCTCTATGTCTGCGTCTTTATTCCTGTCCTGCCCCTAGGTTCATCAGAACCTTTCTTTTTCTTTTTTTAGATTCCATATATATGTGTTAGCATACGGTATTTGTTTTTCTCTTTCTGACTTACTTCAGTCTGTATGAGAGACTCTAGGTCCATCCACCTCACTACAAATAACTCAATTTGTTTCTTTCTATGGCTGAGTAATATTCCATTGTATATGTGTGCCACATCTTTAGAGAAATGTGAAATGCAAATCAAAACTACAATGAGTCATCACCTCCTACAGGTCAGAATGGCCATCATCAAAAACAATCTACAAACAATAAATGCTGGAGAGAGTGTGGAGAAAAGAGAAACCTCTTGCACTGTTGGTGGGAATGTAAATTGATACAGCCACTATGGAGAACAGTATGGAGGTTCCTTAAAAAACTAAAAATAGAACTACCATATGACCCAGCAATCCCAGTACTGGGCATATACCCTACTACTCTTTAAAAAATGTGTGTAATACATGATTTCCAATCATCTGTAGTTTTATTCGTTTTTTAATAAACCTGTATTAGTGCCTCTTATGGGTATTAGGGATACAGCAGAGCAGTGAACAAAGCAGATTCTGTGTCCTGTAGCCTTCTTGGAGAGAGACAAACAGTGGGAGGAACAACCAATGGAAAACAGAACGTTATACACACACTGCATGCCTATGTACACATATGTGCATACATATATGTATATATACATATATATATATAACATCTAAAAGTAATAAGTATAATAGAGAAAATATAAGTGGCATTAAGGGAGGTGGGGAAGGAGGAAATGGCTGTTTTATACCAGGATTATCAGGGCATGTCTCACTGATAGAATGATGTTTGAGCAGACCTGAAGGAAGTGAGGGGAGAGCTTTAAGGATATCTGGAGAAAAATGGTTCCAAACAAGAGGAACAGCAAGTGTAAAGGCCCCAAGGTAGGGTTGTGCTTTGTCTGTGGCTTTGTAACATTTATCACAGGTATTCATTACAGCAATTATATATTTATATGTGTTATTGTTTTATTAATGCCAGTCTCTACCACTAGACGTCTAAGCTTTCTGGGAGCAGAGACTCAAATTTTTTTAACTTTGTATTCTCAACCTCTAAAGCATAGGTCCTGACAGAGAATATACAGTTCATACATATTTGTGGAAAAGTGAAAGGGAAAGAAGGAGAGGGAGGGAGGAAGTGGATGGGAGAAAGGGAACGAGGAATGAAGGGAGAGGGAAGGAGGGAAGGAGGGAGAAAGGAAGTAAGAAATCCCCCAAAGAGATGAGTTAAGCCCCTTGTCTCAGGCACCCTCTTCTCTGGTACGGGCAAAGATGGGCATCACCAATATTAACCCCTAGACCTTTTCCCTCCTCTGCTTCTGTTGCTGCACAGCCCCTCTGTTGCCAGACATATTTTCCCCTTTAAATGTGTTGATAATCTCCTCTGGGTTAGTGTCAAGTCTTATGTGCCTGGAAAAACTCTTCTGAATCTTTAATGTGAATTCTCATATTTTTGCTCTGATACATTTTCTGTTGATTTTACAGTTTAAGTCTTGGGAGGCCTCTGTTTTTCCTTGTATTCAACACTTAGAGGAACCTTACTTTCGCCCCCGCCCCTCCTTAGCATGCATCCTTTCTCATTTTCGTTTGATCTCCGCTGGCCACCAATCTAGGCCAAAGCCACAGGTTAGTCCAGACAAATGTCTCTTTTCTGGGACTGTCCAAATTTCCCAGGCAGTTGGGCAGGGGTTTACTTCCTGTATTTTTAAAGCTCTTGCAGTTGTATGCCAGGTTTGGAATAGACACTCTGTAATCTGAAACAAGGACTCTCAGGAGGATTGGCTTCTTACCAAGTGAGGTGGGCCAGACCGCAAAGTTTGGTTTGGGTTCCAGGATGGGTAAGAGTAATCACACACCCACAGAGTAAGGCTGCTTTGCCTTAGCTTTCCTCCTGAACCAACTCACCAGTCGTGAACCAGCATGTATTAGTTTGTACCTGATAACGAGGAAATAAATATGTTACAAGGGTTTTGCATTTTTGCCAAGAGTGTCATGTGAGCCCTCCGGACTCAAGTCTCCCACAATCTCCCCCAACTGCCACATGATGTGGGTCTTTCCTGGGCAAGTCCAATCTTTCTCCTGTCAAGAGAATTGAGGAGGCCTTTTTGCCCCTTCACAGCAGTGTCCTGAGAAAGACATTTGGACTTCAGAGCAAAGAGATTAGAGGGCAGCTTAGGTGTCTAAGTTCAGAGCTAGTGAGATACTCAGAAATCACCAGGGGTCAGCAAATTTTCTATAAAGGGCCAGATAGTAAATATTTTAGGCTTTGATGACCGTATGGTCTCTGGAGCAACTATCTCTAGTATTAGAGCATAAAAGGAGCCATGCGTTCCAATAAAACTCTACTTATAAGACAGGTGGAAGCCTGAATTTGGCCCATGGTGGAAGTTTGGTGACCCCTGTCATAAGCCATAAAATGTCTTCATTTCTGTTTGAATTGAACTCTACATTTTATGGTGAGCTGCCACCAAAAATGTTGAGTATATAGTTATTATTTTACACCTTTTAAACAACGTTGATGATCACTGTACACATTTTAGAAAATATTTTCTTCTCCCCCAAAGAGTCTATCATCTAGTATGTTTAATAAGAAATCTGTGATGACAAATAGGAGTTGCATCAACAAAGTGAAAGATGCTCTTGTAATTTGCTGCTCGAAGTTGCCCACAGACAAGGAGCATCATGTCATCTAGAAGCTAGTTAGAAATGTAGGATTTCAGGAACGTCCCCTGATACAGTGCAGCAGAATTTGCATGTTGACATGATTCCCAGATGCCCCGTGTGTACTAAAGTTCAAGAAGCCCTGTTCTACCACTCAGCACTGAATGCAGTGTCTCACAAGCATTTCATATTGCAAACACCTAAAAGATGGAATGCAGATTTCCAACAACTCTCTAAAACAACTAGTAATAGGTCCAGATTTTCTCAGAGACTCCTACAGTAAATTTTTGTTACATGAATAAACATCCATTTACTTAACTATTTTGCAAATAACTGGTTTTCACACTATTCCTTAAAAAGTCTGACATATTCCTACTTTTACACCTGGACTTTCTCAGTTTTCTTGGCCTGGAATGACCTCTCACTAACTGACCTCTTTCACTAACTGAACCCCAAGGATCCCCTGGGGCATGATTCAAGCCCCTTTCCCTTTGACGTGGTTGCTCCCTTTTCTGAACGCCTATTATCTGGTCAACTCACAATTTGCTAAGCATGAGTTCTAGACTGCAGTCTCTCTGAGAGTGGAGACCAGTATCTCAATCATCCTTGAAACACTAAGGGCTTAGAGCATCCTCCTTCGAATATGGTAAGAACCTTAAATATATATCGATTTCCCTATCACGGGATGATAGGTCCACTCACACTTGCCAAAGAACTGAGGCCATGTCCTGTTTCTGGAAAAATAGAAATCTCACTGTGACTTAAGTAACATACATCTCGACCCCATTCAAACCAGGCAAGAACTAGCAGCAGTAGTACTCCAGGCACTCTGTGGATAGCATTGCAGACTATGAACTGTCAACATAAGAGCTCATAGGTGGATGGCATATGATATAAGATCCATGCAGGGGCTCATATTTCCCAGCACCTGATCCAGCCTATCAGATGTCATTTGGTTGAGGGTAAAGTGAAGATCTGCCACTGATACTCGGGTGTCCTCAGGTCAGAAGAAGCTGATTCCTATAGGAAGCCTTGACTGTGTCCATGTAATAGATTCTGCTATAGTGAGAATTTTGATGAATGAATAAATCAGACTCAAGTCTGATTTATTGAGTGATTCTTGGTATCTCAAACTTAGCACTGTGCTTAATGCTGTGAACATATAAAAAGACATATAAAGAAGAACACAGTGTGACCCCCGACCTTTTAATTCAGTTGAGGAGGTAAGTCAGGACCTGTTTCCTTAGTTAAATAAAATGCATGGTCACTCAGCCAGAGCTGCTTGTGGCAAAGTGGCCAGTACTTAGTACCAATGCAACGAATATGTGGTCAGTAGGTGCTATGGTAGCTGGTAGGAGAGCCAGAGAGATTACCATAGGCTGGAGAGTTAGGAAAGGCTTACTGGCAGCAGTGGGCTTAGGGTAGGCCCTCAGCAAAGGGTACTTTGAACAGACTTGTGTGGAAAGGCTTGCGTTGCCCAAATCTGGGGTAAGGTTAGCTTCCTTAACCTTATCCATCCTTCTCACCCCCACCCCTCCTCCCTGTAGCGTGTAGCCAGGGAAAATCTGCTGCTCTTTCCTTCCTGGAAGTTGAACCACTGGCTTGGTCTTGTCTGTTAGTCGCCTTTACTCCTCTCCATCACCCAGCAAATCCGGGTGCTTGGCACTGTGGCTGGACTAGTGATGCAGTGGTAAAGCCCCTCTTCTTCATCAGAACTTGGTTCTTTCACTTGCTGTCAAGTTGTCTTCTCTCTGGGCTCCCCGAGGAGGCCATGGAATAGACTGCACGGCAGCCTGGGCCTACCTGAAAGTGAAAGTGAATTCTTGCTGCAGGAAAAGAGCAAGGAGCTACATATGCCTCATCATCTGTTCCTGCGTATTTTTTCCCTCCGCTGCAATGAGACCTGCTCTTAGCTCTGGGGGAGGCAGCAGCTAAAGTTAAGTCCCATCTTTAGGAGAAAATATTTATGAACTTTTATATAGAATATTTTTTCATGTTACTATGCCACTTATCATGTAGTCAACAGATGTTTATTAGGTGCTGATTTTATGCCAAGCCCTGTATCAGATACTGGGGGTGTGACACCAAGTAAGGCACAGTTCCTGCCTTCTTGGTATTTCCTGTATATGGAGGAAACAGAAAAATTAAGCCAGGAAATTATAGTTCAGTGATAAGTGCTGTGAGACAGGTGTTCATGAGATTATTAGGCACCACCCAGGAGGAGTACTTCACCCAGACTTGGGGGTAGTGCAGTAGGAAAGTCTTCCAGACACACAAATGTCTAAGCAGAGTTTTAAGAACAAGTAGGAGATGCTAGGTGGAATTGGATAGGAATAGGAAAAGCACTAGGAAAATAATTCCCAAACAAGGGAAATGCCTGGACAAAAATCAGGGGAAGAGAGAGGTCATAGTGCTTTTAGGGGATTGCTTGTGGTTCAGTGTGGCTGGAGAGAAGAGTATGGGTGAGGAGAGTAGCATTAAAGTTAGAGATGTAAGTAGGGAACTTGTGTTTGGTATTTTTATATGAGATGGTCAGTCAAGTATTCTCATAAGAGGAAACAGATGAGAAGACTCAGGAAAACCAAGTTTATTGTATTCACAAGTCCTAGAGACAGAGGACATGGCATACTATGCAGGGCCATATGGGAAAACACCGGGCCGGGGGGTGGTCAGGAGAGAGAAGACAGGGACCAGGCAAAGGTTTAGGCCAGAGCCCTTACTGGGTTTCCTTGGAAAAGGAAGACAGGGCAATGGAAATAGCATAGGACCGGCTAGTTTGAAAAATTATGGAGGGTTTTGGGCTATAGGAATGGTCTCTAGTTGCCTGGTATCTGACCCTAGGATAATTGAGGCAGAGGAATATTGCCTCCTGGGGTATATGGGCCAGACAGAGGAGATAAGGCTCTGGACTGGGTAGTTTGTATACTAAAGGCCTGCCCCAGGCTCAGTCCTTGCTCTCTATGAATTGGCTAGCCCAACTAGGGGGCAGTGTCTCCCCAGGCAGAATGGTTTTTTAGGGGGTCAAAATATCCTAACGAACAGAAAATTAAAAAGTCTATATACAGTAAAGCTTGCATATGGTATTAGTTTTGGAAGTTATTATTCCAGGCAATAATGGGGAGATACTGAAAGATTTTAAGGGAGGCAGTAATATGATCATATTATGCATTTTAGAAAAGTCACTTTGGGTAGAGACTGGGTTGGAGAGGGGCAGTACTAGGGCAGAAGGTTGAGGCAAAAGTCATGCAGCTACTCGAGTGGTTTGTGGCAAAGTGGTCTGTACTCAATACCAATGAACGGTAGTTGATAGGCTAAAGTTGTCCCAGCATTAAGTCCTATGAAGGAGAGTTCCACTTCTCCAAAAGGCCAAATAACAGTCACAAAACTCAGATTTCCACACTGCTCTTCTGACTTAGATCATGCTCCTTTTCCTGGAATCAATCACTGTGGCCAGTAAAATAATAAGCCTGATTCGGCCTAGACCAGGTTATGGGCACCTCCGCTAAAGACTGCTCTCCCAGAGCCCTTGGACTGAGAGTTGACCAGCAGAGGTTCTTCTAAAGGGAACTCATGGCAGGATTATCAGAATAAGAGCAAAAAACAGCTGGGAAAATAAAGAATCAATGTCCCCCTCGTAAGATTCTGGTTTGGGCAACTGTCTGGGTCATGGTACCACTCACAAGGACTGGAACCATTGAAATAAGTGTGAGTTTTGAGTATAGAAGAGTTTGATAATTAGGTTTAAAACACAATGACTTAGGACACTGGAATTTTGAGTACTAGAATGAGATATTCAGTATGGGTGGAGAAAAGATTGCCTGTGTCTGGGCTTTGTTATTTATATAAACACTGTCTCTGAACTGATGATGCTGGCTCAAGAATTCCTCTCTGTTGTACAAATCCTCTCTGTTGTTCTAGACACCACCACTGTCCCAGACAAGGTTGTAGGTACTGAAAATACAAAGTTCAGTGATCTCTATCCTCCAGGATCTGATTGTGTGGTAGGAAGAAAGGGACATATAAATAAGAAACTGCATTATAGTGAATTAGGGATTATTAGAGAAGACCAAAAATGGACAGAATTAACATAAAGAAAGGGACTAGTGATAGACTCTATTGGAGAGCTGGGGAAGTCTTCAGAGAGGAGGTAATTTCTGAATAGAGTTTTGCTGCGAGTGGGAAAGGGAGTGGAAACCCTAAATAGTATGTTAAGTGTTTGCAGAATTGCAAGTAGCTCTGTATAGTAAGAACGTGAAATGGTGGAGGTGTTGGTAAGAGGCTTTGCCCATTGATAACTCTTATTCTAAATAATAGCATGTCCACCTCTCCATGTGGTACAATTTGGGAAAGAGCAAACTCTTTATTCTTCCATCATTTTACCTATCCTTCATAGGTATGACCTATCCATCATTTTACAATAAAGGATTAGGGTTTTGAGCAAAAATTAAAATATTAATCTTGAGGCAAGTAAAAAGCAAGGAAATCATTACCTTTTATTATGTATTTTTTCATATTAGCTAATCACATAAGATTAGACAAGAAGGGCTTCAGGAAGTGGGATACATTCTTGATACTCTCCCTCCTTCCTAGACACACATTAGTATCCCAGCCAGCGTCTGTATATCAAAAGTTCAAGAGCGTTAGTTGCTGCTACAAGAAGGACCGTGATTACTCACCAAAAACTATCCAACTCTCTTTAATACGGAAACTCCTATTCATTCTTCAAAATGCTGAATTGCAATACGATAAACCATGATTGGAACTAATGTAGCTTCTGCTTCAAGAGCAATTTTTTCAACTCTTGGTACATTGTATTGCAATACTTCTATTCACTTATCTGTCTTATCTGTGAGATGTTAAGCTCTTTTTTGGAGGCAGGAAAGGAACCTTATGAATCCTTGTAACTCAAGGGTCTAAGGTAATGTGTGGCACACTCAGAAATCTTTTAAAAGAGTTCCATATGGTTTAACCACCTTCCAGCTCTAGACACCTCCCTAGAGTAGTCCAGAAGGGACCACCTACCTAGAAGTTTTAACACGGGAATTTCTAAAGATGACACAATTATTTGTTGATGATGATTGAATCTAGTCTGTGTTCTTCCCCTCCCATTTTCTGTCAGTTTTTATTTGTGTACCCAAGCCTCTTCTTCTCACATACTGTTTGGTTAGGGGTGGTTATCTTCATGTTGTAGGACTTTTAATTCAACTGTAAAAAGTTGAATTGTAATCGTTGTATAAACTGATCAAATTTCATTATAAAAATCTTTATAAAACCTCACTGTCTATTTTTTTAGTTTTATAAATACTGGCTTATTATAGAACTTTCATAAAATATAAAAGAATATTAAGTAAATAGATTCCCTCATACCTTCTGTTCTTTTCACCTACCAAGCTTCCTGGCCCCAAGGTGACTACAGTTTTCTTCCAAGTTTTTTTCTTTCCATTTACAAATGTAGTCATTTATTTTTTCCTTTCAATACATAATTATTGAAATTATATACTATATGCCCACTGTTCAGACACTGGTAATACTGCTGTAAATGAAAGAGGCAAGGTTTTTGCTTTCTTGGAGCTGAAATTCTAATAATAGATAGAGGTAGATAGATAGGTAGGTAGGTAGGTAGACAGAGCTAAGAAATATTTTAAAAATATAAAAATGAGTGATAAAATACACAAAAAGATTTAAAACTGATATTATAGAGATTGAATCATTATTTCTATATGTATGTATGTACATTTTGCTAAAAGCAAGATGACAGGCCCAAAATGGGAGTCCCGAATGCTGAGCCCCATGTCACCAAACCAAGACTTAATTAGTTTTGGCTCCCCCAGAAACAGAATCTTAAACCAGTCAATCAGGAATCACCTGATCAGCACTAGTTAGGTGATATGACTCCTAGACCCCTGCCAGCCCCTAAAGGAAAGTAACCTTGCAACAACAAACCCACGTTTTTGCCTGGTATAACTTCCTTGCTCTTGTTTCCTTCTGCCCATCAAAGACTTTATTTCGTACAGCTCCTTGGGGCTCCTTTTCATCTGCTAGATTGGATGCTGCCTGATTTCAAATTGAGTTTTGCTCAAGTAAACCCTTAAAATATTTAATATGCCTCAGTTTATCTTTTTTTTTTTTTTTTGCGGTACGCGGGCCTCTCACTGCTGTGGCCTCTCCCGTTGCAGAGCACAGGCTCCGGACGCGCAGGCTCAACGGCCATGGCTCACGGACCCAGCCGCTCCGCGGCATGTGGGATCTTCCCGGACCGGAGCACGAACCCGTGTCCCCTGCATCGGCAGGCAGACTCTCAACCACTGTGCCACCAGGGAAGGCCCTCAGTTTATCTTTTAATTATATATGTATAAATGTATATAGTATACATATATGCAAAAAGGAATTATTTAATACATTCTTTTTCAGATTGCTCTCTATCCTTAATAGAATATTGTAGACCTCTTCTGCTGTCGTTACATGTGGATCTATATTAAGCTGTTTCATAAGAGTTCATAGTACTAATGTTGCACATGGGATGAGGGTGCCCCTGGAGTTGGCAATGTGTTCGCCTTGTATAGAAATTCACTTTAAATACAGTCATCATTGTATTGTATCATGAGCTTTGATGTTATTCCTTATACTGAGAAAAGTGCTAAATAGCCTGCTTTCCTTAGTAGCTTGAGGTTGGATGGCTCAGATGGCCTCTCAGATGCTGTCTCTCTTTAACCCGAGCTTTCTGGGTTGCATCAGTCTCTGTTCTCTTTGGCAATCAGCCTTGCGGGGGAGGGGAGGGTGCATGGAGGAGAAGGTGGCCGTGGGGGAATAGGTAATGATGGGATGTGTTCTTTTGGCAAAACGCATTCTTTGCTGTATTTCTTTCATTGCAGAGGTCTGTTCCTTTTTCTAGGAAGGACCTCTTGCTGAAATATACTATGTTTTTAAAAAATGGATGTTTTCCATTGTAGAGTGCACATCTGCACATTTAGAGTGTTTTCCTAGATGACACAGCTAAATAAGCCAATAGCAGAAGTGGCTATAATGATACCTCTCTCATGAAGTTTCTGATAACATAATGTTGGACATACAGTAAGTACTCATTAAACACATGAATGAATGATTGGTATCAGGACCACAAGAGGACCCTGCAGTCATCAAAGAGTGGGAGGGTAATGAGTATCTTGTAAGGATGGGAGAAGCTCCTGAAGGGTAAGAGTGTTCATTCATTCAGCAAATATACAGTGAGCACTTACTATTCAGCAAATATTCAGTGAGCACAGCCTCTAGAAAGGGGCTAGTACCTTTCTAGTCACTGGGCATGAATGGACTCTGAAGATAGAATTTACCAGCTTCATAGATTTATCAGGGATCTCCCCCAAATAATCCGCAATTTTCCTTAATCACTTGTTTTAAAACTGAATGTTTCAAAGCTCTCCGTGGGAGGGGGACATGAGGATGGGAACAGCAACAAGAAAATTAGGATTATAATATTGTTAGAGCGCCTACTATGACATATTTTAAATCATTTCAACTAGGTCACTCTAGAAAGAGCCTCTCTGGTTCTGAAGAGCTTAATCCTCCCAGATAATTTCCTCTAATGTGCCACTTCAAACCCAGTCCTCTTTTCTCTTTTTTTCCCCAACTCCTTAAACCTCATCAGAGGCTGCTGAGCAATTTTTTGAACACAAGAAAAAAGATCATTATCATCATTATGCTGTTACCCTTGAAGAAAGCATGTAGAGACTGACAGAGGTTGTATAATTGAAGAAAACATGGAAACTCGAGGTTGTATCATAGCCTTTTGCATTCCTGACTTCGAATAAATCTAATTGAGATGAAATATGTGTATATTTACACACACACACATACCCCTATTATGGGACAGTGTTTTGATAAGTTTCATCAGACTGTAAGTTTCATGATAATAGGGGCCACATTTATGTGTTCACCAATATATAATCCAGTGTTTGCACAGTGCCTGGCACAAAGTAGGCACTTACTAGATACCAGGTAAATGGACAAATACATAAATTGCATTTCTAGCCCCTCTTATAGGTTAATTCTTATGTTTATCTTTTTCTCTTTGCTGTAGCTTTTACATTCTCGGGATTCCATTTCAAGTAACTCTCCTCCTCTTTCACAATTGTTCTCATTAGTTTATGGAACTCCTGTATTATTAGAGAATTACCTTTCATTACCTATACCTATATCTCATTTATGGCTTTAGGAGAGGGTCAGTTTTTCAATCTCCTCACTCCTCCTTTTCAAAGTGCTCCAGAATTTTCTTTCCTCTCCAATGTCCCCAGGAGCCTCAGTATTGTCTGCTGATTGAGATTTAATATCCTCACCCCCAGGGTTCAGCTTCAGTTCCAATTTCAAGTCAGGGAAGTTCTAGTGAATGAGGCAGCTGTGATAGGAGGGAAGGAACACTGAGAGTCAGACCTGGTTTAATGATGATATTACAACTTACTAAATGTTCGGTCCTGGGAAAGTTATTTAAATTCTGAGCATTTGTTTCATCATCTGTAAAATGGGATTAAGCATGTTAACATAAGTAAATGTCTCAGCACAGTGTTTAGCTGATTGCAAACGCTGCAGATTCACTTGTTTTCCTATATCTTCCCCAGGTTCCCTGGACATTTCTAACTCAAGGTTTCTCAACAGAGCCTCCTCAATACTGACATTTTGGGCCAGTTAATTCTTTGCTGTGGGATTTGTTCTGTGCGTTGAAGGACATTTAGCAGTAGTCCTAGCTTCTATTCCCTAGATGCTAGTAGCACTCCCTCCCACTAGTGACAATCAAAAAGTCTTCAGACACTGCCAAACATCCCATAGGGTGGGGATGGGGGGAAAAATTGCCCCAGTTGAGAACAACAGCTTTAACCATAGAAACTGAATTTATTAAACGCATTCTGCAAGTTTAGTTATTTCAGATGCCTGAACCAATCCTGCGCATATTAGAGGATCTAAAATTCCTTTTGGTAATTGTTCACTGTCCATCCATCCAGCCAGCCAGCCAGCCATCAACCCACCCATATTTAATTCATTCATTTATAAGCTTCTTGAGGTCAGGGTTTTAAAAAATTTATTTTGTTCTCTGCTACATACATATGTCTGCTACATACAGACACAGGGGTTGTGTCTGACACATAGTAGGTACTCGTTATATATTTGCCAAATGAATGAATGGGTTAATAAATACATCCATCCACTTATTTATCTATCCAAAATTTACTGTCATGAAAGATAAAAAGATGAATAGAACATGGACTCTGTACTCAGGGAGCTTAGAATTTTTTTTTTTTTTTTTTTTTGCGGTACGCGGGCCTCTCACTGCTGTGGTCTCTCCCGCTGCGGAGCACAGGCTCCGGCCGCTCTGCGGCATGTGGGATCTTCCCGGACCGCGGCACGAACCCGCGTCCCCTGCATCGGCAGGCGGACTCTCAACCACTGCGCCACCAGGGAAGCCCAGGGAGCTTAGAATTTAATGAGGAAGACAGAAATTTACACAAAACCAATAGAATATCTGCATTAGTTTCCCAGAGCTGCCATAACAAGTAACACAAACAAATTTATTCTTTCACAGTTCTGGAGGCTGGACATCCAAAATTAAGGTATGAGCAGGTTCACTCTCCCTCGGAAGCCTCTAGGGGAAGATCTTGCCTCTTCCAGCTTTGGGTAACCCCAGGCATTCTTTGGCTCATAGCAGCGTAATTAGAATCCCTGCCTCTATCTTCACATGGTCATCTTTCCATAGGAATGTCTGTGTATCTGTGTCTCTTTTCCTCTTCTTATAAGGACACCAGTCATATTGAATTAAAGACACACCCTACTTCAGTATGACCTCATCTTAACTAATTACATCTGCAAAGACCCTATTTCAAAAAAAGTCACATTCTGAGGTATGAAGGGTTAGGACTTCAAATATCTTTGTAGCAGGCCCAGTTCAAGCCATAATGATATTAAATCTGAAAATAGGGGTAGGAGGAAAGTACTCTAGGACCAAGAGGAGAGAGAGAGTAATTCTTAATTGTTAATGGATGAGAGTAAGGAGAAATTGAGATTGGCTTTTTGGAGAAGCCTTGAATAATGAGTAGTTTTGGGTAGCAAGATAGCACCAGGAGCAGCCATTTCAAGCTGAAGATACAGCATAAACAGTGGCAGACGTGGGTTAACAAATAGATGACATGCAGGTTGGCAACCATTCCTTGCCTTGGCTCAGTCCATCACTGCCTGTAATCTTACCCTAGTTCATTATTCTTGCTGATTCCAAACATCAGTCTCAAAACTCTCCTCAATACAATACTCCAGGCAGCTATGGACAGTCAAGCAGCCTGGGCACCCAAGACAAAATTTAATTACTACTGTGGCATAGAGGAGGGAAGTACATTTAAGTAACTGTGACTAGTTCCTATGGCTGGAACATGGCGTCCACCGTAGGATGGGTGGGTAAGGTGGCTGATTCCATTACAAAAGCTTTTATAAGAACCCAAGCTTAGTTTTTTGTTGTTGTTCTCAGATTCTATGAGATTTCTGTGTCTTTACTATAACTGCCCCTCCCCTGAAACCATTTTTGGTTCTACTCAAGCTGGTTTTATAAAGTTTCAGCTCCTTGAAATCAAAAAATCCCCACCCAGATAAGTTCTTGAGGAGTGAATTCGTTTTTTCTTGGCTGCATGACAAAGTACCACAAACTTCACAGCTGAAAACATTATTCATTTATTGTCTTAGAACTTCTGTAAGTCAGAAGTCCTGAGCGTGACATGGCTGAGTTTTCTGTTCAATGTCTTACCAGTCTGATATCAAGATATTGGCTGGGGCTTCAGTTCTCACTTGGGGCTTGGAGTCCTCTTTTAAGCTTACCTGTTGCTAGCAGAATTTATTTCCTGACAGCTGTAGAACTGAGGTTCACATATTCCCGTTAGCTGTCAGCCAGAGACAGCTCTCTGGGCTTCTTGAGTCCCACCTCCGTTTCTTGTCACATGGTGCCCTCAGTCAGTCCTCAGAGTAGATGTTTGTTTTCTTCTAGGCAAGCCAGCATGTATTTCTCAGACTCCCTGTTTTGCAACCTGCCAGAGACTAACGTTTTAAAGCACTCACCTAATTAGGTCAGGCCCACCCAGGATTATCTTGATTTGGCATTAAAATGTAACAATCACAGGAGTGCTATCATATTCACAGGTGCTATTGTATTCACACTCGAAAGGGAGAGAATGGTATCAATACAAGGATGAGGGTCATTCAGGGTCATCTCAGAATTCTGCCTGCCAAGAGGCATATTCTGGTTGGGTGTTCTGGTCTCATGGCAGACCTGTGACTGCCTGTAATCTTGGATGATGTACTTTCATCTCCCTGGGTCTTAATTTTTCTCGCCTGTAAAATGAGGGTGCTGTTGTTGATAAGGTTAAGGTTGCTGCTGGTTCTATGAGCCCTTAGGGAACAGATATTTGTATCCATTGCCTCCTGGAAGGTCTTAAAGTTTTATGCGTCAGGTGGATTGGGGGATAGAGGGGTGGGTCACCCTTGCCTTTTCTATACCACATGAGGCTCACCAAGCCCTTTGTTTCCAGCTTCAGTGTCTACTTCCTGTCTGTTCATAAGACTACACTGAAAGCAGAGATATACATAATCACTATGTCCATGCATGCTTCTAATTCCTCTAATCCTGGCAGTACCTACTATGGTTAGGAGCCCCTTGGGGGCCTTTTTTTTAAAAAATGAAATTGGCACTACCACATATGACTCTCTTCTCTCAGATTTCTGCCTCTCTCCACCTCTTCCAAGGTAAGGCTTAAATGAATTGAATCATAGTTAATATTTTTTTCAATTCTGAACATTGCCACTATTGCCACTGGCAAGAATCAATAATCCGCTGAATGCCACAGGGGTCAGATTCCAGGCAGCTTTATACTTGGTTCAGCGTGAACCACCCCATCTTCTACAGGCTCTGCATTTTAGAGGAGAATTTTTTTGTACCTTTAATTATAATGTAGATGTTTTCATTAACATGGATGCCGAGAATTTCTATTTGATCTGCCTGTCTTCACTGTAGTTGCTCATTTAGTCGGAATTAAATTAGAGGAACAAATGCCCTCCCTTTTCCTTTGCCACATCTCCTGCTGGTTATTGTCTGTGGCAGCCCCAAAGGGCTGTGTCTGTGGGTTGATGGGTTATCTGATGAGTTATACTGAACATGCTGCAAACAAGCTGGAAGAATCAGTCCTCAGAGGGTGTGCATTTCTCTCACAGGGTATTCGTAAACAGAGCCAGTGTGTTATATTCATCGCTGCACTCCCTTATTTCCTGTTTTATATCCTGCCCTTGAGTTTTTCTACAGAGTATACAAATGGGCAGAGATGGCATGTAAAGGCTGAATGGGTGGAGATGCTCTGTTGTACTAATGATGTCTCCTCCCTCCAGTCTCTTCTTGGAGAGGCTGCCTATGTTCCCTTCACAAAGTATGCTTCTCTCATCCCTGCTGAGCAGGCAGAGAAACAGGTAACTCAGACCTTTGGCCTACTCGATTACTTGATTGGAATAGAACCATCCAGTCAGTTCCTTGGATTCTTTCTTCTAGGAGCTTAGAATTCAAACTCAGAAGCATCATGTTTCTGCAGGGTTAGGGACTTCAAAAGGCATAAGGGCACAGTGCAGGTGGGGACTGTTCGTGTGGGCTGTCTCCACAAAAAATCAGGTAAAACTTGAGATAGAGAGAGCAAGAGAGAATTCAAATGTAACCAGAGAAGCAGAGATGATACTCTTTTTGTTGTGTTCACCTCAGAATCTAACACAGTGCGTGGCACACCATAGGAGTTCAATAAATGTTTGCTGAATGACTGATTGACCCAGACCTAGAGAGATGGAGTAATTGCAGTGGTCCCTCCTCTACGTCTCCTTTCTTTAAATCCCTTAAAAGAGTCCTGTGTTCTCATAGTGTATCCCCCCTTTTGTTATTTAGCTCCTATGAGTGGGTTTCCATTGTTTGCACCTTGATGATCCACAGCTAAGATCCCAGCCAGCATGAACACCTGACCTCCAGCTCCTCCCTGGACATCAGCTCAGACCATCTGAGTGGCTGGATATCAGTTTACGTTGCATTCAGAAGGCATTCCTTAATATTTGTGGATGTGACCTGTTTCCCAATTTATATAACCTTTCACTCTACAGAAGTGTGTAACGCTGAACAAACAAATCTTGTCCCTCCTTGGAAGCAACTTTCAGGTCTGGTTTTCTGTTCCAGGCTCAAAGCTGCCACCCGGTTAGAAGTCCCCATCAAACCACTCCTGGGTGACTCCTGGCTGCTCTGATGACAGTCTCTTGTCTTTGTCTTTCTCTTTCATGGGGCATATTTTATTTATTCACACATATTATTGAGCACTCAAGCTGTGAGAGGCAGTATTCTGGGTGGTGGGAAAATAAGGTAAACAAAACAAAATCCTTATACCTGGTTATTCTCCGTTTATTGCTTCCCATTCCCAGATCCATCCTCCACTTCTCCGCCCTGTTCTGTGCCTGAGATGCTGACTGCTGCAGACAGCACCACCCGTGCAGACTTGCTGGCTGGATTCCAGTTGGCTTTGTCTAGTGAGCGTCAACGCGGAAAACGGGGTCGGGGTAGAGTGGTGAGAGGTTGGGCTTTCGCCCTGTCCCACGGTCTCAGCTCCAGCACTGGCCATCTCCTCCATTGCCACAGCTGCTGCCCGCCAGCCCCTCCTGCAAGCTCCAGAAATTGCTGATTCCGTGGACAACATTTCCTCCCTTTGTGCCTCCCTCTAAGCCTAAGGGTGGTAATGCCTTCTGGCTTTTGTTCAGTTCTAGATGTCTCAACCTTCTTCACTGTTTTCCTCAAAACAACTCTAGCCTCTGTAAAATGCCCACCTCTCTTTTTAAATCCTTTGGGTGAAAGCATCAGAGTGGAATTCTGTGTCCTGCTGGGACCCTGCTTGATATAGTCCCGGACTTCCATGGAGCTTACATTCTAGTGGGGAAGAGACAACTAACAAATGAATAGCAAATTCCTTTCATACAGTGATAGGTTGTACAGAGAAAAATAAAGCAAGGAAACAGAGAGTGGCAGACACTATTATGGTGAATGGGGTCAGAGGAGGCTTCTCTAAGGAAACTTCTGACTGAGGGAGGGAGGGAGGGAGGCAGGCAGGGAGGGAGCTACATAGACATATGAGCAAGTTCAAAGCCTGAGATGGGAATGTGTTCGGGGTATTTGAGGAACGCAAAGGCCAATGGGCTGGTAAGAAATGAGGGCTTAGTGTTTAGTATATTGCTTGGTTTAGGGAGAGGGAATGTGGTGTTAGGAAAAGACCATGAATTCCAGAGTCATGCAGGGAATCCAAGGTCTACCATCACCGTGTAGCCCTATGACAGCAGACAAATTACTTCAAATCGGAGTCTCAGTTTCCTTGTTCACAAAATGAGAAGAATAATAAAAACCTCAAGAGACTAAGATAAAATTCATGAATTCGTAGCCCAGCACCTGACTCTAACTTCTCCTCCCCTACATTTCTTGGCCTTACTCTTAAATGCTGAATTAAACTCCATGGCTTCATGAGATTTATCAGATGCCCTTGTTGAATGCTTTCATAGTACCCCTTATTCATCTATTCATTCTACCAATATGGACCATCACAAATGTTATCACAGTTTGCAGCTGTGATTCCATTTTGAGAATGACCTTTTAAGGTATCTCTCTCCCCCTAGACTGTAATCTCCACAAGAGCAATTCTCTGTTTACTCTTGGCTACCCAGACTGTAGCACAGACCCTGGCACATGGTGAACATTTAATATTTGTTGGATGAAAGGAAGGAAGAAGGAAGAACATCTAGTATACTTTCAATAAGATTTTATTTTCCTAGAGACTTTATTCTCCTGGGGAATTCCAGTTCACTCAATAAATACTAGTTTAATTGAAATGAACTGTATGTAAAGCTTTATACTTATTTCTGTGGGGTATATTAAGAAAACTCTGTGAAGGTAAGGATCACTTTATCTTTTTCATCTTTACATCACTAGTGTTTAGTACAACGCCAAGCACTTAATGATAAATATGCTTAAATATTTGTGAATAGAAGTAAGATAACAAATTGATTTAAAATCTGATGTGTGTGTGTCAGAGGTGGGGCGTGGAGATTACAAAACGGAATCATCTTAGATATTTTTGTGATATGCAAAGTCACAGTGAGATTTTTTGAAAACCTTTTCCCTTTCTCCACCCAGCACACAAAAGAGGGCTCTGAAAAGAGGCTCTTTTGGAAACTGTCTAGAAAAGGTGAGGTGTCACTTAGGAAGGGCCCACACTGTGAAAACATCACTTCCTCTTTTCTGTTTAGAAAAGGTTGATAGGAGGATGTGTAAAAGACAGAGATGTAGTGATTTGGTTGCCCTGGGGGGACCTTGAAGCCACAGATGCCCTGGAGGAGGGGCTCAGTGTGTATTCTTTCCCTTACCTGGTACTGGTTGCCTAGAGAAAGCACATTCCAAGGCTGGACGGCATCTGACACCCCGCTGAGAACAAAGCCCCCCAGGCCAGGGACACATGGTTCTGGTTATGTGGGGAATTGTGTTTTTCAAGGACAGTAATATTTCCCCTTTATACATGTCCTATTTTAGAGAGGCTCCTGGCCTTTCCCGGGTGTGTCTCCTGTCCAGGGGGTAGATCCATCTGAAAAGCACAGCCACAGGCAGACTGGTCCTGGCCTCTAGCAGAAGTACCTCTCTATTAAGACCAGGGCTGGGTTCCTGGAGGTCACATTTCTGCAGGGCATGTGGTGCTCACTGAAACATTGTCTCATCAAAATCCTGGGGTAACAGCTCTTGCCCAAAGTACTCATTCTCTCTATAAAATTCTTCAAAGAGCCTATGTCTGAGAAAACCCCCGCCAGCCCAACAGAGTTGGCAGATGCAGTTGTAGTCAGTTATATCTGTGTCCCTGCATATTATTGTCTCTGGATGAAGCCCAGATTTGGACATTAACAAATGTGTGAAACAGCAAATGCTTTGTACTTATATGTCTGTAAAAACCAACTTTCCATGAGAAGCAAGAAAAAAATATATCTTTCTGCCCATTTCATTCTGTTCTTGAGAAATTCCGGTTAAAAGTATGTCCCCGAGTAGCTCCTTTTACATTGATTATGATAAGGGATGCCGTAATTAATTGGACTCTGGAGAGTAGATATTCCCCATCCATGGCAGCACAACCTAATAACCTCTTGCCCAAGTTTGGAGAATTCACCATTACATCAATCTTGATGGAAGGCAGGGTTTACTGCCTTATGTGACAAACACTAATAAACAGACACTCTCCCCTCCTGCTGGCCCCTGGGAAGATAAATTAAAGACACCCAGTTAAATTTGAATTTCAGATAAATGACAATATTATCAGTGTTAAGTATACACTAGATATCGCATGGGATATACTTATACCAAAAAATCTCAGTGTTTATCTGAAATTTCCATTTAACTGTGTATCTTACGTTTTCATTTGCTAAATCTGGCAACCCTACCTGGGGGCCAGGATATATGACTAAAGCTGAACCAGTTAGGTGTTCTCTGTATAACTCAAGTGATGCAGAGAAGCAGCGGCACTTTAGAATTTATTCAGCCAGTGGCAGTGGTGGCAGTGATGTCCGATGTGTAGTCATGGTAGAAGGGGCGCCAGTGGAGGTTGCCATGGTGCAGTGAAAGTGCTGGAGTCTGGCGTTCAGTAGCAGCAACAGCAGCAGCATCTTCATCAGGTTATTTCTGAGGCATAACCTTGATTCCTGCCCGTTTCCTAAGTCTTTCCTCTAGCCTTCCCATAAATCCTGTGAGCTACCCAATACCTTCCCATAAATTCCTTTTTTGCACATACTTTAGCCAGCATTGATTTCTGGTTTTTCGAACTCTAAACCCTGACTGCGATGGTTAGGAATGTGGTGACGATGAAATGTGTTATTCAGATCTCCCACTGTAAGGAACACAACTGACCGATGGCTTACAGCTGTTGCCGCTCTGAATCTACCTCTGTGTTGGCTCCCAGGCACTCTTCTTATAGACTGCTTCTGGACTCTGGAGAGATGCAAGACTCCTCCAGTGAGCAACTTTGGTTAGAGGACTCCCCACTGGTCTGGCTGAAACATTCTTGGAACTGTGCTGCCGTCTAAGACTCTTTCTACCCAATCATCTTTCCTTCCTTCTCTCCTTGTACAGGTGTCAGACCTACATCCTGATCTCCACCTTCTGCTCCCCCTGCCCCTAATAATTCTCTTTCATATCCAATACCATCTGGAAATCTGCAAGGAACTAACACAGGGGTGGAGGAAAAGTCTACATAGCTTTGGTTTACAAAATTTTCCTTGGCAGCGTTACCCGAAAGATACTGTACAAGATAGAAATGGAACTGTTAAGATGGCTCACACCCTCATCTTTGGTCCCTGTTGTCTATCCTCTTGCAGTTGAGCGAGATTATCTGCAGCTATTTTAAGAATGTGTGCCCATGGTGTACTTAAGTACTTGAAAGAATCCAGTTCCTCCTTTCACTTTGGCTTTCTGGCTCAGAAGACTATCATGATTTGGGGTGTAATGCATATTATAAAATTTTCCTTGATGTTTCAAGATAGAAATTAATTTATCATGACCACTCTGGAGCTGAAGTTCAACTTCTGTCCACGTTGCACCTTTCAGGTAAGCTTCACCCCGGCATCATCTGCTGCGGGCATTTGCATAGTGATGGTGTCAGTGAGAGCCTAGTTTATGGCGCCATCTAGTCCACAGTGGGTGGTGCTGAGAGGAGAGTTAGTCATCTTGCTGTATTTTGTAATTCAGCATGACGGGGAGGTATAGCTCTGACTGGATATTCCACAGATCAGAATTAGCTTTGAGGAGAATATTTCTAGGCAGTGACCACGGCTGTGGCTTTGCCAACGATCTGCTTCAATCTTCCTGTGACTCTGACATGGAGGCAAGGTGATCTGAAGAGTAGGGATGAAGTGAGTACTAGACAAGAAATCAGAAGATGTGATTAGCCCTGACTTTGTCTCTGGGAAGCCACATGACCTGGGGCCATTGAAGCATCTGGGAATAGGTTCAATCAAATATCAAGGATGGCAATACTAGGCTTTGTATTGATAGCTTCTGCTCCTTGTGTGCTATGAGTTCATCTTTCCTGGGGAATCTTACTATTGGTGGCCACTTGTGAAGCTCCCCTTGGTTTTCTGGTGACTTCCAGCTGGTGACCTCAGGACACAGTCCTTTGATGGGTGTTCCTCGTAGCTCCACAAGGTAGTTGCCTCCAGCAGACTTGCAGCTCCCACCTAATATCCACCTTTGGATGGACTCTAGGACAAGAGATTCATCTTTTTACTTCTTGGAAACTTGGGAGCCTCTGCCAGATGGATCACAACTCCATCTCCCCATGCTCTTTTCTCTGCCCCAACCACTCAGAAACAGGCTGGCAAAACCAGACATTGACTGGACACCCAAACCAGGAATGAGGTGTCAAGTTCCTCTTCTGACCCACATTCTCAACTTCTAGGAACATTGTATTAGGGCCCTTCCCCTGAGATGGCTTCAGGGAGGGAGCCAGTGAAGCACTCCCTTCCCCTTCTAAAGTACAGGAGATAGCATCTCTTCTCAGGCAGCCTTTGGGGCTTCCTGTCCCATCTTACATCTCTTTGGAAAAGACGGACAGACAAGTTTCAGTTACTGTGTACTTGGGCAGAGAGAAAGCAGGAAAACTAGTGTATTCTGAACTGGGAGAATGTAGTGACTTTGCTTTCAACAGAGTCCTCTAACCATTATAGTCCCTGCTATTGGAGAACTTCGGGGAGGGAGAGGTCTAAGTCATTTCATTACACCATTGTTACTACTATGTTGTCTACAGTAGAAATCCAGCGATTCTCACATCTTTCTATTTTCTCTCAAGAACTTAACTATGTAAATGATCATACATTCTTTTAATTTTTATTTTAGGCTTTTGGTTTCTTCTCTCCCACTTTTCATTCTTTCTTCTATTCCTCCCTTTTTTCCATTCTCTTCTCTTTTGGTCCTTGGCCTGGACCACCCAGTTATTATGTATGGTCTAGTCTCATTAGGGTTAAGAGAACAAATTCTGAAGTTAGATTGCCTCAGTTTTCAGCTCTAAAATTTGTATAACAGCACCAGTATCATACGATTGTTGTGAATTTTAAATAAGATAATTTCTTCCTTCAACAAACTATTACAGAGCACTTCATGCCAGGTTTTGTTCTAGAACACGCAGAGATGCATGTTTCCAGTCTCATCTCTCACTGCACCTCCTTGGGTTCTTGAATGTTATAGTCACACTGGATTAGTGAACATTCCCAAAATGAGCCTCTTCTTTCCTGTCTACTGCCTTTGTTAATGCAGGTTCCTCAATCTAGAATGTCCCTCCCTCATCTATTGAGTGTCTTGATGGTGTTGTGACCTCAGTGTATGTTTGTGCTGGAGTTTTGCTACTTATCATTTTCACTTCCAGATTTCTTGTTGAAGAGCCAGATGGGGTAAGGAACCACCATTAGATAAAACTTTCTGGAAATAATTAGATTTGAAAAGAGTTAAGCCTAAATCTTGAGGTCACATGACCTGGATTTCCCCCCATCTGTTTGCAGGGGGTAAGGTTGAAACAGAATAATGAAGGTTTGCTCTTGGGCAGTGGGGTGGCCTCACCTCTGGTTATGGTTTTCACCAGTTATATTAATCACTTCACTAGAGAAGGGCAGGGAATGCACCTCCAATGTTACTGCCTTTTGGAAAGTGGACCTGAAGTACCCTCATGTTTTTTATAAAGACTTATGGGAAGGGGAATAAATAGTCCCTCTTAATGATAAGGAGTTATGACTTAATTCTGTAGGAAATGGGAGCCTTTGAAGTTTTTTCAACAAGGGCATAACATCCTTATTGCTTTGCATTAGGCTTCACAGCACTCATACCATATATTGATATATTGTTTTAGTGTTTTCAAAGGTTTCTTCAAATATGTGATCTCATTTGACATGTACTTCAGCAAGCAAGTGTATTACGTCTTGAACTATATACAGGGCAGTGTCTTGCTGGCTCCCCTTCATACTAGAAATCTGAAGATGGATAGTATATCCACAGGTAAGGCAGGGACTTTGTGTTGAACTCGTAAGCAGAATGTTCTGGGTTTTTTTTGTTTTTTGCTTTCCCTTGGTGTGGTGAACATGTATCTTGAGAAGCTAAACTTGAAAAGGTCAAACTGTCTTTTAAGCACTGAGTGTCTAGGAAACCACACGGCTGTGAGCCTTTGCCATGGAGGGTTATCTCTGTCTGGAGTCGAATCTGTATATATTATGTCAGCCTCAGCCAGTTGTCCAGTGATGAATGTGGTGCCTATTTCATCCAGCTTGGTGTTCAAGGGGGCCCTCTGTCTTCCAGCTGATGGAAGGATAATTAATAAGCATGACAGAGGATGGTGAAGAGACTTTTGCATGGAGAATCTGTTGGCTTTGCCCACATGTGTGAGTGATTGTCCTTGTGCTCTTGGGGGCAAATCCTCTTGTCTAGTGTGAGTCATAACAACTGTAGCCTCTTAGTTGGAGCCTCAGGTCATATGTGAAGGGAAGCCAGCTTGAAGCTGGAGCTGCTCACTCATGCCTTTTCAATGAAGAGCATGAAATGTAAAGCCAGGTGGCCCATATCTTTTCATTTTGAGAATTCAGTGATGACCCCTTCAGTTACCCATTAACTCAGTGGTATAACTCCTGAATTTGGAGTTCATCCTTCAGAATCTAAGAGAGGTAATTTTATTTATGCCATTTCCAGTCGGGACAAAGACATCCACTGAATCCCTTGCCCATTCTTTGAATTTGGTGCCCCAGGGCACTAGTGCATGTGAGTGTATACACACACACACACACACACACACAATTTAGACTCAGTTGTGGAATTTATATAAGTTAAAACAAATCAGTGAATAAGAATGATTTCTAAACTATGGTCAGTCAGAGACCAAAAAGCTTAGAACAGATTTTTGATGCTGTTTTACTATTTCTCACTATTCTAAGCTCCAGGAAATAGGAAATATATCTGTTTAGTTTTTATTTTTTAAAAATTATTTTCAGCTAGGAATGTTTTCCATTTCAGATAACAGAATACCTACTTACAGTAGCTTAACAAAATAACAGTATTTTCCTCCCATAATGTTAAAAAGAAGTTTGGAGATAAGCAGCTTCCATATGTTGTCACTCATGCACTCAAGATGGCTGCAGAAGATGCAGAAGTCATGGATGCAATCAAAGTCGGAACTCAAGAGGACTGTATCACTGCTGAGAGCCTTTCTCCTCATCAGTTTCTTATTTGAGAGATAATATCTTTTCCTGAAAGTCCCCATCATACTTCCCCTCATAATGACTATTCATGTCTACCCCTGCATGGAAGGCTGAGAAAGTATGTAATTTGCTTTTCCAACTTTATAAAAGACATTTTAAGAAAGAGAAGAATATTGTTAGTTGTTTTGGAATAGATGACCTATGTATATGCTACACAACTCTATCTCTTAGTGCCTGATATGGGGCCTGCTACTGCCCAGTAAATAATTGTTGAGAGAAAGTGATCCGATCCCTCAATAATCATTGGCCCTGCTGATTCTCTCTCTTTCTTTTCATCGACTATTAAGAAGTTACACTTAAGCTACAGCAGACCAAAAAGATGTGGATTCTTCATTCCCAAGTCCCAGAGTTTCTTCTAAGTGGATCCCAGGTGATTTGGATCTAAAACTACTCTGTTTCCTTTCAAGAAAAGATCCAGAAAGGATTGTCTCAATGAATACATTGCATTGTTTGAATTATAGCATCTTTTAAATATCTTAATATTTGATATGGCTATACCCTTTCAGCACTCTTCTTTTGAAAAAAAATACTGGATTATTATTGTTTAGTTCCTATAAAATATCAATTGTTTTCTGTTTTCTTTCTTCCCTAAAACTTTTTGTTTTTGTAAAATTGAAAATATATTGAGTTTATTGGTTAATTAAAGGAAAAATTAAGTTTGTGACATTTGATTTTCTGTTCAGGATCATGGCAAACATGTCCATTTGTTTGTCTACTACTTCTGAGTCCGTGATTAGTATTTTGAAGCTTTATTCATGTAAATCTTACATGTGTTTTCTTAAGTTTGGAATTTATCTATTTTGTTGCTTTTGTAAATGAGGTAGTTTCATTCACTTATTTTCTAATGGTTTTTATTGGCACGTATTTAGGCCATTGTTTTCTGTATGTGAATTTTATATATAACTACCATACTAGTTCTTTTAAATTTGTAATAGTTTCTCATTTATGTTCTGGGTTTTCCTACAAAATATTTTTTGGGTGTGCAAACAGTAATGATTTTATATTCACCTTTTAAATGTCTATATATATCTCTTTTTATTCTTTTCCTAATTGCACTGGTTAGTTCCTCCACAAAAATATTAAATACTATTGATGATAAAAACATTCTTATTTACCTTTTTACTGTATGGGAATGGTCCTATTGTTTCTATTAATTAAGATGCTGGCTCTGAGTTCTTTTCCTGTTTTCTTAAGAGGTATTTTCAAGAGTGGATGTTAAGTTTTATCCTTTGCCACATCTATGGAAGTAATTATGCTTTTACTCTTATTATCTATTAAATAACGGTTAATCAGATTTTCCAGTGACTCACTTTTTTCGTTCTTATTCATTACCATTAGCTTTAAGACTATGAATTTTCTTTGATCACTTCTGTAGTTTTATTCCATGAATTCAATATGTATAGTATTAATTATGGTTACTTTCAAAATATTTTACAGATTTAGTTTTTATTTTTTCTTTGATCCAATAGTTGTCAAGAGAGAAGCTAGGAGGAAGATGTTTGTTGCTTTCTTTTTGTTGTTAATTTCTGATTTGTTTCTTTCTTTCTCTTCCTTTCTTCCTTCCCTCCTTCTCTTTCCCCCTTTCTTTTTCCTCTGTCCTTTTTTTTCTTTTTTCCTTGAAGATTGTTAAAGGCATCAAAGCCTTATATTCTCTTTTCAAATGAGGTTGTGGAGAAGTGCAAGACCAGCCCATATTTTCCCCCTTATGAATAACTTCATCTTTTCTCCTCAGATATCTAAGGGATACTTCTTATTTTTATAGTCCAGAAAATATATTGGAATGTATTAATTATTTTGTGTCAAATTTACCTGGGACACGTTATTCTCTTTTAATCAGTAAAATTAATTTTTTTTTTAATTTCTAGAATTTTTTTTTTTAGTGACAATGCTATACATTTTATTTCTTGCCTATTATTTCTGTTGTTTTCTTTGGGATCACTATTCATGTGTTTATGTATCTCCATGCCTTTAATTCATATATATCATTTTCTTTCTGATACTTTTATCTGCTTATTCATATTTCATTTTATTTCCTCACTTTTCTCATTCCTGTACACTGTCCATAACTGTGTTTTCAACAATGTTTTTATTTCTTGTGCTACTTTTAGTTTGACTTTAATTTTTCTTCCACTCTTTTCTAAAGTTTGTACACCAACATTTTATCTTCTGTTACCTTATTATAGCATTCCTAAACTCTTATATCTCTCCTTTGTGCTCTTGTTTTATAGAAGTTGTTGCTATATTGTTTTAAAAAATCATAGTGATATATTTGTCACAATTTTCTTCTGCTTCAAAATTTCTGGTGCATGATATTTGGTTGACATTTTTCCTGTTTTTTTTTTTTCTTTTTATAACATCTTTCCACATAACATCTTTAGACCTTCAGGTGAGTTTTGAAGGTGGTTAAATATGAGAGAGAGTCAAAACCTCCAGTCTGAACCAGAAGTATGAATGAATTTTCTTAGCCTTAAGTTTGTGCTTTAGGGCTGTTCACAATATAAATTTACTTATTTTTCTATGCCTCAATGGCAGGTTACTTTCCATATTTTTTACATTTGGTCTTGTTCTTCCCAGCTTCTCTAGACTTCATGCTTAAATTAATTCAAGGAAGCTCCCAACAGCACTTATACGTTTTTTTTCCCTCCTTGAGCTCTGATGAGTTTTGTTTCTCAAAATGTGCCACATACTTTGGAGAAGTAATTTGTGCTGGCTTTGTTTGAATTCTAAAGCTATGGATATTCTTATTTGGTGTCTTTCCATACCCTAGTGTGCTTTTTTTTTTTTTTTTTTTTTTTGCAGTACGCAGACATCTCACTGTTGTGGCCTCTCCCGTTGCAGAGCACAGGCTCTGGACGCGCAGGCTCAGTGGCCATGGCCCACAGGCCCAGCCGCTCCGTGGCATGTGTGATCTTCCCGGACCGGGGCACGAACCCATGTCCCCTGCATCGGCAGGTGGACTCTCAACCACTGTGCAACCAGGGAAGCCCCATAGTATGCTTTTTAGTGTATCTGTCCTCCTTGGTTATATACTTTGGTTTACATTTTATATAGATATAGTTTTGTTGAACAAGGATTTTGTATTACCTTTGCTGCTTTGGAGGTGATTTCTAGAAGAATCAGGAAGCAACTTCTATATTTTTCTGTGATTTTTAAAGCTTGAAGATAGTTTATTTTATCTTATAATTAACAAAATTTAAATTATAAATGCAACTATGTGCTCAGTGTTAGATCAAGTGTATATTGAGTATTGATTTCATTTTTTCCCATCCTTTTCCAGCATAATCATATGATAGTATGATATTACAACCTTTATTTTACTTCACATTGGACTTTTGCAGTATGATAATTTAGAGGGTTACTTTTACAAAAATATTCCGGAATGGCACTATTTTTCCATAGGACTGCTCTTAATCTTTGATATTCAACTACTTCTATTTTGGAATGCACATCTCACCATCCATGATGATTTCTTTCTTTTGTATTAATTAACTGGTCTAATTTTACCAGGTTCTCTTGAGTCAATGACTAGTAGAATTTGAGAAGTTCTGCAGAGAGAACTTAGCATACATCATGGAACCATGAATCTCTTGCAAGTTTGTAATTTTATTTGTAGTCAATTTGCACTGTGTTTGCATTGTTGTTTGCATTTTGGTTGTTTAATAGCTTACAAACAGAAGGAAGTGACCCTCATAGGTAATGTAAAAGTTAGGAAAATACATTATTAGTAGGAGGGAAACAATGTTAAAGTGGGGAAAATTTTTACCTGTGATCATAGGAGAATATTTTCATTTTACGATGAGTTTCCTTCCTACACAGTCTTTAATTATAGGGATTTAAATAATGTATATTGCTATGAAGAGGACCTCCTAAACTCCCTTGTTTAGGTAATATGTACATTCATGAAAGTATAGATTAGCAAGGAAAATAAAAGTTTACTTAAAGTTAACTAAAATTGGGTTTTATTCTATTCTGACAAGATCCTGGATAAATACATAAATATAAATATATATTGTTATATTTTGGGTGCTATATTTGTTTACATTTTCCATTGCTAGTTCAATATGATTATGAAATTAAGATGATTATCTGTCACTACTGAAAATAATCCTACCTCAGATATTTTTAAATTATTACATTTACCCACTTTTAAAACTTCTAATTTCACATTTGCTTTAGTACAGATGATTCTTCAATCCATATTCGTGATTGAATCCTTCTTGAATGGAAAAAAACAGTAAGTTAGGAATTATAAGACTTGAGTTGAACTTCTTTCCTGACCTGTAAACTTAGTCACGTCATGTCACCTCTCTGAATGAATCTTGTTTGAAGAATATTTTGAGATTTATCTAAAATATTATTGAAAACTTCAAAAGTGTATTAAAGTATAAAAGAATCTCTATTCCCAAGAATGTCCAGAAAAACATCATTGGGTGGTATCTAGATGAAATGAGAGAATCAGGCAAATGAGAATTTGCTTGGTCATTTCAGTGACAAAGGAGTCACTTGTGTAATTATCATTTTTGTTTTTCAACAAGGATGATTTTGTGTAGAATCCGCCCTTACGGGTTTGCATCACTTCATATCCTTTCACTGCTGTGTTTTCTCTTGCCTTTAACATAGTTCAGTCACAGAAGCCATAAGATAACATTCTTAGCATATTTAGCACATTAAATTAATCAGTGCCCACATATAAAAATATGCCCACTAGCAGTTCTATAACAACTCAGTGCCTTTCACATAGGTGATCTAATTTGGCTGGATACCACCAAGACACAAAACTGACTGTGGTTCCTGTAGTATTGTTTCTGTAGTTATGAGTGTTTAAACATGTGACATCTGGCCTAAACAGATGTGTCATTCAGATCCAAACCTGACAATCACTTATTGAGATCCCAATAATTCAATTATACATGCATAATTTATTACAAATATTTACTGAGTATTTTCGCATCTATTCTTTGTTGATATTATGCTAGACAGTGGGAATGTGGATGCAGAAGATGCTATCCCTGCTTTCTAGGAGCTTAGAATTGAATGTAGCAAACAGAGGAGTAATGGGACAATTATATTAAAATCAGATATAGGTGCCATTTCCTACCACTCTTCCCTTGTTTACTCTGCTCCAGCCACAAAGGCCTGCTTCCTGGTCCTCAAACATGTTAGTGGAATGTTCTACCCCAGAGAGGCATATGCCTAACACTTCATCTAGGTCTCTGCTTAAATCACCTCTTTAGTAATGTCTTCCATGACCTTCTTATGTAAAGTGGTACTTTTTCACTCTGCTTTATTTTTCTTCATGGCACTTATAATTTCCTGATATTATATTATATTATATCATATCATATTATTTTTCTTATTTGTTTTTTTTTGCGGTACGTGGGCCTCTCACTGCTGTGGCCTCTCCCGCCGTGGAGCACAGGCTCCGGATGCGCAGGCTCAGCGGCCATGGCTCACGGGCCCAGCCGCTCCGCGGCATGTGGGATCCTCCCGGACAGGGGCACGATCCCGTGTCCCCTGCATCGGCAGGCGGACTCCCAACCACCGCGCCACCAGGGAAGCCCCATATTATTTTTCTTATTGTCTTTCTCCCCCATTAGTATGTAAACATCACAAGGGCAGAATCCTTGATTTGATCACTATTTTACCAGACCATCAAAAATAGACCCTGGTTCATAGTAGGCATTCAGGAAATTTTTTTTCATAATTCAATAGCTATAATAGAGATATGCACAAAATGTTTTATGTCTGACACTAGACGAGACTTTCATATATGTATATAATTTCAATTAACTCCTACAACCCATGAAATAGCTACTATTATCTCCTTGTCAGCAGTATGGAATGTGAGACATGAAGGATTAATGTGCCTTTATCTGGGGGTATAGTGAGGTACAGCATAGTAGATGATAGAGCCCAGGTCTTCTGAGTCCACTTCCAGTAATCTTTCCACTACACATGGACTGTCCAGTAGGTAGGAGAGCAGATGAGAGGTTATATACATAATAGAAAATATTCTGTTATTGTTTTTGCTGAGACTCTTCTCACAGGCCTAGAAAACTCTTATCAACATAGATTTTTCTTTAACATAAATCACCCATGAAACCTTGAGTTAGTTCCTTTAGGTAGAGTTTTTATGACCCTGTAGCTCATCCTTTTTATTTATCTCTGAATGGGATGGCAGGTCTAAAATGTGGAAAGGGGCTGTATGAAGCCATGTGATTTATTGCCTTGGCCAGGTGTCTTTTGGTTGCCAGTGAGAGAACCCCAACTCCAATGGTAAGAGAATTTATTGGCTTATAGAACTGGAAAAACAAAAGGTGGATATTCATGCTTTGCTGCATTCAAGTATTTGTAGGATTGCACCAAGACCCTCTCATTTTCTCCCTCTCTTATTAGCAAAAGGCCCCATGGCAGTTCCAAGTCACCTGGTCTTTGGAGTGGATGAAGTCAGGAAAAGAAAGAGCAACTGTCCCCATGGTACTTGCGAAATGTTTGAGGAGAGCCCTGATTGGTCTGGCTTAGATTACACACATGTTTACCTGACCCAGGAGGCCTGGGGGCTAGTGAGTTCTTTCAGGTTCACATCCCTGGGCTGAGTGTGGGCCTGAATCTTGTAAAGTGATAATTATTACAGCATTGGAGCTTCTCTTCACTTCCCTGAAGGAAGGAATGCTATGCAGACAGAAACTATTCAACCACCTCTCTTAACTCCCCTACTCCTATAAACCTTATTTCTGCAGTAAGCAAATCTTTGTGAGAATGTTCCCTATGCCAAGCTCTGGGATACGCCCTGACTATTATCTTTTTAATCAATAATCCTTGACCTTGAAGATACAGATATGAAGAAAAATGGCCAAAATGGAGAAAGATAAATAAAATCATAAACCAAGGTAGAAATTGCTCTGGGAGCTCAGATGAAGCACTGAAAAAATATGGACCTGTTTTCCTGACCACGCCTCTCTACATCCCTCCTTCACCATTTCCAGTTATTTTATTTTACTTTATTTATTTTATTTATTTTATTTTTTATTTTTATTTTTTTGCGGTACGTGGGCCTCTTACTGTTGTGGCCTCTCCAGTTGCGGAGCACAGGCTCCGGACGTGCGGGCTCAGCGGTCATGGCTCACGGGCCCAGCCGCTCCGCGGCATGTGGGATCTTCCCGGACCGGGGCACGAACCCATGTCCCCTGCATCGGCAGGTGGACTCTCAACCACCGCGCCACCAGGGAAGCCCCTCCAGTAATTTTAGATGGCAGTCTCTTTGCAAACTCTAGTGTATCCTTGGCCACATTCTTTCTGCATTTGTTCTGTCATCAAAGACACTCCCTCCCTAAGTCATCTCAAACAGCTCCAAAGCTGCCTTTCCAAAGTCATGGTTTTGCAATGTTTTAGGATCTTACTGTCCTCTTTTTATTTCATGAAACTCCTTCCGTGACATTTTGTTCTTAGACACCAGGGACTGTTGCTGGGAGAGGAAAGGGATGGGAACAAGTGGGGAGGGTTAAATTGTGACAGAAAGTGAAGACGTGGTACCTTCTAATTAGATTTATTTATTAGCATGATGACTCACAGGAAAATAATGCCACTTTGCCAGTGGCCAGGATAGAAGGCAAGACTATAAAGGAATAACTGGCTGATACTTAGAGGCATCCAAGTTGTTATATCTTTAGGAAGTTAAAAAAGTACCTTAGTGTCTGCTTACTCATCCCTGGGCAGGATGTTCTAAGCTGGAAGAAAAAAAAAAGTTTGCTTTCCTCTGATTCTGATTGTCAAGGACAAAAGGCCCAAGTTCTGCCACTAATTAGATTTGTGACCTTGAGAAGTCACTCAATCTAGCTTAACCTCGGCTTCTTTGTTAAAGAAACAGATGGTAAATTATATCTATTTTATGGGTTGGTATCATAAAATCTATCTACATATCTAGTATCATACCCACTGACATATTTATATGATATGTATATATATATGAAATATATATATATGTATATATGTGTGTGTATATATGTATATATTAGAGAATGTTTACTAAGGTCCTGTTCAGCAATAGAAGACAGTAGGTATTGAATAAATCATTTTCCTTATTGTTGCCCCTTCCTCCCACTTAGTCTTGGTTTCCACCTTTACAGATGGCTGAGCTGAGTCAACTGATCACTAAAATACCTTTTCTTCTCTGAATTCTATTCTTTTGGACATTTTTATATCTTTTACGAGTGAGGAAAATAGCATTATTTTCCAGAAATTATTTAGTGTAAGTAACATATCCTCTGGTCAGAAGAACTCTTCTGCTCAGTGTTCTCACACATATTTTTTTTCTACCATAAATACATTTAAAGAGTCGTTACCGCTCAGTTTTACCATAGAGATTTCCAGAGCCTTTGGGAAAGAGAGAGGCAGCCTTCAAGGGGGACAGAGCTTACCTTCCAGGCATGGCTTTCTCCAAGAAGTTTCTTGGGGATGAACGGTGGGTCAGTTTCCAAGTGTATAGTCACTGCAGAATTTCTTTACTCTTCATCTTTGCCCTCACTTGGAGAGGAAATGATTCAGAGGACACTGGGACAGAGCATTTCTTCTAAAGCCATCCTACCCATCATCACATCAGCACTGAAGTTAGCTTTGTGTTTCCTGCCAAACTCAATGAGCTCAATTTCCATATCATTTTCCAGGACTCTGGAAGAAACTGTCATGACCCACAAACAGACCAGTAGAATCACAGAATAACAGAATGATAGAGTCAAAAACAACTAAAGAAGTCACCCCCATTCAACTCCTTGCTTTAAGGATGAAGAACTTGATGGTCCTTAAGGTTAAGTGACTTGCTCAAGGTCTCAGAATAAGTTAGTGACAGAGAAAAACAAACCAATATTGTCATTACCCGTCCCTGGTTAACATTTATGTAACACTTTAAATTTACAGAATGTCTCTTCTATATGTGTCCTATTTCACAATTAAATTTATTTAAATTATTTATTATTTTCATTTCCACATACAGGGAAGCTAATTTGAGGTTAGAAAAGATTAAATAACTTTTTCTGAGATCATATCTCCAGAAAATACCAGAACATAGATTTGCATTCCAGTTATTTTTGTTTATTTCTTTGTGTGTGTTTGTTTCCCTTGTCATCCATCCAGTCAGGGAACAACTGGCCAGCCTTCCTTTATCAAATTTTAATTAAGGGAAAAAGTAATAAAAGGTATCCCTAAATTAGACCCTGATGATTTAAATAGAAAAGAAATCTATTGTGTAATTGTGGCTTTAAATTTACAGTGGACAGACTTGTTTTTGATTGCTATAGAACTATGACTTTTAGAAATAAGGATGTCCTAGTAAATAAATACTAACATATTCCTGATTTGGCTTCAGTAGAAAATTTAATATGTCTTTTATTAGGGAAACTGGTGAGTTTTTATTTAAAAAAATATGAATTTATTAATTGAGGTAACATTAGAAATACTGATAAGAAAATGGAAGAGTATAAAAATCACCCATCCACGACTTTACAATCTAGAGATAACATTTGGTATACATGCTTTCAGATTTTTAAAATTGTCTTATGCATATGTATAATTCTTTAAACCAAAAAAAGTGATTATAGTATATGGACTCTTTAAACTATTTTAAAAATAAATTGAGATCATTTTCTTTATGAATATACACAAAGATTCTTTTTTAATCATTGCCTAATACACATTTTATGCATAAAAAAATTAATTTCCTTTTGCTACACATTTCAGTTATTTCAAATTTGACTTTATTATAAATCATGCTACAGATGAACACCCTTGTTTATAGATGTTTGCACATTTCTCTGATTATTTCCCCAGAATATATTTCTAGAATTGAATTGCCGAGTCACAGAGTATGCATATTTTTACAACTTTTTATACATCATGGCAAATTGCCTTCTAGGGTGGGGAGGATGGTATTCTTCCTACCACAACACTCTGTCTTAATAACGTCAGATTTCCCCCATCCAAATACTATTTTCTGAGTTTAAGGGAATGGCTTTGATCCATGTTAGTAATATTTATCACCAATTACTTTAGGAAAAAGAAAAACTCTTACATGTAAGATTGATTCAGATATTCTGGCTCCTAGAAAATTATAAAAAGAGTCCTAGCCTCTGGATTTGGGTACACTGTGAATATGCCTAGTACAAGGGATGCTAGTACTTGGTTTCTAGGAAGAAATAGATGGAAACTCTTCTGGTCTGCTTTACCAGGGCCATGGTCATTGGCAGTATAGCAAAGAGCATAGATTCTAGAGCCTGAGTATCTGCATTTAAATGCTGGATCTATTACCCACTAGCTGTGTGACTTCAGGCAATTACTGAATTTCTCTGTACTTGTTTCTTTACCTTTAAATGGGGTAATAGTCCCTATTTAGCAGTGTTGTATGAAGATTAAATGAGTTATACAGGTAAAGCTCTTGAATAATGCCTGACACATGAAAATACTAAATAAATATTAGCCATTATTGTTGTTGATATTATTGTTATTAAGCTGTAGCAATTATTACTGAAAGCCAAATACGTAGCAGATACTCAACAGTGTTTGCTGAAAGAATAGTAAAGGAATGGTGAATGCATCTAGAGAGAGAGTTCTTGGCTAGAGACACAAATCTGGGCGCCTCCTACAGAGCAATGGTAGATGAAGTAGGTAAGGTGACTGAAGGGTGGTCCAGCAAAGAAAGTTGAGGAATGAAGTCCTTGACTCAGGAAATACTACTCATGTCTACTATCAGAAAGAAGAAAGTAAGTTTATAAAAGACACTGAGGTGGAGCTGATGTTGGTGATGAAATAGTTGGAAAACGAGGACAGCAAACAGAGCAGCCTATTCTGGTTTGAGCAGTGGCTTTGGGTTTTAACCCCGGGAAATAAAGATGAAGAAAATAGATATGAGAGGGAATAAGGATCCCTTTGCCCCTGTCTATGACTTTAGGATTATAGTTGACCTGATATACTAGCAATAAACTCTTAAAAACCAGCAAGGAGTTAAGGTATGGTTATTTCAGATAATAATTGCATTTTCTATACAGCTGTACTGTCCGACATGATAACCTCTAGTCATATGTGACTACTTAAATTTTACTTGATTAAAATTAAATAAAATTTAAATTCAGTTCCTTGGCTGCAGTGGCCACATTTCAAATTTTCAATAGCCACATATGGTTAGTGGCTACATATTTTACAGCACTGAATTAAACATTTCCATCATTTCAGAGAGTCCTATTGGACAGTGCTGCCTTCTATGATCTGAAGGAGTTAGCAGTGTGGGGATTTCAGACACCCTGGCAACAAGGAAACTGTGATTTGAGGGTACAGCACATCCTGAGCCTTATTTAATTCCTGAGATCAGTGTATCAGTCTGGTCTCTGCAGGAAACAGACACTACACACAGATTGGACAATTTGAGGAGAGTTTAATAATAGATTCCCATTGGCTGGACCAAAAAGAAAGCCAGAGGGTAAAAGAACCTGTTAATGTAATCCACTAAGGTCAGGTGTAGAAGGATGGACCACAGATCTGCAGGGTTACTTGGCAACTGTTGATAGAAATGACTTGTGTCATTTCTCCAGCACTGAGGTCTTTGACCTACTGAGGGAAGCATGCAAAGTGAATCCTTGCTCTTCTCTCTGTGTAGTCTGATCTTTTCCTTCTGTCTTCTCACAAAGAGGCTTTGGGGAGCCTTTTTTTGTGTGACATTTTTCCCACGTTAGAAACACACTGTTTAAGGTGTGCCTGGGTGGATTTTATTTTACACTTGGAGAGTCTGACTTTTTTTATGTTAGTGAATTACCCATTAGTTAGGCATTAAAATATACAATACAAATCAGAACCGGGCTCGGGCATAACCTCAGATGACCGAGGCTATGGGGTGAGGGAGAGGAAGGGGAGAAAGCCCTCTTGACTATACAAGTAAATTTGAGGTATGGAGCCTTGTTTTTCTCAAGGATGAAGAAAATGTGGAATTAAGTAGGGAAACATCCGTTTCCTTTTTGATGTCTGGATACAGTCACCAGGCAGCTTTGCTTTTTGAAAGTTAGATTGGGAGAGAAGTATTATACATTTGGTTATGGAACTTGGTCCCCTCACAGACAGTTTCTCACTACTGGTATTTTGATAATTATAAGTGGTTCAAGACAATTCAAGAAGAAATTCTTATTCAGCATAAGACCACCTCCCAACACCCACCCAACTAAAAATTGTGTAGCTCTTTAGTTTGTGTGTGGCAGGTATCAATGTTAATATCTCATTTTGGAGATGTGGAAACTGAGACTCGGGTTAAACAGTTCAGTCTGTATCACACATTTAATCGGTACTGGGATACTCAGAGCCCTCCAATAAAAACTGGTGCTCTTCTAAACATTTTTCTGGCGTATATAAAAAAGGGATATCACTTGTTTCTTGTTTTGATTAAATTTTAATTAAAGAGAAAATGTACATACATGAAACAATGAGATGGTATTCCATAAATTTAAATATACTGAGGACTCATAGTACCTTCTAAGCAAATTCATTTTCTTTCCCTCCAAACCTGTTTCTCTTTCCATATTTTCTATCTTGGTTACCACCATAATCTTTTGAATCACACAAGCTAGAAACCTGAGAGTCATCTTAAATTTTCTTCTCTTTCTCAACTCTTCCAGTCCATCCTCCAAGTCCTAAAGACTGCTAAAGATCTATCCCCTCCTCTCCAACCCCACGCCTCTGCTCTAAGTCACATATTCCTCATCTCTCACCAGAACTGTTCCAATAGCATCTTCACTGGGCTATAGCTCAATCCCAGTCTGAGCCGTTTTCCATCCTGGTCCCTTGGAGACTTTCCTTAAAGCCACATCTGAGCATGCCATTCCAGTTGCTATAGCGGTAATTCCCAAACTCTGGCCTTTCTAGTCTTGATTACCTGATTTTAGTCATAATGGCAGATTATCTATACCCAGGGCTGATTCAGCTGATGTGAAGCAAATACGGCCACAGTGGTCATTAAATAATGAAAAATAACTCACTCTTTCTAATTTTCCTTGTTCTAAGCAATAATAACTGAAATCATAGGTTGGAATATGCATATCATATAATGTTTTTATATGAGAATCATTAAACTAAATACATAAGTACTAACTGTTTAGAAGAGTTATTAACATAACACCTAAAATTGTCTTAGGGTAAATGTTTCAGCATTCAGAAAACACAGGACTCTAAGGCTAAACTCCTTAATGTGATACCAAGATCCACTAGAATCTGACCATATCATTCACATTCTCTCTCATTGGGTCTTACTTATTTTTTCTGTAATTATAGATAATTATGTATTCTGACAGCTAATTTAGATCCTGGTACAAAGTAGATATTCAATAAATATTCATTGAATAAGCAAATGAAAAGAACTTGCCTGCCCTACTAGATGTTAAGCTCCCTTAAATTCGGGATCAACATGTTGGTCATCTCTCTCTCTCTCTCCTTTTTCTCCAGAACATTATGCATATAATGCATAATGCATATAATAAATGTTTGTTGAGGTGACGTGCCAGAAGTATGTAGATAAAATACATCACTGGCAATAAGAAAAGTAAAAGAGCAATATGAACCAGTGGTTGTAACAGAGGTGGTGTGATTTGAGATAGGTCTTGAACTAAGGGTAAAGAAAGAGGAGATAGGGAATTCCATGTGGGGGAATGAATAAAAGGTCAAGGTCGGGCAGATCATGAGTGACTTAGCTAGAGTGTGCATTTGAGAGGAGATTTCTGTGTAGCAAAGAATTTAAAATTGCTCAAAGAGAGGTCTAGGCTTTGTCCTCAGCTTCTGGGAGGTAGTCTTGGAATGTCATGCCTAATAGGAATGTCTTTATTTGCCTGGGAGTCTTGGGTCACATTGGATAGTCTAACAAAGAAATTAAGGGTGCAGGCTTTGAGTCACATGGTACAGTCTACCTCCAGAAGGACTGGAGACTGAGATCTACCGCATAGGCAATCAATCATGCCTATGCCTGATGGGCCCCCAGTAATAACTGTGGAAGGCTCAGGTGAGCTTCCCTGGTTGGCAGTGCTCTGTGAGTATTGTCACATATCAGTGCCAGGGGACTAACACTGCTCTGATGCCACAGGAAGAGGACAATTTCAAGCTACATGTTTGAAAACCTCCTGGACTCAGCTCTACCCACCTATTACCTTGGCTGATTTTTAATCTGTATCCATTAGCTGTAACAAACTGTAACTGTGAATATAACTGCTCTCAGAGTGTTCTATGAGTCCTTCCAGTGAATTGTATCAATACCTGAGGCTGGTTGTGAGAACCCTCTGAGTTTGCAGTTGGTGTCAGAAATGAGGAGAGTCGTGGGCACACTCTTCCCTCTACCTTTGCAGCTGGTGAACTTTCCCACTTTCCAACTCAGTTTAGATCTAAAATTATTTTTCTTTTTATTTATTTATTTGGTTGTGCCAGGTCTTAGTTGCAGCAGGCGGCCTCCTTAGTTTTGGCATGCTAACTCTTAGTTGTGGCATGCATGTGGGATCTAGTTCCCTGACGAGGGATCAAACCCGGGCCTCCTGCATTGGGAGCGTGGAGTCTTAACCACTGCACCACCAGGGAAGTCCCCTAGATCTAAAATTATTTTTAAAAACAAAAGAGTCCATGGAATCCCATTACCTAGAGCAGATGTAGAAGGAGTTGCTGTCACTGAAGGAGTTGCTGTCACTGCAGCAGGCTACAGGCTCCACATCTTGTTGCTTTGACCTTTCTCTCACTCACCTTGGTAGTCCTGAGGCCTTGGGCTATGCCCATACCCTCAGAAAACCCCCATCACTGGCTAGATGCTCTGCTAGAGGAAGGAAAAGTAGTAACATCTTAACACCTACTGAATGCAGCCTCTGCGAGCTATTTCATGGCATTTCATTTAATCCTGCAGTCACCCTCTGGGTTAGGTATTTGTCCCTTTTACATGCATAGAAAATAGGCTTAGAACAATTAGGAGCTAGCCCAAGGCCACACAAGTGAGTGCAAGGCAGAGCTGGGATTAGAAAGTCAGCAGAAGTTCAGCTTGATCCTTCAGTAATAGGGAGATAACCTGGGGGGCTGAGTAGGGCAGGAATTTCACAAGAGAAGCATGGGAGGAATATGCAGTGTCAGTGTGGAGCCAATAGAGGAATGAAGATGCTGGGAGATGGTTGAAAGATGAATAGAGTCATGGCTGTGCTTCAGCCAGGCTGCTAGAGATACAGTGTGGGTACAATTTAACTTCACAGAGTCCTGGCCTTTTAGGTCAACACTGGAAGAAAAAAAAAAAAAAAAAGAATTTCCTGGACCATTGCTCTCTGCCCCACCTCTTTAAATGTGAAGAAACATCTTTCTGTGTTTAAATTTTTTTAAAAGCTATTTCATTTTAAGTCACTCATGATTTCACCTGTCAAAGGACAAGCTTTCTCAGAACTAGGAAGAAAATGAATAAAATCTAGAGAAGATCACTAAAGAACTCTAAACCATGAAAGTGTTTCAGCGGTATCTGTGAAAAAAAATGAAAATCCTGGTGACCTCTGCCAAACTGGAGTCAAAACCAACTCACTTTGTGAGATAAAACTTCTTGACTTGAAGTATTTGACACATAGAATCATAACTGGTAAACAATATAGGGCATGAGGAAGCTGCTATGACAATATAATAGCTAGTGGGTGTGAAGCACTAACTCCTTTATGTGCCCACAATGCGTTAGCTCATGTAATACTCACACTAACCCTGTGCATGAGGCAGGTATGTTTAGACCCACCCAGCTGTTCCAGCACAACTATAATTAAATCATTTTGTAATTTGTTGTTTAGTGTGTATCTTCTGTTCTAGAACATAAGTTCTCTAAGGACACAGACCTGGCCTGTCCTACTGCTCCATTCCTCAATGTTCACATGCCTTACCTATGATAAATATTCTGAGAATGTATGCTTAGTATATATTGCAGCCCCGAATTCAAACTCGGTTCTTCTGACTCTCAGGCAAAGTTGTACACAATGGGACCTAGGATAATCATTTAGGTCACTATAAACTGGCCCCTTAGCTTCTTCCCCAATGACCTTTGTTGTATCTTAGTTGCCTGACCTATCTGAACCACAGTTTCCCATCTATGAAATGAAATGCTTGGGATTGATGACTCCTGAAGTCCCATGAATCTTTGTGAAACTATGAGTCCATGAATTTCATTAGTTGGTATTTTAGTTGAATTCATCTTTAAGAGAAGCAAAGCCTGTCATATGTGATATGGGCCATGGTGCAAATACGTTTCTTCTGATATTATGATTTTTTTTTCCTCCTTCACCAGGGGATCTGAATAAATTCAGTAAAATTAGGCATCTGTTCCCACTTTACTAGCAATAAGAAGACCTGCCTTCATGTTCTGATTCTGTGATCGCGTGATGATACTGAGCACCTTTGGCTTTCAAGCTCTCCACCTGTCATTAATAATAATAATGATAACAATAATGCATAATAGTAAGAATAAAAATAAAGTCTAATATTCTTGGAATGCCACTGCTATAACTGAATGTTTGTGGCCCACTGAAATTCATATGTTGAAACCTAAAGCCTTATGAGGTGGTATATTGAGGTGGAGCCTTTGGGAGGCCATAAGGGCAGAGCCCTCATGAATGGGATTAGTGCCCTTATGAAGGAGACCCCAGAGAATTCTCTTGTCCCTTCTACCACGTGAGGAGTCAGTAAAAAGATGGCCATCTATGAACCAAGAAGTAGGCTCTCACCAGACACTGAATCTATCAGCGCCTTAGTCTTGGACCTCCCAGCCTCTAGAACTGTGAGAAATAAATTTCTGTTGTTCATAAGCCAGCTCATCTATGGTACTATGTTATAGCAGCCCGAATGGACTAAGACAGCCAGGTACTATGCCCTCACTTCATATTTTTAATTCATTTAATTTGTAAGACAATGTTATGAACCAGATACTATTATCACCACAAGTGACTATGGAAACAGAGACTCAGAAGTAACTCGCTTGGGATCTCACATCTTAGAAGCGGTGGGAAAAGGAATTGAAGCAGACCTCTCTGACCTATAGATTTAAAGACTTTAGCCATTATATTTATAGCCTTTGATATGAGTGAGGTGAACCAGTCCAACTTTTGGACTTTTAAGTTAATTTTGTGTTTTTAAAGTCTTTGTGAAAATCTGATGCAAGTTATAATGTGCCTTCCGCAGAAAAATAAATATGATTTATAATCAATATTTTGGAGGCAGTGTAAAGATTTCATAAACTTCCTAAAATGTAGCAATTGGAACTTCAGAATAAAAAAAAAAAAAAAAAAAACAGCAAAAAAGAAAAGCCCCAAATCTGAGCTAGATTTTCTCTAAGAGCATCTTCCAGAATGGACTTTCAGAAGCCTATGAGGAAAATCCTTTTAAGAAAAGTCACAAGGGATACAATTAACATCTTTCGCCATTAAGTGAATGGTGTACTGTATACTATGGGTTTAGTTATATTGAAGCCCCAAACCATCTCCTCGCCTTCCTGTAGGCTGGAGAATTCAGCCTGGTTGCTGATTACCACTATTGTCACGAGTTTCCACATTTGCTCCAAGTTCTCAGATTTCTGTTTTTCAATTTTAATTTGCCCGGGACATTGCAGGAAGAGAAACCGTGGGGGCATGATTAAAAACATATGGTGTATGAGGTGGGGGAGGGGGAGCAGTGAGCACAGCAGGAGGGAGGAGGATTGCTAAATTCAGTGTTTCTAATAAAGGAGAGTGCGAGAGTATTTGCTACTTTTGCTTGGGCTAAACTGTACTGTGTAATACTCCTCTCTCTTGCCCTCCAGGTCTAGCGTGGCAGGTAGAGAAGGAGGTGAGGGAACTGTGATGTTATGGTGTCTGGTGTCTGGAGATACATATGTATATATATCTCCCCCTGGAGGGCTTTCATATTATCTAATGACATAATGACAGCCATCTCTGTCTCTGTTCTATCTCTATTGTCTCCTGTTAAATGAACAGGGCAGTAATGGTTCCCAAACCTGATCTGGCATCAGAACCCCTTGAGGAACCAGAATGTTTCCAAATACATATTCACGGGTCCACCCAAGATGCACTAAATCAGACCCGTGGGGGAGCTGCCATTTGCCTTTAAGTATATATCCCCCTTGTGTTGTCAGTTTCCTCTATCAGAATTCTTTTACAGTGTAATAAAGTCTACATGGACTCCCAGGATATTACTGCTATAAATAACTTAACACCTGTTAAAGTGGACACTTGTGGATTTGGGCCACCCAAAGTCCACTCTACCTTCTATTGATCACAGCAGCCATGTTTCCTTTTAGGAGTTTTAGGAATTGATCTCTCCCCATCGTGTGCAGATTTAATTGGATTTACTCTTGCTTTCACCTGACAATGGGAAGGAAGAATGGTAAATTAGGTTAGTGTGTTCTATCTCTTAAGAATGTCTGAAGTGATAGAAAGGCATCAGAGAGGAGGAGGAGGAGGAGAAGAAGAAGAAGAAGAAGAAGGAAAAGGAGAAGGAGAAGGAGAAGAAGAAGAGGAGGAGGAGGAGGAGGAGGGGGAGGAGGAGGAGGAGGAGGAGGAAGAGGGAGAAGGAGGAGAAGGAGAAGGAAAAGAAGAAGGAGAAGAAGAAGGAGAGGAAGGTGAAGAAGAGGAAGAAGAAAAAGAAGGAAAAAGAAGGATGGATGCACATGTCCTCCGGCATGAGCATGCTGGCTAGGCTGCGTGGGACTTCCTGCCCCTGAAGTCCCCAGAGCCTCTCTGGTCCCTGTTCTTTCCTGGACTGGTTCCCTAGGACTTCTCTCAATTCTGTGAGCCACCTGAATCTTTCCAGTGAATTTCTTTTAGACTTAAGTTAGCCAGAGTCTTCTTCTGTCACTTATCCCTACATCCAGTTTTCTAACCCAACACCTTTATTTTATGTAAGAAATAACAGAGACCCACAGATCCTAAATCACTTGCCTAAGGACTCCAGGTTAATAAGTGGTAGCATTGGCCTGGAATCTGGATCTCTTGGTTTCAGGGATGAGCCGTGAGTATTGGTTTGCCTTTATCATATGGTTCCTCAGTTTTCTGCTTAACCTCGCTGTGATTTTCTAGATTCTTTTGGAAGTTAGGCCAATAGGAATAAGAAGCCCCTCTTTGTCTGCTAATGTCACATTTGGAACCACAACTTCCATCATTTCTCAAAATATTTCACAGGCCAGCAGGCCTTGCAGCCTAATTTCCTGCCTTTGGCAAATACCTATTTTAGATGTTTATAAAGAAGATGAACTCTCTCCTCCACTGGGCACCTGGCTCAATATGCCACCCCTATGGGGAGAAGACACTTTCTTCTCACAGCCAGTGGTTGTCCCAAAGCCCCAAGGTGTAACTATTGATTGAGCATGGTCGAGTTGAAGAGGTGGGTCAGCCATGCTATTTTCATCTTGACTTTTCCCCCCAAAGACACCACCATACACATTATGTAGAAGTATTTATACTAGTTAAACCTGGAGGTGGAGTCTGAGGTGGCTAAAGTCTGTTGGTTGAGGAGGAATTAAAAGACACAGGTCGGAGAGGCTTTAGGAAGTGCCTGAAAATAATTGTTTCCTCCTGACTGTGATCATCTCCTTCTCTGTCCATATCATTCAAAATGCTTTCATAATGGTTCTATCTATTTTAACCCATTCTTTATCATTTCACGCAGTTCTTTTCATTCATTCAGTACTTAGTAGTTCACTTACATTACATATTATTAAATTTTCCCAGTACCCTGGAAAGTAGACTCCGGTGAGCCATAGGGACACTTCTAGAGAGGTTACTAACATGTCCAAGGTATACATGCCCCGTAAATGGCAACATGAGACCAGAAACCTGGTATCCTGGCCTTGTGCTGCTGCTGCCCCTTCTTTTACACTGAATTGCTGTCATCATGCTGGCAGTGTCTTTGGGGAGGAATAAAGGGGTGAGCATAGAAGACACAAGAGAAGGCCTCAAGTCAGATGTGAGAGTTTTCTGACTGTAAATAAATCACTTGCCATTATTCCTCTACCACTCACTAGAGATTGGGTAATTTGTTAACCAGTTTATTCATCAAAACTTCTATTACTTTCTTACTGTGTACCTCCAGTTCCAAAAGGAATAAAACACAGCACTTCCCCTCCTAATTTTAAGTTCTTATGAAAGACTCTGCCTGGCCCAACTTGTCAGGTGGTTCCCTTTGAGCCAAATCAGTTGCAGACATGGTGGATTCCATTGTGAAAGGTGGATTTGGGAATCTCACTCTGTGATCTGTTACTCTCTGTAATGTTGTTTGTCACATTGTTAAGGAGTTGGGAAGCCAACCTAATAGATGCTTTCACACAACAAGGTATAATGTATTGTGCAGTAATATAGTGTAAGTGGGAAAGAGCTTAATTTATATCAGTTCTGCTTTTAAGGTACATGGCATGGAGATGTTGGTGATAAAATAAAGACCTTACAGAGGAGCTTGGTATTTTGTTAGGGTCTTTAGGAAGGTATGGCACAGCAATACCTGAGTCTAAAATACTTTAAAGCTATAATAGAGTAAGTAAAACTTAATAATATGTAGGGCTTCCCTGGTGGTGCAGTGGTTAGGAATCCACCTGCCAATCCAGGGGACACGGGTTCGAGCTCTGGTCTGGGAAGATCCCACATGCCGCAGAGCAACTAAGCCCGTGTGCCACAACTACTGAGCCTGCACTCTAGAGCCCACGAGCCACAACTACAGAACCCGTGTGCCACAACTACTGAAGCCCGTGCACCTAGAGCTCGTGCTCTGCAACAAGAGAAGCCACCACAATCAGAAGCCCGTTCACTGCAACAAAGAGTAGCCCCTGCTCGCTGCAACTAGAGAAAGCCCATGCACAGCAACGAAGACCCAACGCAGCCAAAAATAAAAATAAATAAATAAATTAAAAATTTAGGGGCTTCCCTGGTGGCGCAGTGGTTGAAAGTCCGCCTGCCGATGCAGGGGACACGGGTTCGTGCCCCGGTCCGGGAAGATCCCACATGCCGCGGAGCGGCTGGGCCCGTGAGCCATGGCCGCTGAGCCTGCATGTCCGGAGCCTGTGCTCTGCAACAGGAGAGGCCACAACAGTGAGAGGCCCGCGTACCACACACACACAAAAAATTAATAGCATGCAAGCAAGTCACCTAAGTACTTTCAATTCTGAACAGAATTCTCTGGAGGAAATGCACCCTATAAATCTCATAAAAATAAATGAAAAATAATGTTGGTCGTCATAAACTAAGTGGGAGAGTATATTGTGTACCCAGGAGAGAGGATCTTTTTTTTCTTCCTCCTAGCTCTGTTATGGAAAGTGTTAAGACATATTATCAGCCAGGCTCTTGATTTGGAAATGATCCATAAGCCATGAAACATTAGTGGGAGTGAGTATATTGGTGTTATGACCATTCTGGGATATTAAAATGCCATTGACATCCATAACTACCAATGTATAAAAATAACAAATGCTAATGAAATGACCCAAGTGCTGAGAGCATGAAGTTTGGCCCTTGTCAATGTTTCGCTTCATGAAATATAGGCCATTCTGCTTCCCCTGCTTACATTAGACTGTCCAGGAGAATATGCACTTCATTATTCCACTGCTATCCATCAAAACTTTTGTACCCAAAAAGTATTAGGGAGAAACAGTGCCTTCTCTTTTTCCTTTTTTTTGCAGACTGGAGAGTTTGTTGAATAATGGAGTTAAGATTTTGGAATGCGGAAGTGATTATTTGGGCCCAGGTAATCTGATTATACTGTTTGTATTTATCAGTGAATATTATTTGCTATAGACTGCATGCTTGTGTTTCTCCGAAGTTCACACGTTGAAAACCTAATTCCCAATGAGATGGTATTAGGGTGTGAGGCCTTTGGAAGGTGATTAAGTTTAGAAGGTCATGAGGACTGAGCTTCCAGGATGGGATTAATGTCCTTATTAGAAGAGAAAGACATGAGAGTTTGCTATCTTGGCCTTGTGAGGGTACTGTGAAAAGGCAGCTATCGACAAGCCAGAAAGCAGGCCCTCTTCAGGCTATAGATCTGCAGATCTTAGAATTGATCTTGGATTTCTCATCCTCCAGAATGGTGAGAGAGAAATGTTTCTGGTTTAAGCCTCCCAGTCTATGGTATTTTTGTTACAGCAGCTCAAGTTAATACAAGTCTTCCCTGACCAAGCCTCAATATCACACTCTTTGTAATAAGGTGCAAGTTTGGCATTTACACTAAAAAATGCCAGGTGACTATAGTTGAGAGTCATGTACTGAGGATTACAAATTTATATGAATTTCAAATTTTGGATAACACTTGATCAGAGTGGTAAAGGAAAATGGCATTCTTTGGGTGGTTTATCAAATGTCTACTGAATATCTACTGTATACAGAGCATTGATTCAGATACTAAGAATTGTCTGGAATAGATGCTAAGGATTTACAAGATAATGTTCTCATTCACACAGAAGAGGAAACACATGTATTAAATGACGTGAGGCCAGTTAGGGAAGAATGCACCAGTGCCTGATAATATCATCCAAATACAAACAATCTCTCATGCTAACAAAAAGCAGTGTTGGACTTCCCTGGTGGTCCAGTGGTTAAGAATCAACCTTCCAATGCAGGGGACATGGATTCACTCCCTGGTCAGGGAACTGAGATCCTACATGCTGCGGGGCAACTGAGCCGGTAGGCCGCAACTACTGAGCCTGTGCGCTCTGGAGCCCACACCCCAGAACTAGAGAGAAGCCCGCACGCTGCAATGAAAGATCCCACATGCCTCAACTAAGACTCAACACAGCCGAATACATTTTTTAAAAAAGAAAAATTTATGTGACCAAGTGTTAAGGTGACCAAGACCAACAGATTCATAAGCAAAAATCATGAATAGATAATTCACAAAAGTGAAATATTGCTCGTTTACAAAGATGAGAGGTTGCTCATTTTCACTAGTAATCAAGGGAGTGCAAGTGAAACCAACAACACTGATATACTAGTCCCCTCTATCAACTTGGCAACTTCTCTTTTTCTCTGTAAAGACAATTCTTCATGCAGGCAAGGCTGCACAGCCCATGGGGAGTTACTTGGCAAGATGTAACAAGCATCTTCAAATATTCACACCCTTTGCCTCTGGTAATTCCAATTCTGGGAACCTCTCTGCTAAAGAAATAGCTAATTCTAAATAACAAAAAAGCTTTTTCAGGTGAACAGCAGTGCCTTTTTTAATGGTGGAAAATGGAAAACAATGTAAATTCCTGAATTTGGGAAACAATTAAGTAAATTATGGTAAATTGACTTAAGTGCTAACATTTATCATTTAGGCTTTGCCAGATTCTGTTCTAGACACTTTTGGTGTCTTAATGCATTTAATTTTCATGGAAACTTTGTTACTATCCCAATTTTACAGATGAGACTGAGGCATAGAGAGGATAAATAACTTGCCCAAGGTCACCCAAGTAGCATATGGCAAAGAAGAGATTCAAATTTAGGTGGCCCTAGACTGATGGGCTATTTTACAGATATTTAATAATAAGTTTATACAGCATATATAATACTGACAATTCTTATGAAAGTATTAAAATAGCCCAATACATTGTGAGACAATGGCCTAATTCAAAGTTATTTTCAAAACCAACCATATATAGAGTGTATGTAATAAATAGAGATATATATTCTGAATTTTGCTGGCTTTTAAGACCTTCCTTTTGATTCCATAGCATTCTTCTATTTCCTGCTCCTTCATTACATGACTCTTCCTCTAATATCTAGGTTGTTTTTCTGTCCCCCTCCCTGCCCATGTATATTATGTAAATTATAAATGACTTCACGCTCACATAGGTTATCCCCGACTCTCACTCTTCTGTAGATATTTTTTAAAGCCCGGTGTCAGTTCTACCTCCTCCAAGATCTATCGAAGATTGTTCCAGCTCATGCTGACCACTCAGTTCTCTGATAGCCATTGCACTGACCCCTCACAATTTCCTACTCTATCCCATGCTGTCTCACTTACTCATCCCTTCATGTGTATCTGTGTGTTCTCTGAACTGGCCTGTGTGCACCTTGAGGATAGGAGTTACTTTGTATATCCCTTATCTCTCCAACAGCTCTTATCAGAAGATTGAGTATAAAAAAGGCCTCAATACACCCTGATTCACTGAAACAAGTTTTAACAAATCTTTTTTTAAAAGGCTCATTTTACATACTGCTTTAAAATAGAAGAAATTTGTTTAAACAAACAGGGCTTTATTTCAAACACTTAAGAATTACAGAGAAGTCAGACTTCAATACTTTATAATAGAATATTCCAATTGGAAAAAATTTTGAAGGTCCTACAATTCAACTCCTAATTTGACCAATAAGGAAAATGAGACCCAGTGAAATGCAGCACTTGGCCCAAGTTCTACAGGAGTGGAATTAGGACTAGAATCCAGGTCTAACACTTCCCAGGTAGGAGCTGCGATGGACCAGGTGACACTGCACAGTTCCCAGCCACATTTAGATGACTCCTCTCCTTCCCTTGGGTTCCATCCCATATTTCTCCAGTTCTCCATTTCTTTTTTTTTTTTTTCCTAGTCCAAAACATGGACCTTGCATCCAGGTCATTCTCAAAATGCAGAGGTCCTGAAACAACCTCCTTCCCTGCTGAGGAAGAGGAGAGAAAGCGTTTCCTGAATGTCTTTCTTTTTCCTGACCCCTTCAGCTCCGCCTAATTTTCTGCACCCTGGCACAGACTGCCCTGCATGTCTGTGGAGAGAAAACCCCTGCCATATTCTGCATTCAAAAGTTTTGGGTTTTATTAGAAAGAGCTATAACATTTGACCACCTTACATAAAGACCTCTGACATGCAACCGCATGGCCAACTGAAAGCCTTTGAACCCATAATTTGACATTCGTTTTTATTTTTAAGAATTCATTCATCTTCATTAGGTATCCTACTCTTCACTCAGGTCAGTGATGGCATTTCCTGACCCCACTGTCTTTATTGAAACAATATTATTTCCTTTCTCTGATCATTTGGATGAATGAGTATACACACTCACAAGAGCATGGTTCCCAAATGATGTTTATTATGTAACATATGTTGGAAAATTACAAAGGCCTGCTGTGGTCACCAAGGTGTGCTGGCCAGGAGTTCCTCCCTGTGGGCGCCGCCTACTGAACTACCACAGCCAGAGCTGCTGCCCCTGGTAGCTCATGTTACTTCCATCTCAGGACAGTTTGCTCTGAGAAGTGATTAAATGTGACTTTTCATGCTTCCCTGAAGCCTGCTAACGGAACCTCGCATGATGATGCAGAAGGCAGCCTGCATTGCAACACGCTGTAATCTGGCTGGAATTAAATGAGCTTAAATAACAAATGCTCAGATCGTGGTTACTAATTAAGAGTGATGCCAGAATGTCTCTAAGTTTTACATATGTTCCTCATTTGGCTGAAATTTTGACAATGAGTAATGCAACGCAGACTTGGTCACCTGACCTCCAGGCAACCCTGCTAGTTGGCTGGGAGCTAAGATCCCAGTGAAAACCTTGAGACTATAAATCAGACTGGTCCTAAAGACGACTGCATTGACCAGGATAGCTAGTCTAGGAATGAGGGTGTGTGTGTGTGTGTGTGTGTGTGTGTGTGTGTGTGTGTGTGTGTGAGAGAGAGAGAGAGAGAGAGAGAGAGAGAGAGAGAGAGAGAGTCAGACAGGGTATGCTTTACCTTGCAATGAGATCAGAACAGATGCCAAGGTCTGACACTAGGAGAGGTATAAATAATCAGTAAAAGCCTTCATCTACTAGCAGCTAAATGCATTTATGTGTGTCTTGAAACTATGTTGTACCCAGGAAACAAGGAAAGACTGAACCCAAAGATAAACCTCATGTACTATGTGGCCACCCCTCTCCAGCAACCTTGGAAGATGTTCCTTATGGCAGGACCACGAAGTGTATAGTTTCAAGCACAGAGCCAGCCCCTGCAGCACAATCAAAGTTCATTACTGGTGGAAGGAGTTCCCTCACCAACTTCTCCACGTTTCTCCCCCTTCGGCTTTGCTCATCACTGTTCTTGTTCTTCATTCTTTGTTCTAAACCTTGGCCCTGCTTCCTGGTATGGGCTGATTCCAGGCGAATAACAGACTTCTTTTACCTGGTCTTGGGACCTTGTTCTGGGATTGACCTCAGCACATGGTCAGCCCTGGGACACGATCTAGTCTCACGAGACTCACCTTTTCTTTGCCAGTTCTCGCTGCACGACAGTCCCCCGTCCCCCAATCGTATCCTTAATATTAAGACAAAGTTTCAATTGCAATTAATCCTTTTTTTCCTTTAGAGTTAAAATAGTTCTTGTGTCTCTGTCTTACTGCCTCTGATATCTGTATTACCTGCCTCATCCCATAGGACCCTTCCCTTCAGAGGACTTTTCAGAGACTCTGTCATCATAGTTTGATGACAAAGAGCATAGACTTTCATCAGACAAACCTATGTTCTAACTTTGGGCTTTTTCCACTGGGACAGATGACATTTTCTGAGTCACAGTTTCTCCTCTGTAAAATGTAGATAATAATACTTACCACACAAAGTTATTGTGAAGATTAAAGGAAATAAGGTACACACTCCATTTAGCATGGGGCTGGTACAAAACACAGTCAGATATAGTAACTAATAATATTCATTAACATTTCTCTCCTTCTCCAGTTACTTTCCTTATGATCTTAATTTTTGGTGTAAGTCAATAGTATTGGGTGGTAGTAATCAGAGATGAATGTTCCAAATTAGTGGATTGTTGAATACCAAACATGCCTTGGAGATATTGAGAGTTTGGTTCCAGACCACCACAATAAAGCAAATATCGCACTAAAGTGAATCACATGAAGTTTTTGGTTTCCTAGTGCATATAAAAATTGTTTACACTATACTGTAGTCTATTAAGTGTGTAATAGCATTATGTCTAAAAACACAGTGTACCTACCTTAATTAAAATACTTTGTTGCTAAAATATTCTAACCATCATCTGAGCCTTCAATGAGTCATAATCTTTTTGCTGGTGAAGGGTTTGAAATATGGTGACAATTACCAAAATGTTACAGAGAGACACGGAGCGAGCAGATGCGGTTTGACCAACATTGAAGAAGATCTGTATATCTTCTTTGGAGAAACGTCTATTTAGGTGTTGCTCAAATACTTGCTCAATGCAGAGTTGCCACAAACCTTCAAGTTGTAAAAACAAATGTAATATCTGCAAAGCCCAATAAAGCAAAGCACAATGAAATGAAGTATGCTTGACCTCTAAAACTTCTTCAGGACTATACATCAATTGGGCTATAGTTCTAATCATCCAAAATTCAGATCTTTGATAAAAAATTAATACATCACTAGTCAGTCTTCTTCCCTCACGTTGGACTAGTCAGTACAGAGTCTTTCTCATGTGACCAGAATAAGGAGAGTGTGACAACTTTGACAAAAAGTAAATACTACTATTGGGTTGGGGCATTGGGAATTCCAAGACCAAACAGCAACTTGAGTTACTGTAGAGTATGTAGGACAGATGTGAAGTCCAGCAATATAATTTCCCTCTGCACTAAACCTGCTGAACCATAGAAGACAGCTTTAACTAAAAAGAAAATCTAGCGAGATCTCCTGCAGGGAGTTGTGTTATATGAATAGAGTGAGTTTTAATTTTAGTCTGCAGATATGAGCTCTGTAACACAGCACCACTGTCACCTGCAGGCCCCGCCTTTTGTCAGTATGCCTCCACTTCTTCGTAACCCTAGCAGGTTGGCATCAGAGTCTTGCATTTCACTGTATTAAATATTTACCAACAACCTATTGGCCATATGTCATTGGAGCATGTGTGGTGACAGACTCACTACTTGGCACCTTTTCAGGTGGATTCTGTGAGATCTGCAGGGTTCTGTAGGCTCACAGATCCTTTTTAATAGCCAAGTCTTTTGTCCTTTTCAGTCCTCCTGTTCGCTGAGCTGGTATCAATATCATATGCAGGGTTCTGAGGGAGTGAACCTGTCCCGTCATCCTTTCTTCTATATTCTTTCTTCCTGGGGTGCCATGAATGATATCAGTATTCCTTCCTCATTGCTTATTTATTTTACAGTATTTGTTTTTTCTATTGTACAGGTGCTGACTCATTTTCCTTTAGAAAATGAAATTATTCTGAGTTGAATTCTGCTTACGATGCTTATTTACCAATGAGTTCTGCTTTCTTCTATGCTGTTTTAAGGAAAACACACCTGAAATGATAAACTTTGGATTTAGACTTGTTAGGTTTTCAAATTGAAACCCATTCCATGGAGAAAATGGAGCAGTTTATGACATTAAGCGTCGCTTGAAAACTGTTTTGAAATGAATTGCATATCCAGTTAGAATTGACTGAGGAAACAGATATTCTCCATTCTAATAGCTCAGATCCACTTAACATACATTTCCTGAGGGTCTACTATGTGCCTCTCCCTTGCTAAGCATGGAGCTAAATAGATCAATCAGATAGTTTCTGCTCAAGTGTTATGGGGCTGGTCCATCAATTTTTGGAAACGGGTAGCTTCTCTCTTACACCTTGACTTATGTGAAATGACACAACTTTTACGTTTTTTAAGAAACACATAAAGCAAACATACTGGTGAAAGTGTATAAATTTATGGCTTTATCAGTTGTGTACGGTCAACGTGAGTTTTCATTCATCCAGTCTTTTTACAATCTATAATTTTTGTAGATTTACAGTAATAAATCTACATTTGAGTTTTTCACTTATTATTGGTATATGAGATATTATTGACTTTTGATTCTGCAGGGAACCTGGACATTGTGTCTTGTTCCATGGGGTGGGAGAAAAATGAGAATTTTTTTTAACATCTTTATTGGAGTATAATTGCTTAACAATGTGCGTTAGTTTCTGCTTTATAACAAAGTGAATCAGCTATACATAAACATATATTCCCATATCTCCTCCCTCTTCCGTCTCCCTCCCACCCTCCCTATCCCACCCCTCTAGGTGGTCACAAAGCACTGAGCTGATCTCCCAGCAGCTAGGCAACTGCTTCCCACTAGCCATCTATTTTACATTTGGTAATATATATAAGTCCATGCCACTCTCTCACTTCGTCCCAGCTTACCCTTACCCTTCCCTGTGTCCTCAGGCTCCTTCTCTACATCTGCGTCTTTATTCCTGTCCTGTCCCTAGGTTCTTCAGAACCACTTTTTTATTTTTAGATTCCATATATATGTGTTAGCATATGGTATTTGTTTTTCTCTTTCTGACTTACTTCACTCTGTATGAGAGACTCTAGGTCCATCCACCTCACTACAAATAACTCAATTTCGTTTCATTCTATGGTTGAGTAATATTGCATGGTATATATGTGCCACATCTTCTTTATCCATTCATCTGTTGATGGACACTTAGGTTGCTTCCATGTCCTGGCTATTGTAAATAGAGCTGCAATGAACATTGTGGTACATGACTCTTTTTGAATTATGTTTTTTTTCAGGATATATGTCCAGCAGTGGGATTTCTGGGTCATACGGTAGTTCTATTTGTAGTTTTTTAAGGAACCTCCATACTGTTCTCTATAGTGGCTGTATCAATTTACATTCCCAGCAACAGTGCAAGAGGGTTCCCTGTTCCTCACACACTCTCCAGAATTTATTGTTTGTACATTTTCTGATGATGGCCATTCTGACTGGTGTGAGGTGATAACTCATTGTAGTTTTGATGTGCATTTCTCTAATGATTAGTGATGTTAAGCATCCTTTCATGTGTTTGTTGGCAGTCTGTATATCATCTTTGGAGAAATGTTGATTTAGATCTTCTGCCCATTTTTGAATTGGGTTGTTTGGTTTTTTGATATTGAGCTGCATTATTTGCTTGTAAATTTTGGAGATTAATCCTTTGTCAGTTACTTCATTTGCAAATATTTTCTCCCATTCTGAGGGTTGTCTTTTCATCTTGTTTATTGTTTCCTTTGCTGTGCAAAAGTTTTAAGTTTCTTTAGGTCCCATTTGTTTCTTTTTGTTTTTATTTCCATTTCTCTAGGAGGTGGGTCAAAAAGGATCTTGCTGTGATTTATGTCATAGAGTGTTCTGCCTATGTTTTCCTCTAAGAGTTTGATAGTGTCTGCCCTTACATTTAGGTCTTGAATCCATTTTGAGTTTATTTTTGTGTATGGTGTCAGGGAGTGTTCTAATTTCATTCTTTTACATGTAGCTGTCCAGTTTTCCCAGTACCACTTATTGAAGAGGCTGTCCTTTCTCCATTGTATATTCTTGTCTCCTTTATCAAAAATAAGGTGACCATATGTGCGTGGGTGTATCTCTGGGCTTTCTATCCTGTTCCATTGATCTATATTTCTGTTTTTGTGCCTGTACCATACTGTCTTGATTACTGTAGCTTTGTAGTATAGTCTGAAGTCAGGGAGCCTGATTCCTCCAGGTCTGTTTTTCTTTCTCAGGATTGCTTTGGCTATTCTGGGTCTTTTGTGTTTCCATACGAAAAATGAGAATCTTGATCTGAATTACAGCTTATTAAGTGATCAATCTCCTCAGTTGATGCTGTTTTACATGTCTCATGTGAAATGAAAACATATCATTAGTTCAGAGTTTCAGTTTATTCTGAATTTGAACATCAAAGCATGGATAGCCCTAGAGAGATAGATTTGGACCAGATTTCAGCCATGACATCAATATCTATAGTGCTTTCCTCCACAGTCCAGTACCATATCTATACTTAATACTGTTAAGTAATTGTGTTTTAAGAACATTAAAATCTCAATAATGCAGGTGATAATAGATGATGATAAATAAAATGAGAAAATGATTTATTGGCCATAGACAATCACAATTATTTAATAATTTAATGTATCAGTATGTGTTGTACATAATATAAGGCACTGGTTTTATCTACCAGCCTAAAGCAGGCAAAGGTAGAAAACAATGTATGTTTAAATATTAATAAAACAGTATGCACTGGTTGTATTATGTGTGGTACTTTATGTTGTAATCAGTTTCAGTTTACTGTGTGATTCCCCATGCATAATATTTAAGTGCTTATGAAATGAGGTGTTCTGGTTATTGCAGATGTAACATTATTGGAGAGAGCTCAGACTTCAGAATTAGATGCTAAAGTTACTGTTCCTGGTTTATTACTTAACTTTCACATATTAAATTTCATTATTTTGTTATGATCAAGATTAAGAAATTGTCCAGATATTGATGATTTCAAAACAACTGGTCAATCACAAGAAATAACACTAGTAGCTGACATTTTATGTTGTGTTTACTAAGTACCCAGTGCTTTCTAAGTATCCTATGTATATTTACTCACAACACTGCTAGGTAGGTACTATTATTTCTCCATTTTAAAGTTGAGGAACCTAAAGCACAAACGTAATAACTTAATTGCATACAGCTTCTGGCACGTGTGAGAAGATTTCAGATTCCAGTTCCTTCCTTTGTGTACTTGATTCTCTTAGGCATGTATCACTGATACCTTAATTTGGTTAATTCAACAATATTTACCTAGCTTGCTCTGATTGGGGTGTAATGCTTCATATTGGTGACAGCAGGCTATCACCCAAGGCAAATGCTAAGGGGAAACTGTAGGGGCACACAATCAGTGACCACAAGAGATCGTAGCTCAGAGAAAGAGAAAGACCGGCAAGCAGATAATCACACCTTGGGGCTATGATGGGGTGCTAAGGAGCATATCGCAGGAGAATATAACCTTGGTACTAGCCATGCAAAACATGGGACGTGCATGTGTGTGTATGCCAGTATGTACGTGGTGAGTAAGAATGTGGTGAAGGTTGGTAGAAGAAGAGGGAGAGAGCAAGAACATGCCAGACCAAAGAAACAGTATTGTAACGCCACCTGTGAGGCAATGAACATTATACACTGCGTGGTCAAGGATGAATTGAACAATTGAGAGGAGAAATGAGCCTGGAGAGGTCAACAGCAGCCAAATCACAAAGAACTTTATTTCAAACCATGTTAAGGAGTTTGGATTTTATCTTAAAGGCAACCCCCTACCCAATTCTACCATGTCCATGGTATTTATTACTAATCAACTATGACAATGAACTTCAGAAGCCTTCTCAACACAGCTGTCTAGGTAGCCAATAAAAATGAATTGGAATTGGCAATGATGTTGAATTTATAAATGTTATTTTTCTCAATGTGATCTTAAAAACATTATTTTATTTCATCCCTATTTTACAGATGAGGAAATTGGGATCCACTGAATGAGAGAGATTACATTTCTTCCATTTAGACCTAAGCTAAGAAAAAAGTATCCGTGCTTATTTTCCCAAGATGACAACTCTAAGTCCTTGAGTCCATCTGTCTTTGGCAGGGGTCAAGCTTCATAGTTCCAGCCATGTGGGAAATACCAAGTCAGACTCCATTCTGGTCTCTGTCCACTGCAGACTTGAACACTTTTTTTTTTTTTACAACAGCTAATGGTTAGGCTATTTTCCTTTTCAGTTTCTAAACACAAAAGTGTTCATTCCACTTCCTCTTATCTTGGATAAGTGATCTTGTCTCCAGTTGAACTCAGATCCTTAAGGAGCTGAATTTGTAACTGGCTATGGGGGTTGGGTAACACATCTATTTTATAGATTTTCCCCCTTTTCCCTTACATGCAACAGCTGATTATGCTCCTCTTCTTGGACAATAGAACTTGAATGCCTCTAAAGAGCTTCAAAACACAAAAAGTTTATCTGCAGGCGTGCCCTGGTGTCATGCGCTCTCCCATAAATGACAAGAGAAATGTGTGAAAATAAGATCAAGTTAAAGCTACACAGATGAAGAAAATAAGGCTCAGATGTTGAACGAATCCCCACAGTCACAGAGCTAGGAAAGGCATGGTCAGGGTTTGAATGTTTGTCCTAGTGATTCACACCCTGTGTTCTAGCCCTTATACCAGGTGGCTGTTGGGATACAACTATTATCCCTGAGCAATAGGATGCCGGTTTTCAGTCATGATTGTTATGGTATTGTGGGAGGTGGCATGGACTTGAGCCAGGCTCTGTGGCCAGACTGGTTTGAATTTGAATCCTAGCCTTGCTATTTATAAGCAGGGTGACCTCAGGCAAGTTGCTTAACCTCTTAAACTCAGTTTCCTTACCTGTATAATGTCAATCATGCTTATCTGGCTGGGTTGTTGGGAGAGTTTCCTTAGATTGATGGTTTTCAAACTTGAGCGTTCACAGAATCACCTTGATGACTTGTTAAAACACAGAGTGCCGACCCCATTCCAGAGTTTTTGATTCTTCTGGTCAGAAATGGGGTCTGAGAATTTGCATTTCTTACAAGTTCCCAGGAGGTGTTGACACTGCTGGTCCAGGGATCACACTTTCAGAACACTTGTATTAGATAGTGTTTATACAGTGTCTGGTTTAGTGAGTAGCTTGCTCAGTATGTCTTCCATCCCCCCTCCCTAACAGAAGACAAAGGTCTTGAGGCAATGGGACAACAAACAGTTAAGTTTGATTAAGGGAGGAAAAGAAGAAGGGAAATCTACTCACTCAATTAGTTAAGACGCTATCACCCAAGGCAAATGCTAAGGGGAAACTGTAGGGGCACTAGATCCTGAAAGAAAGGTGGTATAGAAATGCTGAGACAAATGAGTAGGTCACAAGAAGGGAAAGAAAGGAGGGTCCAGATCAAAGCTCAGCAACTTCCCCTATTGTCAAAGGCAGACCTGGTGGTGACTTCGGATCTATATTCAGGTGGTTTCCTAGGCAGTTGCCTTGTTAGGCTTCCCTGAACACTGACCGTGGACAGTCTTATTACACCTTCCACTGTGCAAAATGCTGCCACATAAGTACCTCACTTGTTCATCTCAATGGTCCTGCATGGCAGGAGCTAGTATTCCCATTTTATGAATTTGTGAACTGAGGCCCAAAGAGGTTAAGGAGTTTGTCCAAGTTCAAACAGACAATCAGTGAAGATGTAGAATTTATATCTTGAGTTTTCCAAATCCACATTCCTTTTTCCCCTCTTAGGCTGACTTCTTATGTCTCACTTCTCAAAGTGTTATTCCAATCTCTGAACAAAGAAACAGACCCTAAGAACAAAGGCCAGTGTATTCAGAATCTGGTCCTCTCATGCATCTTTTGTACCTTGAAGTGATAAGAATGCTTCCTGGCCTGAGCACTGGGGTCCCCTTATTTGCACAACCTCCTGCCCAGGCAGAGCCCACCCCATAGCCTGGGCGTGTCCCAGAGCCGCACTGGGTTTTTCCTAGATCTTGTTGGCCTGCTTTTTGCCTTTTCATAACACTCACTCTTTGAGGATGTACATGCAGCTTTCTCTTTGCATTATTTAAGAGACAGTTTCCAGTAAGGGAAACAGTTGAATTTTAAGTCTCCCTGTGATGCTGGTTTTAGGATTTTCTAACTAAAAATAAAATTGCTTTTTCCTCCTTTACTCATTTATTTGCTGAAATGCCAGTAAATGGTACCAGTGCTTTTCCCAAACTGAAGCCACTGCTGTGAAAACCTGCGGGACTCATCTTCCATGGTGGTCAAAATTTTTGTATAGCAACTCCTGCGAGAAAATACCAGCTCTGAGCTAATCTGCAACCATTTGTATCACAAGCAAGGTTGGCCATGTAAATGATGGATTGATTGATGGATTATTTGGTTCTTGTAGTCCTTCAAGAATATAGTCCAGCATCTACCATAGGTTGAATAAAAACCTCTCTCTAACCTTGGGAGAACATGATGGTGAGGGAGCAGATTTGGCATCCTCTATGTATTTTATATAAAACCTGAAAGAGTAATTCTTTATTGTCAGCCCCATTAGGAAAATAAGTAGATATTCTGTCAGTGGAAGAGTTCATCCTCATTTCTGCAGGCTCCCTGTATTGTCATTTGCTTCCCTCCTCAAACTTTTAGGACTTCAATAGCTATATCTCTTTCCTTTTTCTTCAGACACTTGTCACCCTTTCTTTGATTTTCTTATGGTGTATCAGAGTCATTTCACAGTTTATTGCACTCTCAAGATGCTCTCTATCTTTGTTGTCTCGGAACACAGTTAGGAGAAAGCACAGATACCGTTTTCCTCATGTTTTCCTTCACATGGATGGAGCTTCACCAGCACAGTCCTCCTGCCTCTCCCTGACTCCTTCCCAGGACTGAGGAGAAACCTAATCTGATGGGTGTTTTTGAATAATTCGGTCCTTTTCTCTCCTTTTTCTTCTGGAGAACCCACTTGCTTGCAGAGGGCATGAGTTTAATGAAAAAGACTCTGTTCCTACCTGCAGAAACCTACAACTTGTCAGAACTCTCTATGACTGTATAGATGTCTGATAATTTTGGAGCCTCATAACCTACCCACCAATAGGTATAAGCTACATTCTCTGAAATCAGCTTTCTCAATTATAAAGATGATATGTTGGTGCCTGTCTGTTTTATGATTCTGTCTTATTTCTCAATATGTTCAGAACGTGGGTGGGAAAGAGTTACAGTATTATGTATTAGACTCTTTCAAGCCCCCCAAAAAAGCATTTAAAGTGCTTATTGCTATTAATATGAGAGAGACATATTTATTCAACAGACATGTCTGTTGAGTGTTAAATCTGTGCCCAGTATTGTGCCAGGTCCTAGGAATACAGAGATAAATTCCTTCCCTCAGAGTTTATGCCCCAGTAGGAAGGACCTCATGAAACAGGAATTGCCTTGCACCGTTATGTTTGTCATAACAATAAAAGTTTGTACAAAGTATGAAGGAAACCTAAAAAAAAAAATGTTATGATAGAAACAGCAAGGCTGGGAATATACACACACTCCAAACACTTATAGAAATTATAGAGTCAGGTCTCCACTCCGTAATTTTCTTTTTCCCAGCTCATAATCTCATATGCTTTTGCTTTCTTCTTTTCATAGCATGGCAAGTAAGATGCCGGCCTCAGTATTCTCAGCTCTACAGTTAGAACTTAGGTTCCAATCCTGGCTTTGAGTTTTTGTTTGTGGCTTTGGGTATTTTAATTTTGTCTTTAACTTTATCTTGTCCTCTGGAAAATAAGAACTAAATAGTACCCATCTCTTGGGGTGGCTGCATGAAGTGAATATAATAATCCATATCAATGTTTAACTTGATAGCTGCTATGGAGTAAGCATTCATTAAATATTAGTATCAACTTTTACTATTATCATCATCTTACTGTTCATTCAACATGAAGTCAACAAATCTTCTTTGAGTACATCTTACATGGCAGGCACAGTTCTAGGGTCTGGGAATCTTCAGTGAGTAGAATGGCTTGAATGCACAGAATGTATTCTTCCTTCTCCTCAGGAGTCTACTCCTTCTCAATCTCTAAGTCTAGGAGAGATTTTTCTCCTTTGAAGGATCTTCATACTGGAGGTTCATAGGTAAGTTTAGGCAGAGTAGTAGGTGTGAACTTGGAAGCTATTACTCAAATAGATTCTAATCACAAGTGGCTAATTTTCACTTGGTGGGACTTCAGCCTGGGAAATGTCTACCTCCATATACTCTTTGATCCTTTGAGGATAAACCCGGTAACCATATTTTCCAAATAATAAGTTAAGACCAGTTGTCTGACATTGATGAGAACCCAAACCATCCACTTCCACACACTTCCCTGTTCTACCTTAACATGACTTTATTCTTCTAAGAGTATGGAAGCATAAAATAATTATTTATTCTCCAAGACTTTTTGAAACCTTGCCTTGAAATTCTTGCTTTGCTGTATCTACCAATCCTAAAGTATAATATTATGTCATAATCCTTACCCAATCCGATCAAAAGACCCACCTTAAACCAGACACCCAAACCTCATAAATATCCCAGCTTTATTGTCACCTCTTTCTAACTGTATTATCTGGGGGGAAATCCCTTAATTTCTGTCAGCTGAGTTTCCTAAAGGGAGGTAATAAGAATAGAGCAAATTTATGGGATTGTTTTGAAGATCATGTGAAATAAGCCATGCAAAGTTCATTCAGCTCTGAGCTATGGCGAGCACTAAGTTACAGCAAGAAAATGAAACGTCATGATTTGTGAGCTGTTTGGCCCTTGCAATCCTGCTTGGGAATTGGTAACTTGATCACAAGAGCAGACTTTACACTGAGGCTACAAGAAGCTCGTGAACACATTGCACTTTGGGGTGTACCACTGGATTCTCTAAGTGGAGACAAAATTCAACAACGGCAGAGTTAAAACATTCCTTCCGTCTTTTCCAAGCATTTCCCAGCTCAGCAAATTTGGCCAGACTGGCAAAATCTTAAGGAAATAAATCTTCAGTAGAAATAAGCAGAGGAACCATTTTGACAGAACAAAGCTGTTAATGCTGGTAGCAGACTGGATTGCCAATTGGCTTCATTTAACTTAACTCTTGGTCCCAGACAGACAGGCTCCGAGGGCCAGGGGTGGGATCACTCAGCAGCCTGGGAGCTGACTCTGGGAATTGATGAGAACACATATTTGCAGCTCTGGACAGGAGGAAATGGGGCTTTAACTGAGAAACTTCCCCAATTCTGGGGACTTTGTCTCCTACTCTGAGGATGAGAAATACAACAATTTCGACTCTTTTTGTTGTTCAGAACTTAGTTGGGATTTCACAAGTCTTCAAGTAGACTCTCCCTCTATTTTGGCTTATTGACTATTTAATGGATTAAATTATCATTCAACGTCCACTGATTGAGCACCAGCTCCAAATGAAGCATGTTGTCCCTCAACACACATCTAGTTATGTAGGAAAAGCAAATAAAATTATTAAAAGTTGTGTTAAATGTTATGGAATGTCATTTACAGGCGGACATAGAGGGGAGGAACTAGGGAAAACCAAGACCTTAGTGACAGATTTTTAATCTATTCCATGTTCAATTTATTCTGACTCAACAAAATAAGACAAATAGGACAATCACAATATTTCTGTACCGTGTCAGGATTAGATGAGGATAATCATGGATGTGCAGCTGAACTGCACTTAACCAGTCTGTTATTACATGTTGTCAGAAAGGTTGCATCTGAATCTGAGTCCTAACCATGAACCAGCATGTGACAAAGGCCTGATTATGGCAAAGTGAGGCCTACTGCAATTTTTGTTGGAATTACAAATACCCTGATAGTCTAGAACATGTCTACATATGGAAATCAGTTAAATTTCGGGATACATGATTTTGTTATTGCCTGGCCACCAAATTGGAGGATATTATGCCTGGCAGAAAGGTCTATGTTAGAAAGGGTAAGAGTAGAAAGGAGCCAGGGAGGCTTAGTACATGCAATCTTCATGCTAATAAATTTTACGTAATCCTTTGTTATGCTAGACTAGTTGTTTAAAGTATAACAACACCTATAGTTTGTTTTCAAGTGCTGTTAACATGACTGGAAAATTAATCAAACTTTTTTTTCTAAACCTATATACTGTCAAATAATGAGTATGACTTGTTTTTCTTTTCTCCTGTACTAAATTTATCCAGATGACTGATCTAAATCTACTGACCAGTTGTTATGATTATAGGTAGTATCTAAATTCGGATTCTTTTGAAAAAAAAAACTTAAGACAGGGAGTTCTGAGCCTAGGAGGTAGTCGCAGGAAGCAGGAATGAAGAATCTGGAAGAGAGAGACAGGGAAGGAAAAAAGGCCAAAGTCAGGGTAAGTTATTCAGGAAGATGCCAGGGCAGCTGAGAGGTCTGAGAATGTCCCTCAGAATTCTGAAGGAAAGAGGCTGGTACATGTTTTTATCCACCAGCTCCTGCCTCTCTTGCTTAAATGTTACCCCCAGAGGGATAATTCCTGTATTTCTAGGCTGCAGTTCCAGTAGAATGGACTCCTGTGGCCTCAGAGAATGTTGTCAGGCAGAGCTGAAAGAAGGATGCTTGCAGAGGGACGTGAGTCTCAGCTCTCTGGAAATTGCTCACAACAGCTGCAGCTGAAATCAGGGGTGAGCCAGGGTATGTGAAAAGAGGTACCAAAGGCATCTTCTAAGGGCACACATAGCTTCTCCTCTTTAGACATCTTATTTATCCTCTTTCCCTCACCGTGCGTGCAAAATTAAGCCAGATCTTTTGAAAGAAATCATCTTCGTTGGCCTTGCGTAAATCCCCCTGTATTCTCAAAAGTGGACATGAAGATTCAAAGAGAATTTCTGTTAAAACGTGTTTCTAGAAGCATGTATAATTCAATAAGTCTGCATTTTTATCACCTCAGCTTCTCTAAAAAAGGACCAGGAAAAAGAAGTAAAGAGTTTGTCCATGCTTTAGAGGTAGGAAGTGTATTTTTATCACTTATGTAATGGCCACAACAGGAGCTTTGGAGGCCATGTTCATAATGATTTAGCACACCTGGCCAGGTTGTCCTTTTCTCTGTAGGGAGTTTGATGGGAGCCACAAGCAACCACTGGCCATGCTGACTTTCTCCTCCTCCCTTCTCACTGAGGCATCGGTATACCTGGACATTTAATTCAGATCTGAAGAAATAGATAATCTCAATGCCTACTTCAATGTCAGCAAGATCCCCTGCAGTGGAGAGTTTTTACAGATGGATTTCAATGCAAGCTACCCTCTGGTGGGGCACTCTGGGATGTCAGAGGGGATGGAGAGCTTGGCTTACCCAAAGGCAAGGAGCAAAGGCTTCTCTTTACACTTTCATTGGCATAAAAGCTTGAGTTGTCTGAAGTTCTTTCTGCAAAGGGTTTCAAAGGCTGCAGAGCCTGGAAATAAAGTTGCATAGCAAATAATGACAATTCTGACATGCCCAAAGTCTTGTGAGGTCCTCTTATCCAGAGGCTGGGGGGAGAGGCGGTGTGACTCAGTATCCAGGAGAGCAAAAATGGAGGATTTCTAGATATGTCTTCTGTAGAGCTGCTTTGCTGTTATGACATCAGAAACAGTCTATAGGGAGCAGAGGAGAAACCGGGGGCAGAAAAACCCACAAAATGATAAATGACCTCAAAGTTGATGCATTTCATCCCAGCATTCCCTTGGACCCCAAACCAGTAACAATTTCACACAGCCTCAAGCTGAAAGATGAAAACGTTTCATCTCATCCTTTCCAGGATCTTGTTTTGTTTTCTCCCAGTGAATAAGATTGTAATCCTTCAGGCTAGGACTCTCAACCCAGGCAAAAAGTAGCATCTGCCTGGCTGGTGATAGGTACTTAATAAATATTTGTTGAAAGGCTGGATAGTTCATTATGGTGTAGTGTAAAATAAGTAGACTGGGAGTAGGGGGAAAAAAAACATGGTCCTTGCCCAGGCTCTGTGACTAATAACTTCCCTCACTCTCAATTTGTTTATCTGTAAAATGAAACATTAGTTGAGCTTCTGTAGAGAACAAAGCTCAGTGTTATGAAGAATATAGTGAAGAAATTCAAATTTAAGAAGTAGTCTTCACCTTCAAAAAGGACGCTAATTATTTTAGGAGAGACACTTATGAATCATAGAGTGATGAAGAGCTCAGACACTGGAGTCAGTTTAACTTGGGCTCAAAACTGAGGTCCCCCACTCATCAGTAAAATGGAAATAAGAATAGACTACTCCAAGTATTGTTGTGAAGGTAAAATAAAATAATGCATATGAAGCACACAGTACTAAACATAGCACTCAATAAATATTTATTATTAATAATTAATTATGAACAAGTGATTATAATAAAACCCAGATGCAGCTAACATGTTAGTATATTCTTCTGTAGCGACTGGAGAGGATGGGAACGTTTATGCTGACTGACCGTGTGAATGGAGCAGGGTTGGGTATTTGCAGGAGGCTTCAGAGTTGCTTTTGATTGGGCTCATAAAGCGTGAGAAAGATTTTAGTGGAGAACTTGGGGGGAAAGCCTTCCCAGGAGGAGAGGGGCAGCCTTATGAATGTCAAAATAAGGGAAAGGCACCACATAGACATTCTTTCGTGAAGCGAGGGTTGGCGTTATTGGAGATCCTAGGAAAACTGGATGAGTAGCACTTAAACTGTGACAATTTTTCCCTTCTTCAGGAACAAATGGATTATTATTGTTCTGAAGTGTGTGAGGTACTATTAGCTGCCTATCTAATTTCACTATACCCCTTCTTCCTCCTATTTTATCACTGGAACTCTGTTTTGGTAAAGAGTGTTAATGTGTTTGTTTACAAATATTCACCTCCGCTGATCCTGTGCAGCTAGGCAAGACTATAGGACCTTGTTCCAGCCAACGAAATTCAAGCAAAATTCTAGTGGGGGTCAAGCAGCTTCTGGGCAAGCAATTCTATTCCTGACCGAAAGGGACCATTTCAAATGGCAAGAAACTTTGCCTTCACTCCTTTCCTGTCTTTCCCTGCTTTTGCCATGAACACAGAAACAATGTCGGGAGAAAAAATCTTGCACAATGAGGACAAAAGCCATATACTATGGATGGTGGAGCAAGATACTAGAATGGGCCTGAATATTTGAGGAGATCCTTGAAGAGCCACATGGGCATTATGTTGCCTGCTTTATTATAGGAGAGAAACCAAGCCCTATTTGGTTAAGCTGCTATAATCCAATCTCTGCTACATGCAGTTGAATACCATTTTAACAGATACATTCAGCTAGACAGGTTTTTTTCTGTATAATATGCTTAAAACTACACTGAAAAAGAACGTGGAACGTATCTTGTTTTCCCTGTTTGAGGTGCCTTTGTTTAGGCTCGTTTCAGTATGTCTATTTCCTTAAATAGATTAAGGAGAAATTAGTTTCTTTGAGTTCAAAATACCTGAAGCAAGTAAGTTAAAGGGAAGTTGTAATAAAATTTTACCATAGGAGGTGATAGTCCCTGCAAACCAAATCCAGTTTATGGGTCCGTAATCCTTGCCCCAAGGAAAGTTTTGAAAAGCGTTGGATAGCGCCCTTTCTGTTGCTGGAGAGGTCTTTATAGAATGGCTCAAGCTGTAAGCTGCAGACAAAACCTCCGTGTGTACTGTCTACTATTTTCCCAAGTACTGCCCAGTAAACAATGCCAGCTAGTGAAGATTCCCACCTTCTATCAGTGGGAGGAGTGAAAGAAGGTGGTACTTGGAATCACATTTGATAGAAAATAAAGGACTCATGAAACTCTTTGATCTGTCTCAATCTCCTGGTTCACGTCAATGGAAAAAATCAAAACAAATAGAAAAGTCACCTCAAGTCCAGCAGATCCCAAGGAAACCCTATACAGGCAACTGGAATTAGATCACTGAGGGTTATCAAACTGAAATAACTGCACATTGTTTTGTTAAGGCAGGCCAGTTAATATAGGCATTCTCAGAGCTGAGGTTTATTCTTGTTGCTGTTGTCAATAAAGCTAGCTAGTACTTGAGTGCTCAGACCCTGTGCTATTTATTTTACATGGGTTATCTCAGTTAATTCACAATAAACCTTTTGAAAATTTACTATCATTAGCTCTTTCTTAATATGTGAGAACACTGAGGCTCAGAGATGTGAATGACTTGCCCAAGTTCACCCTTTATGATGAAATACCCTATTGTCCTATTTGGTTCTGGCACAGTTTATTTTGGATAAGCCTCTGTTTTCATTAACACAGCTATTGAGCATTCAAGCTTTTCCAATTGGTAGATCGTGTACTACTGGTGAATCTTAAAGCTTTGCTGACAAATGCTCAGACAGTTTGCCAAAGTTCCACTCACTGCCCTTTTATTCAAAGATCATGATAACAACCTTTGCCTAGATTCCTAACTCGGAGAATACAGAAGACACTGTTGCCTTCCCAGATTCTTCTCCAGTCACTTATTTTTCCTTTATTAAATATTTATTGTGCTCCCAATATGTGCTAGATTAAGTCTAGGAGAGGAGATAGAGAGGCAAACTGGTAAGTGCAGTAAAGTTTTTTTTGTTTGTTTGTTTGTTTGTTTTTTGCGGTACACGGGCCTCTCACTGCTGTGGCCTCTCCCGTTGCGGAGCACAGGCTCCGGACGCACAGGCCATGGCTCAAGGGCCCAGCCGCTCCGCGGCATGTGGGATCTTCCCGGACCGGGGCACGAACCCGCGTCCCCTACATCGGCAGGCGGACTCTCAACCACTGCGCCACCAGGGAAACCCTGCAGTAAAGTATTGAAGGTGCAAAGGTAGAGGGAAGTAAGTAAGGCTTGTGAAGGAACTGATCAATTCAACTAGAGAGAGGGGAGTCTGGGTGACCTAAGAGCTTCATCTTATTAGATGCATATAGATTTGAGGCCATCTCTGCAAATGAGTTTCCATCCTGCTTCTCTAGTGATGCTCCTCACGTATATCTAAATATTGTATTTTGGCTGGATGTGGTCACATCAGTCTTCTAAATCCTAGAATACTAAATTTTCAAGAATACAACAGAATCTTCTTTGAAAAGCCATCCAGTACTTCGCGATGCAATGATGTCTACTCAGAATACTTGAGTATTAATTCTCATTATATTAAAATACACAATATTACCAATATATTTTAGAATTATTGGTCGTTAGAATGTGCATTGTTGTATACTTCTATGAAGTAATTAATAGAACATCACTTATTCATTAATTTCACAAGTTATTAAGCATCTGCTATGAGCCACACCACATGATACAATGCTGATGATACAGAGGTTCATGAAACAGAGTCCCTGACATCAAAGAAGTTACAGTTAAATGAAGAGATAACATATCCTGGTAATTATAATAACTTATTTTAGGTATTATAACAGAGGTGAGTTTAGAATTCTGTGATTATTTCTAGCTCAGAAAAATCAAGGAATTCTTCCAGAAAAGGTGATATTCAGAGTAGCCTTTGAAATATGAGTAGGAGTTTCTGGAGTTTGCCAGAAAGAGTGCTGTATGTTGGGGGCGGGAGCATTATACACTGATGCAAGAGAAAATCAGGGAGACAAGAAAGCTGTGACAGTCTGGGAAGAAAAAGGAGTGTGGTTAGAACGTAGAGGACCTTGCAAGAGGTGGGAGACAAGACAGAAGGGCACATTGAGGATTTATTTTGAACAATTTCAAATTCCCTTTCACCTCTGCTCCTTTCCCACAACTCCCTAAATCTTTAATGACCAGGATGCTTCTGCTTTCATAATTTCAGGAAACCAAATGAAGGCAATTTATCACAGCAAATCCACAGCTGAAAACCCTCCCTAAAAGTATTTGTTTTTAACATCTCTGTCTTTTTAACATCTCTGTCTTTTTCTCTTAGCAGCACTTTGGCTTTACTGGAATAGCTGACACCCTAACCATGGAACATCTCAGCAGAACTGACTTTCCGAAAGGTCCCCACAACCCTGAGAATGAAGTGTTCTTCCTGTGTGGAGACCTATCATTTCAAGTTTTCATAATTTTAAAAATACTTAACCACTGTCTTCCTGAATATTTGGCATGGATTTCCTTCTTCCAGGTTCACTAAGATTCTGCCAGCCTTGAACTTCCTAGCCTCTACTATTTGTTAAGTTAGAAGAGTGGAGAGAAAAAAAAATCATTTCAGGTTTTTTTTAGAATGGAAAATTTTATTTTATTCATCCTGATGTAGCTGAAAAAGTAGCTGGATGGAATCACATAAAACTTTTTAAAGAAATTCATCTCAGAGTTCAGATGAAGTGTGGACACCTTTAGGTTAAGAAGAATATATTTTTAAGGAGACTGGAGAAACTTGGAAAATAGGTTTGGGGCAGACCACCTCTCTCTCTCTGTGTCTCTTTCCCTTCCTCTCCCCTCTTTCCCCTATCATGCAGGCATACACATACTTGCATACACATATATAGAATCTTAGTTGAGCGAAACTTCACTTAAATGGTGACCATGGCAATTGGTGTGTTCCAGAAAAGTGAGTTTTCTGGATAACAGAAAGTCAAATTCTTCATACTCGCTAACTTTAATACAAAGACTAATTACTTTCAGTGAAAATGTTCCTCCAGTGTCTGGTACATTTTTCTGCCTTCTTAGATGGAGTTCAATACATATAATATAACTTTTCTAGTTCCACCACTACCTAAATTATGAGTTTGGGGTACATATATAAACTCTGTTTCCGTTTTCTTAGATTTTCTTTTTCATTCTCTGTGTTGAGATAACTACAGTGTTCTGGGTACCCCAAATCTCTACCCATCCTTCATTCAAGGGTTCTTCCTGAATTCCCATCCTCAACTGCTATTTGCTGCCCCCTGCTGGCAATTGGTGGCAGTACCCTTCACTTTTGCTGTTGGGGGTGGTGGTGGTGGTGGTGGTGGGGGTGGTGGTGGGGGTGGTGGTGGGGGTGCCCTCCTTAACCCTTTGATGGCTGTGTGAATCCCTCATATTCATATTTTGTATTAGTTCTCTCTACAGAAGAGAAAATAGATTCTGGAAAGTATAATTTAAATAAGGTCACATTAATTGCCAGCAGAATTCCAAAGTGGATTATTAAATGTGTGGTTCATGAGCACTTAAAAAGAACGCATGGTCATGGGGAGTGAGTAACGGATCACTAAATATACATGAAACATATTAACCCCGCTAACCCTATCTTCCTTTAGGTTAGAAATACTAGCCTAGATTAGTGAAATGCTGCAGATGTGGATCACATCGGTTTTGCAAGGAATTTAGACCTTGTTGATATCTCCGTCACCCCTTTCCATTTCTTTGTAGTGTTGTCCTTGCTGCGGTGTCAGTCCCTTCTGGATCCACACTGAGACAGAGAAGTGTTAGCCAGGGGATTGTACAGCAGTATCAGTGCTCAGCTGAACAAATCTGAGCCCCTGAGGGCAAAGACGGAATTTTACTTTTTAAATTTTCTGTGTCTTTCTCTTTATATAAATATATACCAGAGTGCAGTGTATTTGTGCAAAAAGCTTATTGAAGTTTAGTAACTAGCAGGGTAATGTTGGACAAGATACTTATTTCTCTGGCCTTCATTTTTATCACTTAAATAAGGAACTGGTTGGACAAGATCTCTAAGGTCCTTCAACACTCTAACATTCACTGTACAAATGTATAGCCTCAGATATGACTGAGTGGAACAGAACACTAGTTGTACCAATACTAAATGACTTCAGCTTTAAGTGATAATTTTTAGCATTTTTTGGTCAAAGTAATTTTTACCATTTCTGTCACCTATCCACCTGATAGGCTGTCAGCTCTCTGTTGTCTCTATTCCAATATTGATCACTCCTCTCCCACTTCTTATTCTTATTTGCTGATACTAAACTTTGTGTCTGGGAAACCAACACCAATGCTAATTTTTCCATAGTACTGAACAAAAACATGTAAAATCCTGAAGTCCTCTGACCCTTTATGGTAATCTGAGGTTGACTCCAGTTCATTCCGGGGCAGAAAGCGCATGGCCTTGGTGAGAGTTGTTTTTCTTTCTCTTCCACACTTTCCCCCTCCCAAGTTCTGCATTGTGGCTATGTTTCAGACAGATGATGTTGCCATAAATCTTTAGATAAGTGGGAAGCATTATAGTCTAATCACTGATGGGCCACCTCTGTATTTCTATTCAGAGCATAATCTGGCTCCACATATTGACTGATCTGTGAAAAGACCAGTGTATAAATCAGTGAACAAATATTTAGTGAGTATGTCCCTTTACTCTGTGCAAACTACTCTTCATGGAGAGCCAGAGGAATGGAAGACAGAGCCCCCAGTCTCAGGAAGATGTAACGCCAACAATAATACCACAGTTTCAAACAAACTGGAAGCCACAGAGCAGTGCTTAGCAGTCAAGCGCATGGTTCAGAGGTTTAGTGCCTTGAGTTCGGAGGCTACAATGGATCAAGGAGATTCCTTTTGCAGGCTCCTGGGTAGGGAGGTTCTGACACAGAGCTCTACTGTCCTTTTAACAGAGATGTGTTCACTGTTTCTTCAGAGGTGGGTTTTAGCTGCCATCTTGTGTCCCCTCTTCTCTAAGAAGTCTTGTTCTATTGCCTCTTCTCTTTTGCTCCAAGATGAGTCTGTCTTTCTGTTCTGTAGTTTGGTGCTTGCCTTACCTTCCCTGAATAGTGGGCCTGTTTAGAAGTTAGAGAGGCATTTCCTCTGGTAGCTAAAAATAGACTCCCTCATGCACTCTGCTCCTCCATGAAATATGACCTGGCTTTTATGACCACTAAGATTCAGCTTCCAGAATGGGAATGGGATGTGAGAGGAAAAGCATGGACTCAAAATCAGATGAACCTGGCTCTGAATCATACTCCACCACTTCTTGGTTGTGATACTCTGGTCGATTTTCTTAAACTCTCTAAGCCTCAGATTCTTCCTCTGTAAATACAGGATAACAAAGAGCAATGACTTTAGGAGAATACATTTGGCAAAGATAAGGTTTTGAAACTTTATGAGGGCAGGGCCGTTGCCTATCTTATTGTTCTAGCACCTCCCACAATGTGTGGGTCCTTATAGCCAGTCACTTGATAAATATTTGATGAATGAAAGTACGTCACATCCTAACCTTCCCACATCGCATCTCAGTGACACGCGAGGCTAATGACATTTGGCTGGTAGAATCCAATATGGCCTGAGTGGCTTTACTTTATGGCATGTTTGGATGACTAGACTTCGGAGTTGGATGGTCCTGAGTTAGAATCCTAGATCTCTTATTTAATAGCTATGTTGAATAAGTTGTTTCATTCCCTTGAGCCTCAGGTTCATCTCCTATAAAATGGGGATAATATCATCGACATAAAATGTGTTGTAAAGACTATTTATAACATATACTAAATGGTTAGTATACTGCCTAACATATAAGAGGTAAATAATCTAGCTATTTTTATTTTTTATTGTTGTTGTTAGTAACATTAGACCCAACTCTTCCCAGCCATTGGACAAACTAGCTTTCGTTTCTGAGTTGGACTATGTGAAAGAATGCAGCTCAGTGCGAAGCTCATGCGCTGTCAAACTCTTGGCTTTGGAGAACCAGACTTACTAATAAAGCCTACATCTGGATAGGAACTTGGCATAGCCAGGCTCTTCCCCTTGGGGGGGCTTCTCTTTTACCCTCTTATCAGGACAGCTAGGGCCTGACAGACTTGCCTTTCCTATTGATGTGGGGTTCAACATGTTGCTAGAACACATGGCTGTCTTCTCTACCCTTCTTCCAACCAGAGCCTCAGTCTCCCAAGATACTCTGGGAAGAGTGGTTGGCATTGCTCTCAGGGTATGATGTACATGCCTGCCTCCTGCACCAGTATTCCAACTGCATCATCCCATAGAAATGTGATGGAAGGGGTTTGATGGTAATGAGATTTTATTTGTAGAACTATTCTTCCAATAGACTATGAATTAGGAAACCTCTGAGGCTAACCTGGAAACTATCATCATAACCCTTCATGCCCAGCTCCAGTCCCTTTAAATACCCATCAATGCTCCACAAACTGTCATCACACACCATGATTTCTATAAAGGCAGTAGTTTATATTCCAACAACCAACATGCAAATGGTTTTTGGACTACAGCTGGTTAGGATGTTTTCATCCTTAGCGCAATTGTTATGAAGTATGTAATGTGTGGTACAGAAGACCCATTCTGGGGATTTTGGCTCTAAGTTGAGCTCTGCCCCTCACTTGCTTTCTCACTTGGGATCAGTCATATCCTCTCCTGGGACCCAGTACACTCGTCCCTAAAGTGACAGGTTTGGACTGAAGCCCCTATCAGCTCAAAGGGCCTCTGATTCAGCAAAACCCTTATCATTGTAGCTGTTAGAAAAGGCTTGTTTCAGATTGACTGTGGTGGCCACTGCTTTCTTGGCCTGTCACAGTGTTCATTTCTTCCTTTTCCCCTCATGTCCCAGTGGTATTTTGGCCCAGGATGAGTCACTCTGCCGGCTGTGGCATACATCCGGAAATGGACTGCCATCCTCCTTCCTGGCACAGGGAGGGAGGAGTGTGACTTTTTATATCCCCTCTTATTGATTAGTGACATCTACTACACAAGAATTTTGATTACTCTGGTCTCATCAAGCCATATCTCTGAATACAAATCCTTTGCATTCCTGCAAACTCAGGATGAGTCTGACCTCGGACAGGCTTTGGGAAACTTTAGAAAGCATCTCTCTCTACCACTGAAAGGTTCACAACTATTGTTTTCCTCTCCTGACTCATCTTTGAATCAGTAAATTAAATATGTATAACTTGTGAAGATTTAATTTGTATTAAAGCAAGGTGCTTTGCTGAGGAACGTCAAGATTTAGAGGTATTCAGCTCTCCTTTTCTCCCTCCTCAATGATTTTCTTTCCTTTAGTGTACACGAGGGCTTTCAGAGAGCTGCTTCCTCTCTGCCTCTCTGTGGCTCTGGCTCTTCCCTGTAACATGGAGAAGTTAAAACTGAGTTGACTGCCGTCTATTCTCCTAGGGGACTGGCAAGACTTGAGGATCCAGAGGCTGTTTCTCAAGTAAGTGCTGGCCATTGTATCTTCTGGGAAATTGTGCCTTCCTCTAGAACTGGGGAAGAGTCATATTTTTTCCTTATATTGTTTGTGATGTATTCTGGAATACCCTTTCTTGATGATCCTCCCATCTAGAATGTTCTTTTCCTTTACCCTCCTCATCCCCATCTGCCACTTCATCAGTTCCTAACTTCCTCCATTTTATTTCCCCAAAGGGGACTGATTTATTTTTTACCTAAACTTATCTTCTCTCTCATCTTTTAAATAATTTGTTTAGATAATGTATCGGATTTTTAAATACTTTTTCCTTGGTATGCAGTTCTTGCCTTCCCAGCTGAACTGGAGGTTTCTTGAGGGCAGTAGACTGCATGCTTTTAAATAAATAAATACAAATTCATCAAGTTCTTTTTATGTTTATGGAACACATTATAATTGATTTCTCCCTGTTGTACTATACTTAGCATAAATTTTAGGTGTTACCAAAACCCTTTGTCAACAACAGATTGAGTAGCATATGACATCACCTGAAAAAATATGACGCTTACCTGTTAAACCACCAGAGTAATGAAGGGCAGAGCATTTCGATGTTGTTATTTAGACTGAATTCTTAACTTTCTCTGTGCATTTTAGTCCTACTCAATTCTCCAAGGATGTAATAAGTGCTCACTAAATGCCAGGCACTATCCTAGGTACCAAAAATACCAGGAAAATGCTCAGGCTCCCTTTTGCTCAAGGAATGGTTATGTTATCTTTAAGTAAGTCATTTAGCACTCAGATCTATTTGCTTCCCAAACAATGGGGATGATAATTGTCTCTTGAAAACATATGCAAAACTTTTTGAAATTAGGAAGTGCCGAGTTACTTTTTATCCTCCTTAGTTCATGCAGAGGATATGCCTTATGAAAGGTGATCTTTTCTGGAATATGGGAGGCTTTCTTCTCGTCCTTTAAGTAATTTTTACTTTCACAGAAGGGGACACCTAACATGAATGGTAGTTTTATGTACCTACAATAAGAAGTATGAGTGACAATGAGTTGCTAGGGTGACAACCTCAGTCTTTCCCGTTTTTCACTTATTTCCAGCAGGCCACTTAGAACTTCTAATTTTTTCCTCATTTATCTTTCCTTTTGGCTTTTTCTTTTCTTTCTGTCAAATTACTGTTTTCACCATAGTCAAATCTTTATGAGCTTAAAGATATTTATTCACCAAACAAGTATTTTTTGAGTTCTTACTGTGGTCATTGTTCTAGACACCAGGATTAGAGGAGCAAACAAAACTGACACAATCCCGCCTTCATGAAACCTACTTTCTAGTATAAGTCAGAAAATAAATAAAATAAATAACTTTAAAAAAGAAGAAGAAGAAGCATATACTGGCAGAGTAAGAGCCATGGAGAAACATAAAGCTGGGGAAGTCAATAGGGAATATGGGGAATGATGGCTACAACTTTAAGTAGATAATAAGGGAAGCTAATCTTTGCATAAGGACTTGAAAAGGGTCAGGGACAAATCATGTGGATATCTGGTGGAAGAACATTCCAGGGAGAGTGAGCAGTTTACAGCGAAAGCTCTGAGATGAGAATGAGTAAGATAGGAAGTAGGAGATGCCGAGACAGGGACCAAGTAAACAAGGGTCCGAAGACCTTTGTAAGAACTTTGGCTTTTATGCCAAAGCATTATGCCAAAATGCTCCAATAGCATTTTGAGGAGAGAAAAGACATGATTTAACTTATGTTTGAAGAGAATTACTCTGGCTGCTGGATTGAGATAGACTTTAAAAGGGCAGGTTAAAAGTAAAAACAAAACAGGAGACTGCTGTAGTAATCTCCATGAAAAATGATGGTGGCTTAAACCAGAGTAGGAGTGGTAGAGGTTGGGAAAAATGTCCAGGGTCCTGCTGGAGGTAGGGCCCAAGAGAGTTTGCTGATGGATTGGCCATGGGATGTGAGAAAAGGAGTATATTCAAGGATCACTGCAAGGTTTGGGCCTGAGCAGCTAAAAAAATGGACTTTCCATTTTGTAAGAGGAGTATGTTTGAGGTACTTAAGTTTAAGATGCTTATTAGAAATGTTAAGTAGGCAGTTGCTTACAACAATATGGAATTCCAGAATGAGGTTCAGGTGGGAGGTTTAAGTTTGGGCCTTATCAACGTATAGATGGTATTAAAAGTCACCAGACTGGATAAAATGATCAAGAGAGTTAATGTAGATAGAAAAATGAAGAGGTGCAAGGGCTGAGCCCCAAGGCATTCTGTGGTCGGGACTCTGGAGAGATGGGAGGAACCAGCAAACCAGACCAGCTTATAAGGGAGAAGGAAAACCAGGAAATCATAGTTTTTCCAGTAAGATGAGTGAAGAAAGTGTATCAAAGAAAAGATGAAATGCTGCGAATGCCAAATGCTGCAAAGTCAGATGAGGATTACCAAAATATCCTTCGGCTGGAATCCTGGCTGTTCTACCCCAAATTTCTCAACACCATTAGATTTAGCTTCCTGAAACATGGTTTTTATCATGTCCTACTCAGAACAACTCCCAGTGGATTTAATTATTATAAACTAAAGCCCAAATGCCTCAGCTTGTCATTCAAGCCCTTATAAAACATCTCTACTCATCTCTGTCTAGTAGGAAATGGCTTGTTTCTTGGAGGTTCCTATACCTTTCCTGTTCTTTCCTCACTCTGCACATTTGCTTATGCTGTATTCACACTGCATATGGCCTTCCCATTCCTTTCTACCAACCCCAGTCCTTTCCCTTTCCCATCCAGCCTAAATCCCTTACTATGCCAGGCCTTGGGGTACATTCCCATCTCTGAGTCCCCAAAGCTTGCCACTATACCATCCACAGTGGCACTTGTATTGTCTCATGATTTTTCAACAGTCCATGGGCAGATGTGTCAGCTTCTTTATGAGACTGTGAGTTCCTTTAGAGTAGGAACCTTGTTTTAAGCTCCATGGTTTCTGTAGCTCACTGAAAAACTGAGTCTTTAGGATTGCACACTTACTAAGCCTCCAAAGAATACTTTGAATCATTGGAAATTAGAACAGAAATGGAAAGCTATCATTAGCTATTTGGCTGGTCCCAAGGTTTTCTTTCTTTTATTTCATATCAATGGTATTATTTCTTAAAAAGAATATCTTGCAGGAAATCTCAACCTATATAAGAGGATAAATGTAGAGCTGCTATCTGTGGTTGAGGGTAGAGAGTAGGAGCTTTGAACTTTGCCATGTGTCCATCCTCCTTCATTCACCCTACCCTTATCCCTAGGGCAGCTCAGAGGCACTTCCGTGGAACTCAGTGTTACAGATGAAGAGTTTGAAGTTCAGAGGCAATTCATACAAGTAGTAAATAACAAAATTAGTATTTGTGTCCCCAAGTATTGTACTTTGTTTACATTATATAAGAAGAATGAATGAATGAGCTAATGACTAAGTGAAAAAAGAGAGAAGTAGAAGGTAACTGATATTCATTTATCAATATTCATTCACTGCTGACTGTAGCCTGGATCTCTCATGACTTAACCTTGAGCTTCTTAGCAAGGAAGAACAGTCGCAACACCCATTGTATAGATAAGGCTGGGGGTGGGGAGTTAAACAGATGGCCTCAAGGTTAAGAGATGAAGGTGGGATTCAAACCCTCAAAACTCTAGTGCCGAAAGTTGCATTCTTTCTGCCATGTCAGACCCCTTCTGGAGCAGAAATAAGAGACTAAAGAAGGAAATACATTCAGAGGATATTTTAAATTTATACACCAAAAACTCTTACAGCTTTTATCTGTTCTGTTTCTCTCCTCTTTCCCAACTTCCCTCTCTCTTTCTTTTTTATGAGTTATAATTTCAGTACAAGACGACTATAAAGGTATTTATTAGCAAAGGCCTGCAGAGTCACAGGCCAGAAGCTAATTTTGCATTGCAGGATGGAATTCTGCTGAGAGCATATTTCATAAACTTAAAACAACATATTGGGTGGGGACACAAGACAACATCACTATGTCTCATATTTAATTTATCCTGCAAACACGATCTCTCAGCCAGTAGAATTTTACACACCCTGTGTGGGATGCGGGATATTTCTAACTGGTGTCACTTAGTAATGTTAAATGGGATCAGGCTACAAACATTACTTTGGGAGGTTTTTGAAATATTTAGTGTACATTTGCAGATCATTTTATGATATACTACATTTCTTTGTAACCCAGCTTAGATTTGTCTAGAAATGCTGCAGATAATTAAAAATTAAGTGAAATGCCTTCTTGAATGGAATATAAAATATATCCATTCTGGGAGCTTCTTAAGTGCTAATTATAACAAGTTCTAGAGTCTAAATTATCTACATTACAGAAACTGTGACTATTCAGGTGCATACAAAGAATAATTATGCCACATCTGAGTAATGCTTTCAGTTTCATAACTTGCATTTACATATCCTGTCTTATTTAATTCTCATAACAACCCTCTATTGTAGGTGACAGTATCCCCACTTTAAAGATGAAGAATTTAGGGAGCATAGGACTTACCCAAGGTCCTAAAACCTCAAGCTGATATGTCATAAGTGCTACATGTTGTGGGAAAAGTGTGTTTCTTTATTATATTATTATATATTTGTTATATTTTTATTATGATAAAGAAACATATTTTTTCCCTTCCTAGGTAAAAATTTCCCAGGACTTACAAATTTAATATTTTTTATTAGCATCTATTACTGAGCTAGTAGACTCCATAGACTCTGGGTACTCGTAGAGAACTAATAGCCAACAGACAGTAATATATTCTGTATAGCAATCTGTGGTTGACAGAGAACATTTATCTGCAGTATCATATTTGATCCTTCCACCAATCCTGAGAAGCAGGGTGGTCAGGTATTCTTGTCCAGATTTTATAAATGAGCTGGTTAAGTGACCTAGTAAAAATGTCATAATCACAGATTGTAAGGGAAGAGACATAAACCCGGTTTTAGATGTCAAGTCCAGAGATCCTCCATGTGGAGTGCCGAACACATTATTTGGCATATATTAAGTTCTTAACACACGGTATTTGCATTTTATTATTACTTTTGTTGTTTTTTTCTACAACACACTGATTTGTAAGCATATCTCTCCTTGGCCAAATTGGCTGATGTGTACAAACCCAGCTAGTGAACCCATTCTTTAATCCTCCCGATAAACCACTCAGCTGCAAACAATCAAACAAGTGTCTGGATTCTGGAAGCTGAATTTGAGTGGGGCAGCTACTGAGTGGCCAATTAGGAAACTTTGCAAACAGAAGTGGAGTTTATTTTACAATGTGATGAACTGTGCAGATATCATTTTATGCCTCTTAGCCAAGATGGCCTTTAGGTTTTATTAATTTTCTCAAGGTTGCAGGGGTGGAGAAAAGATGCCATGGTGACCACTAAATATCATGTAATCTTTGAGTTGCTATAAAATAAAAGTTGCAGTCATATGGAGGCAATCTCAGACAATTACTGAATTGAGTAATCAGAAAGTTATTCAGGATTGTTGCTGCAGGACAAAATGCTATGTGTCTCTGTTTAATTCAGAATTTTCAGAACTTAACTAGAAACTATAATATCTATCATTTATTGTGTGTTTACCATGGCCAATTACTGTCCTAGGTAAATTATACATAGAAAGACCATATATCCAAGTGTGTCTGGGAAAGTCCCAATATTACCTATCTATTCTTGCATAAGTATTATCTCCTTTCACTCTCAAAAGTGTCCCGGGGGTGGGGGGAAAGGATAGATAAATGGATATACATGATAAGAAATCTAGAAAAATGTTAATTATAGCATTTGTTTATATATATATATATATATATATATATATATGAATGATGGTGGATAAAAGTTCTTTCAACTTTTCAAAATAAAATGTTGGGAAAAAATGTCCTGGTTTGGATGATAGATTCTATAGTTATCCAATACGTAGATGATCTCATTTAATACCTAAAATCATCCTAAATGTTAGTTAAAATTATTATCTACATTTTACAGATGACAAAATTGAGTCACCAAGAGGTTAAGAAAGTGGCCCATAGTGCACAACTAGTAAATGGGATGGACCCCCCCAGCAGCGCACCTGCAGAACACATGCAGTTGGGAATAATGTTATACATCCCCCAAATATATGATTGTAGCAAACACCTTTTCTTGTAAGAGCTATTTAAATTCCACAGAATTAGTGTTTCCAAGAATACATTTTAGGAAACACTGCCATAGAGCAGCGCAGGGCAGGGAGAAGGAACTGACATTTATTTATTTATCTTTTTACTGCCCTTTATTGATCAACTTTCTGTTAAGCACTTTATATACATAATTTCATTTATTTCTCACAGTGATGTTATTAATAGATATTAATATCTTGATTTTATAGTGAAGAAATGTACACTTAGAGCTATTAAGGTCACTTATCTATGGTCACAGGTCTAGTAATGTTCCAAGCTGGAATTCAAATCCAGGGGTATCTACCTTCCTGACACCTCAACTGATTTTTTTTTTAACTTGTTCGTTCTGCCTCTGTCATAAGCTTAGCCTAAAAATGAAATACATACCCATGTAGAAAGGCTCTGAATATTATGGGTGAATGTTAATTTGAATGTGAATAGATAGTCTATTAGAATAATTCAAAAATCTTTTAAATAATACAACATTTTTAGAGAACAATGAGGGTAGAAGTTAGTCATCTTTTAAGTTGCATCACTAGATTCTTTGATACTACATTTATCCAAATTCTTTAGCCGTCGTTAGTTGAGCAGTTATTTGGTGAAAGAATTGAATACTAATCACTCCTATTCCCTCTTCTTAGGAAATATTTACTGATTTTCTACTCTGTGCCAGGCACTATGTCCTTCTCTGTCTTAGTTCCCTTATCTGCAAAATGGATCTCATAGGGTAGTAGTGTGGAAATCAAATAATAGCTTCAAAGCACTTAGAACAATGCTTGCCTCATATTAAGACGTCATACATCCATATGTTCATTTATTCAACCAATTCAGTTATTCAATCAATTGGGTATGCAGTATGTGTCACAATTTTGTGAACAAAATATATGAAGGTCCTGCCCTCATGAAACTTATGTTTTGATGACAGAATCAGACAATGAGAAAGTAAATATGTTTCAGGTAATATATTAGGATTGTATAGGTTGTGCTGCAGTAAAAAAAAAATAAGCTCAAATCTCTGTGGTTTACCCAATAAAGTTTATTTTTCACTTATGCTACAGATTTAAAGCAAGTGAGCAGAAGGGCTCTGCAATTCACAGTTACATAGGCATTTAGGACAGAGGCTCCACCTTGACCCGTATGCCATGATCTTCAAGAGAAACATGATGAATTCTGCAATGACTCTTAAAGCTCCTACCAAGAAGAGACATAGGCCACATCTCACTGGCAAAGGCGAGTCTTATGTCTGTGCCTAACGTCAAAGGGTGTAGGGAGTGTGATGCTGGCGCATGCTTGGAAGGAGTGTAGAACTGCCCTGAAGGTGATCACATATAGTGAGAGGAGGCCTGGGAGAGGAATAAAGCAGGACAGTGGGGACAAAGGGCCACTTGTGGGGGGGAATGCTGTTTTATACAGATCAGCCAGGGAGAGCCTCATTGATTGGGTGACATTTAAGTGGAGAAATGAAGTAAGGGGGGGTTGGTCTTGTAGTTGTTTGGGGGAAGAGTTTTGTAGTCCAAGAAGATAGCCAGGGTAAAGGTCCTGAAGAAGGAGCATCCTTGACATGTTTGCAAAACAGCAAGAAGGTCCAGATGATTGAAACTGATGGAGCAAGAGAGAGAGTTAGGGAGATAAGGTCAACGAGAGCAGGAAGCCAGATCAGGTAGAGCCTTGTGGGTCATGGTGAAGACTTGGGCTTTAGTGCAGAGCAGGATGGGCATTTTGAAAAGACGAGAGATGCATCTAGTGTACACGTTAATGGGGCCACTCTAGCTGCTGTGTGAGGAAGGAGGCTGTTGAATTATCAGGTGAGAGATGGTACTGGCTTGGATCAGAGTGATAGTAATAGAGAAGGTGAGAAGGGGTGAGATTATAGATATATTTTGAAAATGGAGTCAAGAGGATTTGCTCACCGACCAGACATAGAATGTGAGAGAAAGAGGGAAAGAAGTTAAGGGCAAATCCAAAGTTTTTAATGTGAGAAACTGAAAGGATGAAATTATAATTTACAAAAAGGTGCAACTTTGAGAGGAGAGCTCATAAAGTGTTGTCTTAAGAATCATGATTATTTAATCTTTACAGCCTCTCTACTAGGACATTTTCCTAGCCTCATTTAAAAAAATACAGAGTGATGCTCAGTACTGTTAAGTGGCTTAGCCAGGGAAATAGCTCCAGATCATTTGGTTCCTAACTCCAAGAGAGATATGATAACACTGATAATTACAGGGTATATTTCTTCTATTCTGGTTTACATCATGAAGCCTAAATTACTTTAGAATGAGTAAAAATCCCAATGTAGAATCTGTAAAGGGGTTGGTGTAAAACTACTAAAGAGGGACTTGAAGCTCCTATCAATTGTATTATTAGTATAGAGTTACACCAGCACCACTATCCTCCACAAAATGAAAAAATTACAGGTAAATCTGGATAAATGTATATCTGCATGCATGATCAGGGCATGCAGGCAGATCAGTGGAATAGATTGGTGTTTCATTTTAATATTGTAAATCAGTATTAAGGTAGCTATATATCTGTATCTATATCTAAGTCTATGTGTATATCTACATCTATATTATATATAGTCTATATAATTATATATATATGTTTTATGTATAACCTATTGTTTTAAACCTATTGGAAAAGTTTGATTCTTATGTATAAATCCTGGACACAACTGAATTTTGTTAAATTATGGAGGAACTTGTAGTTTCTTAATATTGTCCTTGGTTCAACATTTAAAACTTTTGTGACTTAAACCACTCCTTCTATAGACTTGTCTCAATGCCTCTCCTCCAAGTCTTACCAATTCTTTGCATCCCAGAATTTTCCGTTATGGTTTATAACTTCATAAACTTACAAAATGCCCTTCTCTTTCTCTAAAATGCATTTTCCAACAACCTCCATTAACTTTCATGAAGTCCTGCTCGTCCTTCAAGACTCAGACAAGGGCCATCTCTTTTTAAAAGTCTTCCAAAACTCTCTCTCCAGAAAGGGCCTGGTATCTCTCCTCTGTGTCGTCACAGCACCTTTAGTATACTTCACTCAGCACTTAGCATCCTACACTGTAATTAGTAATTTATTTTCTATCTCTCCCGCCAGTCTGTAAGCTTTTTGAGGTCAATTCATCCTAAATGCCTCAATATTCCAGGCACCTAAGTCAAGTTTTCACTACACAAAAGGAACTCAATAAATATGTACAAAATGAGTAGATGAAAATTTTTGAGTAAAAGTCCTCACTAACTTTATCTATAGATGTTGAAGTAGAAATTTAAAAATAGGAATAGCAAATGAGTTTCATCCCTTCTGCCTAATCTGGTCGGTTAGTGGTGTCACCCTCAAGTGTCAAATTAAAAAAAAGGTGTTCTGAGGTCCTTTTATCTGCACTTAGTTGGAAAAGGGAGGCACGGTTATTATGATGTCTGAGGTGGATTTGGGAGAGGGAAGTCAAGGCATTTGTTTTAAGTTATTTGACTTCCCTGGGCTAGAATATTGTGCTAAATTCATGTAACTTCAAGGACTTGTATGGAACGTTTATTTTCTGATTAAACGTCTACTATCAACTTATTTTTACACAGGGTTGCTACTGTGATTCAGTTGAGGACCTATTGCTAATTTCATTGCTGATTAAGTTTTTCTGCTTGACTGTAATCTCTTGAAGAGAGTATTTCTAAAAGAAATACAAACAGCTCTTGCTTTGACATAAGTTCAAGGTCTCAAAGAGTGACAGGTACATCTGGAAATATCATTTAATGTTATTTTAGATTCCTCACTCTGTACTCCTGGAGGCCCGTTTAGAAGATTTCGTGGGAAACGTGAAGATTTCTCTTCCATGATTTCAAACTTTTTCTGAAGTGAAAGAATATGAAATGAAGCAAAAATCCAGGAAGTTCATACATATTTCTAAATTACAACCACCTTTTCCTGATAGCATTATACCTGCTATTCCTTCCTCTACAAAAAGCTAACTGTGAAAAATCTAATTATAATAATCATTTTATCAAACACTTTCTAGCGCCAGGCACTGTGCTGTGTGTATGTGTGTGTGTGTGTGTATGTATACATAGAGTACATAACTATACATACACATTTTATCTATCTATCTATCTATCCATCCATCCAATCAGTATAAGTTTGTTAGCTAGCTTATCTTAAGAAAGACTGCCCTTTATTCTGAAATTGTATCCTTCACACTTTTCGTGATGTTAAAATGCCTTTTCTTTTACTAAATAGTGGAAATAGAAGACAGAAGGGTTGTTTATTTGGTAATGTCCTTACTTGCAAAATGAGGAATAAGAAATACTACATTTTCCTCCTCCACCATCTCATAGTCTTCTTCCTTTCTTCTTCATCATCATCATCATCATCATCATCATTTTTAGTTTCACTTGACTGAAAACTGAACTGTGCAATGGAAAATGTGAAAAGACATTTTCAATCAATGTGAGATTGGGTACCCTTGTGGTTTTTCCTCACTTTTTTTCTTTCAGTCAACATGGGTCAACATATTGGATTCAGATTCTGAGGGATTATTTCTTAGCTTTTGAAGAACACATAAAAATCAGTTTTAAAAGGTGATAGCCAACATATCAGGAGAGCTAATCTGTGCATGAGACTTTGCCTATAGCTTTCCAGAACTTTAACTGGCATTTAAACAAAATATTGTTTCTTTACTGTGATGAGAATTTCATCAAAATAAATAAAGTCAATAAAGGAGTTTTAATGATTTTCTAAAATCTCCGTTACCAAGTTGATAAAGATGTTGCCTCCATTTTGGAACCAACCAAATATCAAACGTAGCCCCTCAGCCTCCTATTTCCGACATCTGTGTAAACTTTGGGTACATTTGTGTGTTTGGTCATAGATTAATACACAGAAATAGAGTTAATATCAACAGTATTGTAAAAGATAGCCTTTTATGTAGATACTCATAAAGTAAATACTTTTAAAAATAAGCACTGTGTCTATTTAAATGGAAGCCTTAGTATGAGCTATTCCCAGACATTTAACAAATAAAAATTATTCATCAAACCATAGTTTTATTGTTTGCCTTCCAACCTGTTGTGAAAACTTCACAGAGCTTTTATACTTGAAATCATTCCCAAACTATATAATGCCCCAAGTTCCTAAACTTCTTATTCTTTCATGCTGTCAGTTTAAAGATTATTTTGTTCTTTAGATGAAAAACCTAATTGAGCATGGATAGATCTTTCTTGCTTCAGTACATTAGAGGAGAACTACTCCAACTTTTTGTTTCCAAGACCATCTTTACACCCTTAAAAATTATTGAGGAACCCAAAGAGCTTTTTTTTAAATGTAGGTCATATGTACTGATACTTTCTGAAGTAGAAATTTACAATATACATATTATTTTAAAATAATTTTAAAACAATACTAAACACAGTACCTGTTAACATAAATAACATTTAAAAATAAAATATAGATATATTTTCAAAAACAAAAAAATATTCTACAGTCAACCTACTGCAATACATGGTTTTAACTGCAATATAGGAAGAAGATTCAGCATCACACAGATAGTGTAGTTAGAAAAGGGAAGCATACTTCAATAGCCTTTTCAGGTCATTGTGGATATTCTTGCCTAATGCCAAATGCTATTTACAAGCTCTGCTCTTGCTATATTGTTCTTCTGTTCCACTAGAGCTATAACTGGCTTTAAAGACTTTACATTTATCATTGAGGACATTCTTCTTTGATGCTACACCAAAACTTGACAGGTGGTATCTTGTGTATTAAAATCCGCTGGTCTATCTTTGAGTGCATGCTTTTCTTTACCAGGCATAATTTTGTAACATCATTCCATGGTCCTGTGGAAAATATCAGTTCATTGAATTACGTAGCTCTTCTAAATGTTGACTCATTCCACTGCACAGCATGAAACATTGCACCACTTATTTCACTAGAAAAGTCTTTAAGTTTGAGGAACCTATCAAGCTCACAGTGGTGGATACAACTTTTCTAAAATTCTAATAATTGTTTGCAAGTGGAATTGTTCTCATTGACATTAGACACTGACAGTTGTTTTCCTTGAAGTGACAGGCTTGTTTCATTTATTTTTGAGAAAATGTCTGCCAGATACCCAAGTCTGAATAACCATAGTTTGTCAGTCATTATTTCAGTTAAAAATGACATTCCATGGAAAAAGAAGCAGCAAATTCAGCTGGCAGCTCAATCACACAGTACCTTTTCTTGAGACATCTTCAGTATTGAGCAGAAGTGCTTTATTCATACTTCCCCTTTTGTCACAAAGAATATTAAAAAAAACACATATTCAAGGGTTGAGGTTTAATAAGATTATCAACTTTTACTGCTTCATCAAGGACATTATTAAGTGAAACTGGCCTTCGTTTTGTGAGTTCATTTGGTAAAGCCTGTAATGATCGCTGGTTTAGTGTTTAGTGTCATGTCAAGCTGCAAGCAGCGTTACTCACCATTACTTTTGCACAGTCAGTGAAAAAGCAAATATCATCTCAGCGTTGTTATGAAAACCCTTCTGACTTCGTGCCTAAAAATTTCTTGGACACCGCTGTGGGTCCACAGAACGTTCGTACCTGAGGCATGATAACTTCCAGGCTAAATTTTGAAATCGGTAACGATTGCCTTTGATATACACCCTCTCTCACTGTACCTACCCCTTTCCCAACACCCTTCGCCCACACCATTCTCCTCCCTGCCCACCTGTGCACCACAGTACTCTTAACAGGCCAAGAGGCACTGTGTCTCAAATGGATTTCCTGGATTGAATTCCATCTTTGAAATCATCATTTATCAGCTCCCTCCCACCAGTTCTCCATTCCAAAACATGTTTCCTGTGTATCTCATCATGAGGGATAAAATTCCACAGAAAGTACCCGGGCGTACTGATATAAGATCCCATGTAGCATCTTCCTTTTCCAGTGCTATATTTATCACTAATAAAACTATACATGTTATGCTTACAAGGGTGAATGTCTGTTTATATATTTTAAATCACTAATGAAAAAAATGTCCAAGATCAGTGTTAAAGTATAATTTTCAGTAAGTTAAAAACATGGTCCTCATACAGTAATCACGTATCGAAGATTTATTTACCTCATTAATAAGGGAACCAGCAGGATGGTAAACTTAGTTCAAAGGAGAAAATGAGAAAAAATAATATATATATAGAGTCAGTGGAAAAAAGAATGCTAAAATAAGGCTGCAAAATTGGATTCCAAACTGATTAATGTCCTGCAGTATAATAATATCTTAACCTTTGAAGTTATATTTCCTACTGAACAGAAATTATTCACATCTCTACTGGACGAAAATAATTTGCAGCTTATCCATCTTGTACAAGTTAAGATCTAACTTTACCGGGCCCAGGCCCTGATCGAGACAATTACAAATCAAATAGACAGCTAGTGGGAAACAGCCGCATAGCACAAGGAGATCAGCTCGGTGCTTTGTGTCCACCCAGAGGGGTGGGGTAGGGAGGGTGGGAGGGAGACGCAAGAGGGAGGAGATATGGGGATATAAGAATGTGTATAGCTGATTCACTTTGTTATACAGCAGAAACTAACACATCATTGTTAAGCAATTATACTCCAATAAAGATGTTAAAAAAATAGACAATTACAAATCAAACACAGTTGTCTTTCCTTAGATCAAAAAATGGACACTTATGTGGGTTTGTTCAACAATAGTTCTGTGTGTCTTTGAAAGGGTGTGCAGTAACGTTTTTGCCTTATTTTCAAGTTTGAACCATTTTTCTTAAATTGGAAATAAAACTATGGAGAAGGATGCCTAAGGGAAGATCTTCCCAAGCTCTTAAAATGCTACAGTATAGTTGAATGTGGAATATCTCTTAAATATTTATTGAGCATTTCCTTTGTGACAAGCAGTATGCAAAGAGATTTCATGTATAGTTTTATTTTACCTTCACAACAACCTCATGCGGTAGTTATTATGTTTTCTTTTACATGGAAGAGGAAACAGGGACAGGAGTTTACAGAGTTGCATAGTTGCATAAGGTAACACAGTAAGCAGTAGAGCAAAGATTCAGATATAAGGTCTGTCTTTTAACCTGCATAGTATGGTAGTTCCTACAATGCTCAGGGGCTATTTCTGCAAATTTCACATTTTGTCTCTGGCAAGCAAAATTAATTTATTCATTTTATAAGGTAATTTTTCTGATTTTAAAAAATATTATAAGATCATTATAGAGGATGTGAGGAATAAAAAGAAAAATCAAACTCCCTCAAAATTTCATTACCCAGACACAAACCCAACATTTTGGTGTGTTTCCTTGTAATTTTTATTAAATGTATAAGTTTATGAATATACGGTTACAAATTATACTGTGATCTATAAGGTGAAAACACCGATTGAATTATAATATAATACTGCATGGATAGTGTATTAGATAGATCCCGTGTCACTGGACTTCTTAGAGTTTTCAATATTTAATAATATAAATATTGTCATGAACATTTTTATATATTGTTTTTTTCATTCAAGAGGTTTTATTTTTTTTTGAATTTTATTTTATTTATTTTTTTATACAGCAGGTCCTCATTAGTTATCAGTTTTACACACATCAGTGTGTACATGTCAATCCCAATCGCCCAGTTCATCACACCACCACTCCCACCCCCCTCCGCTTTCCGCCCTCGATGTCCATACGTTTGTTCTCTACATCTATTTCTGTATTTCTGCCCTGCAAACCAGTTCATCTGTGCCATTTTTCTAGGTTCCACATATATGAGTTATATACGGTATTTGTTTTTCTCTTTCTGACGTACTTCACTCTGTATGACAGTCTCTAGATCCATCCATGTCTCTTCAAATGACCCAATTTCGTTTCTTTTTATGGCTGAGTAATATTCCATTGTATATATGTACCACATCTTCTTTAGCCATTCATCTGTCGATGGACACTTAGGTTTCTTCCATGACCTGGCTATTGTAAATAGTGCTGCAATGAACATAGGGATACATGTGTCTTTTTTTTTTTTTTTTTTTTGCAGTACGCGGGCCTTTCACTGCTGTGACCTCTCCCGTTGCAGAGCACAGGCTCCAGACGTGCAGGCTCACGGGCCATGGCTCACGGGCCCAGCCGCTCCGTGGCATGTGGGATCTTCCTGGACCAGGGCACGAACCCATGTCCCCTGCATCGGCAGGCAGACTCTCAACCACTGTGCCACCAGGGAAGCCCCGCATGTGTCTTTTGAATTATCGTTTTCTCTGGGTATATGTCCAGTAGTGGGATTGCTAGGTCATATGGTAATTCTATTTTTAGTTTTATAAGGAACCTCCATACTGTTCTCCCTAGTGGCTGTATCATTTTACATTCCCACCAACAGTGCAAGAGGATTCCCTTTTCTCCACACCTTCCCCAGCATTTGTTGTTCGTAGATTTTCTGATGATGCCCATTCTAACTGGTGTGAGGTGATACCTCATTGTAGTTTTAATTTGCATTTCTCTAATAAGTAGTGATGTTAGGCAGCTTTTCATGTGCCTCTTGGCCATCTGTATGTCTTCTTTAGAGAAAGGTCTATTTAGGTCTTCTGCCCATTTTTGGATTAGGTTGTTTGCTTTTTTATTTTTATTTATTTATTTATTTTAAACATCCTTATTGGAGTATAATTGCTTTACAATGGTGTGTTAGTTTCTGCTTTACAACAAAGTGAATCAGTTATACATATACATATGTCCCCATATCTCTTCCCTCTTGCATCTCCCTCCCTCCCACCCTCCCTATCCTATCCCTCTAGGTGGTCACAAAGCATGAAGCTGATCTCCCTGTGCTATGCGGCTGCTTACCACTAGCTATCTATTTTACGTTTGGTAGTGTATATATGTCCATGCCACTCTCTCACTTTCTTCCAGCTTACCTTTCCCCCTCCCTGTTTCCTCAAGTCCATTCTCTAGTAGGTCTGTGTCTTTATTCCCATCTTGCCTCTAGGTTCTTCAGATCTTTTTTTTTCTTTTATTAGATTCCATATATATGTGTTAGCATATGGTATTTGTTTTTCCCTTTCTGACTTACTTCACTCTGTATGACAGTCTCTAGGTCCATCCACCTCATGACAAATAACTCAGTTTCATTCATTTTTATGGCTAAGTAATATTCCATTGTACATATGTGCCACATCTTCTCTATCCATTCATCTATTGATGGACACTTAGGTTGCTTCCATGTCCTGGCTATTGTAAATAGTGCTGCGATGAACATTGTGGTACATGACTCTTTTTGAATTATGGTTTTCTCAGGTTATATGCGCAGTAGTGCGATTGCTGGATCATATGGTAGTTCTATTTGTAGTTTTTTAAGGAACCTCCATACTGTTCTCCATAGTGGCTGAACCAATTCACATTCCCACCAGCAGTGCAAGAGTGTTCCCTTTTCTCCACACCCTCTCCAGCATTTATTGTTTGTAGATTTTTTTGATGATGGCCATTCTGACTGGTGTGAGATGATATCTCATTGTAGTTTTGATTTGCATTTCTCTAATGATTAATGATGTTGAGCATCCTTTCATGTGTTTGTTGGCAATCTGTATATCTTCTTTGGAGAAATGTCTATTTAGGTCTTCTGCCCATTTTTGGATTGGGTTGTTTGTTTTTTTGATATTGAGCTGCGTATGTTGCTTGTATGTTTTGAAGATTAATCCTTTGTCAGTTGCTTCATTTGCAAATATTTTCTCCCATTCGGAGGGTTGTCTTTTGGTCTTGTTTATGGTTTCCTTTGCTGTGCAAAAGCTTTTAAGTCTCATTAAGTCCCGTTTGTTTATTTTTGTTTTTATTTCCATTTCTCTAAGAGGTGGGTCAAAAAAGATGTTGCTGTGATTTATGTCATAGAGTGTTCTGCCTATGTTTTCCTCTAAGAGTTTGATGGTGTCTGGCCTTACATTTAGGTCTTTAATCCATTTTGAGTTTATTTTTGTGCATGGTGTTAGGGGGTATTATAATTTCATACTTTTACATGTATCTGTCCAGTTTTCCCAGCACCACTTTTTGAAGAATCTGTCTTTTCTCCACTGTATACTCTTGCCTCCTTTATCAAAGATAAGGTGAGGGCTTCCCTGGTGGCACAGTGGTTGAGAGTCTGCCTGCCAATGCAGGGGACATGGGTTTGTGCCCCGGTCCGGGAAGATCCCACATGCCGCGGAGTGGGTAGGCCCATAAGCCATGGACACTGAGTCTGTGCGTCCGGAGCCTGTGCTCTGCAATGGTAGAGGCCACAACAGTGAGAGGCCCGCGTACCGCAAAAAAAAAAAAAAAAAAAAAAATGATAAGGTGACATATGTGTGTGGGTTTATCTCTGGGCTTTCTATCCTGTTCCATTGATCTATATTTCTGTTTTTGTGCCAGTACCATATTGTCTTGATTACTGTAGCTTTGTAGTATAGTCTGAAGTCAGGGAGTCTGATTCCTCCAGCTCCCTTCCTTTCCCTTAAGACTGCTTTGGCTATTCGGGGTCTTTTGTGTCTCCAAACAAATTTTAAGAATTTTTCTTCTAGTTCCATAAAAAAATGCCATTGGTAATTTGATGGGGATTGCATTGAATCTGTAGATTACTTTGGGTAGTATAGTCATTTTCACAATATTGATTCTTCCAATCCAAGAACATGGTATATCTCTCCATCTGTTGGTATCATCTTTAACTTCTTTCATCAGTGTCCTATAGTTTCCTTCATACAGGTCTTTAGTCTCCCTCGGTAAGTTTATTCCTATTTATTTTATTCTTTTTGTTGCAATGGTAAATGGGAGTGTTTCCTTAATTCCTCTTTAAGATTTTTCATTATTAGTATATAGGAACACAAAAGATTTCTGTGCATTAACTTTGTATCCTGCAACTTTACCGAATTCATTGATTAGCTCTAGTAGTTTTCTGGTGGCATCTTTAGTATTCTCTATGTATAGTATCATGTCATCTGCAAATATTGACAGTTTTACTTCTTCTTTTCCAATTTGTATTCCTTTTATTTCTTTTTCTTCCCTGATTGCCATGGCTAGGACTTCCAAAACTATGTTGAATAATAGTGGTGAGAGTGGACATCCTTGTCTTGTTCCTGATCTTAGAGGAAATGCTTTCAGTTTTTCACCATTGAGAATGATGTTTGCTGTGGGTTTGTCATATATGGCCTTTATTATGTTGAGGTAGGTTCCCTCTATGACCACTTTCTGGAGAGTTTTTATCATAAATGTGTGTTGAATTTTGTCAAAAGCTTTTTCTGCATCTATTGAGATGATTATATGGTTTTCATTCTTCAATTTGTTACTATGTTGTATCACATTGATTGATTTGCGTATATTGAAGAATCTTTGCATCCCTGGGATAAATCCTACTTTATCATGGTGTATGATCCTTTTAATGTGTTGTTGGATTCTGTTTGTTAATATTTTGTTGAGAATTTTTGCATCTATATTCATCAGTGATATTGGTCTTTAATTTTCCTTTTTTGTAATATCTTTTTCTGTTTTTGGTATAAGGGTGATGGTGGTCTCATAGAATGAGTTTGGGAGTATTCCTTCCTCTGAAGTTTTTTGGAAGAGTTTGAGAAGGGTGATTGTTAGCTTTTCTCTAAATGTTTGATAGAATTCACCCAGGAAGCCATCTGGTCCTGTGCTTTTGTTTGTTGGAAGATTTTTAATCACAGTTTCAATTTCATTACTTGTGATTTGTTTGTTCATATTTTCTATTTCTTCATGGTTCTGTCTTGGAAGGTTGTGTTTTTCTAAGAATTTGTCAATTTCTTCCAGGTTGTCCATTTTATTGGCATAGAGTTGCTTGTAGTAGTCTCTTAGGATGCTTTGTATTTCTGTGGTGTCTGCTGTAACTTCTCCTTTTTCATTTCTAATTTTATTGATTTGAGTCCTCTCCCTCTTTTTCTTGATGACTCTGGCTAATGGTTTATCAATTTTGTTTATCTTCTCAAAGAACCAGCTTTTAGTTTTATTGATCTTTGCTATTGTTTTCTTTGTTTCTATTTCATTTATTTCTGCTCTGATCTTTATGATTTCTCTTCTTCTGCTAACTTTGGGTTTTGTTTTTTCTTCTTTCTCTAGTTCTGCTAGATGTAAGGTTAGATTGTTTCCTTGAGATTTTTCTTGTTTCTTGAGGTAGGCTTGTATAGCTATAAACTTCCCTCTTAGAACTGCTTTTGCTGTATCCCATAGGTTTTGGATCATCGTGTTTTCACTGTCATTTGCATGTAGGTATTTTTGATTTCCTCTTTGATTTCTTCAGTGATCTCTTGGTTATTTAGTAACATGTTGTTTAGCCTCCATGTGTCTGTGTTTTTTACGTTTTTTCCCTGTAATTGATTTCTAATCTCACAGCATTGTCATCAGAAAAAATGCTTGGTATGCTTTCAATTTTCTTAAATTTACTGAGGCTTGATTTTTGACCCAAGACGTGATCTATCCTGGAGAAAGTTCTGTTTGCAGTTGAGAAGAAAGGGTAATCTGCTCTTTTTGGATGGAATGTCCTATAGATATCAATTAAATCTATCTGGTCTACTGTGTCATATAAAGCTTTTGTTTCCTCATTAATTTTCTGTTTTGATGATCTGTCCTTTGGTGTAACTGAGGTGTTAAAGTCCCCCACTATTATTGTGTTACTGTCGATTTCCTCTTTTAGAGCTGTTAGCAGTTGCCTTATGTATTGAGGTGCTCCTATGTTGGGTGCATATATATTTATAATTGTTATGTCTTCTTCTTGGATTGATCCCTTGATCATTATGTAGTGTCCTTCCTTGTCTCTTGTAATATTCTTTATTTTAAAGTCTATTTTATCTGATATGAGTATTACTACTCCAGCTTTCTTTTGATTTCCATTTATGTGGAATATCTTTTTCCATCCCCTTGCTTTCAGTCTGTATGTGTCCTTAGTTCTGAAGTGGGTCTCTTGTAGACAGCATATATACATGGGTCTTGTTTTTGTATCCATTCAGCCAGGCTGTGTCTTTTGGTTGGAGCATTTAATCCATTTATATTTAAGGTAATTATCAATATGTACGTTCCTTTTACCTTTTTCTTAATCGTTTTTGGTTTATTTTTGTAGGTCCTTTTCTTCTCCTGTGTTTCCCACTTACAGAAGCTCCTTTAGCATTTGTTGTAGAGCTGGTTTCTTGGTGCTGAATTCTCTTAGCTTTTGCTTGTCTGTAAAACTTTTGATTTCTCCATCGAATCTGAATGAGATCCTTTCTGGGTAGAGTAATCTTGGTTATAGGTTCTTCCCTTTCATCACTTTAACTATATCATGCCACTCCCTTCTGGCTTGTAGAGTTTCTGATGAGAAATCAGCTGTTAACTTTATGGGAGTTCCCTTGTATGTTATTTGTCATTCTTCCCTTGCTGCTTTCAATAATTTTTCTGTGTTCTTAATTTTTGCCAATTTGATTAATATGCATCTTGGCATGTTTCTTCTTGGGTTTATCCTGTATGGGACTCTCTAGGCTTCCTGGACTTGGGTGGATATTTCCTTTCCCATGTTAGGGAAGTTTTTGAGTATAATCTCTTCAAATATTTTCTCGGGTCCTTTCTGTCTCTCTTCTCCTTCTGGGACCCCTATAATGAGAATGTTGTTGCGTTTAATGTTGTCCCAGAGTTTTCTTAGGCTGTCTTCATTTCTTTTCATTCTTTTCTCTTTATTCTGTTCCGCATCAGTGAATTCCACCATTCTGTCTTCCAGGTCACTTATCCGTTCTTCTGCCTCAGTTATTCTGCTATTGATTCCTTCTAGTGTAGTTTTCATTTCAGTTATTGTATTGTTCATCTCTGTTTGTTTATTCTTTAATTCTTCTAGATCTTTGTTCAACATTTCTTGCATCTTCTCAGTCTTTGCCTCCATTTTTTTCCCCGAGATCTTGAATCATCTTCACTGTCATTATTCTGAATTCTTTTTCTGGAAGGTTGCCTATCTCCACTTCATTTAGTTGTTTTTCTGGGGTTTTATCTTGTTCCTTCATCTGGTACATAGCCCTTTGCCTTTTCATCTTGTCTATCTTTCTGTGAATGTGGTTTTTGTTCCACAGGCTGTAGGACTGTAGTTCTTCTTGCTTCTGCTGTCTGCCCTCTGGTGGATGAGTCTATCTAAGAGGCTTGTGGATGTTTCCTGATGGGAGGGACTGGTGGTGGGTAGAGCTGGTTGTTGCTCTGGTGGGTAGAGCTCAGTAAAACTTTAATCCGCTTGTCTACTGATGGATGTGGCTGGGTCCCCTCCCTGTTATTTGTTTGGCCTAAGGTGACCCAACACTGGAGCCTACCTGGGCTCTTTGGTGGGGCTAATGGCAGACTCTGGGAAGGCTCATGCCAAGGAATACTTCCCAGAACTTCTGCTGCCAGTGTCCTTGTCCTCACGGTGAGACAGAGCCACCCCCCAACTCTGCAGAAGGCCCTCCAACACTAGCAGGTAGGTATGGTTCAGTGTCTATGGGGCCACTGCTCCTTCCCCTGGGTCCCAATATGCACAGTACTTTGTGTGTTCCCTCCAAGAGTGGAGTCTCTGTTTTCCCCAGTCCTGTCGAAGTCCTGCAATCAAATCCCACTAGCCTACAATGTCTGATTCTCTAGGAATTCCTCCTCCTGTTGCCAGACCCCCAAGTTTGGAAGCCTGATGTGGGGCTCAGAACCTTCACTCCAGTTGGTGGACTTCTGTGGTATAAGTGTTCTCCAGTTTTTGAGTCACCCACCCAGCAGTTATGGGATTTGATTTTATTGTGATTGCGCCTCTCTTACCATCTCACTGTGGCTTCTCCTTTGTCTTTGGATATGGGGTATATTTTTTGGTGAGTTCCAGTGTCTTCCTGTCAATGATTGTTCAGCTGTTAGTTGTGAGTCTGGTGTTCTCGTTAGAGGGAGTGAGAGCATGTCCTTCTATCCTGCCATCTTGAACCAATCCCCATGATGAACATTTTTAAATAAAAGTATCCTTTAATCTTCCTCTCATCTCAGAGTATAGGTACTATGATTATCTGTAGTTAGTTGAGGAAGGTAAGAAACTTGCACAAAGACACAGCTGGTGGGGAAGAGCTAGGATGAGCCCTTAGAAAACCAAACTTAGATTTCTTTTTCTCCACACTATTTTCCATGGGCTCACACAAAGAGGTCATGGGATAGTCTGATATTCATTGTAATGTCTACCTGCACATTTGAAATTTCATTTACTTCCACGATCTGAAGGATCTTGATTTCTTGAGATGAAATCCATTCTCAGCCTCCATACACAGGATTCGTCAGCATCGACTTTGCTCTTTCTAAGCCGATAAGACATACCCTGGGTGGTGGTGCTTCATACATCTGCGTGCTGTGTGCTGCAACTCAGAATCCACAGGTGTGTTTTTATCAGATTATTAATACTTCTCAACACACACAAAGCTTCAGTCTGCCCGATTCTGTAAAACTCCCTCCTTGAGAAGAAGGGTTTGTTTGTTTATTCCATCAAAAGAAAAATTATCTTCAATTTTGACATATACAACATATGGAATTGCACAGCATTACCAGGCAAAACAAGAACTCAACCACAGCTGTGAGCACACCAAATTCCACCAAATGTTCGGGATTTGGGGAGTGTTCAAAACTTCTTTAGTGCAAATAAGATGTTAAAAGTATTAAACTCACCAGAGAGCTTCTACATTTCATATAGTTTGTCCCCAGACAATGGAGAGCAGAGATTATCTATATTCTGAGCCTAACATATCCTTTAAGTATGTAAATTAATTTGTTTTGTTGTACAAAGAGGGTTTTCTCTTTACTGTTTTACAGCCTTTGAGGATATAGTTTCAAACTTCTGTTCTGCCTTCTGAAATTATATTTTGTAGGCTTTTATCAATTTGACTCATTCTTGTTAGTTTATTTTTTCAAAAACATGTTTCCAGAGCATGGCTAGTGTTGAGTGGATTACTGAGAAAAGTAAACAAGGATATTTTTGAAAGGGGTTGATGTGTCTGCTTTGAAAGATATACTGAGGTCAGAAAGGGTCTCTTTAACAGACTGGATGTACACAACCTTCTGCTTATTAAAAGTACAAAAAAAAACAGTCATCATCAACAACAATAAACGTTCTTCCAGCTAACCCTCAATACAAATGTTCATTATTTTGAAAATGCTCTTCTTGCAAAGCAATAGAAAATTTGACACAATTAGTGGCAAACTCTGACATCCATCCTCAAGGGACTCATGTAATTCTCCAAAGTATTTTCAGCTGTTTATGTCATTTTATAACTGGCCAAGTGTGAAAGGAAATCTTATATTTGGCCCCCAGTTTGGGGGAGCTATTAAAGGCAGAAAAAAGCTACATGTCTGTTTCTAAATGTACTTTTGAATCTGTCTTCGGAATCAATGCAGAGAAGAAATATTTTATGGCTTTTATGATCGAAAGTGGCAAATTCCTAGTGATACTGGTGCATTTATGCAGTACCCAGAACCTCCCTGAACCAGGGCAGGAAAGCTGCTTCAGGGAGGCGAGTCTTAGGACCATCTGTAAGCCCCAGTGTATTCTGGCTTAGTCTATTAAAGGGGGGTGGTGCTGAGTCACTGGCAAGTTAGAAAGCCAGGGCTGGGAGCAACAATGAATGGGTGTTCCTCTTGTTTATATCCCCAGGCCTCAGGCTTGTAAAGAAACACCAAAATAAACAAACAAACAAATAAAGTGAAGTGTTCTCCTGGCTATTCTCCCTAGAATTTCACTTGAGCTACCCTAACTCTGGGCCCCATAATATCAGAACAGATAGCAAAACTTGCTAACACCTCTGTACCCAAGAAACTCAAAGAGTTGAAAAGGAGGGAATGATACAAGGACATCTGCTTTCAAATAGTAAAAATAGGCTTGTCTTTAATTTCCTGTCCCTCCAAGCTCACAAGTATTTTGTGGTGTCTAATAACCCATCTTTTCATGTTAATAGACAACACAGAGTCCTTCAAAAACTAAAGCCCTTTCAATGCTCCCCACTGATTGGATCATGTGGCAGTGTTCAGGTCCTAGATAACATGGCTGGGGATGCTATTTTATGTGAGAGAGAAAGAGAAGAGAAACTGATGGCTCTTCCTCAGGCCTCTGATCTCACTGAGCAATGCCGCCTTTCCTGCTGTGTACTGTGAGTCCAGTCAGGTTCTGTCTTGCAAGGAGCTGTGTGCTTCACATGGACAGGTAAGCCCATCAGGAAACTTGGGGGCCATTCCTAGCTTTGTCACTTTCCCAACTTTGGCCCTTTGTTTGTTCTCTTGTAGAATGAGAGGTTTCAATGAGGTGTTCTTGGTAGTTCTTTCTGGATCTAGCCTCCTAACAAGGAGTGGTGCGACCATGTTCTGAGTTTCTTTTTACCTTTCCCACTTTCTGCTGAGTCCTGGAGGCCATGGATTGGAGAGGCTCCCTGGGATGGGATGCTGGTTCTGCAGGTTGCCAGCTGTTGCACTTTGGACAAATTACTTGTGCTCTCCATAAACCTCAGTACCCTTATGAAATGGGACTTTTCCTCCTACCTTGTAGGTATGTAATGAAATGCGATCATACGTGAGAAGTGTTTAGAACAATTCTGGAAACATTTTAAGTGTTATAAATATTAGCTGGTTTTTTTTGTTGTTGTTGTTTTAAATGAGATAACCTCTGTTAATGTTCACAGCACAGTGCCTGGAACATAGAAAGGATCTAATAAACACAACCATTTTATTATTATTGTCTTCGGCAGGAAGTGAAGGTTTTATTTTTAAACTTTTCAAGAGTAGTTTTGATTTGAAGAAAGCTATTTTACTTCATCCCTCTGGAGGTATATAAAGATGAAGGTTTTCTCCTACCTTTCTCTTGCCTTAGTAGAGAGAACGTGCTGACTTCAGAAAATAATTCTGCTAACAATCCTTTGGTGTCCACACTTTGACCTGGACACAGGACATGGTGTTCTTCCTCGTCTATTTTTCATTTTTCCCCTTTTCCCTTTATGCACCCTCAGGCAGTCAGTAAACAGAGGCTCAGATGACTTCAATTTGAAGACAACCTCCTGCAGCTGCTGGTGGCTGATTTGGCCACAGTCTGGGCTGGGAACGGGTTGTTACCCACATTAATGGAAGAGCAGGTCATCAGTCGACCCAAAGCGGACCAGCCCATCAAAGTAGCCAACAGGAGAAGTCAAGCAAAGGTATGGGGAATAGGAGACAAATTATATATCCAGATAGATACATACACAGTGTTTTAGTCACCTGGGCTACCATAACAAACTACACACACTGGGTGGTTAAAATAACAGAAATTGATCTTCTCACAGTTCTGGAGGCTGGAGTCCAAGATCAAGGTACCATCAGGGTTGGTTTCTGGTTAGGTCTCTCTTCCTCTCTTGCAGACAATCACCTTCTCACTGCATCCTTACAGGGCCTTTCCTCTGTATGTGCACAGAGAGAGAGAAAGAAAGAGAGAGAGAGAACGAGCTCTGGTGTCTTTTCCTCTTTTTATAAGGACACCAGTTCTATTGAATTAAGATTACACCCTTACAACCTCATTTAACTTATTTACTATCTTCTGAAAAGCTCTATCTCCAAATACAATCACAATACAATTCAACATATGAATTTCGAGGGGACACATTTCAGTCTATAACATATATATAGTTATATCTTCAGAGAAAGAGAGAGAGAGGGAGAGAGAGAGCCATTTGATTCAGAGATTTGGTCCCTGTATTCTGTGTCTTTGTGATCCCATAATTCTGACAAAATAGGCAAAGTTAATTTTTACCTTCCTTAGCAATGTCTCCTGTGAATCTTCTCACTGTCATTTCTACCCTACTGTGTGCAGTCATTGTCCTAAGTGCCTATCTCCCATGTAGTTTTTTTTAAACTTATATTATTATTTGTTTATTATTCAATTAGCATATGTCTCTGTCTTCTAGACTCTATCTGGTCTAGTCCCTAGGCTTTGTCTGACTCCTGCTTTAGAAATTAGGCTTGAAGAGAACAAGACATTTGTTACTTTATTCACTACTGTTTTGCTCTGTTCACTGAGTACAGAGTCTGGAATGTAGGACATTCTTGATAAAATATATGTTAAATACATGAATGGACAATCATTTGTTTAGATAATAAAATGAAATTTTTTGAGTTTAGTTCTTTCAAAAAGGGGAATATGAGACAGTAAAAATAGGGGATACATTAATTCTCCTCCCAGGAACAATCCTTCTCTACTTCCTTGACTACTCCTACGCATTCTTTAGGTCTCCATGAGCCTTTACCTGACCCATGAAGTTGGGAATGGGTGTCCCTTCCATGCACTTTCCTATTACAGTGAACTTCACCTTGGTACATGCATCGTACTCCTCTGAATTCTCTTAATTACTTACTAGAATATATGTTTTATGAGGACAGGACCCAGAATTGCTGTCACAGAGTAAGAGCTCATTAAATATCTGCTGGATGTATGTTAAGTCTTTGTAAAATGGGGGAAGGTTTTCCAAGCCATAATTAGCTCAAATAACTTCTTGTTCTACCCTAAATTCAAGGGTCTATGGGACAGTTCTCTACCATGTTTAGAACCATTTCTGAAGCTGAGTCCTCCCCCAACATTTTCTGTATTACAAGCCTCCATGTAAAAGCGTAACATGGGAGAAACCAGAACACTTTACTTTTGGGGATACATTGTGGGGGCTTCCAATTGGAAAGGAATGTGTTCACTAGTTTGACTGAAAAAGACTTGGAAAAAAGTTCTCTTTTTAACAAGAAAAGGTATTAAAATTTTTTTTAAAAAATGAAGAAAATTCTGAATTAGGTTCTTGTTCCAGGAACCATATTAAGAACTCTATGTCCAATTTCTCATTTAAGACTTAAACCATAAAGTAAATAGTATTATTAGCCCCATATAAGGAAATTGATGTTTAGAGATATTGACTCACCCAAGTTCATAGACCAACTGAATGACAGAGCCTGGACTCTGATCTCAGATTATCTGACCCCCAAACCTATCCTTCTCATCAGTGCTACTCAAAGCACTGCTTTGTTTATGTGTTCTATATCATATTACACATAAGAGAAATGTTTTGATTTCAACGAGCTTATGAAGCATGTCTATAAAGCCTTAGAGAAACTATACTTAGACCTTAAGAGGATATAGAGAGCCAAAAGTAGATTTAGAGTTCCCAGTAACCTCCATAGTTTATTCTTGGCTTCCTCAATAGAGGCAAAATCCAAGAGCATTAGAGCTGGAAAATGTCTTTAAAGGTCATCTTGTTTAATGTCTTCCTTTTAGAGATGACGAAACTGAGGTTTGAGCAATGATAGGACTTTCCCAATGTCGTCCAGGTAAGTTGTGGCAGAGCTACTCCAGGGTGTTAACTGCTTTGGAAAGACAGAAAAATAATCTATTGGTAGCATGAAATGAACACAATTTAAAATAATTATCAGGCTGGGATTAAAAATAGCCAAGCATGCTTGATTAGATCTACTCTTGGGAGTTAAATACTTGTGGTGTAACTTAGTAGGAATGGATACATATATCTTAACTTCAGTCTGTGTTCTTGATAGTTTTTTGAAACCAACCATTAGAAAAGTGATTTATTTGACCCTGGTGCATGCTAAGGTAATTTACGAGCTTGTGATAAAAAGGAATAAGGTTGTGTTAAAGAATGATGTGTAGATATGCTTGGGTAGTTTTATTGAATCAATAGATACTTGGATCTTACCATTATATAATTTGTTATTTGACATCTTCATTGGGGAAATTTACTATCTGCCTACTCAGTGAACTCACAGCTAATACCAAATTTGAAAAGATGTGAAAATCAGTGTTTTACATATGCTACTTCATTAAAATGGATGTGATTATTATTAAGCCAAGCATGGGATCAGCTCATAGTAGAAGCCTAAGGAATGACATTTGCTTGTCCACTTTTAGGCTGTACTGGAAATAATTCAGATACAGCTTCTCATATTCACATTAGTTGGGGTGAGAACTAAATAAGAAACTCTGAAAAAAGCACACCAAGAGAAAAATTATAGAAAATCTAAATATTCAGCACCATAATGTCCAGCAATCAACCTGAATGACATTGAGGAGGATATTCCATCAGCTGACTGTAAAGTTTGTTTAAAGGAGTCAACATGGCTCTTCCTCAAGTCTAAATACACAGTGGACTAAAAGTTATAGTGAATTTTCCCCTTCAATATGTACCTTGCTGAAATCCATTCATTAAATGAGTAGTGGGCTTTCACTTATTGAACTTAATGTGTTAAATGCAGTTCAGGCTCTTTTTTTTACTGTCCTGGAGTCCCTTGGTTTTTCCAGGAATAGAGAATGTGGTCCAGATGATGTCTATGTATCTTGACCACCATGATTGCATCCCTCCTTTGGGAAAGAGGTGGCTTAGGTAGAGGTCAAAAGATGCTTGTTCTTGTCTTCCTCATCCTCTTTCTAGCAACTGGGGAGTCCCTTAACTTCTTTCCCCTTAGTTTCCTTAGGTATAAAATGCAGATAATGATCTCAGGGGCATTAGGGGTAAAAATGAAGATAAAAATAATAGGTACAATTTATTGAGCATCTACCATGGGCAAGTGCCTGGGTTAGGGACTTTAAGTGTGTTATTCCATTCAATAATCACTAAAACTCTGGGCAGTAAGCATTATCCCATTTCATAGACAAGAAAAATAAAGGTTAGCCTCAAAGAGATTAAGTGTTTGTCCAATGTCACCTGGCAGAATCAAGGTTTGATATGATTTCTCTGATTTCAAAGTGAATATTCTTAGTCACTAGAGTATGCTGCCTCTGGTAATAAACATATAGAGAGCATTGTTAAAAGCAAAAAATGGGGAGGGAAATTACAGAATACCTTCAATATACTTAACATCGTGGAAGGTGTTTTCATAGGTAATCCTATTTAATCCTCATGACTCTTGGGGTAGCTATCTTCACATTTATTATTTATTTACTTTTTCTCTGATTTCAATATATTTCTGTACTTTGTCTAGGTAGAAACCAGAACACTGGTGAAATCACACGAGGTCTATAGTATGAAACTGCAATATTATAAAATTGAAATTATCTCATTGGGTGTGAAAGAATGGGTTGTGAAAGGGAATGCTGGTTCTTTGTGACGTCCATCTCAGGAGTTTACTTGAGGGCTTTGAGGATTTTCTTTGGATATACACTAGAAAAGAGCAGGCTAGAAGAAAATAATTAAGGGTCAACACGACTTTTCACAATGGTAAATGTTATAGTTGCAGACATTTGTCTGATGTAGTTTTGCTTTTCTAATAAACCTGAAGTGAGAGTAATAAGGAAGACTCAATATGCTACAGTTTTATTTGGAGATGTGAATTTGTAAGTGTAAAAAATTCCTCAAATATATCTTTTATTTTTGAGGAATAAACATAGATATAGTATTTAGGGAGGATATCTTTATATAATAGACTTCATAAACACTTCTTTTGAAAAATACAAATGGTCTAAATGGAGAATAAAAATATTATAATCAACAGGACAGTGCTACAGGTGTCTTTTAGAAGAGTGGCAGAAATTTTGATATCATGTGGTGAAAAGTATAGGATGGTTTTCAAAAGATGTAAAAGCTGAATCAGAATACAGACTATTTCTTTGCCTAAAATATTTATTTAAAAAATATCACTTGGCTTTTTAGTTCTCAATTCTCGTAAATATTTATGTGTGTGTACATGTGTGTGTGTACATGTGCAGAGAAAGTTTTCAATACATTAATTCTTGTTCTGCCTAGATTCTCCTACATTTCCCTTGTCAATTTGGCTTTACCTTGAGAGAAATTGTTAATTCTAATTGATTTTGGCCAAACTGGCAAAACTCTTTGAAAAGTTTTCAATCAGTGCCAGCTTTTCAGGCACTTTCTCATACTCATGGTAGATGAAAACAGTTTCCAAGCAATATTTCCAAATAGATGCTCTTTCTTGATACTTCTTCAGGCACACCAGATCGTTGGCCTTTTGATGCACATACCGTCAAGTGCACCTGTCTTACTTATTTCCAGTCACTGTACAGTTCGCCATAAACCCTCTGCCACCCTTCCCAGGCCTATTCAGAAGCTTTTGCTTCTAGCCTGAGTGTCAGGCTCAGTTCTCTTTCTGGTTTGCCTATCACGTGATTGGCTCCAGTTGTCACCAAACACTTTTGTATCTCTTGTGAGGCACTGCTGCCTGTGTTCTCTGACTGTATCTTCACCAAGGAAGCCATTGTATACCAAGGAAGCTAAGATCCATCCTATGAAACCTGCAAAGATTCTCACTTAAAGACTTTAAACATACGTTCAGAGCCAGAGTGAAATGTGCCAGCCCTGATGGGGACTTAAAAGAGCTGGTAGGTGGAAGAGGTACCACCTTCTGTAGAATGATCTCTGTTGCCAGTGGTGGAGCCAAGCTCTGTAACTGGAGACTAAATACCTCTTTCAGTACTACCAAGAGAGCTGAGAGATATCCAACTCTGAATCAGCTTGACCAACAGCACGGCCATGAGAAAAGAATGAAAGGCCCCAGTTACACTTGGCTGGAGTACACAAGATCTCTGTAGTGAATAGTTCATTTCCACCTAAACTTTCCCAGCATTAAGTTAAAAAACAAATGGCTCAAAACATTTTTAGGATTTACTGCTCACACATTACATAGTGAATAATAATGGGTTTTGTCAAACACATTTGACAATTATGTACTGTGGGTCAGCTGTAGCTGTGACTTGATGTACCCTGAGTTAGAAGTGTTTGTTCTCTAAAACACATGGTTCCCAGACTTACAGTGTGCTATGATTTGATTTTCAAATGCCAAAAAAAAAGCTGCAGAATGCACTAACATAGAAACATTTATATAGGGAAATTTTCAGGTGAGGGACTAATTCCAAATGGAGAGTAAGACATGGGAGGAAGATAGCATATTAAATGGTCTGTAGTTTCACATTGGTATAGAGATATAATTCTGGAACTTTATATTTTACTTAAATTTATAAACCTTTGCTGTGGGCAAAGCATGAATAAAGTTATGGTACAGAGACCCCAGTCTGCATGGATTCTTGGTTCTCTCTTATATAACACGGGACCTCAGGGCCTATCCCATGCACACCCCATGTTTCATCCACTAACCCTCCAGCAAAACCCTCAGAGTGTGTGAGAGACTAACCTCTATGAAAAGTTGATAGCTGATCCTTGAACAATGAGTATAAAGAATCTCTTAAGAAAAGGGAAGAAGATTCATTCTAGAGAAAGAGCTTTTTAAAAGGCTGACAACATTATAGACCTGAATTATGATAAACCAACAAAAGCATCTCAGTATTAGGATGATGTACTAGGATGCTAAGATGAGTGAGGGGTGCTGACAGCTGCATGCACAGAAGGGGATAATCAAGGTGGGCGTGGAGGCCTGAGTGCCTGTGTGCCTGGTTACACTCATGGGGAGATGGCAGACTGTGGTAGAAAACCAAAGTTAAATGCAGTGAACATTGACATACTGAGTTCTGAGATTTAATTACTGATATAGTATGTTTGAGTTATCCCTTGCCAGGGGAATAACTGCCAATAAAAATCTGGTGTCAGATGTTAGATAGAAAAAGAGAACTAATTTTTATAAAAGCCATTACTTTAAGCATAGAGGGCTCTGGAATCCTGTGATTTAAATCTTCTCAGTGCTCTGACTAGCTCCTCGTGTATAAGACCCACCTCACAGGGTTTTTGCGATGATTATATAAGATGTTCATGCTTAGGCCCAGTATAGGCTCAATGCCTATTAAAGGTTTATCCCCTTTCAAAAATTCTCACTTTAACATCATTTTTGTTGGTTTTATAAGAACTCCTGTTAACTTAGTTTTAGGCACCATTTGAGTGTAAAGGGTGAAAAGTTACCACAGGCAAGTGGTCTTATTACCCACGCATTTTGTTTTTCAGAAAACGTTACATGCAAAAAAGGGATTTTATTTGCATCTTCCTTGACTTGCAGTCTTTCCCCCTCAGTTCACCCATCATGGGCCTTATTTTGAGGCAACCTGACCAGACTGTTGTATAGATGCCTTCTTTGGTAGAGGGTTCGTAGTGTTCCTGTTTTGAGTCATCAGATCATTTGGAATAAAATCATGAGATCCAGATTGATCAACAACCTCCAAAAGCCTCATGAGGGTTTTGTCTAACTTCTACCGATCTCGTTTCTCCAAGGTTTATAGTTTAGATCCTCTGGTTCCCATTTTTTTCATTATAGTCTGGCCAGTCAATCTACCTTTCTCTTTTATAGTTACACATTTTGGAATTTCTTGAATTGGGCTGCTGGCTCTTAAATTCTTCCATGAGATAAAAGTTTTAGCAGAATCCTGCTAAATTGGTCTAAGAAAGAAAGTTATATCTTGAATAAACACCTATTGTATGAAATTGACTGTTTCCTACCATTTGTTGAGGGTACATTTCATTATTCTTTTCACTTATCGTTTGTTAGCTTCTGGGCATACTTAAAAGAAGATCCCAGTCAGCCCTGATGGATGCTGATATTTGGCCAGATCTACAACTTAGAACAAAGTGGAGGAACGACTCAATTATCCTTACTCATGCCTGAATTATCTGTGTAATTGGGACAGAGAATTACAGGCAAAGAATGCTGCTTATTGCTATTTTTAAGCTCTGCTCCTGCTGTGTTGTTCTTCTTATGTTTCACTAGCCTGTCACTGGCTTTAAATATTTTACATATCATAATTAATGATTTGGTTGAACCCTGAGGCTTTCTTAGCAAAAGGTACAATTTGCAAATTGAATAGCAAATAATTACATAGGTGATATCATTCATGAATAGGAAATGAACAGATACATTGTATGCCTTCAGATTTGGGTATTTAAACAGCATGTACTCAATTTATTAGTGAGAGTTATGAGAGGCTACTATTGTCAAAGCCTCAGGTGTGTGTGGGAAGGAAATTAACATCAAGAGTGATAATTGATCTTTAATGATATACAGAGAGAATGGTCTACTTGACCTTCAGAGTGCTTAATGGTACAGAGGAAACACATTCAAACTGATTTCCTCATACAGGTAGAAATCTTTTTGGTTTCTGTGAGTTTTGTTTGTTTGTTTGTTTTGTTTTGTTTTCCATTTTAAAATAGAAAGTGGAACCATAGCCCTTAGAAACAAAACATAATAAAACTCAAAGACTGGACTTCAGACAAATCTTAGTACTGTGCTTGCATGCCAGTTGTTACATAATTATAATTAGTAGGTATTTCCAATTTTAGTGAACTCTCCTGTTTACCAAGTAATGGGTTACTGTCATTGAAAGTTAGATATCTCCCTTCAAAGGGAAAACCTGCTTTAATACCCAACCTAAAAATGCACTTCCATAACCAAAGACAACTTGGCTATAAATAGACAGTCATGATGTTATTGCAGCTGAGGAGATTTCATCCCATTAGAAACTTCACTCAGAAATGTAGAGGAGTGCTTAATAATGAATGAATGTGATTTAAGGCCGCTTTATACTGATGACAGTTTTCCTATAAATATTACAGAGACGTTTAAATTTTTATCTCCCGTAATTCTAATGAATGAATTTCCCCGACCCTTACTGAAAATTATACCTGTAAAGTCTGCAATTTACTGATGATTGCTTGGGCTATTAAAGAGACTAGGATTTCAAAACATTTTCATTTCATTCATAGATTCCTGTAATGCCTTCGGAGCCAAAGTTTAAAGAAGCTGGGTTGGCTGTGCTTCCAGCATTAACCACTGGGAGAGTGTTGTAGTTTCTTCAACAACTAACTTCATAAACACAGTGAAGGTCCAACTAAAGTAGAAACATGGGGGCACACAGGGAGCCACTGTCCTGTGGATGGTGTGCTAGGAAAAATATTTAAAAAGGAGAATGGTGCTGTGGCTGCTACTGCTATATTTTGAAAGAGTGTGTCCAGTCCACTTGCATTTGTACTAAAGTATTCCTACTCCTGCATTCCAACTTGAAGTATAAAGACTAAGGGACTGGGATGCGAAAGTCTTGCTATAATTATTTCCAGGATTAACACTAAGTAATAACACTAATTAATTTCTGTCAAATACAAGAGTGAGCAATGTTACATTTAGCTAGAATTATCCAGCTTTTCAGATAACTGTAGCTTAACTCTTCCAGTAATACAGGGTTTAGATTTTATTAATTTATTCATTGTAATGGGATACCGTCTAAATTGCCGAACTTATATGACCCAGGCGGAAAGTATATCAAACATATAAATTCATCCATCAACATTTTTTGAGTATCTATAAGTGATTGAATCACCGTGTGGGGTAAGAGTGTACTGTTTCAAGAAATATATACACAAAGTTCACAAGAATATGGGCAGAAAAGGTATATGAGAATGGCATAGGGAGAGATGCACTGGGGAACTTTCTAGACATGATGTTGGACTGAACTTTAATGATGAGCTCTTTCTTGTTAATGGAAGAAAATACATTTCAGGCAGAGAGCAAGTATACAAAGCATCCATAAGTAGGAAACAAAATTTAAATTCTCTGATAACATATGTGATATAGGTTTATCCTTTTCCCTCATGCCTCCCCCAGTTGAAAGTTTCCTCAGATGTTTAATTAGTCACTGTAAATTTGATCTCAACATCTCCTGAAGCTCTTCCTTCCTATCTTTTCTGCCTGTGGCTACTGATTTAGTTCAGGTCCTCCTTTTGTCTTCTATGGATTATCACAGTAGCCTTCATACCTCCAGCCTTACCTTCCTTTATCCCATTATTCACACTTTTCTCAAAATGAGCTTCGTGAAACACATATCCAATTCCATCACTCCCTTCTGACTCCATTACCTCCTGGATGAAGGTCAGACTCCATGTTCAGGGCCTATTCTCCTCTCAAGTCCCCATGTCCACATTCACAAATGGATTCATTCACAGTTCTCCAAATATTTCATGCTTTTTCCTGTCTTCTTGCTTTTATATTCAATATAAGTTCTTTTCTATGCCTCTATTCATAGAACACCCTTAATTCTTCATCTCTTAACCCAACATGTCTTTCCAGACACATTTCAAGTATCCTCTCCTCTTGGAAGCAATTCCTGATTCTTTCTGCTTCAGTTACGTGTACCTTCTTTGTTTTCCCATAATACATATTCCTGTCTTCTAGCATGTATCACACAGTAATAGACAATCCTCTGTGTGTGTGTGTGTGTGTGTGTGTGTACTTTATCTCTCCATATATGACTCCTAATACAATATTGTACATGATAGAAATTATCAATGAATTAATGAAATGAATAAGCTACTTCTTCCCAGGAATGCAGTGTGTTTATTATTTTTATAATATATCCTCATATCAACACCTTATAGAAAATTCAGTTATCTTGAAGCTGTCTTGATAATTTTGGCACATTTATTGCCTAGGACAGTTCCTAGCACATAGACTTTGATTCATAAATACTTGTTGACTGAATGAATAAAGGAACTAGTGTTATGGGTTGAATTGTGTCCCCCACTCACACACACACACACACACACACACACACACACAAGATAATGAAGTCCTATCCTCCAGCACCTGTGAATGTGACATTATTTGGAAATAGGGTCTTTGCAGATGATCAAATTAAGGTGAGGTTATTAGGGTAGGCCCAATTCCAATATGACTGTGTCTTTATACAAAGTAGAAATTTGGACACAGAGAGAGAGACATAGGGAGAATGCCATGTGAAGATTGGATTTGTGCTGCCAGAATCCAAGGAATGCCAACAACTGCCAGCTAACCAACAGAAGTCAGGAGGGGGTCATGGAACAGATTCATCTTCATAGGCTCCAGAAGGATACTTCCTTACCTATAATTTCATCTCAGGCTTCTAGACTCCCAGAACTGTGAAGCAATGAATTTCTGTTGTTCCAAGATGCTCAGTGTGTGGTACATTGTTACAGTAAACCTAGGAAACTAATACATCTAGGGACAAAGATTTAGATATTTCATTGCATCCAGGGGCTGGTATGGCTCTGTAGGTAGCCTGTAGTAGCACTAATGAAGATTATAGACATCACGAAAGCAGAAGATCAAGCACTGTTTTCAACAATGGCTAGTGAGAGAATTACTGTAGGTATTATTTTTAAAAATATAGGTTTTTTTTTTTTTTTTAAAGATACAGATTATTGTGGTAGAAGTATTGGGAGCAGTCTACACTTTACAATTGAGAATTGGATTTTCAGATTAGTGACCAGGCATGTGTATTTTTTAAATTTTATTTATTTATTTTTTAACACCTTTATTGGAGTATAATTGCTTTAAAATGCTGTTAGTTTCTGCTTTATAACAAACTGATTCAGTTATACATATATTCCCATATCTCTTCCCTCTTGCATCTCCCTCCCTCCCACCTTCCCTATCCCACCCCTCTAGGTGGTTACAAAGCACGGAGCTGATCTCCCTGTGCTGTGCGGCTGCTTCCCATTAGCTATCTATTTTACGTTCGATAGTGTATATATGTCCATGCCACTCTCTCACTTTCTTCCAGGTTACCCTTCCCCCTCCTCATATCCTCAAGTACATTCTCTAGTAGGTCTGTGTCTTTATTCCCGTCTTGCCCCTAGGTTCTTCATGACCCTTTTTTTTCCCTTAAATTCCATATATATGTGTTAACATACGGTATTTGTTATTCTCTTTCTGACTTACTTCACTCTGTATGACAGACTCTAGGTCCATCCACCTCACTACAAATAACTCAATTTCGTTGCTCTCTATGGTTGAGTAATATTTCATTGTATATATGTGCCACATCTTCTTTATCCATTCATCTGTCAATGGACGCTTAGGTTGCTTCTATATACTGGCTATTGTAAATAGTGCTGCAATGAACATTGTGGTACATGACTCTTTTGGACTTATGGTTTTCTCAGGCTATATGCCCAGTAGTGGGATTGCTGGGTCATATGGTAGTTCTATTTGTAGTTTTTTAAGGAACCTCCATACTGTTCTCCATAGTGGCTGTATCAATTTACATTCCCAACAACAGTGCAAGAGGTTCCCTTTTCTCCACACCCTCTCCAGGATTTATTGTTTGTAGCTTTTTGATGATGGCCATTCTGACTGGTGTGAGGTGATAACTCATTGTAGTTTTGATTTGCATTTCTCTAATGATTAATGATGTTGAGCATCCTTTCATGTCTTTGTAAGCAATCTGTATATCTTCTTTGGAGAAATGTCTATTTAGATCTTCCCATTTTTAGATTGGGTTGTTTGTTTTTTTTGATATTGAGCTGCGTGAGCTGCTTGTATATTTTGGAGATCAATCCTTTGTCAGTTGCTTCATTTGCAAATATTTTCTCCCATTCGGAGGGTTGTCTTTTGGTCTTGTTTATGGTTTCCTTGCTGTGCAAAAGCTTTTAAGTTTCATTAGGTCCCATTTGCTTATTTTTGTTTTTATTTCCATTTCTCTAGGAGGTGGGTGAAAAAGGATCTTGCTGTGATTTATGTTATAGAGTGTTCTGCCTATGTTTTCCTCTAAGAGTTTGATAGTGTCTGGCTTTACGTTTAGGTCTTTAATCCATTTTGAGTTTATTTTTGTGCATGGTGTTAGGGAGTGTTCTAATTTCATACTTTTACATGAAGCTGTCCAGTTTTCCCGGCACCAATTTTTGAAGAGGCTGTCTTTTCTCCACTGTATATTTTTGCCTCCTTTTTCAAAAATAAGGTGACCATATGTGTGTGGGTTTATCTCTGGACTTTCTATCTTATTCCATTGATCTATATTTCTCTTTTTCTGCCAGTACCATATTGTCTTCATTACTGTAGCTTTGTAGTATAGTGTGAAGACAGGGAGCCTGATCCTTCCAGCTCCGTTTTTCATTCTCAAGATTGCTTTGGCTATTCGGGGTCTTTTGTGTTTCCATACAAATTGTAAAATTTTTTGTTCTAGTTCTGTGAAAAATGCCAGTGGTAGTTTGAGATGGATTGCATTGAATCTGTAGATTGCTTTGTGTAGTAGAGTCATTTTCACAATGTTGATTCTTCCAATCCAAGAACATGGTATATCTCTCCATCTATTTGTATCATCTTTAATTTCTTTCATCAGTGTCTTATAATTTTCTGCATACAGGTCTTCTGTCTCCTTTGGTAGGTTTATTCCTAGATATTTTATTCTTTCTGTTGCAATGGTAAATGAGAGTGTTTTCTAATTTCACTTTCAGATTTTTCATCATTAGAGTATAGGAATGCCAGAGATTTCTGTGCATTAATTTTGTATCCTACTACTTTAACAGATTCATTGATTAGCTCTAGTAGTTTTCTGGTAGCATCTTTAGGATTCTCTATGTATAGTATCATATCATCTGCAAACAGTGACAGCTTTACTTCTTCTTTTCTGGTTTGTATTCCTTTTATTTCTTTTTCTCCTCTGATTGCCGTGGTTAAAACTTCCAAAACTATGTTGAATAATAGGGGTTAGAGTGGGCAACCTTGTCTTTTTCCTGATCTTAGTGGAAATGGCTTCAGCTTTTCACCATTGAGGAAGATATTGGCTGTGGGTTTGTCATATATGGACTTTATTTTGTTGAGGAAAGTTCCCTCTATGCCTACTTTCTGCAGGCTTTTTTATCATAAATGGGTATTGAATTTTGTCGAAAGCTTTTTCTGCATCGATTGAGATGATTATATGGTTTTCCTCCTTCAATTTGTTAATATGGGATATTACATCGATTGATTTGCGTATATTGAAGAATCCTTGCATTCCTGGGATAAACCCTACTTGATCATGGTGTATGATCCTTTTAATGTGCTGTTGGATTCTGTTTGCTGGTATTTTGTTGATGATTTTTGCATCTATGTTCATCAGTGATATTGGCCTGTAGTTTTTTTTCTTTGTGACATCTTTGTCTGGTTTTGGTATCAGGATGATGGTGGCCTCGTAGAATGAGTTTGGGAGTGTTCCTCCCTCTGCTATATTTTAGAAGAGCTTTAGAAAGATAGGTGTTAGCTCTTCTCTGAATGTTTGATAGAATTCGCCTGTGAAGCCATCTGGTCCTGGGCTTTTGTTTGGTGGGAGATTTCTAATCACAGTTTCAATTTCAGTGCTTGTGATTGGTCTGTTCATATTTTCTATTTCTTCCTGGTTCAGTCTCGAAATGTTTTGCATTTCCAACAATTTGTCCATTTCTTCCAGCTTGTCCATTTTGTTGGCATAGAGTTGCTTGTAGTAATCTCTCATGATTCTTTGTATTTCTGCAGTGTCAGTTTTTACTTCTCCTTTTTCATTTCTAATTCTATTGATTTGAGTCTTCTCCCTTTTACTCTTGATGAGTCTGGCTAATGGTTTATCAATTTTGTTTATTTTCCAAAGTACCAGCTTTTAGTTTTATTGATTTTTGCTATCATTAACTTCATTTCTTTTTCATTTATTTCTGCTCTTTATGATTTCTTTCCTTCTGCTAATTTTGGGTTTTCTTTGTTCTTCTTTCTCTAATTGCTTTAGGTGTAAAGTAAGGTTGTTCATTTTAGATGTTTCTTGTTTCTTAAGGTAGGATTGTATTGCTATAAACTTCCCTCTTAGAACTGCTTTTGCTGCATCCCATAGGTTTTGGGTTGTCATGTTTTCATTGTGATTCTTTCTAGGTATTTTTTGATTTCCCCTTTGATTTCTTCAGTGATCTTAAGTAGTGTATTGTTTAGCCTCCATGTGTCTGTATTTTTTACAGATTTTTTCCTGTAATTGATATCTAGTCTCATAGCGTTGTGGTCAGAAAAGATACCTGATACGATTTCAATTTTCTTAAATTTACCAAGATATGATCTATCCTGGAGAATGTTCCATGAGCACTTGAGAAAGAAGGGTATTCTGTTGTTTTTGGATGGAATGTCCTATAAATATCAATTAAGTCCATCTTATTTAATGTATCATTTAAAGCTGTGTTTCCTTATTTATTTTCATTTTGGATGATCTGTCCATTGGTGAAAGTGGGGTATTAAAGTCCCCTACTATGATTGTGTTATGTCGATTTCCCCTTTTATGGCTGTTAGTATTTGCTTATGTATTGAGGTGCTCTTATGTTGGGTGCATAAATATTTACAATTGTTATATCTTCTTCTTGGATCATTCCCTTGATCATTTTGTAATGTCCTCTTTGTCTCTTGTAATAGTCTTTATTTTAAAGCCTGTTTTGTCTGATATGAGAACTGCTGCTCCAGCTTTATTTTGATTTCCATTTGCATGGAATATCTTTCTCCATCCCCCCACTTTCAGGCTGTATGTGTCCCTAGTTCTGAAGTGGGTCTCTTGTAGACAGCATATATATGGGCCTTGTTTATGTATCCATTCAGCCAGTCTATGTCTTTTGGTTGGAGGATTTACTGCATTTACATTTAAGGTAATTATCGATATGTATGTTCCTATTCCCATTTTCTTAATTGTTTTGGGTTTGTTATTGTAGTTTCCTGCCTAGAGAAGTTCCTTTAGCATTTGTTGTAAAGCTGGTTTCTTGGTGCTGAATTCTCTTAGCTTTTGCTTGTCTGTAAAGGTTTTAATTTCTCCATCAAATCTGAATGAAATCCTTGCTGGGTAGAGTACTCTTGGTTGTAGGTTTTTCTCCTTCATCACTTTAAATATGTCCTGCCAGTCCCTTCTGGCTTGCAGAGTTTCTGCTGAAACATTAGCTGTTAACCTTATGGGGATTCCCTTGTGTGTTATTTGTTATTTTTCCCTTGCTGCTTTTAATATTTTTTTTTGTTTTTAATCTTTGAAAGTTTGATTAATATGTGTCTTGGCATGTTTCTCCTTGGATTTATCCTGTATGGGACTCTCTGTGCTTCCTGGACTTGATTAACTATTTCCTTTCCCATATTAGGGAAGTTTTCAACTATAATCTCTTCAAATATTTTCTCAGTCCCTTTCTTTTCCTCTTCTTCTTCTGGGACCCCTGGTGCATTTAATGTTGTCCTAGAGGTCTCTGAGACTGTCCTCAGTTCTTTTCATTCTTTATTCTTTATTCTGCTCTGCAGTAGTTATTTCCACTATTTTATCTTCCAGGTCACTTATACATTCTTCTGCCTCAGTTATTCTGCTATTGATCCCTTCTAGACAATTTTTAATTTCATTTATTGTGTTGTTCATCATTGTTTGTTTGCTCTTTAGTTCTTCTAGGTCCTTGTTAAATGTTTCTTGTATTAAATCTATTCTATTTCCAAGATTTTGGATCATCTTTACTATCATTATTCTGAATTCTTTTTCAGGTAGACTGCCTATTTCCTCTTCATTCGTTAGGTCTGGTGGATTTTTACCTTGCTCCTTCATCTGCTGTGTGTTTTTCTGTCTTCTCATTTTGCTTAACTTATTGTGTTTAGGGTCTCCTTTTTGCAGGCTGCAGGTTCATAGTTCCTGTTGTTTTGGTTGTCTGTTCCCAGTGGCTAAGGTTGGTTCAGTGGGTTGTGTAGGCTTCCTGGTGGAGGGGACTAGTGCCTGTGTTCTGGTGGATGAGACTGCATCTTGTGTTTCTGGTTTGCAGGTCCACATCTGGTGGTGTGTTTTGGGGTGTCTGTGGCCTTATTATGATTTTAGGCAGCCTCTCTGCTAATGGATGGGGTTGTGTTCCTGTCTTGCTAGTTGTTTGGCATAGAGTGTCCAGCACTGTAGCTTGCTGGTAGTTGAGTGAAGCTGGGTCTTGGCATTGAGATGGAGTTCTCTGGGAGATTTTTGCTGTTTGATATTACATGGAGCTGGGAGGTCTCTTGTGGACCAGTGTCCTGAAGTTGGCTCTCTCATCTCAGAGGCACAGCATTGATGCCTGGCTGGGGCACCAAGAGCCTTTCATCCACACGGCTCAGAATAAAAGGGAGAAAAAAAAAGAAAATAAAGAAAGAGAAAAAGAAAGAAAGAAAGAAGATAAAATAAGTAAAGTAAAATAAAATAAGGTAAAGTTATTAAAATAAAAAGTAATTATTAAGAAAAAAATTTATAAAAATTAAAAAAAAAAACGGATGGACAGAACCCTAGGACAAGTGGTAAAAGCAAATCTATACAGGCAAAATCACACACAGAAACATACACATACACCCTCACAAAAAGAGAAAAAGGGGGAAAATATATATATCTTTGCTCCCAAAGTCCACCTCGTCAATTTGGTATGATTCGTTGTCTATTCAGGTATTTCACAGGTGCAGGGTACATCAAGTTGATTGTGGAGCTTTAATACGGTGCTCCTGAGGCTGCTGGGAGAAATTTCCCTTTCTCTTCTTTGTTTGCACAGCTCCCAGGGTTCAGGTTTGGATGTGGACCCACTTCTGTGTGTAGGTCACCTGTGGGCATCTGTTCTTCGCTCAGACAGGGCAGGGTTAAAGGAGAGCTGATTCAGGGGCTCTAGCTCACTGAGGCCGGGGGGGAAGGAGGGGTACGGATCCGGGGCAAGCCTGCAGTGGCAGAGGCCCATGTGACGTTTCACCAGCCTGAGGCGCGCCGTGCGTTCTCCCAGGGAAGTTGTCCCTGGATCACAGGACCCTGGCAGTGGTGGGCTGTGTCGGCTCCCCGGAAGGGAGATGTGAATGGTGACCTGTGCTCGCACACAGGCTTCTTGGTGGTGGCAGCAGCAGCCTTAGCGTCTCATACCCGTCTCTGGGGTCCGCGCTGATCGCCGTGGCTCGTGCCCGTCTCTGGAGCTCCTTTAAGCGGTGCTCTTAATCCCCTCTGCTCGCGCACCAGGAAACAAAGAGGCATGAAAAAGTCTCTTGCCTCTTCTGCAGGTCCAGACTTTTCCCCGGACTCCTTCCCGGCTAGCCGTGGCGCACTAGCCCCCTTCAGGCTGTGTTCACGCCGCCAACCCTAGTCCTCTCCCTGCGCTCCGACCGAAGCCCGTGCCTCAGCTCCCAACCCCGCCCCCCGCGGCGGGGGAGCAGACAAGCCTCTCGGGCTGGTGAGTGCTGATCGGCACTGATCCTCTGTGCAGGAATCTCTGCGCTTTGCCCTCCGCAGCCCTGTTGCTGCGCTCTCCTCCGCCGCTCCAAAGCTTCCTGCCTCCGCCACCCGCAGTGTCCGCCCGCGAAGGGGCTTCCTAGTCTGTGGAAACCTTTCCTCCTTCACAGCTCCTTCCCACTGGTGCAGGTACCGTCCCTATTCTTTTGTCTCTGTTTTTTCTTTTGCCCTACCCAGGTACGTGGGGAGTTTCTTGCCTTTTGGGAGGTCTGAGGTCTTCTGCCAGTGTTCAGTAGGTGTTCTGTAGGAGCAATTCCACATGTAGATATATTTCTGATGTATTTGTGGGGAGGAAGGTGATCTCCGCGTCTTACTCTTCCGCCATCTTTAAGCTCTCCCCAGGCATGTGTATTTTTATAAAAAGCTGCAGGTAAGCCCCAGCGTGGGTGATGCCGGCTACCTCCAGGCTGCCTTCTCTTCTCAGTGTGCATTCTGCTAATGGTTAGATTGCAGTGGGAGTGATCCAGGCCTCCTTGTGCATTTTCTGATGAGGCTCTGTCCAAGGGTGATAAACCTATGTTTACTTTTACAATTGCAAACTTTTCTGATTTTTGTTGTTTACCTATCTTCCTGTTTTCCCAAACTCACCTGTGGTACTTAGTCCTGATAAAAGTTCTGAGGTTTACCACGCCTTCCTATTATTTTTATTTAAGGAAACAAGACTTTTTCTTTCCTTTCCTTTCCTTTCCTTTTCTTCCCTGGGTCTTGCTTTTTTTTTTTTTTTTTTTTAACTCTACCTTGCTCTCAAATGTTGCTCCCCATGTCGGAACGGCTGAACTCAAACATCGCCAAAGAGACTAGTTAAACATAAGTCTTTCCAGGTTAACTCTTGATTTATTATCTGATGAAGTCTTTTGCACTTTGAATTTAAAGCAAATAAAAATCCCCAGAGAATCAGAGGGAAAGAATATAGTGTTAAATGACTATTTTACAAGGATTCAAAAGGGAAAGATACTTTCAGAACCAGGCTAATGTGCACAGCTTATGAAGAAATACAGAGATTTAAGTGTTTTGTGTTTATTTCCATTTAAAAAATCAAAACAAAATGGGATCAAAGGGTTTGAATTTACTGTACATGAAAGAGCTTGTAGAACTGCCCTTGCATTTAGAGCAATCAGCTAGAGCACAACTTAAGTGGAACTGGATGTTTGAAAAAATCTATATGCTCACTGCAGAATGGTATGTTTGTGAGACTTGCTAAGTGCTTACGTTAATACATCCTGAAGTACTTTCTAATCAAACATATTATTGCATTACTTTCCACACTGTTGTAAGTTGGAAAGTTTCCTCATATGTTAGTGGTTTTTAAAAATGGCATATTAAGTCCTCATTGCAGATCCATTTCATCATCTCCCATTATTCTGAAACGTTTTGTTAGTTTCCACCAAACTTGTGGCTGGCCATTGTTATGCCTCGACATACCAGGCTGTCATTTTGGGGACAGTCATCTGTTGTCTGAACTTTGCAAATCAGGAAGTGTTATTTCCACAGCTAGACCAGTGGCTATTGGTATATGTGTTGGAAGGGAGAATACCTGTGATGATGACAAATGGAAATACTTTCTCTCTGGAAGCTCAAATAATTTTTGTGAAGCCAAGCTCAAGGCCCATCCAACATATGTCTATAGTGACTTGTGGCTGAAATTTTACACCTGTTTATATTATACATGAATTGAGCCTGGTGTCATGTGAATTGTTGATGGTGAAACTTGAAACCATGTGAAAATTATCTGGTTTCAGGTTTGGTTTCCAAAGCAAGACTCAGGCAATAGTTACAGAATGTTCAACTGAACCTGGGTGAGTTTGTGTAATTCTCCTGGTTTAAACCCAGGGAAATGTTTGTCATCCTACCTAGCTATGACATAAAACTATGAAACAAAAGGGAAACATGATCATGAATGTCTAGGGAAATGTTTAACAGGGATCGGAGATAAACTAAAGAAGCTGGTAAACCCAAGGATGCTATAGAACACTGAGGGTGCAGCCATTACAGTCCCATACACTTTGAAACTTTCTGTTATTCCTTCAAGTGTCATCTTCTTTGTGAAACCTTCCTTGACCCCACAAATTAGCATTAGATAATTCTGTCCTCTGTGCTTCCAAAATATTTTATTTCCATCTATTATAAAAGTAGATACTTTTGGGGGGCAACTTTGTTTACTTCTTGTTCCCCCCACTCCTACACTGTGGACTTCAGAAAGGCATAAACTTTTATTTGTATTCATCTTTGTGTTTCAAAAACTTTTATTTGTATTCATCTTTGTGTTTCAAAAACCTAGTATAGTGCCTACCATGTAATAGTCAAGCAATATTTGTTGCATGAATAAATGACAGAATTGGTTGACTGTGTGTCATCATTTTTATTTAGCTGTTTGAGACATGAGTGTAAATAGAATTTCAAGCCATAAAAAGAGTGCAGAAATTCCTAAGAAATTGGCTTAGTGTTGTAAATAAGCTCCAGAACTTGGTAAATGTGGAGAAAACTTGAGGAGACCAAAGAATGAATTAAAGTGAGTTGTTCTTAAAATCAAACTTTAGAAAACAGAGGCTAAGTCTATGAAGACCAAATGTAATCCAAAAGGAAACTTAGATGTGAAATGATGGGCTTTGATAAAGAGGGTCATGACCAGTTATTGGTTATCTCCACTAGGATAAAGCAAGAATAAATAGAGTAAGGATTAAGCAAGATATAAAAAAGCTATTACATCTTGCGATAGGTTACTATGGGGCATCAGAATATTTTCCTGCTTCAAACTTCATCTAATAATTGTCCACACTGCCATCAAAGGAATGATTCCAAATTCCAGGACTGAAGATACCTTTTCGTAACTGAAAACCCCTCATTGAATATTTTTTACTTCCAGTATTATTTTCTAAACTTGCCTGAAAATAATAATTCCCCCAGGACACCGATAAGCAACAGAGATTCCTGCTCATCCTCTGAATGAGAATCTTGGGAAGTGGGCGTTGAGAGTCTGTTTTTTAATAAAACATTTGGTTATTCTTATCCTTAAGCAAGTCTGGATTTATCTCCAGGATAAAGTGCCTTTTCCTTAGAAAAGCACTCTAGGTCCACTCTCTTGTACATGGCCTCATTTGCCATGTACCCCCATAATGATCCAGTAATAGTAACATACTGTTTCTCTTTGCTATTTCTTTCCAAATGCTATTATCTCTACCTAAATTCTATCCACAATTTAAACCGACCTGAAATGACACTTTCTCGAAAACCTTTTTTCACCCTCCCAGAAAAAGTACTACACTTTATCACATCACATTCTCTTTATTTGTTCTTCATTTATATTTTTCTATATCAGGAGCTTCTTAAGATTAATAAATATGTCTAATTTATTTATATTATTGTCCAAGACCCAGCATAGTGCCTGGACATAATAGAGTATGTATATTTCTCATCTTCCATTGTGTACCAGATAGCTCTTCACCGTACATAGGTTGCCCTTTGTCAAGAACCATCCCACGTGAAGCCCCCTCCATGATGACTTTCTGCATGGCTTTAGACTTCCAGTGATAGCTCTTCTTTACAGTCATCCATAATTACCACAACCTGTTTGCTTCTCTTTTTTTTTTTCTTTCTTTCCTTTTCTTTCTTTCTTTCTTTTTTTTTTTTTTAATGTATGTCTGTCTGACTAGAGTGCAAGTAGCTTCTGAGCAGGGAGAGCATACTGTGTTTTATTTTCATGTACCCCTGAGTTTGTGGTATTTCATAAACAGCCTGAAACTGTATATAATTTTTAAAAGTATGTGCCCCTTGGACTTCCCTGGTGGCACAGTGGTTAAGAATCCGCCTGCCAACGCAGGGGGCATGGGTTCAAGCCTTGGTCCAGGAAGATCCCACATGCCGCAGAGCAACTAAGCCTGTGCACCACAACTACTGAGCCCGCGTGCCACAACTACTGAGGCCCATGTGCCTAGAGCCTGTGCTCTGCAACTAGAGAAGCCACCACAATGAGAAGCCTGCGCACCGCAACGAAGAGCAGCCCCCACTTGCCGCAGCTAGAGAAAGCCAACGTGCAGCAACAATGACCCAACACAGCCTAAATAAATAAATAAGTAATAAAATAAAAGATATTAAAAAAAAAAGTATGTGCCCCTTTTTTGGGAGAGAGAGCTCATAACTTGAATTACATTCCAAAGAGATGTACAACCTCAAATCATTTAAGAGCAACTCTTCTGAATTTGCAATAATAATGGTAAGAATAATTTATTTGCGTAGGATTTTACAATTTACAAAGAACTTCCTCATGCATTACCTATTCATTCTGTATAGCAGCCCTGAGAGGCAGCCGTGGCAGACATTCTTACCTCTATTGATCAAATAAGGAAACCAACACTCAGGGTGGTTAAGAGCCTCCACTGGAGAGTAAGTCTCATGACTCCAGAGCTGGAGTTCTTTCCACTATATGCACCAAATGGCTTCTTTCCATAAATACTGGTTTGTTTAATCTTCTTTGGACACACGGAGTAGGCTAAGCTCCTGCAAGCAGCAGACAGGCAGGTAAAACTTGAATTACCCTTTATACTTAATGAATGAGGTGAGTTAGTTTACTCTCCCAGTCATTTGTCTCAGCGTCCTGCTTTTGTATAAAAGGAATTTCCTTTTCATGCTTTCATCCTAAATACAGATTAATTAGGAAAATCCCTGGACTCTCAACACCAGCATCTTCTTGTTCATCATTGAGAAACATTTGTTGAATGCATTTCATATGCAAGGCACTGCGCTTAGTGCTAACAACTGTAAATACATGAGCTGATACATGCAGACCATTGGACAATTAACACTAAAATAAATCAGCTGGTCCAGCCAGCATTAGGAAACTGCATCACTGAAATACTGTTTCAGTAATACTTAATGGACTGAGGGCCTTAAAGTGAACTATATATACCCTTTGAACTGGTAATTCTACTGCTAAAAATTGGTCTTATATAATTCTAAATCTAGAAAGCGCTTTATGTTCTAAGTAGCATTATTTAAAATGGTAAAAGAATGGAGACAACCTAAATGTCCAGCAATAGAGCAATTGGTATTTAAATTTTGATTTATTACTTGTGGATGAACAATTGATCCTTAATCTTTTTTCTACCCCAACACACTGGAGGGAATGCAACATCTTTATCTATAGCATTGGCTCACCAATACAGAGATTCACAGCTGAAGTGGCAAGAAAAATGAAATAAAACTAAAAATCTTTTATGAAGGACAGAAGGTATACATTGAAATGCACCTTATAAAGTTCTGCTACTCTCCTTCTTCCTGGGATAAGGAATATTCTTACTTTGTAGAAAATTCATGGTTCCTGACATTAGAAAATACTCATCTCTTGATTGCGACAATCCACTATTCCTCCTGGCTGTGCTCTTAGAAACAGGAGCTTCCCTTTCTCTGGGAAATTGCTCTTCCCCAACTTCTTATAGTTTTAAGGGAGAGAGGGGTCTACCCCAACATAGCGACTGATCCAGGTCCACCAGAGTCCTTCCCTGGGAGCCAAGAAAGCTCATTCCTCTGGGATTCTAAGTGGGAGGATGTCAAAGTACTCTCCCTCTTCTTACCACATTATGTGAATATTTCCTATTTGTAGTAATTGAGAAAAATACCTGATCAACCCCTGTTCTTCTAAGTTACATGAAAGAGCCTTTTTCTTCTAACGTTTTTTTCTCTTAAGCTTATTCAGTTTGGATTTTTGTCACTAGCAAGTAAAAGATTCCTGAGTATATAACAAGTCAATATGGATCCTACCAATACAAACACACTTATAACAAATTAAAATACACCAAAATTCCAAAATTTTATTCATAGGAAAAATACTGTATGGAACGGTTCCAAAGTAATGATTATTGATTTATTACAGATCAATTTTTCTCTCAATCTTCCTACATTTCTGTATTCTCTCCCAGATTTTCTGTAATAGGTATGTGCTTCATTTTAAACTGTAAACGGCAGCACTCACAATACACGTAGTCTGGCACCGCGGCAACCTCCCAGAAGAGGAAGGGGGCAAGAAAGGGAGAGATGTAGGCAGTTAGGTATAGACTGCTTACTGAAAAGTATATTGTTTCCTTTTCACTTCCACCAATTGCTCCTTGAGAAAATATGCTAAGTGCCACTGAAATGTTTAAGTTACATGCTGTCAGACATCTATAGCTGTCCTGAAGGTTAGTAGTGGAAAATGTTAAATCGACATTTGTTCCTGAGGAATGTGTAGGTGTTTTATTGAGAGAGAATGTCAGATAAATAGAGGGAAAGGTTAAAAAAGAAGGCTTTCATTTTAATAAATAGCAAACAGTAAATATTTGGGTAAATCTTAACAGACTCATGCAATGTTTTGACACCACTGGTATGAAACTGCCAGAAGAGGTACTTCCTGGGCCAGGGCAAAGATGGACCATCACAGCAAGCCATCTACTGTCTAATCCCAGTAGCCTATTGTTAGATAATATTTGACTACTACTTCAGGAGGAGTGAAATGGCTGTGATGATCTGTATATCCTCTTAGCTTTATCAGCAACTGACAGAGCCTTGAATATGGCAGACACCTCAGGTTATATTTCTTTATCTGAAAGGAGTCCCAGGTTCAGGAGTCCCGTGGTGTATAATAGTCATCCGCTGTATAGCAAGTGAAGATAACAGAGCCTCCACAATAGACTCTAATAGGGTTAAAACTGGTGTTGGTTTCTGAGTAGGCAATTTGCTAGCAAAGCACAGGGCACTTAAAACTGAGCTGAGATTATAGTATCATTGGATTCAGTCTCATTGTCAAGAGATGGATGGAGTAGGGCTCTCCAGGAAAATGTAATAGTTAAAGGAATTATTAAAAAATTTAATCAGATTATGTATCATCTTTGGAAATTTGGACAGTAAATTTAGGCAGTCACATTTAACCCAAGAATTGAGTTCTGAAAACTGACTTCCCAAAGTAGGATTGAGAGATCACATGGCAAGTTGAAGGAAACATATTTTCTGGCCCCTCCCAGACCTGTGTTTCCAAGACATGTTCTTATGACAGATTATAATGTTAATTTGGTGATTGCAGACATTTGCCAAAATACTTCATTATCTGGCCCTGTGATAAGGAGATTAATTTAGCATAGACTTTCATCAGACCTTTATCATGCCTCACCTGGAGCTCTTCCCTAGTTGACTGTCTGACCTCTCAGCCTCCACCTCTTAACCCTTCCAGTTCGCTTTCCCCACCACTATCAGCATGATCTTCAAAAAAAAAAAATCTTATGAGAACTTGCTTCTATCCAAAAGAAAAGAAAACAAGAACTGAGGAGCCAATTCTCTCTTTTAGTTTTCTGTTGCCTAGAAAATTGTCTTCTTCTTTATCCTGATATTCTATCTCACCTCAACCTACCTGTCTGTACCACTTCTTGCTGCCCTTTACATGGCTTCCATCTTTTTCAGCTACCTTAAATTTCCAAATTTTCCTTAATATGTCACAATTTTTCATGTCTCTGAGATTTTATTTGCATATGTTTTTCCTCTGATTAGAGTGCTTTTGCCTCCTTCTTCGTCTGGGGAAGGTAGTGAATCATGAGGCGGGAGAGAAACATGGAAGAGTGTAGTGGAGAGCTGTTAAATATTGGTGGAGAATTTGCACTTTATCCTAAGGTCAGAAACTAGAGACTCAGATGATCTTGAATCAGAACACTTAGGGTGATAGCTGTCTGAAATTTCTTTCTCTTTTCAGGGATCTGGGATCTCTGGAAAGAAAAGGACTCCATAACAGACCCTGACAACACAGTGCTATAATTCCCCTGATAAAAAAAAATCTCCACTTTACAAGTGAGGAGACTGAGAACCACACAGTTGTGCCTAGAATCTTGTGACTGGTAAATCCGTTATACCATGCTGCATCTAGACTACCTCAAGTATCCCATCTCAACTGCTTCTTGACACTTTGCTTGTGCAGGTGCTTTAACATCTGTCAAGTGGTGTTGTAACTTACAAGCTTGCAATTTTTTCTCCCTCTTTAAGTTGAAGTCTACAAGAATATGTCATTCAAGTTTATTGCCACAGTGCCTGGCACATTATAGGCAAGACAAAAAAAAATTGTGGCATGACTCATACGTAGAAGAAAACTTGGTCTGAAAGCACCTTTTTCGTCATTGCATCCACAAAATATATTGTGTCCTACCCAAATTGGTACTTACAATGGCCCTATTTACTATTTTTATTTATAATCTAGATGACAGAATGGTGACCAGCAATACTGTTGTAGCTAATAATATTTTGCCTGACTTCAAAAGAAAAGGATTTATATTTAAAACATCTTAGGAATTTGAGAAATGTGAAGATGTGATTCAATACTGTTTATAATTACTATGTAAAGTAAAGAAAAATAATCTCAATGTATATTACACAGGACAAGCTTTAAGAAGATCCCAGAAAAGAATTTGTAGATCATTTTCGATCATAAGCAAAATATGAATTCATAATCTTCATACTTTATTGGGGTTTTTATTTCATTTTTTTAACTGATTTTTTTTTTCCTTCTATTTTTTGGCTGTGCCACGCATGCAGGATCTTAGTTCCCCAACCAGGGATCGAACCTGCGCTCCCTGCAATGCAAGCGGGGTATCTTAACCACTGGATCTCCAGGGAAATCCCCATGCTCTATTGTTAATTAAGTAAAACACATGTGAATTGGTAATGAAGTATAAAGTTATCTGGATTATTTGTGGTTCTTAGATGACTGAACCTCTATCTATAGTCTATGACTTAAACAACATATAAAAACTTGAAAAACACCCATTGATAAAGGAAAAAGGTGGGCAAGCAGTGATAAAAATTGACATCTAATATGGATTAGGCATGTTGTTATAAATGATTTATGCATTGTCACATTTGATCCTCACAGCAACCCTTTGAGAAGGTTGAGTAAACTGGGTCTCAAATAAGTTGCTCATCCACTTAGTCAATGGAAGAGCCAAGACTCTCATCCAGAACTGAGTCCAATTCCTATAACCTTTACCCAGTACCACACTGCCTTCAGAAGAAATTTGATTTCTGTGTCCTAGAGAAAATAATATTGCGAGGGCCTATGAATATTATAAGGAGTATATATTTACACATAATATGAGAGTCCCGGCTTCCATCAAAGCCTGGACATGAGACCACCCGGTTATAAGTTTCAGTTAGGTCATTTGAAGAGGACACTAGAATATATTGCCTTGGAAAGTGGTGGAGTCTTCTTGGGAGATCAGATAAAGAAAGTTTTAAAGGGCTACAGCTTTCTCTCTGGCGGTGAAGTAGTCATAATGATGAAAGTCTCATTTCAGCCTTAACTTTTGATTTTAGGTAAACAGGGTACTAAATGCCAATCGAGCATCTTTAGAGACTCCAGGGAAGGCAGCAATTAGTACTGCTCTGCTGTATAGGGTGGCAGGACTTCTGTTGGAACAGCTGTTTGTTGATCCAGCTGACATTCTCTTTCATCCACCGATCCATTGTTCTCCTTAAACAATAGCGAGATACAAATGTGAGTCTAACTCACTCTAATGAAAAGGGTAGAGTTTCTTTCCCTATAAATATTTTCAAAAGCCTTGATGATTCATGAGATTTGCACAAATACATTTAGAGCTGAAAGTAAGTGTATAAGGCATTTGGAGAATACTCTGCCCCTGGCATAACAGGGAGAGGAGGGATCCTACATTAAAAATAACTCTGCTTGTACTTTTAAGGCAAACATGCTCTTCATTACTGTCCTCCCTACCCAACTCCCCCCTGGAAAAAATAAACATTATCCAAAACAAAACCTGACAGAAAAGACGACAGCTTCTTGGGTGGGCATGAATGCAATCTTGCCTGAAGCCAGGGGTATACACAAGATGACCTTTAAAATTTCCTTTCAACCCCATTATTCACTGGGTTTATCTAAACATTGTTTATGAAGGAAGATAAAATATGGATGAGTTTTCAAATGAAGAAAGCAGCAAAGACTTACTGACTCTGTCTTGTTGCAAAAGGGAAATTGGATTTGTAACTTCATCTCCTGCATTTCTCATTTATTTCATTCGGGCATGCGGGGGATGTTAGCAAGTATCAAATTCACCTGTGAAACTCAGCTTGTACAATAAAAACATGATGGCTTCATCTCTTTTGCTCTGCAGAATCTACATTATCATTTCAAGTTAGTAGTCATTCTTGATACTTCTCCCTTAGAGAAGATTCCAAACTTTAAAAAAATCTCCCTCTGGGCATCTTTCTTTTAGAAACGCTTCTGAAAAGAGGAGCTCAAAGTAAATATGAGATTTGACTCAAACACCTGTGGTTTTCCCAAACATTTTCCAAGGTATCCTATCACAAAACCTAATTTTTTTTTTTTTTTTTTGTTCCTTGTCTTTCATCTAGACACTGAAACCCACTCATTTAGGGCTGTTTCTTACAATTCAGGATGCAGCTTGAATGCCACCTCTTCAGAGATCTTCCTGACCACCCCAACCTAAAGTAGCCACTCAGTCACTAACTGTCACACTCCATTGTTCCAAATCTCTACCTTGAATTTGTTACCATCTTATTTATTTAATGCTCACACCTCTCAGTTGGAATGTGTTCCATAATGAGCAGAGGTTAAGTTAGCTTTACTCACCTCTCTACACCCAGCAGTTGCAAGAGCTTACAAAGAGTATGTACCCAATTAATATTTGTTGGATGAATGAATGTATGGTGCCCTCAACAGGAAATACACTGCAAATGTCCATGAATAATTTCATATTATACAAATAACATATGTTTGGAGAAATATAGATACATATTAATTACTTGGCATCAAGTTTCTGTTGATTGATAACGGTAAGAAAGGTTGAAAAAGCACAAAATTGGGGTGGATTTTCCCAAGATAGAACACATTAAGGTAAAATGTAAGGGTTTATTCTGGCATTGCCTCTTTATATCAGCAGAACTGCTTTCCTTACAGAAAAACCCAGTAAGAATAAGTTCTTGGCATCCTTGCTGGCTTCAAAGGTTGGATGATCTCTTTTGTCTCCTTTTGAGATCCCTATCCTGTTTCTCCAACTAGTTGACATCTCCTTGAACCCAGATTTTTTTTTTTTTTTGGCCACAGTGTGCTGCATGCAGGATCTTAGTTCCCTGAACAGGGATCAAACCCTCACCCCTTGCTGTGGAAGTGTGGAGTCTTAACCACTGGACTGCTGGGGAAGTCCCAGATTTCTTGATTTTAAACACTATTCTTGGGTCGTACACCATTTCTTTGAACACATCTTAGTTCCATTTTTCAGTTAAAAATTGTTCATACCCCTTGAAGTGTGTCTGGTCTTAGCCAATTTGGGTAACGGACTAAGCAGACCTGCTTTGGCTGCCTGAGCCCTACCTTAGCCTCCCTCTGCCAGCAACCAGAGACTGAGAGCCCTGAGTTTTTCTTAAGTCCTTACAGTTCTCAAGTCTTTTAAATTATCCCTCTTCTTAGATGATCACTCCTTCCATTTTCATCCTCGCCCCCACATCTCTCTCTGCTCATTCCATTTGACTAGCTTGCCATGTTCTATCAATCGTCAGGTTTTAAATTGTCCCCAATCGGCAGAACGAAGAACAGTTTGGAAATCAAGCTATAGCTTTAATATCTGTCTTAATTGGAGCCTATACAAACTGTATTTACTCTGTTTATATTCACAGTGTATTTTAAAATTTATTGGCATCAACATTAAGTATGCTTGGAAGACTTCCCTGAAGATAAATTAGAAATTTTGTATTTCTCAAACTGGGCTTCAAATTGAACATTTCAGTAATGGTAATGATTTTTACATTCCTGAAAAAGCTACTTGATTTTTTCTAAAATTTATGACTGGTGACACCCTTAGCATCAACATTTAATGGAACAGAGTTACAGCCAATTGTATCTTTAGCTGCACAACCAGGATTGGTGAGGGGAAAAGTAAAATAACTTGATCATGGCATTTGAAGTCTTCCATTAGTTGACTGAAAGCTCTATTAAATTACATTTTTAAAAACTTGAATTTATGTAAGTATAGAAATATAATTACATAACAATCCTTTGTTCATTTTAGAAAATTTAGAAAGTACAGTTAAGGGAAACACATAAACTCATGCACTCCCATCTTCACTTTCAAGCAAGGTTTCACTATTCTGCTAAGATTCTTCCTCAGCCACCTGGACAATTGATTGGCCTTGTCACAGGTATATTACACTTTCCCTGTCTTTGCTCAGATTGTTCCCGCAACATGAAAAAACCCTTTAAATCCCTTCTCTTTTTGAAATCATAATTACTATTCAGAGTCTAACTCAAATGCTACCTTCTTTATCAAAATTACTCATGTCATTTCAGAAGAACCCAATTCTTCCTTCCTCCCCTGTAAACAATCAACTTAGCTCATCCCTCAGACTTTTGAATCTCCTGTGAATTGATAGTTGGACCTTGTGGTTTGAGAAGATTTAGGTTAGATTTATTTTATTTTTTGATGGGGCTATTTGGATCAGGAGGCCCATGTTATCATTTTCTTTCTCTTTTTATAATTTAGCTGTAATTGATTCTCAATGCCTAGATCCATTAATAATTAGACGATGTCAAATGATATTCTAATTCAGTTTTCCTTCTGTATTATTAGTTGGAATATTTTTATTAAGGAAAACTTTCCTCTTACTTATCATTTGGTTACTACATGTTAAAGTTTGATAGGAAAAGCAGAATAGATGCCTGATTTTTACTTCCCTCTTTACTTGCCAGTTGTCAAATAATTTGATTCACTAGCATCCTCTGAAGATGACTCTCAATTTTAAAAGATCATTCAGTGTTAAAATTCTATCTAGATGATCTGTACTATCAGATAAAATGAGAGAAGGTATCTAAAAAGAGACTCCTAACAGCAAACCATTGTATTTTCCATAAACAAATGTTCTATCCTTGTTTTATTCTTCTTTTTCAGAGAACAATAATTTTAAATCTTTTACATGTCTCTACTTATTGCACCTTGGAAATATCACCCAGTCTCATTATTTTAAATACAATTTATGTGTCAATAATTCCCAAATTCCTGGATTTGGATCCTGTCTGGATCTTTTCCTCAAATTCCTGTTTCATGTACCCAAATATTTACTTGGCTCTTGGCATCTCTACTTAGATGTCTGTTATCTCCTACTCAACATTTCCAAAACTCAACTCCTGATATTCCCCTATCCCTAAACCTTCTATGCTCAGTTTTTTCCATTTACTAGTGGCAACTCCTTTCCTTCAGTTGATCAGGCAAAAAATTCAGAGTCAAGTATAAGTCCCCTCCAACTTTTATATCCCCTGTTGGCCATTGATTAAAAATACATCCAGAATATAAATATTTCTCACTTTCTTCACCACTGCCATCTTGGTTCAATCACCATCATCTCTTATTTGAATTATTATAATAGACTCCAAAGTATTCTACCTACTTTTGTTCTTAACTCCTACAGTCTAATGCAAGATGTTGAATCACGTCACACTTACACGAAAAGCTCTGTATTACCTTCTCATCTCACTCAGGGTAGAATCCAAAGTCCTTGCAGTGGTTAATAATCTCATCTCCTACTATTACAACCACATTAAGCTCCTTATTTTTCCTTTAGCAGACAAACCGCCACCTTCTCGGGGCCTTTACATTTTTTATTGCTTCTGCCAGGAAGGCCCTTCTTCAGATTTTATATGTGTTTTACTTTTACCTCCTTCATTCAAGTGTTAACTTTTTAGTGTCTCCTTCACTTGTAATATCACCTTCAGTTGTCATCTTCTAAAAAAGATTTATTTACTTATATTGTTCATATTCTGTTTCCCTCATTAGAGCATAAGATTCAAGAGGGAAGGAGATTTTGTTTTGTTCACTATTTTACCCCTTTCTCTTAGAAGAGTGTCTGCCAGTAGCTAATAGTTATTTGTAGATTTAACACATTAATTCTGAGCTTGTTACTTCTTATGATCTTTCATTTCTTATTTTCTATTTTTCAGTTTTAGAATGTTCATTTGGCCAGTTTTTATAAATTATAATCCTCTTTTAAAATTCTTTCTCTTTTCTTCTACTTTGTCCAACTTTTTTGTAACTTTCTTAAGCGTATGGATCATAGTTACTTAAAAGTCCCTGTTGAATAACTCTAATATCTGAATCATCTGTAGGTCTATTTCTATTGCCTATTTTCTTCTTTTTTTTTTTTTTTTTAACTTTCAATCATTTGATTCTGTGGGTTTTGCTTTTGTTTTTGCATATCTCATAACTTTTGGCTTGATGGATGAAACATTTTAGGGACTCTCTTGATGGACATTTCTCTAAAGCGTGTTAAGGTTTTTCATCTGGTACACAGATGGCTGGCAGATGACTACAGTCCTGGTCAGACTTAGTTTTAGGCTTTGTCAAGATAGGTCTATTTAAATTTTGCCCTTACATGTAGTACATAGTCCTCACTTCTAGAATATGGCACTTAATCCTAGGATGGAACCCTTCTGAGGTGAAAGCTGAGAAATACTAAAACTTTTGCAAATGCTTCTTTAATCCATAGGGATTAAACTTTAATTTTTGTTTTCTTGGTGTGGCTGCTGAGTTTCCTTCTTAAGCCTCCCATTTGCTGTTTTATTCTGGGTTATTTGGACTCTCACTCTATAAATAATATAATATAATTTACATATTATGTATATATATTTATAACATATATTATTTTTATATATTTATGTAGTTTAGGAATCAGTCAGCAGTTGGGAAAGGGAGATTTGAATGTAGATTTTTGGGTTTCTTCTTTGAACTTCCTCACTCTCCAGGCTTTTCCTCTTCAAATGCTAATTCTTTGGGCAGCACTGAACCCATCTTCTATTTTTCAGTTATCTTCTGTTCTTTTACTTTGTTTCCGGTCTTTGCTTATGCTAATGAAATACTGTTTTCATTTCAATAACCAGCATAGTAAATTTTATAAGTGGTAGGGTATTTACTCTCATCTCTTTTTCAAAAAGTTTCTTAGAAGTTACTACATATTTATTTTTTCCATATGTATTTAAAAATAATCTCTCCAGTTTCTTTTTAAATTTTTGAATTCTTCACGCAATCACAGTAAATTAAGCTTACCAATTGCTGTTTTATTTTGGGTTACTTGGACCCTCACCCTAAATATAATATATAACATAAAATGTAGTTTAAGAGTCTGTCAGCTGTTGGGAAGGGGGGATTTGAATATCAACTTTTGGGTTTTGCAAGCCAAAATTTAATGTTAATATGCATTATGTATTAAGAATGGCTACTGAGGGCGGCGACTGCGGTGGAGGCTGCAGCCTCAGGCTCTGGAGAACCCCAGGAAGAGGCCAAAGCCCCTGGCCCCGCCTGGGATGAGTCCCAACTACTCAGTTATACCTTCCTGACCTGGCCCATCCCGCATCTCAGTCAGAGCAACCCCGGGGCAGAGGAGCTTATTGAGAATGAGGAGCCTGTGGTGCTGGCAGACACAAATCTTGTGTATCCTGCCCTAAAATGGGGCCTTGAATAACTGCAAGAAAATAATGACAACAGAGACTTCTCTGTGTACAGTGCCAGCACCCACAAGTTCTTGCACTATGATGAAAAGAAGATGGCTAATTTCCAGAACTTTAAGCTGAGGTCCGATAGGGAAGAAATGAAATTTCATGAGTTTGTTGAGCAACGGCAGAATATACAGCAGTGAGGAGGTGAAGAGAGGTCGTATCTGCAGCAAACACTCAATGACACTGTGAGCAGGAAGACTGTCATGGACTTCTTGGGTTTCGACTGGAACTGGATTAATAAGCAACAGGGAAAGCGTGGCTGGGGGCAGCTGACCTGTAACCTGCTGCTTATTGGCATGGAAGGAAATGTGACACCTGCTCACTATGATGAGCAACAGAACTTCTTTGCTCAGATAAAAGGCTACAAGCAATGCATTTGGTTCCCTCCGGGTCAGTTTGAGTGCCTCTACGCATATCCTGTTCATCATCCATGTGACAGACAGAGCCAGGTGGACTTTGACAATCCTGACTACAAGAGGTTCCCCAATTTCCAGAATGTGGTTGGTTACGAAAGAGTGGTTGGCCCTGGTGATGTTCTTTACATCTCAATGTACTGGTGGCATCACACAGAGTCATTACTAAATGGGGGCATTACCATCACTGTGTACTTCTGGTATAAGGGGGCCCCCATCCCTAAGAGAACTGAATATCCTCTCAAAGCCCATCAGAAAGTGGCCATAATGAGAAACATTGAGAAGATGCTTGGAGAGGCCTTGGAGACTGTTCCCGGGACTCCCCTGGTGGCGCAGTGGTTGAGAGTTCACCTGCCAATGCACAGGGGACACGGGTTCGAGCCCTGGTCTGGGAGGATCCCACATGCCACGGAGCAGCTGGGCCTGTGCGCCACAGCTGTTGAGCCTGAGCTCTGGAGCCCGCAAGCCACAGTTGCTGGGCCCACGTGCCACAACTACTGAAGCCCATGTACCCTAGAGCCTGCATGCTTCAACTACGGAGCCCACGTGCCACAACTACTGAGCATGCATGCTGCAATTACTGAAGCCTGGGCACATGGAGCCCGTGGTCTGCAGCAGGGAAGGCCACCGCAATGAGAGGCCCGCACACCGTGGTGAGGAGTGGCCCCCACTCGCTGCAACTAGAGGGGGCCTGCGCACAGCAACGAAGACCCAATGCAGCCTAGATAAATAAATAAATACACATGTTAATTTTCTCCTTTAATATGTAAATTCAAGAGATTTTGACTTAACTATCAAAACAATTCATATATCCAAAATTTATAAAATTATGTTACCTTAATGAAAAAAATGTGTTTTTTAATATGCTTTTTCAAATGGGCTCATACTGTGTTTAATATTTTTATAACCTATAATACTTTTCCACTTAACATTTTAATGTAGGTATATTTCTTGTTTATAAATACAGTCCTGCATTACAGGTGACTACATAGTATAGTATTACATGTATAGATACCATAATGTGTCATGTTGGAAATTTAAGTTATGTGAGTTTCTAACTATTAAACACTTTTTTAAAGACATTATTCAAGGATGTTTTGACTAATTTTGCAACCTGAAATTTACAAAGTATTTTACTGATTTAGAGAGAAAAGATTATTCACAGTTACACAAATATTTAATTTCTTACTTTTCTTTCTCAATCATAGCATATGCAATTTTATTGTCAATATTTCAAAACGTTGCAAATTTCCTACACATCCCTAATTCATGATAGTCCATTTAAGAATTAGTAGGCACGCATGGCTACTTTTTTCCTGAGAAAATTTTATAATTATACATGTTGGTTCGGCTTGAAATGATAGAATTTCCATGTATTCTTGTTCTTAACAGAAGAAGAGAATTGAGGGGCAGTCAGAGAGGAAGAATAAGAGGGGCTGTGGAAAACACCCTTTATGTAAAGTAAAGTAAAATGGGGTGAGGTCACCATCAAAGAATCTTTCCTCCTTAAGAGAGTTCATCCTCTTAGAAGCTGTTTGTACCTCAGGTTATCATCTCTATCTTTCACTTGTCCAAATCTTTTTATAGAAGGTCATTTCTAGAATACCTTAAGTTAGGTAGTTAAATAGTATGGAACTTTCTGGAAGAAATATGTATAACTTCTGAGATAAACTGAAGATAACAATTGGTCAGTGAGCACCAGGATTGTAAAAACAGACTATGTCACTAAAATCATATGCTTTTGAAAAATATTTCAATCTTTCTCTACATTGTGGAAAGTGTATAGCCTTTGAAATCAGAGAGACCTAGATTCATTGTCACAGATCTGCAGTTACAACACTTAAACTCCTTGAGGTTCAGTTGCTGGAATTTTAAGATGAAGGTAATAATACTTACCTTGCAAAAGGAACGTGGAAACTAGAAAAAAAACATATGAAAAATTCTTTGTATAGTATGGGGCACTCTGTAGGTACTCTGTAAATGGTAATCAATTACTGTGATAGCATTTTTGCTGGTAATAATAACAAGATATTTTTAATATGTATAGTTTACAGACTAGAAAATGTTCAGACTTTTAACTTTTTAAGTATTTATATTACTCATCTAGCTACTATTTGCTTATACTCATTAGTATTCGTCCTGGAGACTGTCCTGGCATAGTAGATTATTGATGACAGTGCTTCCTGTTCTACTTTTTGTCTGGGAGCAAGATTAATTTATATGCTGATTAATTTGGGGGGCTGCTCACCTTACTCCTCTGCCTTTGTCATAGATCTCATTTGTTTGTAATCAATTTTTCTTAACCTTTATATACCCAAGGAGATGGCACATGAATACATTACCTACTTGCTTCATACTTTCATTCATAAGGCAAACAGCTAATGGATAGAATGTTAAAAAAAAAAAAGATAAATTATGACTTCTTTTGGTATCAAAACAGTTTCTTTCAAACTTGGAAAGATTAGTTTTGTGAAAATTCTTACCACTGATATCATGTGTATATAAATGAAAATATGGATACAATGTATATTCATGGGTCATTAAATAAGTATGTATGAAACTAGGAGGAAGCATAGCATAAAAAGTATTTTTCCCTGAATAAATTGTATATATAAATTTAAGGTAAAGAGAGGTCCTCTCAGAATGAATGTATATTTTTTTCTAGCTCAGACCTACTACTTAGCTGTCTAAGTTCTGGAATGCATTCCTATCATGATACCTTTCAACCCTGAAATCTATGATTGTAACACTGTTGAAATTATTTTTTAAAGAGTAATCTTATTATATGAGTTAACAAACAGTTGCCCTTGAGTGGTAGGGCAAGGGTGTGGTATTACAATAACTGATATCTTGAGAGGCTAACATATTTCATAGTGGGAATGTCTGTAGCTCAATACTGACCATGATTCTGAGCTTTTAAAATGACATTAGAACATCACAATTTTTTCTAAGTCATCCAGTTGTCCAGTGAATAATTATCAACCATTCTCAGAATTAGTGTATTTCTCCCTATTTTTGTCACTAAAGTTTTATTACTAGATGCAATGACAAAAGACCATTCAGGGAAGTGGAAGAGTTATCTGATGGTAATTAAGAAGAAAGAATAAGAGTAAGGAAAGTAAGAAGGAAGAGAGGGAGGGAGAAAGACAAAGACGAAGGAAGGGAGGGAGGGAGGGAGGGAGGAAGGAAAAAAGTAAAAAATGGAAAGAGGTAAAAAAAAAGAATAAAGGAAGGAAAAATATTAACAACCATTCTTTACTATGTCTCAGTCTAAGGGTTAACACCTGACATTGGATCCTCACAGCATTCTGAGTTAGGAATTTCCACCATTTTATAGATGCATACCTGTGTGGTGCCCATAGAAGGAATGTTTGATTCCAAGGGGTCACAGATACACTGAGCATGAAGTTATGCCAAAGCCTTCACACCTTGTTTCTTCACTGGTTTGTGTTTTGGGCTTTATTTCCTGTCTTTGCTGGTTAACCATCATGTGCACACTCTGTGGTCTAATTTTAGCCACAAGGGTTTAATGTTACTGTTAACTACAGACAGCTAGGCAATTAGGTAATTTTGTTTCTCTTGTGGCAGCCTGTCAGGGTAGTGCTGATAAAACCACTCTAGCTGGAGGTCACTCACTCACCAAGGGCTCCAATCATTTATCTTGTTGTGTACAAGCTACTTTAACTGAAAACACAAAAACAAAGAACCAGAGTACCATTGTGTGTGAGACTCTGGCTCAGGACCTAGACTGACTGGGTTTGAATCTCAATTCTGCTACTTTTACTAGATGGGATATCCTTTGGGAAATGGCTTAACCTTTCTATACCTCAGGTTTTCTCTTCTCTAAAATGAGAATCGTAATAATATTTATATCACAGAGTGCTTCTAAGTATTCAAGGAGTTAATATGTAAAAATGTCCAGGCACATAACAAATGGTTTATAATTATTGCTGTTATTATTGCTTTTATTATTATCCATGAAGTTAATTCTAGCTTTGAATTCAGTAATTTTAGATGATGTCCCATCCATACACTTGCTACTGCCTTCCTGAACCTTCCCTGAATTCTAAGCACATCCACCCCCTTGTTCTTGCAGGAGGTCACTGTCTTTGTGTGTTGCTGCTCCTTATGCTGGGAATTAATTCCTAAATCATATTTGTCTCAGTAGACGTCTTCTCCATATAGTTAGCTATGTCCTCCACCCCACCCCAAAGAAGGCAGATTAGTCACTCCTATACATCCCTATCATGACTCATCGTTGTATACATTGTAAATACTGTCAACATCCCTCCGACACTGGCCCCTTCTCATATATGCATCTGAAAGCTCTTTGAGGACAGGAACTACATCTGGCTCTTTCTGCCTTCTGGGCACATATCACAGTGCTTGGTACACAGAGGGCTGGCAGTAAATGTCAAAAGAGTAAATGAGCTTACCGCTTGGAGGGCAGCAATCCAGGAGAGATAAAGTGAATAAAGCCTAAGTACCCAGGGAAAGTAGGTATGCAGCCATGGCAAAGGTTCATGAGAATAGTTATTGGCCTATTCAGCTATCTGTCATCTAGCTATCTGATAAAATTAAAACTTTTTAAGTGCCTTATCCAAAATAAACTAGTAGGCACTTTACATTTGACATCTCATTTAATATTCACAACAAGTTCATGCAATATATACTATTATTAGTCCCATTTTATTGATGAAGAAAGAGGCTCAGAGAATTAAGTAACACAGCTATGACTTGCTAAAGCTAGGATTAGAGCCCCAGTCTCTGTAACTTCAAACTCTATGCTCCATGTTCTAAATTGATCCTATATACATACTGCCTTTCAAATTGATAGATAGAGATTGTTTTATAAAAATATTTTATCTTGTTCAAACAAAGAGTTGAAATGTCTCCCAATAGTCGACTCTCTTTTATAGCCCAGAATAGTCCATCCATCTTATTATTTCTGGGGCAGAATGCAGGAGTTTAGGTGGGAAAAGTTCAGAGAAATATGATTCTCTCTTTCCTCTCAGTTTTTAAAAAATCTTGACCACAGTTCAATATTTGCATATTGCTTTTTAATATCCTCTTTTATTAAAAAAATTTAACAGATATCTCTAAACTCAGGAAGAAAAGCACATTTAAACTTTTAAAAATTGGGACAACTCCATTTGGTTTAAAAATACCTTGAAAAACAAATTAAATTGAAGACACAAATTGACAACTGCCATCAACTCCTTTGAGAGTCATGTTGGAATGGGCAGATTGTCATCCTCTAAATCCTTAGCAGTTGGGTTAAGATGGAAGCCCTGTCTCACTTGACCACCCTTTTTTCTTTCTTTCTTTCTTCTTCTTCTTTTTAATGGCAGAGAATCAATCCAAATACTGGACAACCAGAACTGTATCTTCTAAGATACTCAGTTTGACATCTTATTCTGTGCAAATGAGTATAAGGTGGTGAACAATGTGAATGGATATCTTAGTTTGAATATTTTCCAAAAGTAGAATTTATGAGGCTATTGAAATCCTGCTAGACAGGAATTATTGCCTATGTATTTCCAAGCTGAGCAATTTGAGATAGATTAGAATGAAACCTCTGTGATCAGAGCTGCTAACAAGAAGGCTTCTTACCAATAAGCAATATATATATATATATATATATATTTTTTTTTTTTTTTTTTCGGTACTCGGGCCTCTCACTGTTGTGGCCTCTCCCGTTGCGGAGCACAGGCTCCGGACGCGCAGGCTCAGCGGCCATGGCTCACGGGCCCAGCTGCTCCGCGGCATGTGGGATCTTCCCAGACCGGGGCACGAACCCGTGTCCCCTGCATCGGCAGGTGGACTCTCAACCACTGCCCCACCAGGGAAGCCCGCAATAAGCTATATATTATGGTAGTCTTGGTGGGGAGGCTGTGGCAGCCAGTTCTTTCTGGCATAATAGGAAGTGGATCCAGCATTTTTATTCCAAGTTACCACTCCTCACCAAAGTAGGGTACCATGCAAATGCTATCAACTTTTTACTCATTTCACTTCGGAAATCAATGTTGAGAGAAAGGACTTATCTTCAACTGACAGGTAAAGAAGAGTGGGAAATAGAGGTGAAATTCAGGTCATCATGGTGAGTTAGGAATCTGGGCTTCTAGATGCCCAGTATTTATCATTTTACACCCTTCAGCATAGTCTCTGATGTGAAATGCTGATGACTTCAGCATTGGAGAATCTCTGAGCCTTCTACATAGCTTGTGAAATTACAGCTTGCTCCTCTGGGAAGTAGACAGGGGTTTCTGAGCTTGGGCATTTACCTTTTGGGATCAATAAATTTCCCCGTTCATTCCTCTCTTTATTGAAGAAAGATCTTGCAAGAGATCATGGCAATATTCTCCAGTTATATTTCTCTCACAATTCATGAAGAACAAAAAAACAAAAAAACAATTAAAAAACCCCTACATTTAGCCTATAGAAAAATCATTTCATTAAAACCCTCTTTTGAGATATCCTATTTCTCATCTTCAAATGTAAGATATTTCTTAATATATGAGCACTCACTGTTTTCTCAGTTTTCTGTGAAATTATTCATCTATATATTACTACACTCTCATACAATCTTATGTTTGTTTTTGGTAGTGATGGTTTATTGCTTTTGCTTTTTTTTTTCATTTCTTCTTTTGTTTTAATTTCAATGTTTAGCTTTGCTTTACTTGCTGATGTTAGTGACATATTCTATGATTTCAGGTATAGTACACTGAGCTTTACTGAAAACAACTCCATATCAAACTGACCCTCTTAGAGAAGGTAAGCACAACTCATGGGTTTAATCATTGCATTCCATAAAAGGAGATGTCACTTAACCAGCTTTCCTCTCAGTGCCAAGAAATCAGCTCGAAGTATTTCTATTCAGATAAGTGAACGTGCTTGTCATAGCTTACTTATGCCTGTTAAATCTTTCTATGAAATATTTTACAGGAAAATATGTAAATATTTTGACTGCTTATGCCATTCTTTAAAGGCTGCTTTGCAGATTACACATGAATCTCTATATGAAACAGGAAGGAAAACCAAGCAGAAATTTCTTAATGTAGCATTTTTCATTAATGAAGACAGAAAGACTAAAGGAAAAAATTTTTTTAAATGGAGTCTTAATGTAAATAGCCAAGAAGAGTAATATATACTCTATGAATTGGCCCCAAAGTGATACCAGCGTGATGGAAATACATTATGAGTTTCCAGGACAGCATGTCCTCTTACCTTTTCTTGCTGACAGCAGATAAGTAAACCAGGGCTTAGGAGTATAGTATTTGCCAAAAATACATTAGCACAGACTTTGTATGTAGCAAGAGTTTTATGAGTTTGCTACATCTTACATGAACAAAGGTCTATAAACCAGCCTTTAATCTTAGAAACACATGTTCTTTACAGCCTATAGTTAACAAATGTGATATATTATGAACATAGATAGGGTAGAGAAAAGTAAGGGAATTTTTCCCAGGCAGTTCTCTTTAAATGTAGAAAGTCTTTGTTTCATTTCAGTTATTTAATTTTTGCTTTTTTTCATGATTATTTTTGAAAGAATAAGACAATGTTGATGAAACTTGAAGATCAACACCATGGAATAATTGTGCTGTTTCCACCATCTGAGATGACATGGTTGTAGATGTTTTTAATTGTCAAATGACCATATTTTCCATTTTTTTCAATGGAACACATTTTATTTAATTTTGGAGGTCATATGTGTAAATTTATGACTTGACTGAGGAAAGTATTAGGAAAGCTAATACTTCCTCATGACTGTGGCGCTGAGTAAAACATCATTCAGAGTCCCTGGTTTGAAGCAACAAAAACCATCTCTGGCCTTAGCCAAAAGGAGATGCATTGGACAAATAGCAGGGATGCCCATAATTGACAATTGGCTGGTAGCCTTAGGCTTAGAAAATGGAGCTTTGCAGGCCAGGCTGCAGGAAACATAGTCAAAGTCATACCACAGCAACTGTATGATTCATGGGTTCTTGTGGTGGTTGGAATCATCTGTTTTCTCCTACATTTCCTCATTTTTTGCACTATCCATCCAAGATTTAGAGTTCAAGAACAAAGGCCAGATCAACAAAGCCTAACTCATTGGCTTCTTCTGTGGTACAGCCAGGAGTGGTAGAGGAAGGTCCCAGCTACTGTGGTTTGAGAGAGGAACAGCCATAGGAAGCAAGCACTGGGAATTGTCTTCCAACTATGTTGGCACGCAGTGAGGAACTGATAAAAATAGTGGGAAGTGGATTATGGTCAGCTGAAGAATGACAAATGTCTAAATAAATATTGGCTTTGAAGTCATGATTGGTTCTTAGATTGGACTTTTTTATCATTGAATACTGTGAGACCTTGGATAAGTCCCTTTTGCTGCCTGTTCCTCAGTCTTTAAAATGGCAAGTTTGATTTAGAGCAAGATTTGTCTTTATGCTAATTTCCGTAGCAGACGTCATTAATCAATCACTGTATTCTTTTCTCCTGAGACCAGACATGACCTCAGAATCCTTCTCAATACAGTGTTTTGGCAGCAACTACTAAATTGAGTCAACAAATGTGATAAACCTTTCAAATATCTCTGAACTAGAGGTTAATTACATTTTCTTAAAGTGTTAATGTTCTTTGAAGTTCCGGGACTGAAAAGTATTGTTAGTGGAATTATTTTAGAAAATTAGAAAGAACCTAGACCAGATGGGAATAGACTCATAAAGCAGCAAATCCAGTAAAATCTGATTGAAGTGAAAGAAAATATTTTCAAATTTGACTGGCTTTCATTATGAATGTTGAGATGTAGAAGGATCTCTTTGTTTCATTGTAGAATGTGCTGATCACCCTCTGTCATCAATCCAAGAAAGTCCTGAGCTCATAAAGACTATTCTTTGAACAACAGAAAAACATGATATCAGTCTGAGGTTTAAAACTGTAAATTATATTATAGAGGGTAAATGAATATAACATATTATTAATGGTAAAGAAATTACCATTAACCACGAATTATTTTGTTAACGGTAAAGGAACTACTATTTAAGTAGTCTTTTAAAATTTATAGAATATAGGATCCTAAATGGGTCAAAAATCTAAATTCATTAGGGTATGTTACTAAACCTAACAGCAGTTTCAGCTGTTGTGACCAAATAAACATATTTCTTTAGTACTGTTTTGTTTTTCTATTTTATTAGTGAGACTTTGTATTTAGATCTCTCTTTAACATCTCAAGCCTAAACTAGATGGATTCACAATGTAGGGCAAGTGACACAAGATGGAAAGACTACAGTCCAGGAGTTGCTAGGCTCCAACTAGCTAACAGCATCTTTTCTCTACCCGCGAGATTTCCATTGTCTTCCATTGGGCTATGTTTGTACTCAACACATCAAAGTTTGTTTTTGGAACGATAATGACTTGTTAAATGTCCTTGAATCACGGCAGGAAAATATCTTTCTAATTCTAGAGTAATTTCCAGTACCAAGAAACCACAAAAAGTCTTCTAAAACAACTTTTGAGCACTGGCTTTCTGTAGGGTACCTAGAACGAGGTCAGTTTCACAAGCCATCCTTCCTCTGTTGTTCCTATGGTAGATTGCCAAAGGACCCCAAATTTTTCTCCTTCTTGTATGCATGCCTTTAACAATTCAATTGTTATCAAGAGAGGTGGAGTCTGTTTCTCTACCCCTTGCTTCTGGGTTGGCCACATGTCTTGCTTTGGCCAAAGGGTTCTTAGCAAATGTGATGCAAGCAGAGTCTTGAAAAGTGCTTTCACTTTGGAGTTTATCTGCTTGCTATTTTGGGGAGCACTGAGCCCACCACCACATGAATTAGCTTGTGTTAGCCTTTTGGATGATGAAAGATACATGACCAAGTTATCTCCATCACTGTAGTTAACATGGATTCAATCATCAGTCATGTCAGTGAGGCCATCCAACAGCATTCAGCCCCATCTGAACTGGCCCACTATGAATTGCCCAATTAACTCTCAGAATCATGACAGATAACAAATCTTTGTTGTTTTAAGACATTAAGTCTTGGGCTGGATTTTTAAAGGCAAATTTTGTCCCAGTAGTTGCATCACCGTTCACCCGGTATTGGTTTGCTTACCCTCAGAGGGTAATCTATAGAAACTCCTCAGATTTACCCCACTCATTGTCAATGAATAGAATGAACCTTTAGATTCACTGGGAAAGACTACTAACACCCTTTCCATGGTTGTTAAAATAAAACTGACTTTGGACTTTTTGGTTTTCATTATTTTAGATTCAGGAATTATTTTTTTTTAATGAAAACATCAGATGTTGACATTCTTTTTTTAGATCTAGCAATGATACAGGTGTTAAACACTTGACATATATCGTGAAAACTTCATAATATCAGTGAATTTCAAACTTGCAAAAGAAATAATTTCTTAACTGTTCAGGGTTAATCTGCCACATGGATTTGATATGGCATTGAAGAGTAAAAAAATGCAAAAGAGACCAAAATTGTCTAAGAGAGGGAAGGAACCTCATAACATTTAAGCTACACAATATCTTCCTGATGGGAGCTAAAGGTCAATTTACTTTTAGAATTTATAAAGTTCTTTGTTTGACACATTTTGCTCTAAATCCTACCATTCTCAGCTGTATCTTATACTACATCCCAGGGCCAATAGATTCATGTCTTCTCTCCTCCACCTTCAGGCTATTTCTACCAACTCATCATCTGTTTTCCCTGGGAATTGTCCTCACATACAGAGTTCTCTCCAGAATTTTCATCTGTTTGACTGGGTTACCTGGTCCCCTTTCAAAGTTAGTTAGTTTATATATGTACATACACATGCGTGTATTTATGTCATACTTCTCTGCTGTTTCTCCTTTGTGCCTTCGAAAGGGTTTTCTGGTGGAAAATTGGCCAGAGACATGTTTGGGAAGAATGGCAAAGCATGGTAATCTATGGTCAGAAAGATTGTGCCTAATTATATATCATATCTGTACTTATAAAAAATTCTTTTTTGTTTTTATCATCATATTTCAGTAATGTCATAGTGCTTTGGGCTACTCAAATGTGCTATTTATTCAGTTCTGGAGTTCTTTGGTCTAGTATTGTGATGTCAATTATTTCAATTTTCACACCTTAGGAACTGTGGAGAAGTTGACAGAAAGTGCTAGTTTCATGACTAGGCATAAAGCAGTACTGGTGTTGCATTCTTTAGAAGCAAATATCCAGATTCAACATAGAACCACAGTGTTCCCTGCAAGGGTGGGAATAGGGTCACAATGGCTCCTATGGCAGCTGGTTTTGAATAATCACTGGTAAGAATTCTCCATAGATTGAAAAATTTAAACTATCAAGAATAAGACTAAGGCAAATGTCTCATCATTTTTAGTTCAACACCCCTTGGATATGATACATAACATGCAGTGTTTTCTTTAGAAGTCAATAAACTCTGTGAATCCCTTTATTCTGGGCAATTCAGTTCAAATTCTCTCCAAACTTTTCCTTCCAAAATAAGTGTATCTAGCATTTACTGAAAGTGCTACTGGCTAACTCCGGGCAATGTCTTATGAAATCCATTGACTTCTGAAATAGAGGTGGCAGGAAACAGAGATGTCTCAAGGGAATATATTGTCTTAACTCTTTCTCAGTTGGGACTGCCTGTATCAATAGGGGAAAGGAGTAAGAGAAGGATATTCTGTTTTAACTGTGGATAAAGCAAATTTTGACCTGTAATTAGTAACTTACAGGTTAAAATTCCTGTAAAATTCCAACTTCCCTTCTGCTTCTCAGAGGGAAGGCATCTGGAACTTTGGAATGAGAGAGATTCCAGCTGACTATAATGAGCTGATAGGAAGTGTGAGAAGAATAACTCTTTTCTGCCCATTGCTAAGAAGACACTCCAAACCTGGGTTCTAGTGATGAATGCTCTCTTTTCAGTGTCCAGTAAAAACTGGTTAAAGAATCAAACAAGAGTCTTGACTGTGCCTGGTGTGGTAGCTCAGAATCAATTTCTCCTCTTCCCTAATTCTTTCACCAGTCAATGGGAACAGCCTTGGATTTCAACATGATTTGTAACCTTCAGTGGGATGTTTGCTTATAGGTATCCCTAACTGTATACAGTCACAATCAGACTTATGTTATCATTAAGCCTCTCCAGTGTTTGTGTGGGAATTATGAGGACATGAGCTGCCCTCAAGGAACCTTCCAGCCAGGGCCAAAGTTTAGAATTACCTCCTCCCCACCGAACTTTCTTATAGGCAATCATTCTATTTCAGTAACTCCTAAAATTATAACAATACCAAAAGTGTATTGGTGATTCCATTTACTTTTTTCCACATGTATTTACTGAGTATCTTGTGTAGTATATGCAAAGCACTGTGCTGGTGCAGCTGAGGGTTCGAAAGGAATAAGACCAAAGCTTTAACCTTAAAGTGGAATCAGGTGAAGATATGGAGTAGCACCATCTTTTAGCTCTCCAGGAGGGTCTAGTTATTGATTCAGTGGGAATATGGTATTTGCTAACCTTGAGGATCCAAACTAACTCATCTTAAGTATAGACCACTTCTCAGTCTTGCCTGTTGGCATGATGCATTCATTCAAAACACAGTTGTTTTCTTGAGCATCTGTCATCATTCATTCAGTTATTTGTTCATTTAAGAAAGTTTATTGGGTGTCTATTATGTGCCAGACATTGTACTAGTCTCTGGGGAGAGAACAATGAGCAAAATGGAGAAAAATCCCTGCCCTATGGAGTTTTCATAACAGTGAGAGAAGACAGATGATAAAATGAAGAAGTTAAAATACATTAAGTTAAATGAAAAAAAAAAACTATGGAGAAAAATAAGGCAAGAAAGTGGGTTATTTGTGTGTGTGTGTGTGTGTGTGTGTGTGTGTGTGTGTTAGGAGCAGCAGTTTGAAATAGAATAGTGATAGACAGTTGTGTTAGATTTTGGAGAAAGAGTAATAAATGAGACACGTGCTCATAGATCTTAGACTGGTGGAGGCAAAAGATGATTATACAGGTAATTATATTAAATTGTGATGTTAGGATAAGAGGTATATGTAATGCTATGGGTGAGGACACAGGAAAAGGAGACTTTGAATAGTCTAGGGGGATCAGGAATGGTTTCATGGGTGAATTGACATTAACACTGAAACCAAAATATAATGTAAGCCAGAGGAGAAATGAAGTGGATTGAGGGTCAGCACAGGAAAAAATAAGTTCAAAGATTCAGAAGGAAGTGAGAACATGGTACATTCAAGGAAGTGAAAGTTTAAAATGGCTAAAGTATGGATTGGAAGAAGGAGAGTAATGTGAAATGAGTCTCCAGAGTAAGCACTAGTAATGTCACAAGAGCACTGAATGCCATGTTAAGAAATATGGACTTTATCCTAACAACAAACAGAAACCATTAAAAGAATTTAAAGCATTGGAAAAGACTTGAGGTTGATCCCCAGGGGCCTGAAGGGAGGCTGGATGGAGCTCTGTTCATTCAGAATCTTGATCCTGAATGGCCCCTTAACTCTGTTCTTTGATTCAACTAATTACCTTGCCTTTCCTAATAATAAGGTGCATTTATTTGTGACTCACCCACTCACTCATTCATTTACTCTCCAACAGATATATAATATTGGTAACATATTCTGGTCATGTCCAAATAAATCCTTTTAATTCAAATATCTGATAAGATTTGTTTCTCTTAGAACCCAAATAATTAGAGGCCAGCTAAAAATTCTGGGTAAACAGTACCAAGTTCAAGACTGCAATTTTGATTTTAATTTTAACTCATTTGAGCTTTTATTGCACTTGAACTGCTTTGATTGACATTTACAAAATACAACAAGAAGTTAATTATTTCATAACTAACTCCCTCAGCATAATATATGTTGTTATCCAAAAATATAATATACGTGTGTCATTCTCAAGAACATTCCATAACATAGACATGAACTTTTATAGTTGGAAAGGTCCACAGGGATCAAAATTATTATACAAATGAGGAAACTGCCACCTTCAGAGAGAATATCACTTAATTTATATTATATACAAGCCTTACTTATAGTATTATTACTTTTACTTTATATATTTTATGTTTTATGTGTTTTAATAAATTGTTTTTTTAAATTGTTAATTCATAAATATGGTGTAAAAATCCAAAAGTTGTAAAAGGGTCTACAGTTAAGTCTCTCTTCAACCTCTTTTGCTAGGCCACACTGTTTCCCTCCCCTGATGCTATTTTTATGTAATCTGTCAAGATACATCTTACATATATGCAAATATATATTACATATGTGTGTACACATTGTGAGACATAAATGTTAGCATTATCTACATATTTTACCTTGCCTTGCTTTATCATTGAACAATATATTTTTGAGATTATTTCGTATGGATATATATAGAGAGAAATGCCTCATTCTTTTTATTAGCCATATAATATTCCATTGCATGGATGTGCCCTCATTAAATTAATTAATTCACTGTCTAAGGGATTTTATTTTTTTCCAGATATTTTCATGATAAAAATATTTCAATAAATATAATTTATACAATATCATTTTTACCATGTAGGATTCTATCTAAAGGATATTCCTAAACATTGAAGTACTGATTTAAAGAGTATGTAAATCTTGAAATTTTTAATAAATATTGACAAGTTATCTATACAATGCTATATATTTCCATTAACAGTTAATAAGAGTACTGTTTTTCCCATGCTCTTTTCAACACAATGTCTTACTGAACTTTTTGATTTTTGCCAAAGATCAAAATGGTAATTCATTATTATTTTAATTTACACTTCTCTTTTTAAGGGTAAAGATGAGCATTTTTTCATGTTTAAGATTTATTCATTTATCATTTTCTGTGAACTCTTAATAGCATTTGATTACTTTTTCCATTGTTATTATGTTTTATATTGATTTGTAGATATTACTTACATATAAATAATTGAAACTTTTGTGATATGAGTTGCAATTTTTTCCCAGTTTGCAGTTTACTGTCTAATTTTGTTTAAGGTATTTGTTTTACTATGCAAATTTTTTAAAGTGTAGGTAAACTTACCACCCTTTTCTTAAATCACCTCTTAGTTTATGTATTTTACATAAAAAGGCTTTTCTCACTGAGATTATTTTTAAAAACCCTATGTTTTATTCTAGAGAATTTATGGATTAATATTTTAAATTAAAATATTTTGTATAAAGATATAATTTCTATAATAATTGATATACAAATCCAGTCTATTTTCTTCCATATTGTTCCAACATTAATTTTTAATAATCCAGTCTTTAATATATCCCTTATTTGAAGGGCCAACTTTATCTAAATTAAATTTCTAAAAATGTTTGCATCTATATTTGGACTTTCTATTATAATTCCATTGATTTGTGTGTCTGTTCATGTACCATTATTGTTCTATTTCAATTATTGTAGATCTAAAATATGTTCATGGCTGGTAGGTCTAATCCCTCATCATTGGTCTTCATTTCCAGAGTTATTTTTGACAAAATCAGTTGGTTTATTTTTTCATGTGAATTTGGAATCTATATAGCTCCAAAAACTCTTGGGAACTTTTAAGGTGATTTAATAATATATAGAGATTTATTTAAAGGGAATTAGCTTCATTTTGAAGTTGAATCTTTCTGTCCAAGAGAAGAGGATGTTTTTGCATTTTTTGAGTCTTCCTTTGTGTAAAACAGCCCATAGACTGATACTGGTCTCTAGTAAGATAAGAATAAAAATTAAAAGCAAACATTTAGAAACTTTTAGAGCAATTTGACTGTTTGTGACATCCATTGTTGTTGTGACACTCTTTTAGCATTTCATTTTTATTGTATTGTTTAAAATTATCTAACCATGATAAAGTGAAAATAAAAGATTGGCCTTTCACCAGTACAGTTTGAGAAGCATTGCTACAAAACATGATAGCAGTTTCTGTGGTTATTATTATTTTTTTTTGAGGATAGTTTAACTTGATTATGTGTGCGTATATATATATATATATATATATATATATATATATACGCACACATAGATATGCTGATACATGTTTACATAAACATAATCATATGCATGCTCCTTGTAGATTTAAAAGAAATTTTTTTTCTATTTGCCTTCCTTTTTCCCCCTTTTTTCTCCCCTATTCCACAGCATCTCTCCACCCTAAATAACCCATGTTAACAACCCATTATGTATTCTTCCATATTTTACCTAGAAAAATGTTAAATAATAGTGGGCAAAAATTTCTTCTCCCTGAACCTTAAGGAGAATACTGGTAGAGCTGCATCAGTAAATATGATCTTTATTTTGTCAGATATGCATTTTTATAATGTTAACAAGGTATTCTTCTATTCCTTTTTTATTAAATTTTTTTAAAGAATATATTTTAAGGGCTTCCCTGGTGGTGCACTGGTTGAGAGTCCACCTGCCGATGCAGGAGACACGGGTTCGTGCCCCGGTCTGGGAAGATCCCACATGCCGTGGAGCGGCTGGGCCCGTGAGCCATGGCCTCTGAGCCTGCGTGTCCGGAGCCTGTGCTCTGCAGTGGGAGAGGCCACAACAGTGAGAGGCCCGTGTACTGAAAAAAAAAAAAAAAAGCATATATTTTTTAAACATTATCAAATATATTGTTAGCATCTGTCATGATGTTTTGTGATATTCCTTTTGAGTGTATCAATCCCAGGTCGTGGATTATGGTGTATTAATCTTTTTTCCCCCAGCTTTATTGAGCTATAATTGACACATAACAATGTTTAAGTTTAAGGTATACAATGTGATGATTTGATACACATATATATTGCCAAATAAATACCACAATAAGGTTAGTTAACACAACCTTCACCTCACATAATTACCATGTTTTTGTTGTTTTTATGGTAAGAACATTTAAGATTTACTGTCTCAGCAATTTTCAAGTATATAGTATGGCATTGTTAACTACAGTCACTGTGTTGTACATTAAATCCCCAGAACTTATTCCTCTTATAACTGGAAGTTTGTACCCTTTGACCAAGATCTCATTTTCCCTGCCCCTAGCCCCGGGAATTGACCAATCTATTTTCTGTTCTTATGAGTGTGGCTTTTTTAGATTCTATATAAAAGTGATATTATACAGTATTTATCTTTCTCTGTCTGACTTATTTCATGTAACATAGTGCCCTCAAGTTTATCCAGGTCACAAAGGGCAGGATTTCCTTTTGTTTTATGGTTGAATAATATTTCATTGTGTGTGTATATAAAATATTATATATATAATATTTATATCACATATACATGTCCAAATATATTTTATATATTTTAAATTAATTTATGTATTAATGTATACATATATATAATGTATGCATATTTTCTTTATCCATTCCCCTGTCAATGTTTTGCCTTTAGCTTTGTTCTTTCTCAAGATTGTTTCAGCTATTCAGGGTCTTTTGTGGTTTTATATAAATTGTAGTATTGTTTTTTCTATATCTGTGAAAAATGCTATTGGAATTTTCATAGGGATTATTGAATCTATAGATGGCTTTGGTGTAGGTAATATGGACATTTTAACAATATTAACTCTTCTGATCCATGCTCATGGAATATCTTTCCATTTATTTGTGTTTTCTTTAATTTCTTTCATCAGTGTTTTATAGTTTTTGATATGTAGATCTTTCACCTTCTTGGTTAAACTTACTCCTAAGTATTTTCTTATTTTGATGCTATTGTAAATGAATGGTTTTCTTTATTTCTTTTTCAGATAGTTCATTGTTGGTGTGTAGAAATGATGCTGATTTTTGTATGTTGATTTTGTATTCTGCAACTTTACTGAATCTAAAACATTTTTTGAGGAATCTTTAGCATTTTCTATGTATAAGATCATTTCAACTGCAAACAGACACTTTCATTCTTCCTTTCTGATTTGGATGTCTTTCATTTCTTTTTCTTACATAATTGTTTTGGCTAGGACTTCTGGTACTAGGAGTAGTACCTTGAATAGGAGTAGGGATAGTGGGCACCCTTCTCTTGTTCCTGATCTTAGAGAAAAGGCTTTCAACCTTTCACTCTTGATATGATGCTTGTCATATATCCATTCAGTCATTCTATGCCTTTTGATTGAAGAGTTTAATCCATTTACATTTAAAGTAATTACTGATAGATAAGGACTTACTAATGCCATTTTAGTAGTTGTTCTCTGGCTGTTTTGTAATTCCTTTCTCTCATTTTTCCTCCCTTCATGTCTTTCTTTGTTAACTGATGATTTTCCTTACTGGTATGCTTTGATTCTCCTCTTTATCTTGTGTGTAACTACTATAGGGTTTTGCTTTATGGTTTACCTTACATTAAAAATCTTATAGATATGTTTATTTTAAGCTGATAATAGCTTAACATCGATTGCATACAAAAACTCTTCTCTTTTACTCTTCCCTCTCCCTTTTTTATGTTTTTAATGTTACAATTTACATCTTTTTATATTACATATCCATTAACAAATTATTGTAACTATATTTATTTTTAATACTCTATCCTTTAACCTTTATGCTACAGTTAAGTGATTAACACACCACCATATTAGAGTATTAGAATATTCTTAATTTGTCTATATACTTACTTTTAACAGTGTGTTTTATATTTTCATATGTTTTCATGTTACTAATTAGTGTCTTTCATTTCAGCTTGAACAACTCCTTTTAGCATTTCTTGTAAGGCATGTCCAGTGTTGAATTCCTTCATCTTTTGTTTGTCTGAGAAAGTCTTTATCTGTCCTTCATTTCTGAAAAACAGCTTTTCTGGTAAAGTATTCTTAGTTGGCAGTCATTTTCTTTCAGCACTTTGAAGGCATCATCACACTTTCCCCTGGCCTGCAAGGTTTCTGTTGAGGGATTTGCTGATGCACTTATGGGAGTTCTCTTGTAAAAGAAAAATATGGAATGCTTCATGAATTTCCATGTCATCCTTGTGCAGTGACCATGCTAATCTCTGTATGTTTCCCATTTTAGTTCCTTGTAGTTGTTTTGTGTGTGTGTGTGTGTGTGTGTGGTCTTGATATTAATGTTATGTTAGTTTTATTAAAAAATTGAAAATGTATCGCTTCTTTCTCTGTGTTCTGGAAATGACTTTGCCATTAATTGTTCTTTAAATAATTGGTAGAAATCTTCCTTGCAACTTTTAGTCCTGGCATGAGGGGGTGTGTTGGAGGTGGTATTGCTCTTTGACAGCTATATTTTCCCATGAAATAAGGTATAAAGTCAGTTTTGGTAATTATTTTTTCCTAGAAAATTATCTACTTTAGAGCTTATATATATGAAGTTTATAAATTAGTCCCTTTATGACTCCCTTAATTTCCTCTTCATTTGTGGTTTTCTCCCCATTACTGATTTTATGCATTTGTGTTTGCTCACTTTTTGATCAGGTTAAGCAAAGTATTTTTAAGACAAATTATTAGATATGTTATATTTTCTGTTCTTCATTTATTAATTATTGTTGTTAATGCCTTCACTTGGTTTTCTTAGTTTATTTATGTTTCTTTATTTGAAACATTCTAAGTTGGATGATTATTATATTTATTTTTATCCTATACTGTTTATAAATATGTTTTAAGGCTATGATTTTTCTTCTAATACTTCTTTAGCTATAACCCATATCATTTGATATTTACTACTTTATTATAAGTATTTTGAAATATGTCATAATTTTAATATTATCTTCTTTTTGACAGAAGAGTTGTTTAAGAAACAGTAATAAAATGTCAAGATAGTATTTTGTTATTATTATTATTGGGTTTGTAATTCATGGTTGACGAGGTTTTTTTTAATTTATTTTTATTGAAGTATAAATGACTTACATTATATTAGTTTCAGGTGTACAACATATTAATTTGATGTTTTTATACACTATAAAATGATCACCACAATAAGTCTAGTTACCATCTGTCACCATACAAAGTTTTTACAATATTATTGACTGCATTCCCTATGTTGTACACTACGCCCCCATATTTATTTTATAATGAAAGTTTGTACCTCTTAATCCCCTTCACCTATTTTGCCCATCCCCCCACCCACTTCCCCTCTGGCAAACACCCATTTGCTCTCTGTATTATGAGTCTGTTTCTGTTTTGTTGTTTATTTTGTTTTTAAAGATTCTACATATTTTGTTTTAAGATTCCATATATAAGTGAAATCACACAGTATTTGTCTTTCTCTGTCTGACTTACTTTACTTACCATAACTGTCTCAGTACTATTTCAAAAAAATTCTTTATAGGTTTTTTTATTACTCATATATAGGCAAAATTTAGGTGTGTGTGTTTGAATATTCCATGAGCACTTAAAAATGAGGCCTTAATTTTAAGAGCACATACACTTTTCACATCTGCATGTGAAGTTTGCTTTTGATCATCTGCTTTTTAACATATATTAACTCCTTGATTTATCTCAGACAAAGTGAAGTAAATTAAATATTCCTACTTCTAAGGTACTTTTGACAATTATCCTTACATTTCTTAAGTTTTTATTTTATGTATTTGGATCGTATGTTATTAGGCGAATAAATATTCCAAAGTACTTATTGGAGATTATACTCTTTATCATTTTATAGAACCTTTCTTTGACTTGTTTTTTACTGTTTACCTTGAACTATTATTAAGGGTAACCCATGCTTTTTTGGGGGGAGGAATGGTTTTTCTTTTCCAGATATGCCTTTTATTTTCAGTCATTCTGTGTTACTCTGTTTTAGGTGTCTCTCTTATAGACAGCAAAGGGCTGGCTTTTGTGTTATTTCAAAGCCAGGACTGTATTCTATGCTGGGAAGTATTTAAACTTAACTTCCCCAAGACAGAGCATTGACCGTTAGTGAGTTCTTTAAGCCATTATTCCCTCTCAGTCCAAAGATACTGGCTTAAAGAGTATCTAACCTTCACTCTATTGACACTGTTTTGGGCAAATAGTGGGAGTAGTTTTGAGTTCTCTTTCAGCCCATCTCCCTGTGCTTTAGGTTGGTATCAAGTTGAGCTTCTGGGGATTCCACTGCTGACTGGTAAATTTCATTCCTGTTGTATAAAACAAGGAGTCATTAGTTTCATCCCCTCATGGTGTGCCATCAACTTTGGAGAATTATATTCTGATGCCTTTGTTTTTCTGAAATCTGCAGCTGCAGGTACAGTTTTTTTACCTGTTTGATCTTCACTGCATTTGCAACCCTTTTTTATATATTGAGAGTTATAAATTTGTTTTAGTTTCATTAAAGATGAAATTACAATTCTATTTTTTCTTATTGTTTTTGTTTTGGATGGTTTCTTAGGGTCGATACATCATGATTTTTTACATAACACTTTAAAAACTAACATTTAAACATCACCTTTTGATAGTGTTAATCCTACTTAATTCAAATTATTATCCTATTGACACAAAGTTTATTTTCAAAAGATTTTCCTCTTGGACTCATGTATTTCTCTTTTCTCACCAAACATTAAAAAAAATAGGAAAATGTAAATTTTATATTTTTTTTTCAGTGAATTTAAGAGAACAGATTCTCTTGTAATGATTTTCTTTTATTCAAGTTTAGGTCTTCATCTTTAGATTTATCCCAATAATGACTTTAACTGATATCAACCATTGACTAAGATGTGCAGATCTCAGAGAGATTTGAAAATTACTATCTCAGGCTTCAAAGAGGAAAATAGTGTTTCTATAAAAGGACTCAATTATGTATAATATATTTAGACAGGGAGAAGTAAATAATGAGAAATGCCCATGTCACAAAGCCCTATTTTAGTGAAACAATAGCTTCTATATTAATGTATTTTTAAATCATGCTATGTGGTATAGCATATGTGTAAGTAACATAATAATGAAGGATGTCCATTGGAAACTAAAGTGGAAATTAAAACAAACCTTCATGGAGCTGCTCTTTATTTTTCAGAGAAGCTGAGAAATAATTTGAGACCTAAGAGCAGCAAGAGATGATTACCTCCTTTTGCAGGTGCACCTCAGTTTATGCCACTATTGCACATATGTTTTATAATGCCACCTCACTGACCCCAGGAACTCAAATCCAAAAGCTTTTGCAATTTTAGGATACAAAGTAAAATTCTGGTAAAATATATAGGGGAAAAACTATGGCAGAGTTTTACAAATATCTCTTAAACATTCAATTCACCTTGGAAAATCAAGCCATTTGATTTCAGTTCAAAACTTAACATGTTCTGATTGCTTTTGGAAAATGTCTTTGGATTACAAAAGGGGTTATCTATGCATTGATGACCCAATTTTTGTCTCTGTTAATATTCTAATTTCACTCATTCCTTACTGTACTAAGGAGGTAGAGAGAAACTTATCTCATAAATTATGTTATTTAAACACTCAGGCCTTTAAAAAGCCCAGCCTAAACTATATAAACAAAGCACATAGTTGATACTTGGGACCAAATATTTTACTGTACAACTGACTTAAAGTTGGATTTTTTCAAAACGTGGAAAGTGTCATTGAAACCCAAATTTGGGAGCTCACATAAATGCTATATTAAATGCTGCAAGTAGCTCTGAAAACCAAGGTGGCAAACATGAAAAGCAGTCAGTCCACTCATAATTACTATGCCACTTGAATTCTAGTAATTTATGGGGAAGGAAAACAAATCTAGTTACTCATCCTCTTCGTGAATGAAATGTGCTCTGCACTACAAATGCAAATTATTATCCTTCATCTAAATCATTGACTTAATGATATTCTATTTCCAATCTCACCCTCATGTCACTGAGAATGAGCAGGCTTAATCTAATGATTAAAAAGTATTCTCTCTTATGTTTGAACTGGAGTTTATTTCAGAGTTTTGTGCTTTAAAATAATATAAAATACGGGTTTTATGTTTTTATATCTCTGTAAGAGAATATTAAAAAATAAACATTTCTATACTTTCTCCTAAAGAGGAATGATGTAAATATATATTAGTTCCTGCCCAGAGAGCTCAAAATCTAATTCAGAGAGCCAAGCTATAAATACACAGGAGAGCAGTAAAAATTCAAAATGATAAGATAAGCTCAAGGCAGTATATTAAAACCTCCTTTTTGTGGAAAATTTGGGAAATAATCTCCTAAATATTATAAGTGATTTTTATTATTTTGAGTAGTGAAGTATTCTTAATTTTATAATAGTTTGATGGCATTCTAGCTGAAGTGTTATACACATACCTCTCCCTTACTTTGTAACCATAACAATGACCATAAGTTACATTTTCCTTGGTGATTCAAAATTGTGGTTGTAAATGTCAATGTTATAAAACAGGGACTGGTATGTCCTTTATCTTTAGTAACTCCTAATGACAATATTTTAGTGGTTGTGTCTCTTTTTGTTGTTGCAGTTTTTCTGTCTCCTGATGTGCTCCTTGAGTATTTTCTACTTGTTCTTCTTTGGACTAGGAAATAAGGTGTGGTGTGGGAGTGGGTGTTTATATATAAATGTGTGAGTCTATCTGTGTGTGTGTGTGTGTGTGTGTGTGTGTGTGTGTGTGTGTGTGTGTATTTGTATATGTCTGTTGGATTCCTTTAGCTCAAGGAACTGAAACACTTGTTATATCTAAAATTCTAGAGGATTTTTCATTATGTGCATGTGAAAATAACAAAGGCAGAGATGTTTCCCAGATGATCATGCCTAAGGGAATCTACCAACAATTGTGCAATAAAAGACGAGAAAGTGGCTTTGTGCCAACTTGGTTATTCATTGAAATAGAAACCCTTAGAAAGGGACAGCATTTGAGTATTATTAGATATCATGAGTTTTCGCCAGTCCAAATTTCAAGTGAACCAGTTACTTATGACTGTGTTTAACATAAGACTAAATATACTTGGAGTAAAGCTCTCAGGAAATGGAATCATATCTACAATGAATGTGTTTTCTAAGTGTACATTTTGACTCTGCAGTGTCTTTCTCTATAAAGTCAAGTGCCCCTTCTGTATATTTTATTTTATTTTATTTTATTTTTTTTAGAAGATGTTGGGGGTAAGATTTTGTTAATTAATTATTTTTGGCTGTGTTGGGTCTTCGTTTCTGTGCGAGGGCTTTCTCTAGTTGTGGCAAGCGGGGGCCACTCTTCATCGCGGTGCGCGGGCCTCTCACTATGGTGGCCTCTCTTGTTGCGGAGCACAGGCTCCAGACGCACAGGCTTAGTTGTTGTGGCTCATGGGCCTAGTTGCTCCGCGGCATGTGGGATCCTCCCAGACCAGGACTCAAACCCATGTCCCCTGCATTGGCAGGCAGATTCTCAACCACTGCGCCACCAGGGAAGCCCCCTTTTGTATATTTTATATCATATTTCATAATCCATTTTAGGTTAATATTTTATGAATATGTCAATTTACTCCTTAATTGGTCAACCCATATTCCCCACAGTGCCTAGCAAACTCCCTTGCTTAAAAGTGACAATGAATATATATTCATTGGTTTGAAGAGAAGTGCTAGTAACTATGGTTGTCAATGATGAGTTATAAGAAATCAGTGCCATGAAGTCAGAAAAGAGAAATAATACTTGGAACTGACATCATTGGGCAAGCTTTATGGAAGAGGTAAACAAATGAGATGGTTATATAATCACAAATCATAAGTCTTTTGTTTTAGGGATGACCATCATTGTCATCTCCATCATCAAAAATAAAGTTTCACCTGCAATTGTTAATTACTATGCAATACTCATTCTTGTTCTGATTCAACATCTAACACTTGAAGACAGATAAATTCATACATGGACAACTATGCAAGGAAGATAGCATATCAATCCGGCCATTTTCCCCCTAGAGTATGAGCCACTATATTAACAGGCTGAGGATATATAGAGAGAGTTTATGGTATAGTCAAGTTCCCCTCTCTTGACAACATTTTTTAGTGAGCTTGTCTGCAAGATCTAATAACTCAGTGGAGACAGCAAATCTATTTCATACAGAGATGAAGAAAATGAAAAGAATAGTAGTGGGAAGTTTTGAAATTCTTCATATTCAGAACTGAGTAAAGAAATACGCTGACCCCAAGAAGTTACAGGATATGTAGATGATAGATAAATGGATAGATCAATCTTCATAAATAACAATTGCTTTTTCTCCTCTGACCCAAATCTGTTCCCAACCCACCTCTTTATTTTTTATTGGTATGTGAACTTGATGTTCTCATAAAACAACTAAACAGAAATAGTAAATTTAAACATATCTGGGCTGAATCAATGTAGTTGGGGAAATATGAAGTTCCCTTAGCAGTACTGGGTTATGTATGGTCACCCACTAAGCCCAGAATTTACACAAGCACATCAACCTTCAGTCAATAATACTCCTTCACCACTTTATCAATACGTTACATAAGCTAAAGTGAGTTGCCTGCTGTGGTTGAGGAGACCATGCTTTACTCATTCCTGTATCCTCACTACCTAGCATATAGTCTAATGGCATGTGTTCAATGTTTGTTGAAGGAATTTATGAACTAATAAAACAAATAATCTGTAGCATTCATTGTAGTCAGTGGCACAACCTTTGAAGAAGACAAGTTTGATCAGTGAAGAAATTAAAAAAAAAAAGAAGGAGACAAGCTTGGATATGGCTTTAATCTGAAGATACAGCATACAGTTTTTCATATGTAAATGTTCACTTGGTCTGTATGGGTACTGGACTAATGACATGGGACTCATTTGCAGTACACAATCCCCAGCTTGGGTAGCCAAGCCAAAACAGAAAGATCTTTGAGTTTTGTATTCTTTGTGTGAAAAATTCTTTGCGCTTGGTGTAAGTGCTTCAGTGTTAATCTGATTTTGTTATTCAAGCCTTTGCTTTAGCCTTACGGATTGAAAGGCTTTGAAATACATGAATTGGATTAAAAGCTGGGTGATCCTCACCTTTTACATTGGGACACAAGTACTATATGTCTTCCTGTTCCACCATTCCTAGCCTTTGTCTCCATGGCCACAAAATGACCACTGTGTCTTCAGCCATCACATCCATATTTAGAGCAAAAAAAGGGAGAAGGATGAAAAAAAAAAGCTGAAAAGGTGTGTCAGCAAAGATTGTCACTTATAAAACCAGCACTGGGACTATGCAAGATGAATATTTTAATGTTTCAGCTTCTATAATTGGGAGAGGCAAAGGAGAAGTAGCCAGTTCACAATATGGCATTGAAACTTGGTAGAAAAAGTCAGGAGATAGAAAACGATAAATGAGATTGCCAAGGGAGAGATTACAGAGTAAGAACAAAAGACTGAAGTAAGAGCTTTAAAGATATCAGTAGAAAGATTGCTCTTTTATGAAAGTTGCGGGGTGAGGGGGGGCTGAGATAGCAAAGATGAAGAGCCAAGAGGAAATAGTTCCAAGAGAAATGTGTGAGCAACAGTGTGAAATGTTATGAAATAATGATTAAGGAGTAGAAATAAAAATAATAACCAGGAAGTAGTTGGTTAGCTTGAGTAGAATAATTGTGTAGAAAATTGAGAGAAGGAAACAGTTGGCAGGAGCTAAGAAGTGAACACATTTTGAAGAAAAAAAACCAAAGAATAGAGACTACTCTTTTCAGGAATTCGATAGTGAAAGGAAAAGGAAATGGAACTGAGTCAACCAAAAAGTTGTCAGTGTTAAGGAAAGCTTATGAATATTTTTTAGACTGGAAAGATCTGAATATTTATTTAGGCAGAGAATATATAAATCAATATCTAATAGATAGCAAATACCTAAGGAAGGGAGATTTCTTTGATTCTGGTTTCTTTCTTCTTTACACTTAATGTCATTGAATGACTTTTATGGTGGAATCTTTAATTCTTAGTGCTTGGGTTACAAAAATGAATATGGTATAGTCTTTACCCTTAATAATTTACAACCTAGAAAATGAGAGAGACAAATAAGCTGAACTGAAGTTTTAAATTCTTATTTGTGAAAACTAAACCTTAGGGAATATCAGGTTTGAAGATCTTAATAAGGGTGCTAAACATACAAAACCCTTTAAGAAAGACCTCCCTCCTTCACATTATAATTCTCTTTCCAACATTCTATTTGGGAAGTGATGTTTTATACAGCATAGAACAATGGTGTTTAAACAACAGAAGATGCCTGGAAAATCCTTCTGAGCTTGGGAAAAGTTGTTGAAGCTTCAGGGCTCTTGGTGACGAATTTGATCATATGCATGTTTCATTAAGAATCAAAGCATGTGCATCCTTCCGCGTTGAAGCCAACAGCAGAAGCACAACAGTGTTCCCAAGGTACAGTGACTAATACCTTGAGAAAGGCCTCAGCATTCCCTTTATAGATGAGGTGTTAATATACACTGCCATTCTTGCTCACAGCACTGAAAATTAATACGAACACAGTGGGCTAAAGTGCCACTCTGAAAATACAAATGCTTTGGGTAGAATGGGAAACATTTTATGCTTTCCTTTAGAAATATTCTCTCAGTTCCTTTGAAGATAAAAATAAACTGCTAAAAATCCCATTAAGACCTTTTTAGGGGTGGTTGTATTTTTCCTTCTACATCTTGTACTGAAGTGGAACTTTTGACTTATGTTAAAATAAGCATACTTCTAGAAAAGACAAGCTGGAATTAATTCATGACCAAGTATTTTTCCAATGACAAATCATTTTTATCCTTTGGAACAATGATATTTTAAATTAAGGTTTTTAAAAATGTTTCTCTGGGTAGATTAATTATAGATTCAGTGGCCTGGAAAGGATAGAAGTGGTCAGTTAATCAAAACATCTGGACAGGGCTTCCCTGGTGGCGCAGTGGTTGAGGGTCCGCCTGCCGATGCAGGGGACGCAGGTTCGTGCCCCGATCCGGGAGGATCCCACATGCCGCGGAGCGGCTGGGCCCGTGAGCCATGGCCACTGGGCCTGCGCGTCCGGAGCCTGTGCTCTGCAACGGGAGAGGCCACAGCAGTGGGAGGCCCGCGTACCGCAAAAAAAAAAAAAAAAAAAAAATCTGGACATACAAGAGTTTTATCTCCTTGGATAGGGAACTTTGACCACCCAACACCTTTGAGAGCTGACAGTGACCATTTTATAGGCTCATTGAGCCTGTAAGGACCTTGGAGATCAACCTAGCAGGGGTTATTTAAAGATCTCTGTGATTCTGAAAATGTTTTCCTTAAAGTGGGTTTAGGTGAAAAAGGTAAAGAACTCTTAAGTTCAGACATAAGGAACTTTAATAATGCAGCTAGTTATGCTCTTTCTATGGGTACTGGCCCAAGTTCAATGCAGTGGTTAATAGCATGGAGTATGCTACCAAACTTTGGTTTAGAATACTCCCTTTGTTACTTACTAGTTATGTGACCTTGGAAGAGTTACTAAACACCTCAGTTTCCTCTTCTGTAAAATGGGAATAAAAATAGTCCCTACTTGATAAAGTTTTTGTTAATATCAAGTGAGTTCATAGATAGAAAGAGCTTAGAACACTCCCTGGCACATAAAAATTACTGTTTATGTTTCAGTTGTCATTATTATAATTTAATTCCTATAACATTATTAATGATAGCTAATGTTTTAATTTTACAGATGGGAAAATTGACACTTACAAAAGGCAAATAACTTGCACAATGTCATTCAGCTAGTAAGCAGTACGGCCAGGCATAAAGCACTATGACTTTCACTCCGAAGTATGTATTCTACATGATACTGTATTGAAGTTTCTCCCGTTGTTAGCGTGTGCCACCTATGTCATTAGACATTCAATGCCACTTGAAGTAATGTTCCAATTTTAATTTTAAAAAATTAGGTCATGGTATTATTCTAAGTCATTTATTTATAATTTTTATACTAAGTTACAAGCTATACAAGTTTTATTTCAACACACTTTTTAAGAAAAAACAAGATATATTAATTTTTTATTGTTACTGTAAAAATTGCCATAAACTTAGCAGCTTGTAAGAGAAATTTATTTCTCTTACGATTCTGGAGGCCAGAAGTCTGGAATCAGTTTCACTGGGATAAAGACATGGTGTCTGCAGGCTGGATCCTACTGGAAGCTCTAGCGGAGACTCTGTTTTCTTGCCTTTTCTAGCTTCTTGAGGTCATTTGCATTCCTTGGCTTATGGCCCCTTTCTGGGTGTTCAAAGTATATCACTCAGATATTTGCTTTCATTATCACATTGCCTTCACGCTTTCTGACCCTCCTACCTCCTTCTTATAAAGATCCTTGTAATTATGCTGGGTCTACCTGGATAATCCAAGATAATCTTCCTGTAGCAAGATCCTGAAGTTAATCTCATCTGCAAAGTTCCCTTGTAAGGCAACATATTCACAGTTTCTGGGAATTAGAACACCTCACCAAGGAGGCATTAGTCAGCCTACAATACAAGGTTTAGATTAAAAGATACTAAGTCATGTTATTTTGAAAACGTTCTAAATAGCATAAATTTAAAGGGCATAGAGAAAATTTCTATAAAACTCTTGATACTCTTTCATCTTTCACTCTCTCTACCCAAATACTTGCTTACCAAGGCTGCTGTAAGATCTGATATTTGTTAATTACCAATTTTATTGCCAGAAAGATGCCTACTTAGGATACAGTACTCATCTAAACCTGTCAAGAGATTCAAGACAACAAATGTTAGACTGTAAGTATTACTGGGTTAAAGGAAAACCATGATAAGAACTTTAAGGAGAAGAATAAATATTCCTTAACGTTTTTGGCTGAATCAAATTTGAGCTACATTTTTCAAAGTGTTGTTTTGAAAAATGTACTCAGATGACCACTTATCCTCAACCCCATATTTTAAGTTTTATTTTACAAAACAATGAGAGTAAAAAGCAATTTTGCTTCAGCTTAGATTCGTTTTATATAATGACATTTTTTGGATAAAGAAAGAAAGTGCACCAGATTAAGTTTATAATCCAAGGTTGCAGGTGCCATAACCACTCTAAAGCCAGAGTTGAGAAAAAGCATGACTGTAAAGCGATCATCTTGCACGGGTGAACATAAACTAGTTAGGGCTGGGATTTCCCTGGTGGTCCAATGGTTAAGACTTCGTGATTCCACTGCAGGGGGCACAGGTTCGATCCTTGGTCTGGGAACTAAGATCCTACATGCCACAGGGCATGGCAAAAAATTAAAAACAAACAAAAAGGGCTTCCCTAGTGGCGCAGTGGTTAAGAGTCCGCCTGCCGATGCAGGGGACACGGGTTCGTGCCCCGGTCCGGGAAGATCCCACATGCCGCGGAGCGGCTAGGCCCGTGAGCCATGGCTGTTGAGCCTGCGTGTCCAGAGCCTGTGCTCTGAAACGGTAGAGGCCACAACTGTGAGAGGCCCGCGTACCGAAAAAAAAAAAACAAAAAAAAACTAGTTAGAGCTATTCAGTCAGTAAAAATAAGAACTGAGAATGGATATATGATTTATCTCTATAAAATCACTTTTGTTATGTGTAGGGGGCCTATAAATATTATTGACAAATATTATCATATGAGTAAAGGCACCATCCTCACTCCTAAAATTTTAAAGAAGTAATTTTAGGATTTTTGTTTTTCTAAAAGGGAACTCTAAATAGGCTAGCATTTTCAGAGCATGGGTTGGCAGACTTAAGTAGCATCGTCAAGTAAGTTCTTCCAATTTTCGAAGACCATTGAACTATTTAATATTAAAATACCTATTCATCAATCAAATGAAAATATTTATTTTGAGTTCTTACTCTGTGTCAAGCACTCTGGTAAATGTTTTGAAATGCAAATATAAATAAGATACCACTCTTGTCTCTTAAGACTTTTGAGAGTCCAGTTGAAAATCATATAAATAAACAAGCAAAAAAAAAAAGAGTATACAATGATAATATGTACTATGGTGGAGGAATATATATAGTATGAGAACACCTAACTTCAAAATGGACAAGAAGGTAGGGCTTCCTGTGTGTACTGCTTGGCCTGAGACTTCAAGGAAAAGTAGCAATTGCCTCTGTTAAGAGTTCACATCATTGTCAAAAGTATAGACTGGCATAATTTTTCCAGGGAACTATTTCACATGGCAAGATAGAGTGATAGGCTTTGAGGCCGACTAGCACTAAGTTGTGAATGACTTTTTGTGTTAGAGAATTGGACTTTCATTCTGAATTCAATGAATTCAAGTATAAGGAATAAATAATATCTGTGACTTGAAAAAAAATCAATCTGGTGGCATATCAAGACTGGATTAGATGGTAGAGAGATTACATACAGAGAAAACAACTAACTAAAATACTATTGCAGTAGTCCAATTAAGTAATAAGGATACTGACTAAGAGAATAGAAATAGGCATGAGTATGTGTGGCAAAATAAAGATAGGGATGTAGGTTCAACAAAAAAGGAGAAGTGAAGTAAAAGAGAAGAGTCAAGGATTTATTTCAGGTAGATGATAATGTAGTGACTAAAATGGGGAATACAAGAAAACAGGCAGTTTTTGTGAAAAGGATAATGAATAAGTTTTTGGACCTATTTAGCTGATAGTACCTATAGGATATTGCAATGGAAATGTCATCTATATAGTTGTATATATTGGCCTGGGGGGTCAGAAGAGAAGCCTGGCATAGAGATATATATATTTATTAGATATTCACTAAGAATTGAGGCCATAGATATGATGAGATATGTCCAAGAGAAGTAAGAAGAGTAAAATAGTTTAGTATGAATGTCTACAGACTATTACTCTTTAGAGGAAAAAAAATTAAAAATAAAAGGAAGACACGTAACTAAAAGGTCTAAAGCCTGGTAAAATAGGAAGAAATAAGGGAATAGCTTTAGGATATGAAGCAAACATTGCAGCAACTGCTACTCTCGTTTTCTAACCCTGAAGTAGCAAATTCAATGACCCATAGGAACCAGGCATGTAATTTAATGAGCAGAGAAGCTTGGGTGTAGGATAAACATGGGGACTGTCATATGGCAGAGAGCACGCTGTCCACAAGTCGAAGCTGCTATCTAGGTCCCGCCTATTATTGCCCTGTGGGAATTTGGGTCAATGTTGACAGATATCAATATGTATTTTATACGAAATCTGCCAATTTTAAAATGTTCCAAGCTTCACGATAAGTGTCTATGGATTTTTTCAGCTCACAGGCTGCCAATTTGCAACATCTGCTTCAGCATCCATGATGAGAACAGTCCTGGACCAGGAAGATCGCTGGTTGGACCCACTACTGTAATCTTCCATTTCCATATTCATGAGTAGATTCTCCCCATAGATTCCTGGATGAGTAATTTTGACATTCTGTGCTACTATACATAAAGGTTAACAATTGGAAAAATGAAGAAGTAGCTCATGAAAACATCTAATCAATGCCTAAGAATGTTTTCTAACCTTTGCTAGCTACTGGCGTGTAAGACTTTGGTATCTGTAAACAGGCTGACCATATATTTTAGCAATCAAACATGGGCACATCTGGGGAGAAAAGGGGGTGCTCTCAGCAGGAGGTGTAAAATGAGATGTTTGATCTCTCTAACTATAAATGCATATTATCAGTGTTGACCTATCTACATTTTATGTAGACCCTGTGAATTTAATGTTCCTAAGTTAAATGGGACTCATTTTCTCAAAGTTACTTGATCTTCAGTGTCTATCTTGAGAGTACACCATAAGCATTTCAGTATTTTTAAGTCTCGCTTGCTAGTCATATAGTTTATTTGAAGCAAGAGTAATTTTCCTGTGTATCAATTAGTGGTTTCTTTTGTTTAGGAATATACAGTCTAAGCAACCTTAGAATAGGAGAAAAATTGGGTTGTGTCTCTTCACAGGTTGTACATATAATTTTCGCGTTTATAAATTGAGCATCAAGTGTTGCTCTCCTTCTGTGTGTCAAAGGCCATTCAATTAGTAGGACTAATTTTCTGTGGCTTTATGTCAAATTCTGCTATTTGGCTTTCGGTTCTGAAGCAGATGACAAGTACATAAAAAAAAAAAAGACTGTTTTCTTAGGGGATGAAATAGAACGGTTTTTCAATACATTAATGATAAGCCTTTTGTGCACCTTGATTCCTAAGATGGCTGTTATGGGCCTCCACAATTTTTTACTCCACAGTGAAGATGCCAAGAAAACACCCACTCACATGGGCATTGCTGGTTATTCTCTACTAAATTACCCTGGAATGGCCTTGTGGGGAGGAAAGTAAAACATAATAATCCCATATCTGATATTCTCCAAGGAATTTGATGCCAAAGTGTTTCTGAGCTGGTTATAAGGAAAACTCCTTTTAAGATACTTTATTTGAAAGGATTAGCCAGCAGTAGGGAAAGAAAATTTACTTGGGAAAAAGTAAAAGTAAATAAATAAGTAAAAAGAATTCTTACTACCGTGTTGTTACAGTAAATGTGAGTCATGGAATTTATCAGATAAGGAGGTTTTAAAATGCATGTGTGGGACAACTTCTGCAGTTTCATAAATATTGACATATTTCAGAATATGATGTTTGAGTATTTCCAAGATAACTTTTGGTATAAAGTGTTATCAGTCGCCTTTTAGAGCAGAAAATGGCCTTTGTGATTTTTGAAGTTCAATTCTTCATCTACTATTCAGAGGAGGAGTTTGATAAAATCAGAAGACTAATTAGTGGAAGCGTTAGAAGTCACATCCCAGGCTCCTTATTCTAAGCCCGGGGCATTTTCAACTCTACATTTTACGTTTCCACCATTCTTTATAGTATAAACATCATTTCGATATCCAGGGAACCAAGGGAAGAAATCTTAGGATGTTTAAACTGACTTGACATACTATGAAAAATTCAGTCATTTTAACATGGTATATCTAGATGGAATTAAGACTTTTAAATGACCATTAAAACACACACCCGTAAGTATACACCCATAAATATAAACATGCACACTTCATCCAGTATTGTTCATCCTCAGCATATCCTCTGAACTGCAATAGCTATTTGGTTACTATTTGGTGTTATTTCTATTTTTAGTAATACCTGAAGGGATATTTAACTTAGTGCTTGCCCTAGTAAGAGGTTTCTGGGGACAAATATCTTTTTAGAAGTCCTGAAACTAAATTCCTCTCTCCCAAGAAAATACCTCTTTTTAACAAAAGTTCTCATTTATTTGGTCATTGGATTCTCCCCTGAATTATTTTAGAATTCTGGACTTTAATATAGAAACTAGCAGTTGCAACTTGATCATCACATAGTAGTTGGCATTTAGGCACAAAGGTTATGTTTGAAAGGTATGATTGAGACCGTTATGTGCCTACATGTTTGCAAGAGACTGTGACCTTTTTTTTTTTTTTTTGTGGTATGCGGGCCTCTCACTGTTGTGGCCTCTGCCGTTGCGGAGCACAGGCTCCGGACGCGCAGGCTCAGCGGCCATGGCTCACGGGCCCAGCCGCTCCGCGGCATGTGGGATCTTCCCAGACCGGGACACGAACCCGTGTCCCCTGCATCGGCAGGCGGACTCTCAACCACTGCGCCACCAGGGAAGCCCTCCTTTTTTCTAATACATCTTTATTGGAGTATAATTGCTTCACAGTACTGTGTTGTGTCTGCTATACAGCAAAGTGAATCATCCATATGCATACCTATATCCCCATATTCCCTCCCTCTTGGAAGGACCTAGAGTCTGTCACACAGAGTGAAGTAAGTTAGAAAGAGAAAAACAAATACCGTATGCTAACATATATATAGGGAATCTAAAAAAAAAATGGTACTGATGAACCTAGTGGCAGGGCAGGAATGGAGATATAGACATGAAGAATGGACTTGAGGACACGGGGAGGCCGGGGTGGGAAGCTGGGGAGACTGGGAGCTTCTTGTGTCTGTATGGTCCATCCCTAAAATGCCAGGGTACTTCTGAACTATACCTACGTGGACCCATTAAGGAGCAGCCAAATAATTATTTCTCTCAGAGATGAACCTGGTTTGTGCTCTTTTTTAAAAAAAAAACTAATTTAAGGGAGAAAATTCCCTGTTTATAGCTCCACACCAGAGACTATAAAGTTATTTTTCATTAAATTAAAACAAAATTATGAATAGTAAATGTAAAATATACATATAAAAATAAAACAATTATAGATTAATACAGAATTTTATTATAGATTAAAACTGATAAATAATAATGATTTCTCTGTCACACTAAGGAATGAAAACTGGGTACTGTTTGTATCTAAATTAAACATGATTATCTACACAGATATGAGCACTAGATAATGAACTTGAAAGACTTTTAGCTTGTTTGGTTTGGGATATCTCTTTTTTGGCCTGGTTTAGATTCATTATGTTGAATTATTCAGACTCCAGAATCATTTCCTCTGGCCCATGCTGTTCCTTTCCCAGGGAGGCTGTGACAGAGAGTCTCCAGGGTTGTCCCATGATTCCTATCTCCTGATGGTCACACCCTTGTATAATCCCCTCCTCCAGACTATATGCAGGACATGACTTGCTTCTAAATGATAGAATACAGCAAAGACAAAGGGGTGTATATGATGATGTGTACATAATTACATTACATAAGACTGTAACACCTACCTTGCTGAGACATTTTTTTATTCCTTGTTGGCTTTGAAGATGCATGCAGTGCTCCAAGCTGCTACATGGAGAAGGTCCTGTGACAAGGGACTGAGGTCCACCATTAGCTGACAACCAGCAAGAATCTTGAGACCATCCATTAACAGCCTGCAAGGAACTGGCTTCTGCTAACATCACGTGAGCATAGAAGTGGATCTTTTCCCCATTTGAGTCTCAGATGAGACCACGGCCCTAGCTGATACCCTGATGGCAGCTTTGTGAGACCCTGAAGCAGAAGACCCAAATAAGCTGTGCTTGAACTCTTGACCCATAGAAACTGTGAGAAAATAAATATGTATTGTTGGGCTTCCCTGGTGGCGCAGTGGTTGAGAGTCTGCCCGCTGATGCAGGGGACACAGGTTTGTGCCCTGGTCCGGGAAGATCCCATATGCCGCGGAGCGGCTGGGCCCGTGAGCCATGGCCGCTGAGCCTGCGCGTCCGGAGCCTGTGCTCTGCAACGGGAGAGGCCACAACAATGAGAGGCCCGCGTACTGCAAAAAAACAAACAAACAAAACCCAAAATATGTATTGTCTTAGACAAGTTTGTAGTAATATTGCCACTAGTAATAGATCACTAAAACAGTGGCCTCTATTAGAATGTTTGTTCCTTATATCAGGGTTCATTTGTTTAGTCATTTATTGCACAAATATTTATAAAGGTCGTGTGATGCATAAGGCTGCAAGGTGTCCTGGTCTGGAAGATGAGGGAAATACCATCATGTCATATAGGTACTATGAATGGAGTTTGGGCGTGTCCAGTAGAAACACAAAGAAGGAAGTGAACTGTCCAGTTTGAACAATTCAGTAAGAGGGAGTAATAGTTATAGGCTGTGAAAATGCTAATAATAATCAAAGCCAATAACCATAGGCTTTGATAAATATTATAAAACACATAAATAGGATATGGTGGTAAATAACAATAATAATAGTTAATAATCATTGAGTACTTATGTCGAGTACTTTTTTCAAAAAATGTATTAATCTGTACTCTATTTTAGGAATGTAAATTAATTTCTAGCATTTTAAGTAAATTAATACATTTTTTTTACAGTATTTCTATTAGCACTTTCATCTTATAGATGAAGAAACTAAGGGACTGATAGATTAAACAACTTGTCCAAGCTTTCCCAGTGAGTCAGTGGCAGACCTGAGACTTAAACTTTGGCCATCTTGCCCCAGAGTTTATGTTCTTAAACAGGGGGACCTACTTTGGGTGGGGTGATCAGGAATTCTTCTCTGAGATTAACTTTAGTTATTATGTGATAGATGAGAAGAACCCAAAGATGCAAATAGCCAGGGGAAGTGCAGTTCTGGAAGAATGGACAAAAGGGAAAAATTCATTAATAGAGAAAAAGTTGGCATATTCTAGGAGCCAACAGAAGGCCAGTGCCACCAGACTTCAATGAGCACTGGTGATATTGGAGCAGGATGTGAGGGTCGGATCATTCAAAGAGGTTTACTTTATTCTTAGTGAAATACACAGGGTGTTTTACACAGGGAAATGCATTGGCTGCTGTGCAGAGAATGGTCTGAAATGGATAGAAGTGGATAAGAAGAGACCAATGAGGAGGTAATTGCAGTATGCCGAGTGAGTGACAATGATGGCCTGGACCAGGCTGGAGACAGAGGAGATAGAGTGATGGATAGACGACAGGTCTATTGTGGAGGAAGAATAACTGGATGTGCTGAAACAGCTGGGATAAGGAAAAGGGAGGGGTTAAAGATGAGGAACACATTTCTGCCTTTAGTCCTGGATGGATGATGGTGCTTCAGTAATTTATTGAGCATACATTATGTGCCCATGACCGTGGTTGGTACTGTGGTGGTAGATACAACACCTTCTTGTCGTTGGCTTTCTCAACCGAGAGAGAGAAAAAGAGAGAGAGAGAGAGAAATTGATTAATTAACAACAGACTATGACACGATGTGTTAAAACATAGAAGCATCTTAGTGCCATGGAAACATGGAAAAGTAAAAGGGAATGAATCATTCTGCCTGGTTTTCCTGGGGCAGTGTGGGCTAAATATCAGGAAAAGCTTTCACAGAGAAGAGGGTATCTGAGCTAGACCTTCAAGGTTAGCGGAGAGAAGGAGGGAAGGAAAGCAGAGGAAATGGCTTAACAAGGGCACCAGTTTATCTAAATAACTTCACTTACTTATTTATATTCCTTATTCCACAAAGAATTTGAAGTAGTTCCCAGAAGGACAAAAAAGTGTGAAGTGTTTAGAGAATAATAGCCTAGTGTGGCTAGAAAATTAGAAGCAGGATGGGAAGTCAAAGTTTGCAGAGGCCGGTTCAGGATGTGTTCATGAAGATTTACATGCCATGCTAGGAGGTTGTTTTTCTCCTACTAGGACTTCATGCAGGTGTGATGAACATCTTGGTAAGTACAAGAGGTATTAATTGTATTTCAAAGACTAATAAAATCCCAAAACAAAAATAGAAGCAACATACCATATGTTTCTTTCACTATTTTGCAGAGTCAAATTGTACATGTATTTATTCATTCAATAAATATTTAACAGTATATTGGAATCTTATTAGTCATAACAAGCTAAATATGATTATTGTACTTTGGGTGCAAACAATCTAGTAGGAAAGATAATTTATTAAACTGATAATCTAGCAAAGTAATTAATTAGATCTGTGTAAAGTGCTAGAAAGGAAAAATGCAGTTTGCTATGACAACATTTAAAATGGGAAACTTAACCTAGTCAGGGAGGTCAAGGAAGTGATAATTAAGGTAAGTAGCTCAAATGATACTAAGTGCTCTGTGGTGTGTGAAAATGCCTGTTTATAGGAAAAGGTAAACAACATTTGTATATATCTGTTTGTTTATTTATCCAACATATTAAAGTTTGGGGTTTGAAGCACTACGAGAGAAACAGAAACAAGTAATATAATACCTCCAATAAATTAATTTTGCACTGAATAGTTTATAAGTCATTTTTTAAAAATCAGATACTAGTGCAACTACACCAAAAAACAAGACTCTGCAAATAGATATCCTTAAACATATCTTACATGGATGATAAGGACTGTCTTTTTGAAAACCGTGGAATAAAGGCAGAGACCTCTCTGGCTTATGGAGGATAAAGCAATTTTATTAACAGTCGACTGAACCATAGGAACTAAGTTAAGAATTCACCTTGCCCAGTCCAAAGGCTCAATTATGAGCAAAGCATATGTGATTAAAATAATTGCAAGAACAATAGGAACAGCAATTTCTCTCATTGTAACATTCCTTGGTCTTCTCTGAGTTTTAGTTGTGTCCTATCAGCATTACAACTGGAAGTAATAGGGCTAAAGGCCTTTCACTAGGATATCTGCCAGAGGCATTCTTCCCCAGACATCTTCTCTGATACTCTCTCCTTGGGGATTCATCCTGCGACCGCCAGCATACACCACAAAATACTAAGGAATCCAGGTTTTAATTCATATTTAATTATATCATGTAAAAGGTATAATGGGGTCTTCCACCATGTCCTGTAGCAACAGAAGAGTACAGATTATATAGGTCAACTAGAAAAACAAAAGTTAAGTCAAGACATTCTAATGAAAAGTCAATGCAAATCATCACTGAGTGGTAAGGGACACCAGAGTAGCTCCCCCAATTCTGACTAAAATAACCTATAACAGAAACAGGATAAAGCAAATCTCAGAAGTCACAGTGATCTCCTGAAGACTAAGTATTCAGTTAATTGTTCAGCCTAGTCTCAAAAGTGTCTCTTAAGCGTACAGCCAAAACTATTTTTCCATCACAACTATCACTCTTTAACTCCCTGTGCCAAAAAGGAAGGTTAAGTTTAACAGGAGAGATAAGATGTAATATAAATAACCAAAGTATAAAGTGCAGTATGGGAGACACAGATAGAGTGATGTGATACTGACTTGTTTTCAGTGGAAACTCGTAGAGGCCTTTACGAACGAAATGGCATTTGTTGCACTCAGCCATCCCATTCATGGCAAGGAGCAATTCCTTTAGGCATAAAGCATCTTTCAGTATTTGAACCTCAGAGCAGATGGCATAAAGCTAAATAAGTGCCAAGGATGGCTTTACTGTTTTTACTTTATTTTATTTTTAAAGATTTTATTGGCAGTTAAGCTCAATTCTGAGACTTCTACTTGACAAGAGTACTACTAGCTTAGCTGCATTTGGGACAATTTACTGTGTCATAAAAACTGTCATTTGTAGATGCTTTTCCTGTCAATAGAGACTAAGGATTTCATTACCACCAAAATGCCTGTCTCAGTGTAAAGGTCAGAAGCGTGTTGGGGGAAATGCTCATATATTTTGCTGTCATGAAATTGTTCTCTTCCCGCAAACTCTAGAACGGGTACTATCTGAGCGTTCACCATTTATTGCATGTAGAATGAATGTGGGCACTTGGTTATAGAAGATACTAACATTTTAAATTTGATGGCGTCTTTCATTGGTGGAAAGAGATGGAGAGGGAGCTGTAAGTTGCACATTCGAGATGCTTATGGGAATAAAAGAGTGGCTATGTGTGTGAAGTGAGAGGCAGGAACAGGATCGAATGTTTCTGCTCAGGTCGTTTCCTGCCAACCTTTTTATTCAACCCAACTCAAGAGATGGTACTTTGTGGGGCTTCCCTGGTGGCGCAGTGGTTGGGAGTCCGCCTGCCGATGCAGGAGACGCGGGTTCGTGCCCCGGTCCGGGAAGATCCCACATGCCACGGAGCGGCTGGGCCCGTGAACCACGGCTGCTGAGCCTGTGCGTCCGGAGCCTGTGCTCCGCAACGGGAGGAGCCCCAGCAGTGGGAGGCCCGCGTACCGCAAAAGGAAAAAAAAAAAAGAGATGGTACTTTGTGGAACCTAAATGATTAATAAGGCTTCCCAACAGGACCACAAACCAACCTAAACCATGACAAAATGTTACAGGTTACTGTCTAGAGTAAGAACAAACGTTCTCAGGGAGCTATAATGACAATAAGAAAGACCATAGAGGACTTAAAATGACATCAGTGAGATACTGCACAGAAGGAAAAGAAATGAGTCAGCACGCTTTGTGTGGATATCTAGTTTGTTCTGGGATAGGTTGGATTTTAGGTAATCAGAACAAACAGAAACAGTTATTATGTACCTAGATGTTGCAAAAGTAACGCAGTTCCTTTAGCTCTCCTAGGGCCCCCTTATGAAATGGGATAGAGAGTCTGAGCCTAGTTGTGCACTCTACCAAGATGTGCTTTAGTTTGCCATTTTTCCTCCAGTTTCTCTGGACACTTGTCCTCAGGATGGAATGGGAGTAGGCCAGTCGATTTAGCTTCATGCACATGGTAATAAAGCATGACCTAGTTTGGGGACATCTCTTCACATTATTCTATATACACAATAGATTCCAATTATTCCAGGAATTGTTTTTTAGAGCCAAACAAAGAAAAGGCCTAGCTAGCTGGAAAATGGCTTTGATGTTCAGCTAAAATGACGGATTTTGATTTGGAGATAATGAAAGAATTATCCAAAAACAGCAAGTGAGTTAGCGATTGCATGTACAGCAAAGAAAAGGATACCATTATCTGGAATCAGCATAGCCAGGTCCTCAAGTTTAGATTCGGTGTTATAGATAAGAAAGAGAGGAGGATTCTGGATAGGCAATGGCCAACCATTGATAAAGGAAACACACACACACACACACACACACACACACATTGCCACCTGCGGTGCAAATTCTTTTTGAGATTCTCTTACGTGATTAACTTTGTAAATCAATTAGTAATACGGGAAATGACTATTTTCTTGTCTTTAGGTTTCCATCAAGCATTACCTTTTAGTTACATTAATGTGGAATTTACTGTCTCTATTAGTTACATATTGCTGCTGTAACAAATTACCACACATTTAGTGGCTTAAAACAACACGCATTTATTATCTTTCAGTTCTAGAGGTCAGAAGTCCAAATGAGACTCAATGAGCTAAAACCAAAGTTCCTTCTGGAAGCTTTAGGAGAGAATTTGTTTCTTTGCCTTTTTCAGCTTCCAGAACCTAACTGCATCCTCTGGCTTACAGACACCACCCCCCCAACCTTCAAACCAGCAGCATAGCATCTTTGACTCTGACTTCCTTTTCTATCACCTTCTTTCACTTCAAAGGACACTTGTGATTATATTGGGCACATTGAATAATTCAGAATAATCTCCTTATTCTAAGGTCAGTTGATTAACAAACTTAATTTCATCTGTCAAGTTAATTCTTTCTTGTCATGTAGCATAACATATTCACAGGGCTAAGAGATGAAGACATGAACATCTTTCAAGAGAATTATTTTGACCAGCACAACATATAACTGAATATTAAATTAACTTATTTACATGCAGAGCATTTTTAATTCAAATGTGTCTTGACAGAGGAGACCACATCATCCAAGCTTTAGGACATGTGCAGATGCTGCATTACTCCATGATTCTCAAACTTTAATCTACCAACCAATCAACCAACTAAACCTATTAATGCCCCTTTCTCAAAAATATGCCTGCTTTTCCTGGAATAATATCTGAATTCATTAGTTTTGAATTCTTAAGGGAGATTTTGCTTCTTAAAAATGAATTCAATTGCCTCAGTAATTTTAAATTCATGTCTTCACCCTTCCTCCCACCCTATCCCTATACATTCATTCTCATGTTCAACAAGTCCACCATGTGTCAGATACTCTGCTAGGTACAGGATATTCAAAGATGGATAGAACACATAGTCACTACTGCTTAAACAGGATCTGAAGACAGAGAAGACGACATAAAATTAAAGAATAACGCCATGGGGACTTCCCTGGTGGTTCAGTGGATAAGACTCCGCGCTCCCGACGCAGGAGGCTGGGGATCTATCCCTGGCCAGGGAAATAGATCCCACAGGCATGCCATAACTAAGAAGCCCACATCATGCTGTAACTAAAAAAAAAAATAAAAAAAGGTCCCTCATGCCACAACAAAGACCAAATAAGACCTGGCACAACCAAAATAATAAATAAATAAATAAATAAGTAAATTTCAAAAAAGAATAACAATATGGTTTAAAGTAAAGTACTATGAACTATAAAATTAGAGAGACAAGCCCTAACTCTGGTTGAGAAGGTCAGAAAAACTTCACTGCAAATATGAACTTCGGATGTGAAGGGTAAGGGCAGGGTGGGGATGGCATTTCAGTTAAAAATGAAGAAAAGGTAGAAAGGGGAGACCCCCATGTCTCGTTGGCTCTTGCTGTTTGTTCTTCCTGGAGTGTCCCCCCACCTTCTGCCATATCTGACCCTTCTCTCTTCCTGTCCCCATTCCTAGGCCACCTGCCAAATCTCCGTTTCTGTTTTATTGAAAGAATAAGATGAGGACAGAATAAAGTCTTCTTACATAATGTATAAACTCTTTATGATTTTCCTTGCTTACTTCTCCAAATACATCTCTTAACCACTTGCCCACATAGACCTAAATTCTAGATATACCAGGTTTTATTTCATATCTCTTTTTGTGGATTCCACTGTGTAATGGGAAAAGAAGAGAATCGGGAATAAGAAGGACCTAAGTGTGAACCCTAGAGCAATCATTGACAAAGCATGTGACCTTGAATGAATTTCTTTATTGCTTTCAACCCTATGTAGTAGGAATGTTGTAAAGTCAATATAAGGTAACACATGACATTTATTGAGTAGGCCGAAGATGGTTTGGATCAATCAGAAACTATCAATGTTTTATTTTTCTGCAGTCTTCAGATGTGCTCTGTTGTACTTCCCTTATTCCAACAATATTTAGGCAAGACTTTACAACTTTAGTTCATTTTAATAGGAATCAATTCCATTTTGATCATAAAGATTAAATTTCAGGCATTCAAAATGTTTCATCTAGACTTAAATCTAAATTCTAAACTTCAGTCTCAATTCCGTTCTATCTATATTGGGGAGATAGCATGGTTTCTCCTTTTAGTATTCCTCAATATTTCTTTCATTCCCTAACTCCCCCACTTTTCACCTTCCAACTCCTCCAGGGTTAAGAAGAAGAGGAGGAAAATGGTCGAAGTTTTTTTTTATTTATCTTGTCCTGTTTGAAGTTCTATCTTGGCTTATATTACTTGTCCTTCCCTCTGTCTTGGCAAATGTTTAAATGTTCCTGTTTGTGTAAGGCACAAAGCCGTGAGTGGTTTTAACCATGAGTGGTTAAATGCCCATCCTAGACTTCCATGCTGGGCAGCTACTGATGTAGATGATGCATTTGACACCTGGCCTGTCATATCCACTAACCAGTCTACCTCTTGTATAGCAGTTCACCCCAAGATACTTATAGTACCCCTTTGTCTTGGGGAGTCTCAGTAACACAGCCCAAGCTGGTTATCTTCTGTGGGATCCAACTGACCCAAAGAGACTCCTTCATTTCTTCCATGACAAATGTGGACATGCACAATCACTGCTACCCTCTCTTCTTGTCTTAGACTCTAAAACATCTCTAGTCATCCTCCCACAGTCAGAATTTTCTGATGGAAAGAAGATACTAATCTTGATTTAGGACAAAACTCTAGAGGATACATGTCAAGGTCCTAAGGCATTTATCCCCACACTGTACTCTCATGACAGCACTGAGCTGGGCCTAAGGATTTATCTAGGTCATCAAGCATCCAGTCTTGGAGGGAGATGTCCATCTTTTCTTTTTTTCCAGTGTTCTAGATGTCTGTGAGTTTACATTTTGTTGTTCTGCATCTCTTAACTGGTGGGCATTCGAGAACCACCTACCTCCTCTCTCCCACTAGGGAGAAGCAGTGGACACACTGCCAACTAGCCTGACAATTCTCCTCCACCTGACCTTACATGAGTTGAATGGAGTGATAAGTTGAAGGTTGGGCTGGTGTGGCCACTAATATGCCTCCTTTACTGCTCCCTTCAGAATGCAGAGGGACTTGTCTCCCACTGTCTGTTAATGAATAGTAGGTAATTTTAGCCAAAATGCTCAGATAACAGTAAACATTCCATTTTACACTCAGGCTCGCATGTGAACTTCATAGCACAGTGCCTGGCATATTATGGGACTCAGAAATGTTCATTGTATTGTTTTTTTTTTTTTTTTTTTTTTTTTACTTTTACTTGCAAAGTCTCAATTGGGTATTCCTGTAATGCAACTACTTATATAACTTTTTAAGGGGTTATTTAAATCTAACACTCATATTCTGGCATTTTTTAAATGAGTAAGAAAGCTAAAAGAGGGTAAAAAAAAGTAAATCTAAATTTTAAGAACTGCTTGGTGGAATGGAGAAAAATAACACCTTTCTACATTAAAATGCTTTTTTTTTCCTTCAGTTCAGAGGACGGTGGGCCTCATTTACACTTGCCTTTTCCAGAAGCTAACTTGTAGCTCAGTTCACCTGCTTTTAAGAACAGGTTGATTCATTTTACTAGCATCCAGCTAGTGCATTTGAAATTGCTGATGAAAGGTACTGCCAAATCCCTGGTCTATTTTGATAATGATTTGTACTTGTAAGGCAATCTGCCCATTAGTGTAGGAAAGGAGAATTGGGGCAGCACCTTATAAAATGATCTCTGAAAGCAAGCACGGAGCCCCAGAGTCTGCTGGGCAGGAATTTATATCCCCATAGCATTTTGACTCAGCACACAAATGTGGGATGTATGGGGGTGTTTGCCTCAGTGCCAGATTGTTTGCCTACACCAGAGGCTGTCCTAAGAGATTTGTTGTATCTGCCTTTGCTTGCAGATTGGAATAGGGAGCCTTTATTTCAATGCTAAGTTATAGCACAGGGTTTCTCTCCATTTTATCTATGACTGCCCAGATATAATCACCCACCAATAATCATGATATATCAAGTGTATCCAGTTGTTAGCCAATTAGGTGGAATGTAATCCATCACTGACCTTCTCTCGTTAATGTTCCCAACAAAGGGATTACTAAACAGGAGGCTATTTGTCTACTGTAATATGCAATGTAATCCTCCCCCATCCATGCTGTGAACTCTGCCATGTTACCCCAATATTTTACCTCAGAAAATGCAGTTGTATTGAGAAAATGTAAAAACTATAACCTGGAGTAAATTAGGCATGAGTTTAAATTTTAACTTGTGTCAGTTTGAGTAAAATAAATCTTACTTTTTCTGAGCTACATTTTTAAAAGACCTATATCTTAAGTTTTCTGTGAGGAGAAAATGAGATGATATGAGCATAGGTAGTCAAGAAATATTCATGCTCTTCTCTCCTCAGTGTTAAAACTCACTTGTTACTCTTGCAACCAAAACTGCCACTGGGCATCCAAAAAAATTTTTTTTTTTTGCGGTACGCGGGCCTCTCACTGTTGTGGCCTCTCCTGTTGCGGAGCACAGGCTCCGGACGCGCAGGCTCAGCGGCCATGGCTCACGGGCCCAGCCGCTCCGCGGCATGTGGGATCTTCCCGGACCGGGGCACGAACCCGTGTGCCCTGCATCGGCAGGTGGACTCCCAACCACTGCGCCACCAGGGAAGCCCACCAAAATTTTTTTGATAGCAGTCGCCCCAGCCTTGAATTTTGAGGAACTAGCATTATCTTGAACTGGTGTGCCTCAGGGAGAGAGGAGAAGGTCACTCTGCTGTTGTTGTCACCTCTTGTATAGTGTATACAGTGTATAGAGGTGTGTAAAAGGAAGCCCGTTCTCCGTTACAGTCATGTTAGGAATTTGTGTTCGTGAGGAAACCACATTAATGGCTGTTTGTTCCTCTTGTTCAGTTGTAAAAGTGAAGATTTTTGTTAGGCTCACTGTTGTCTCTTAAGATTTTTAGGAGGTAAACTTATGAGCACTCAAAGGTTTAGGATTATGGTCCTTTTACTCCCTACCCCCCTTGCCTGGGATCTAGTTCACTTGGGGACACAGTGAAGGAAGAGCATGGATATCAGAGCCCGGCAACCTGGGTGTCTCCCACTATGCTACGTATCTTAGTGCCTTCAGGCAAGTCACTCAGCCCAGAGCAGACTTCTTCCAGTTCTTCGAACAGATTCTTTCCTGTCTTAGGTCCTTTGTCCGCTCCGTTCCTTCTCTGTAACGCCCCCCTCCCCTCTTCTCCTGACTGACCATTTCTCACCTTTCCAGGCTCAGCTTAAGTATTACTCTTTCAGAAAGACAGGTTTCGGGTTGACCTCCCTTCCTCCTTCAGTTAACCACTGCTCTCTGGCTGCTTTCTTCACCTATCACGATTTGAATGAACATATTTATTGGTTTATTTGTTTATTTACCCTCCCAAACTCTACACTAAGACAAACTCCTTGAGGACAGAAACTAGGTCTATCTCACAACCCTAAACCCAATGCCTCTCATAGTGACATACGGAAGGGGCTCGAAAATATTAAAGGGAATTCCCTGGCAGTCCAGTGGTTAGGACTCTGTGCTTTCACTGCTGAGGGCACAGGATCAATCCCTGGCTGGGGAACTAAGATTAAGATCCCACAAGCCACATGGGGCAGCCAAATATACATATATATATATTTGTATATATATTTATATATATATAAATATATAAATATATTTTTATTGGAGTATAATTGCTTTACAATGTTGTGTTAATTTCTGCTACACAGCAAAGTGAATCAGCAACACACATCTCTTCCCTCTTTGACCTCCCTCCCGCCACCCATCCCACACAACTAGGCGATCACACAGCACTGAGCTGAGCTCGGTGTGCTATACAGCAGGTCCTCACTAGCTATCTATTTTACACATGGTAGTGTATATTTGTCAAACCTAATCTCCCAGTTCGTCCCACCCTCACCTTCCCCCCCAAGTCCACATGTCTGTTCTCTATGTTTGCCTTTCTATTCCGGCCCTGCAGATAGGTTCATCTGTACCATTTTTCTAGATTCCACATATATGCATTAATATACAGTATTTGTTTTTCTCTTTCTGACTTACTTCACTCTGTATGACAGACTCTAGGTCCATCCACATTGGTACGAATGACCCAATTTCATTTCTTTTTATGGCTGAGTAATATTCCATTATACATATGGACCACATCTTCTTTATCCATTCATCTGTCTATGAACATTTAGGTTGTTTCCATGTCCTGGCTACTGTAAATAGTTCTATAATAAACATTGGGGTACATGTGTCTTTTTGATTTATGGCTTTCTCAGGGTATATGCCCAGTAGCTGGATTGCTAGGTCATATGGTAGTTCTATTTTTAGTCTTTTAAGGAACCTCCATACTGTTCTCCACAGTGGCAGTATCAACTTACATTCCCACCAACAGTGCAGGAGGGTTCCCTTTTCTCCACACCATCTCCAGCATTTATTGTTTGTAGATTTTCTGATGATGACCATTCTGACCAGAGTGAGATGATATCTCATTGTAGTTTTGATTTGCATTTCTCTAATGATTAATGATGTTGAGCATTCTTTCATGTGTTTGTTGGCAATCTGTATATCTTCTTTGAAGAAATGTCTATGTAGGTCTTCTGCCCATTTTTGGATTGGGTTGTTTGTTTTTCTGATATTGAGCTGCATGAGCTGTTTGTATATTTTGGAGATTAATCCTTTGTTGGTTGTCTTGTTGCAAATATTTTCTCCCATTCTGTGGGTTGTCTTTTCATCTTGTGTATGGTTTCCTTTGCTGTGCAAAAGCTTTTAAGTTTAATTAGGTCCCATTTGTTTATTTTTGTTTTTATTTTCATTGCTCTAGGAGGTGGGTCATAAAAGATCTTGCTATGATTTACGTCAAAGAGTGTTTTTCCTATGTTTTCCTCTAAGGGTTTTATAGTATCCAGTCTTACATTTAGGTCTTTAATCTATTATAGTTTATTTTTGTGTATGGTGTTAGGGAGTGTTCTAATTTCATTCTTTTACAGGTAGTTGTCCAGTTTTCCTAGCACCATTTATTAAAGAGGCTGTCTTGTCTCCATTGTATATTCTTGCCTCCTTTGTCATAGATTAGTTGACCATAGGTGAGTGGGTTTATCTCTGTGCTTTCTATCCTGTACCACTGATATTTCTGTTTTTGTGTCAGTGCCATACGTCTTGATTACTGTAGTTTTGTAGTATAGTCTGAAGTTAGGGAGCCTGAGTCCTCCAGCTCCAATTTTCTTTCTCAAGATTGCTTTGGCTATTCAGGGTCCTTCATGTTTCCATACAAATTATATAATTTTTTTGTTCTAATTCTGTGAAAAATGCCATTGGTAATTTGGTAGGGATTGCATTGAACCTGTAGATTGCTTTGGGTAGTATAGTCATTTTCACAGTATTGATTCTTCCAACCCAGGAGCATGGTATCTATCTGTTTATGTCATGTTTGATTTCTTTCATCAGGGTTTTATAGTTTTTTTAGTACAGGTCTTTTGCCTCCTTAGGTAGGTTTATTCCTAGGTATTTTATTCATTTTGTTGCGATGGTAAATGGGATTGTTCCGTTAATTTCTCTTTCTGATCTTTTGTGGTTAGTGTATAGGAATGCAAGAGATTTCTGTGCATTAATTTTGTATCCTGCAACCTTACCAAATTCATTGATTAGTCTAGTAGTTTTCTGGTAGCATCTTTAGGATTTTCTATGTATAGTATCATGTCATCTGCAAACAGTGACAGTTTTACTACTTCTTTTCCAGTTTGTATTCCTTTTATTTCTTTTTCTACTCTCATTACCATAGCTAGGACTTCCAATACTATGTTGAATAATAGTGGCAAGAGCAAATATCCTTGTCTTGTTCCTGATCTTAGAGGAAATGGTTTCAGTTTTTCACCATTGAGAATGATGTTTGCTGTGGGTTTTTCATATATAGCCTTTATTATGTTGAGGTATGTTCCCTCTTTGCCCACTTTCTGGAGAGTTTTTATCATAAATCGGTGTTGAATTTTGTCAATAGCTTTTTCTACATCTGTTGAGATGATCATATGGTCTTTATTCTTTATTTTGTTAATATGGTATATCACATTGACTGTTTTCTCTATATTGAAGAATCCTTGCATCCCTGGGATAAATCCCACTTGATCATAGTGTATGATATTTTTAATTTGTTGTTGGATTCTGTTTGCTAGTATTTTGTTGAGGATTTTTGCATCTATGCTCATCAGTGATATTCTGTAATTTTCTTTTTTTGTGATATCTTTGTCTGGTTTTAGTATCAGAGTGATGGTGGTCTTTTAAAATGTGTTTGGGAGTGTTCCTCTCTCTGCAGTTTTTTGGAAGAGTGTTAGAAGGATAGGAGTTAGTTAACTCTTCTCTAAGTGATTGATAGAATTTGCCTGTGAAGCCATCTGGCCCTGTGTTTTGTTTGTTGGAAGATTTTTAATTATAGTTTCAACTTCATTACCTGTGATTAGTTTGTTTATACTTTCTAATTCTTCCTGGTTCAGTCTTGGAAAGTTGTACCTTTCCAAGAATTTGTCCATTTCTTCCAGGTTGTCCATTTTATTGGCATATAGTTGTTTGTAGTAGTCTCTTATTATCCTTTGTATTTCTGTGGTGTCAGTTGTAATTTCCCCTTTTTCATTTCTAATTATATTGATTTGAGTCCTCTCTTTTTTTCTTGATGAGTCTGGCTAAAGGTTTACCAATTTTGTTTATCTTCTCAAAGAACCAAATTTTAGTTTTATTGATCTTTGCTATTCTTCTCTTTGTTTCTATTTCATTTATTTCTGCTCTGATCTTTACGATTCCTTTCCTTCTACTAACTTCAGGTTTTCTTCTTCTTTTTCTAGTTACTTTATGTGTAAGGTTAGATTGCTTATTTGAGAGTTTTCTTGTTTCTTGAAGTGGGCTTGAATTGCTATAAATTTCCCTCTTAGAACTGCTTTTGCTGCATCCCATAGATTTTGGATTGTCATGTTTTCATTGTCATTTTTTTCTAGGTATTTTTTTTCTAGGTATTTTTAAATTTCTTCTTTGATTTCTTCAGTGATCTCTTGGTTATTTAGTAGCACACTATTTAGCCTCCATGTGTTTGTGTTTTTACAGTTTTTTCATATAACTGATTTCTGATCTCATAGTATTGTGGTCAGAAAAGATGCTTGATATGATTTCAATTTTCTTAAATTTTCCAAGGCTTGATTTGTGACCGAAGATGTGATCTGTTCTGGAAAATGTTTCGTGTGCACTTTAGAAGAAACTCTATTCTTCTGCTTTTCGTTGGAATGTCCTATAAATATCAATTAAGTCTATCTGGTCTACTGTGTCATTTACAGCTTGTGTTTGCTTATTTATTTTCTGTATTGCTGATCTCTCTATTGGTGTAAGTGGGGTGTTAAAGTCCCCCACTATTATTATGTTACTGTTGATTTCCCCTTTTATGGCTGTTAGCATTTGCTTTATGTATTGAGGTGCTCCTATATTGAGTGCATAAATATTTATAATTGTTATGTTTTCTTCTTGGATTGATCCTTTGATCATTATGTTTTGTCCTTCCTTATCTCTTGTAACAGTTTTTATTTTAAAATCTATTTTATCTGATATGGGTATTGCTACTTCAGTGTTTCTGTGATCCCCATTTACATGGAATATCTTTTTCCATCCCCTCCATTTCAGTCTGTATGTGTCCCTAGGTCTGAAGTGGGTTTCTTGTAGACAGCATATATAAGGGCCTTGTTTTTGTATCCATTCAGCCAGTCTGTGTCTTTTGGATGGAACATTTAATCCATTTTCATTCAAGGTGATTATTGATATGTATGTTCCTGTTACCATTTTCTTAATTGATTTCGGTTTGTTTTTGTGGGGCTTTTTCTTCTCTAGTGTTTCCTGCTTAGAGAAGTTCCTTTAACATTTGTTGTAAAGCTGGTTTAGTGGTGCTGAATTCTCATAACTTGCCTGTCAATCTTTTAATTTCTCCATCAAATCTGAATGAGATCCTTGCTAGGTAATCTTGGTTGTAGGTTTTTCCTTTTCATCACTTTAAATATATCCTATCACTCTTTTCTGGCCTGCAGAGTTTCTGCTGAGAAGTCAGCTGATAACATTATGTGGAATCCCTTGTATGCTATTTGCTGCTTTTAATATTTTTCTTTGTCTTTAATTTTTGTCAGTTTGATTAATATGTGTCTTGGTGTGTTTCTCCTAGGGTTTATCCTGTATGGTACTCTCTGTGCTTCCTGGACTTGGGTAGCTATTTCCTTTTCCATGTTAGGGAAGTTTTCATCTATAATCTCCTCAAATATTTACTCACACACTTTCTGTTTCTTTTCTTCTTCTGGGACTCCTATAATTCGAATGTTGTTGCATTTCATGTTGTCCCAGAGGTCTCTGAGACTGTCCTCAATTCTTTTCATTCTTTTTTCTTTATTCTGCTGTGAGGTAGTTATTTCCACCATTTTATCTTCCAGCTCACTTATCTGTTCTTCTGCCTCAGTTATTCTGCTATTGATCCCTTCTAGAGTACTTTTAATTTCAGTTATTGTATTGTTCATCACTGTTTGTTTGCTCTTTAGTTCGTCTAGGTTCTTTTTAAACATTTCATGTATTTTCTCCATTCTATTTCCAAGATTTTGGATCATCTTTACTATCATTACTCTGAATTATTTTTCAGGTAGTTTACCTATTTCCTCTTCATTTATTTGGTCTTGTAGATTTTTACCTTGCAATTTCATCTGTAACATATTTTTTTGTTGTTTATTTATTTATTTATTTTTTTGATAGGTGGGTCTGTATTCCTGTCTTACTGGTTGTTTGACCTGAGGCGTCCAGCACTGGAGTTTGCAGGCAGCTGGGTAGAGCCAGGTCTTGGTGCTGAGTTGAGGACCTCCAGGAGGCCTCACTCTGGTTAATATTCCCTGGGCTCTGAGGCTTTCTGTTAGTCCAGTGGTTTGGACTTGGTGCTCCCACCACAGGAGCTCAAGCTAAACTCCTGGTCTGGGAACCAAGATCCTGCAAGTCACATGGCATGACAAAAGAAAAGAAAAAAAAGGAGCAATACAATAACAAAGAATAAAAAATACATAATATTTGAAAGATAAAAAATATATTAGGAAGAATAAAATTATAATTGAAACTACAACATGGTATAACAGAACCACAACAGAAAAAAGAAAGGAAAAAAAAGGGAACGTGCCAAAAAGAGCAGAACAATAACAAAGTATAAAGAATAAAATAAAATTAGAAAAATAAACGATTTATTAGAAAAAATAAAAATATAAATGAATCAACAGCAATAGGTAAAACAGAACCACAACCTAAAAGAAGAAAAAAGAAAAAAAAGCAAGGCCAGAAAAGGCATTGGCTGTGGGGGGCAGAGCTTAGGCTGGGGGTGGGACTTAGGCAGAGGTGGGATCTATGGTGGAGATGAGGCCTAGGTGGGGGTGATGTTTAAGCACGGGGCAGGGCCTAGGCTTAGGACTTGTATGGCAGGGGAAAGGCAGCACGTTCTGAGGGGGGGCGGGTCTCAGAACTGTGGAGTTCTTGAGTTTGGAGGTAAGGCCCTGGGTGAGGGTGTGTGGGCAGGATTTAGGCCCAGCCCTGTTGGAGAGGTCTCAGAGGGGGGTCTTAGAGTGCCACCTGTAGAGATAGGGCACTGGGTGGGTGTGTAGGGGTGGGGCTTAGGCTCTGCAATTTTGGAGGGAGCCTCTGAGGGTAGAGGATTAGCCCAGGAGCCCAAGAGGCTCCCCAGTGCCCAAGTGGCCAGGTAAAGTGCTGGCTGTGCTCCCTTTTGTTCCTCCACTTTCCCGAGTGTCTCCCCCCTCACCGCTGAACTGTGGGTGGGTCCCACCGGGTGTGGGAACTCCTCCCCTCCTCCCCCCGCCCCTCAGGGTTGCTGGTCCTGTTGGTCCAGCCTTTAGTTTTGCTCCCCTCCCACTCTCTCAGGACCCCTGAAGCTGCAGGGGACCTCAGTGGGCAGAGGATCAGGAGAGCATCTCAGCAGGCCTCCCAGGGCCCAAGTGGGCAGGGTAAAAGCTGGCCATGTTGCTCCTTTCTGATCCTCTGCCCTCCCAATGGTCCCCCCCGCCCTTTTCCCATCCAGGCATGGGATCCCCTCCCCTCCCCCAGCTGCCCCTCGGGGGCGCCAGACCTGTTCCACCTCATGTCCATTTCTCCTGCCCCTCACTCCCTCTCACGTCCTACCTGGTTGCTGGGGGTTCGTCCCATCCCCTTAGGTGTCTGTGGTCCCCCACCAGTGCCTGGTAAATGCTCTAGTTGTGTGGAGACCTGAATTCCACAACCTCCTAGTCTGCCATATTGACCCCACCCCATATATATATATATTTTTATATATATATATATATATATATATATATATATATATATATATAAATTAAATCACTGGACAATTGCATTTCCCAGCCTCACTTGCTTCATCTGTAAAGGTGATAATAATAACACTTGGAGTGAGATTTAGGTGAGATATTATAGAAATGGGAAGGATCTGGCAGAGGGCCTGACCCAGGCTTGATGTTATCATTAAAAGTACATGAACTGGGCTTCCCTGGTGGCGCAGTCGTTAAGAATCTGCCTGCCAATGCAGGGGACATGGGTTCAATCCCTGGTCTGGGAAGATCCCACATGCCACAGAGCAACTAAGCCCGTACACCACAGGTACTGAGCCTGCACTCTAGAGCCCACGAACCACAACTGCTGAAGCCCACATGCCTAGAGCCCATGCTTCACAACAAGAGAAGCCACCGCAGTGAGGAGTCCGTGCACCACATCTAAGAGAAGCCCCCGCTTACTGCAACTAGAGAAAGTCTGCACACAGCAACGAAGACCCAACACAGCCAAAGATAAATAAATAAATTAATTAATTTAAAAAAAATGAGAGCATTAGGCTATTTCATGTGAAGAGTCCGCTTTACCTACACAATTCTCTGTTAGTGTAGAGAAGAACTATATCTAGATTTTTTTTAACATATAAGACACCATCTTGACTAGACAATTAAAAATATTATGCTACAACATGGCCAAATATTTGAGTTATTATGTAGTGAGAACAAGAAATTACTCCTTTTCCACTGGGAAATTCATTACCACCCAAGAGAAATGGGGAATATTTCACTGGTTGTAATTCTGTGAGGCTTACTAGCAATAAAAAGAAGAGCTGGAAATAACACGATTTCTCTGCTGTGATAAAACATGTATAAAATTCACTGCAGAATTAACAGCTTTTACCATTTATAAAAACTGCAACTTCTTCTCCCATATTTCTAGATATTTTATTCTGAAGGAGGAGGTTGGGAGTGTGCAATATTCTGATTTGATCTATTTAATTAAAATTGTGGACTTGCTTCAGAGGTATTACCAGGAAAGCTCTCCTTTGCCTATGGTGATATGGCTCATCCCATTACCCGGTAGTGGGGAAGTTTTGCCTCCTTGCCCCCATATGAGTCCCTGTTACAACAAAACATAATGCACTTCCCAATTTGCAGGCCTTGTTTCAAGCAGCCAGCCTGATCCACACAACAAGTCTTCCCATGATGACTTGGGGAGATGTGTTACGAGAGTAGATAGGCTCACTTGAGTCATTTTTCTCCTTTATTTTCCATCATTCTGTGACTTGGTACATTTTGCCTCTATTTTCTACAGTTAGAACAATAATGAGCACAACAACAACAAAAGCTAATATTTTATGAGGGTTTACTTTGTCTTGGGTACTGTTTAAAAACTTTACGTGTATTAACTTATTTATTCCTAATGTTGTAGGAATTATTTTCTTCTACCCTTACAGAGGAATAAAGAGGTTAAATAACTTGTTCTGAATAACAAATTATCATGTAATAGAGGCAGGATTTGAATGCAGGCAGTATGGCTCCATAATCCATGCACCTAACCACTATGTTTATAAACATCCATCATCAGTGTGAACACCTGTGGTAAGCAACATCTAAAATGACCCCCAATGATCCCTGACTTCTGACATTCAACCCTTCTGTAATGTCTTCCCTTTGTGTAAAGACTGGACCTAATGACTTGCTTCAAATAGATAGAATATGGTAAAAGTGAGGACATAATCACTTCTGAGATCAGATTACAGGAGCCTGTGACTTCCATCTTATTCTCTCTCTCTGGCTCTTTCTCTGGCTCTTCCTTCTGATGAAGCAAGTTGTCATGTTGTGAGCAGTCCTATGGAGTAGCCTATTTGGCAAAGAACTAAGGGTGGCTTACAGCCAACAGCCATCGACAAACTAATGTTTTCAGTCCAATATCTAGTGAAGAACTCAATCTTGCCAACAACCATGTGAGTGAGCTTGGAGGTGGATCCTCCCACAGTTGGGCCTTGTAAAGACTGCGGACTAAGCCAACGCTGTAATTGTTCTCTTGCAATTGTTCTCTCCTGTGGGAGAACCTGAGCTAAAGGACCCAGATACATGGCACCTGGATTCCTCACCAAAACTGTGAAATAATAGATATTTTAAGCCACTAAGTTTTGGAGTGATTTGTTACACAGTCATAGAGAACTGATACAACACTCTAGCACTTTTATTATTTATTATTTTCCTTCTTTTTTTCTGGGGGGCCGCACCATGCTGCATGTGGGATCTTAGTTCCCCTACCAGGGATCAAACCCATGCCCCCTGCATTGGAAACGTGGAGCCTTAACCACTGACTGCCAGGGGAAGTCCCTATTTTCCCTTTCTTTCTTTCCTTTTTGTCAATGCTTGCTATAAGTCACGCAATACTTTCACATACATTGTCTTATTTAACCCTCATTCAGCCCTCTAAAATATATTATAATTTTCATTTTACAGGTGAGGAAACAGTCTCAGAAAGTTTATGGAACCTCATAGCTAGTAAGTGGGAAACCCAATGTTAGTACCTGGGTGTCTGTGATCGCTTCATCTTTTTAAAATTTATATCCCTTCTTCCATAAACTATTCCCTGTTTGATTCAATCCCCAAACCCTAATCTTATAAACAGAGCTAATCATTTTCTTGTCTATGACACCTCTCTCTGCATCATTTAAAATAATTACTAGTAATAGATATCATTGTTGAGTGATTTTAATGTGCCATGTACTATGCTAAAAGCTTTATATAAATTATCTTACTTTGTTCTCATAAAAATAATCTGAAATAGGTTCTACTACTTTCATTATTTTGTAAATGAGTAAATTCAGGATCATAGATGTTAAACAACTCATAGTCACAGAGATAGAACATTTTGTATTACTTATTAGTTTTAGTTGTAATTCACATGCCTGATTTCCCCAATAAACGTTAAGCTCTAACAGGGCTTGCATCTTTGCACACCATGACACCCAGCACAGACCTTCCCATATGGGTGCTGAATGAACGATTATTGAACTGAATTTCAACCTTAAGTCCTCCATTTTGTGCATATGGACAGTCAGATTTTTTCAGAGTGATACAAATACCAAGAAAACTCATTCAGTACTATATAAGTTCATAATATATATATATATATATAAAACATTTTTTCTACAAAAATCTGATGTCATTGACTCTCATGACTCACATAGCATAGAATCTCACTCAAATCTCTTTCTCCTTCACAATTTGTATCTTTATCTCATATCATTTACAACTAAAAGTTATGGCCAAGAATAGTGAATCCTGAAAGTCTACAAAATTAGTAGTTATAAAATAAGTAAACACCTTAATACATTGCTCTTGCTTGAAGAGTTCAAGGCAAGAAAGCAGGATACAAAAAGAATTTCTAAACTGGGATTCAAACCAAATGATATTTGGAAATTAGAATGATGAGGTAGCCAGAAAACTCCTTAATCAAACTCTACATTTCAGTAAATTGAATAATTAATATAGTTTATCTTAGGGATTCTTACTGAATTGCTTCATAAGAATGCAGCTTTAAAATTATCAACTTGATTAATTCATCCACTGAGTTGAGAAATATTTAATGAATGCTTACGATAGCAAGACAGTGTTTTTGTAAACAATAATATAGAAATGAATGAAACATTGTCTCTGCGCCAAGGGTCTTTCAGTATAGTATAAAAGTTAGATGTGGTTAAATATAGTATCATCTAAGTGCAAAGATAGGTTTAGGTTTTAGGAACATAGACAAGGGAGTTTCTACTTTCAGTGTTAGGAGTATATCAAAATAGTATGTGGTGTATAAGACTTTAATCCATTCATATGATTTCCATGTGATTCCATATTCTCTTAAATTTTCTTTAAATGAAGAAATATAGAAACTACCAAATAAATATAGACATTTTGGAAAGCTTTGGCTCTCTACAACAAATTCCTAGCAGCTAATGTGTCACCCAGAAATATGGCACAATTAATGTTATATCTCTGTGTACTAACGTTAGAACAGAATCACTCCAGGAGAAGGTAAGAGTCTGAGGACCACAGGCACTTTGAACTCCCCAAACGTGTCTCAACTTCAGAAGCACCTGTGCTAAATAACTTTGTGAGTTTTTGCTGTGATGACTCAAAGATATTATAAGTATGTGGGACTTTGCATTGCCAGATTTTCTTCATTACGATTCAGAAGGAAACGTAGCCCTGCGCTATAGAATATAGAATTTATGAAGTCCGAATAGAATTACCCTTATCCCTCTAGGAGTGTCTAATCTAATAGAATTATAAAACAGACTGACTTTGAGACTTACAATTGTTTGGGTCATATGGAGACTACATTTTTAAGCCAGAATCATAATGTATTTTGTATTAAAATACAATATTTTTTGAAATAACAATTGTTTTGTTAAATTAATCGATAGCCCCCATATTTGTCTTACAGACCACAATTGCTTCTTCCTTTTGAAACGTATAATATTTGAGTATACAGTCCTCTATTTCTCATTATCACTAGCATCTAGGCACCATCTTGTCTATTGCCCTCTTTCTTTGAAGGCTCTTTTACTTGCTGCATGAGGTTTGTATTTTAAGTGCAGCTATCATCGTACCTAACTTACACATCGACATAAACAGCATATCTAATACCCTGAACTTGTTAAGAACACCCTACCACTTCTGAAACACACTATATCCAAACTGGTTCTCATGATCTGCTTTTCTTCCTGGTTCCTCACATTGGTTTTCTCCCACTCCATACTCCAGTCCATCAGGGAGAAGAAATACTTGCGGTCACCTTAGACCTTTTCTCCCTTTCAGTCTCTATTCTATTCTCATAAAATTCTATCAATTCTTTCTCAAAGATGTTTCTCCTTTTTACTTTCCCCCTTCTTTTTTTTCTTAGTTCTTGCCACAGCTGTACTCTTGCTGGCATTTCATACTCTGGTCTCTTCCCCCTCGGGTTCACCATACATACACCCTTAGATGATCTTCCTACATCACAGTTTCTGTTCATCATTCATGTTGGGCAGAGCACACAATGAATCACAACTGTATCTCACTGAGTTATTTTCCCTTCAGTACAGTTATCACCTTTCTTTCATTATAAGAGTTTTGACTACTCATAGAAAAAGTAAAAAGTACTGACACTATTGTAATTCAAAACTTTTTCTTTTGTATTTCCTAACTGGTTATCATTGTTTTATATAAAAATGTAGATATCTGTTAATTTAAAAAATTTTTTACATGCTCAACTCTCACTGATTCTAGGAATTTTTTTTTTTTAAAGAAGATGTTGGGGATAGGAGTTTATTAATTAATTAATTTATTTTTGCTGTGTTGGGTCTTCCTTTCTGTGCAAGGGCTTTCTCTAGTTGTGGCAAGCGGGGGCCACTCTTCATCGCAGTGCACGGGCCTCTCATTATCGCGGCCTCTCTTGTTGCGGAGCACAGGCTCCAGATGCGCAGGCTCAGTAGTTGTGGCTCACGGGCCTAGTTGCTCCACGGCATGTGGGATCCTCCCAGACCAGGGCTCGAACCCGTGTCCCCTGCATTAGCAGGCAGATTCCCAACCACTGCACCACCAGGGAAGCCCTGATTCTAGGAATTTTAAGTCTATTTTTCTTGGAGTTTCTGGGCACATAATCTTATATTCTTCAAAAAATGATAATTTTTCTACCCCTTTCTGTTCAACGTTTTATTAAATTTGGATAGAACTTCCAGGAAAATGCTAACTAATAATGGAAATAGTCCACATCATTGTCTTGTTTTTGATGTCAGTGGGAATGACTCCAGTGTTTCATTAAGTATCATATTAGGTATGGATTTATGAGTTTTGTTCCTAAGTAAGTATCCTTTTCTTTGCTTTCTAAGAGTTTTAGCCAGGAGCAGGTGTTTAATTTTTATCAAATGCTTTTTTTGCCATCATCTGAGAAGGAAAAATATGTTTTTTCCTTTTAATTACTCTTGCAATGTAATCTTTAATAAATTCCCTAATGTAAAATGAATGTTCCTTATTTTCATGAGCTTGTGAGTATGATTTAAGCTATGTTCATATTGATAATCTAAAGGTTGATGGTTCATTGATCAGGAACACTGCTTCACTGATAGTTCTAACCTGATACTACCCTACCCCAAACTTTAGTGATTTCCTGTTTTCAGAAGGTATTTAGTGGGTGTTTAGGAAGAATTAATCTCATGGCTTTCCTCTCTGGTCTCCTTGCTGATGTTGAAAAAGGTGTGTGATCATCCTCTCTCTTCTACTGGCAGTTCCTTTTATAGGAATGATACTCTTGAAAGAGAGAAAGTTTATTATGGATTCATACCACAGATGCCTACAGATGAAAGCCCTCAAAACACTAAGTATCTCTGTGAATTTTTGAAACTTTTCTACACTACCAGTTCTATACTGAATTTCATGAAGAAATACAGATTTTTCTGAACACTGTCTCTGGGACACTGCAGCAACATTGCTTACATCCTAAAGTATCACAATGCATTTCAAGTCAAAGGGATGTCTGGGAGCCACCAGTTTGTGGGCTGGACAGGTTCAGCTATATTCTGAACCTAGCTTAGATTCAGATAGGTCAGTCATATATTAATAATATTAATTACTTAATATTAAGCAATTTAGTCAAATTTATCCAATTCAACCATGTTTTCCATTACATGAAATCCCCTCCCCCTTCTTTGGGCTTTTTAAGCTCTAGTCTTTCTGCCTACAGTTTCCCAGCTATGTCTTCCTGTATATTGGTTTTATCCTTAATTTTCCTGGAGTATATCCTCAAATACACACAAATAAGAATCGTGGGTGCTCAAATTTCTGAAACTTACATGTCAAAAATACCTTAATTTACTCTTCTTCTTGAATGATTAATTGAGTATAAAATTCTAGAATTCAAAGGCATTTCCCTCATTCCTTGGAGCCATTGCTCCATTATCTTCTAGTATTTGGTGTAACTGACTTTTAGACCTTTATAGGTGACCTGCTTTTCTCTCTCTTCCCTGTAAACTTTTTTTTTTTTTTGCGGTACGCGGGCCTCTCACTGTTGTGGCCTCTCCCGCCGTGGAGCACAAGCTCCGGACACGCAGGCCCAGCGGCCATGGCTCACGGGCCCAGTCGCTCCGCGGCATGTGGGATCCTCCAGGACCGGGGCACGAACCAGTGTCCCCTGCATCGGCAGGCGGACTCTCAACCACTGCGCCACCAGGGAAGCCCTCCCTGTAAACTTTTATTGTCTCATGTTTAATTTTGAAAATCTGCGGCGGTTTCTAGTACTTCACTCCCTGGACACAGTCATTCTAAATAATAATGCTTTCCTTTAACACTTTTGAATTTGCTATTGTCACTGTTGTTGTTTTCCTCCCCTTCATTTTCACCTACTTTTTCTTGTTGGAATGATTGTCAGTAGGATATTGAATATCCTGAATGGTCCTTTATGTCTCTTCCCTGTTTTTTCATAGTTTATTTATTTTTTGTTTTGTTTTCTTTGCTCTGAGATCAGAGATTAAAAAAAAGAATTATCTCCCAGGTCTTTGTTTTTTTACAATTAATCTATTGACTTCCAAAAGGTCTTTTTCTTTTCAGATTGATAATTTTTGTTAGCATTGTATTTATATTTTATTGGTGCTATAACTTTAAATCTCTTTTAGGACGCATTAAAAATTGTTCCCTTAAACTATATAAATTATATTTCCTCTGGGATTTATTGTTATGTTTATTTTTAATTTTATATTATTCCTTTGTGCTACTACTTTTTCTCATATTTTCTTTTGGCTCATGGATATTCATATTTAAGAATAAAGGACTTGTTTAAATATTCTCTGTAGCTAATCTGAGTTTCTTCTATTGCTGGGTATGGAGATCAATTTTAACCATAGCCTTTTCTCCAAAATGGGAAAGTTTACTGAAAGTTCATTGTCGGTGGACAGGGTTTATGGATAGGAAGGCTTTCAGATAGGGTGTGTGGATAAGAAGTTGGCTTCCAATGCTGGAATGAGAGTCTCAACCTCAAGTCTTAGCTATCCCAGGGTGGTTCCTTCCTTCCTTCCTTCCCTCCTTCTTCCCTCCTTCTCTCTCATTCTCTCTCTTTCTCTCCCTCCTTCCCTTCATCTTTCTTTCCTTTAGGGTAAAGCCTTTTGATTTTCATTCAGACGGAAAATAATGTGTTGACAATCCTTCATTTTGAAGTGTGGGTTATGGGGAATGGGCAGAGGGCTGACTAGCATATGGCAGTTTTGTTTTCAGAACTATAACAAATTCTCTTGTTTAACATTTCCCTCTCACATCTCCTCTTATCTACTGACTCCATGGTGTTCCATTCTCAACTTCGAACCTCCCCCATGTATTTATTCTGGACTGCAAGTACTTCAACTGTTTTGTCAACCCACTTCAACTACAATCCATTTTCCAGTAATTTATTGCATTCTCTTATGCTATAGACCTTGCCCTGTTGATGTCTCTTGACGTGATTTCTTCTGTGTTATGAATGTATTACTTTTCAGAGTTGTACACTCTCATTACAATGGAGTCTTGAGAGGGAGAGAAGACAAATGCCTGTGTTCCAAATATCAGCATTTGTACAATAAAAACCATGGTTTTCATAAAAATGATACATTGTAATGATAAAAATTTTACACAGTGAAAAAAATAGTGTATAGAAATATGCCAGAATTCACACAGAATTCAATGATCCAGAAAATACCAATATTAATGTTAGTCAAACCTGGTTTCAGGTACTTTCTATATATAAATTTTAAAATGGATGTCTTAGAGATATGGTGATGGAAAAATATAGAGACAATTATATTGAAATATCCTTTATATTAGAAAAAATTGCATTTTATTTTCAGAATTTCATCTTGAATGAGATATGCCCCCATGCTCAAATTAATTTCAGTGTTATCAACCAAATCAATCAACGTTTATGAACAAAGCCACCAAAGAACCATTTCTCAAATCACCTTGGCTCCACGTTGCAATTTATTCACAACTGTGATCCTTCCAAGTCCTTCCTGAATATTTCTGGGAATTCCCAAAGGATCTTCATACATCTGGGTTTCTTCTACTGGCCTCTCGGCCTGGCTGCTCATAACTCCTCCATGATATACTATACAGGCTCTGAAGATGAGAGGACAAGTGTGGTTTACAGTAATTCTTTGTAAATTAAGAAAAATCCCACATCTGTTGTTATATCTTGGCTATTTAAATTTTTATTTTGTACTGTTATTAGATATGTTTGATTTACATATTTTATAGTATTTAAGATAAAACCTTTAAATTATTGTTTTTACAACTTTTTTTTCAACAAATTTCTGTTCTCCTTATTTTCTTAACTAGACTTTATTGTCCTCATAACTTTCTGTAATGTGAGAGGTTGAAGGGTAGGAATTTGCTGAATAGTGAAGTTTTTCCCATATATAAGATTTAAAATATATATATAATTTTCCTTTACATTATTAAATACACCTTAGTTTTTAGTTGTGTTTTCTTTATGCTTTTACAGCAGTATTTATCCAGGATAGCATACTTTTCCGTTTTTAGACTTTTATTTAAAATTTTTGGTTTTATAATGGCATGGCCAGATAAATTATTCTGTAAAATTTGTGATTTAGGTGATCAGTTAAAACTTATTTGAGACCTATTTTATTTTGTAAATTTCCCCCAAATAAATGTGATACATATATTCATATATGTATATTTTATTGTAGTAAAAAACACATAACATGAAGTCAATTCAAATTTGTAAGTATACAGTACAGCATTGTTAACAATATGCAAATTGTTTTACAGTAGATCTCTAGAACTTTTTCCTCTTGCATGACTGAACTCTATATCTATTGGCCAGCAACTCCCATTTCCCCCTCCTCACATTCCCTGGTGACCACCTTTCTACTTTTTTATTTTATGAGTGTGACTACTTTTAGATATCTCATACAAGTGAAATCATATAGAATTTGTCCTTCTGTGACTGGCCTGTTTTACTTACCATGTCTTCAGGGTTCATCCATGTTGTAGCATGTGTCAGGAGTTCCTTCTTTTTTAGGGCTGAATAAATGAAAATTACATTCTCTTTATCTATCCACCCGTTGATGGACATTTATGTTGTTTCTACCTCTTTACTATTGTGAATAATACTACAATGAACATAGGAGTGCAAATAGCATTTCAAGATTCTGTTTTCAATATGTTTGGATAAATACCCAAAATTGGGATGGCTGGGTCATATGGTAGTCCTATTTTTAATTTGAGGAAACTCCACACTGTTTTCCATAGTGGCTGCATCATTTTTCATTCCTACTAACAGTGCACAGGAGTTCCAATTTTACCACATCATCACCAACACTTACTATTTCCTTCTTCTTTTTTTTTTCGATAATAGCCCTTCTAACATTTGTGAGGTGATATTTCATTGCTTTGATTTACATTTCCCTGATGATTAGTGATGCTGAGCACCTTTTCATATACTTGTTTGCCATTCTTATGTCTTCTTTGGTGAAATGTCAATTCAAGTCATTTGCTCATTTTTTAATCCATTTATTAATTAATTAATTAATTTATGCTAATAAGGTGTAAGAGTTCCTTATATACTTTGGGAATTAACCCCTTATAAAATATATGGTTTGCAATTATTTTCTTTCATTCTGTGAATTGACTTTTTACTCTTATTTCCTTTGCTATGTAGAAGCTTTTTAGTTTGATGTGGTCCCACTTGTCTATTTTTGCTTTTCTTGCCCATGTTTTTTGTCTCATATTCAAGAATTCATTTCTAAGACCAATGTTATAAAGTTTTTTCCTTATGTTTTCTTCTAAGAGTTTTATGGTTTCAGGCCTTACATTTAAGTCTTTAATTCATTTTGAGTGTATTTTTGTGTATGGTGTAAGAGAAGGGTCCAATTCCATTTTCTGCATGCAAATATTTAGTTTTCCCAACACTAATTTTTTAAAGAGACTATCCTTTCCCCATTAGGAAGTGTTTGCACTCTTGTCCAAATTTCGCTGCTTTTTAAAAAAAATCTATGGGCAGGCAGGGGAGTCCTGGGATGAGAAACACCTGGGAGCAGGAGTGCTAAGGCCCCACCTCCTCCCAGACTCCTGTATAAGAAGTTTAGCTCACATCACCTATCACAGTCCTGAGTGCGGCTGCGTCCCGCCCCGCCCCGCCGCCCAATCAGAGCCACAGGGCAGTAGCTCCGGGCCCCAGAGGCCAGACCATCTGTGCAAAATGTATGTCTCGAACACCCGGGACGGGCAGGGCTGCAGAAGCCAGAATGAGGGAGTGAATTGCGCATGCGCGGGCGGCAAATCTCTAGCTCCTCAGGAACGGAACCAAAGGGCCTGGCGTAGCGCGGGCGCTTCTGGCCCGGCCACCTAGGGCTCCCATGCTAAGTCTGTCAAGGTCAAGGCTACAGCAAACTCGACAAGCCTTTCCACTATCCTCAAGGCAAGCAGTTTTTTTTTTTTTTTGCTGTACGCGGGCCTCTCACTGTTGTGGCCTCTCCCGTTGCGGAGCACAGCTCCGGACGCGCAGGCTCAGCGGCCATGGCTCACGGGCCCAGCCGCTCCGCGGCATGTGGGATCTTCCCGGACCGGGGCACAAATCCGTGTCCCCTGCAGGCGGACTCTCAACCATTGCGCCACCAGGGAAACCCGAGTCAAGCAGTTTTTGCTGGGAGCTTGGAGGTATCTAAAATTCGTGCCAGAAGACCAACTGTGCCTGTCCCTCAAACATTTGCCTTTAAGGGCAGCTTCAGGGCATTACTCTCTGTTTCTGAACCAGCCCATCTGGCAGCAGCCTGGGGAAGTTGCCTCCTCCACTCAGTCTCCTCCATCAGGAACTATTTTCTTCTTTGAACACCGTCAGGGACGCCCGCGGCAGGAGCTGAGGGCCTGGTCCAGGTGAGTGGAGTGTGGAATTTCCCAGGAAGGCACAGGGCACAGAGTCTGCAGGGTGCTCCTGGTGACTTCGGGCTCATGTCCTCTGTTCATATTTCTGGGCTCTCTATTCTGTGCCATGATCTATAGATCTGTTCTTATGTCGGGGCCATATACATATATATATATATATATATATTTTTTTTTTTTTTCCAATAGTTTTGTAATATGTTTTGAAGTTAGGAACATTGGGTGCCAGCTCTACTCTTCACTTTCCCCCCAGGGAGAGGCCTCCAAGTTGTGTCAGCTCTGCCTGCTATACCACTGGTCCTCAGGAACGGCAGGGAGGCTCCCAGCTCTTTTTTTTTCTCTGTGGCACCCAGGCACCTAGAATATTCTGGGTTCCATTAGGGCCTTGAGATAGGCAAAACAGAAACCAGTCTCGTGAGCAGCCCTCAGGAAAAAGCTAGAACATTGGCTGCATGTTCCAACTCTCCCTCCTCAGGGAGAAGCCAGGAGTTGAGGATTTTTTCCTGCTGCTTCTGTGCTGAGCTGTGGGGGAGGAACTATGGCAAGTGAATAGGTGCTAGTCTAAATTGTTGCCTTTGTTCTTAGCAGCTCGCAACTTGACACCTTTTCCAGTTAGTGCTTAGATTCAGGCAAGACAGAAATCAGACCCTTGGGTACATTCCCCAAAAGTCTGAATGTTGCATGAATATTTCAGTCTTTTCTTTTCCTCCCCAGGGAGAAGCCAGGAACTCGGAGTTTTCTCCTGATTATGCTGCAGAGCGCCAAGGGGAGGACTAGGTGAGTGAGTGCCATGAATTTTCCTACCAGCTTAGATACAGCTAGTTTTCCACACAACTAAGTGGTGGGACCCTCTTAACTGGTTTATGGATATCTCACCAAGGGAGTTTGTTCATGTATTGCTGTTGAAAAGATGTCTCCTTAGGTAAAAGAGGGTTTGGGGCTTCCTATTCTGCCATCTTGTTGACATCCTGTCGTGTGTGTGTGTGTGTGTGTGTGTGTGTGTGTGTGTGTGTGTGTGCGCGCGCGCGTGCATTTTGTATTTTCTTTCTGTTTTTGAGATATAATTGGCATACGGCACTATATGAGTTTAAGGTATAGAGCATAATGATTTGATTTACATATATCATGAAGTGATTGTCACGATAAATTTAGTGAAGATCGTCTCATATTTATATATAAAATTAAAGAAATAGAAAAAAACTTTTTTCTTGTGATGAGAACTCTTAGGATTTACTGTCGTAACAACTTTCATATATAACGTAGAGCAGTGTTAATAAATTCATCGTGTTGTACATTACATCCCTAATACTTATTTATCTTATTAATTAGAAGTTTGTACCTTTTGACTGCCTTCTTCCAATTCCCCTTCACCCCCAGCCCCCTGACCCTGGTAACCACAAATCTGATCTCTTTTTCTGTTTGTTTGTGAGGTATAATTAATCTACAATGCTATGTTAGTTCCTGTTACACGACATAGTGATTCAATGTTTCTATACATTTCAAACTGATAACCACAGTGTCTCGTTACCGTATATCACTATACAAAGGTATTATATAGTTGTTGACTGTATTCCCACACTGTACATTTCATACCTGTGACTCATTTATTTTGCAGCTGGAAGTTTGTACCTCTTAATCTTACTCACCTATTGCTTTCCTCCCCCTCCCCCTCTAACAAACACTTGTTTGTTCTCTGTATTTATAACTCTGTTTCTGTTTGGTTATGTTTGTTCATTTGTTTTGGTTTTTTGGATTCCACTGGTTTAGATGAACTGGTTTATGAATATCTCACAAAGGTATTTGTCCATGTATTACTGTTGAGTAGGTTTCTCCTTAGGGAATGGAGGATCTGGGGCTTCCTATTCTGCCATCTTGGTACAAAATTCAATATATATGCTTTAATTTGACATTGTTATTTTATCATTTAAATTATCTGTGCCCTTATTTATCTTTTCAAATATTTTCTTTGGTAATGTATGAAAGAATTTTGTTAAATTCTCTTAGATATTGAGTTATTATTTTCTCCTTTCATTTCAAGCTATTTTTGATGCACATATTTCAATGTTATGGGCTTTTTTTTAACCTTATGAGAGTCCATGAATTTATCAACTTATGTTTAAAAATAGATTTGATCCATGTAAAAATTTTTCAGTTTGCTTTTTGCCTTAGATTCTAAGGACTTTGCCTTAGATTCTCCTTATTTAATGTATATATTTCAACTGCTGCTTTACTTTATGTTTGCCTAAAACATATTTATTCATTCTTTTATTTTAACCTTTCTGTATGATATTGTTTAGCTGTGCCTCATAAGATTATTTATTTTTTGACCTAATTAAAATCTTGTTCTTTTAAGAGAGGAGTTTAAACCATTTGTACTAAAATATTAATAACTATATATATTTTAACATTATATATTTAAAGATTTTTTTAATACTTTCAGTGTTTTGTAAAACGTATTTTATGGTTTTAATTATATAAGTGGTTTCCTTAGCTTTCAAATTGTTTCCTAATCATTAAAGTCACAAGTGTAATGTTCTCTTTTCTTTCTTCTCTACAGAAAGCAAGGGGTTTAATAAAACTTTGTTTTGTCCACATCTCATCTTTATAAATATAACATTAGTTTGTATCCTCATATTATTGTAATTGATTTTTCAAATTATAGATGTTCCCTTCCAATCTTAATTTTATCATATTTGAATTTGGTATTTCATTTAAATTAAAAACAGCATCAACTCAGATATTTATTTTTACTGCTCACTTCCATTCTCTTCAATTCAAAAATTTCTATTTTCAAATACTTAATTTTGATTACTCTCTGGGCCATCTCCAGTCTCTCTTCAGGAAAGGTAAATGGGTATATCTTCTTAGTCCTTGTTCCCTTGATAGTGTCTTAGTCTTGTTCTTGTCTTTACATTTATTTAAGTCAAATTGACTGAGTTTCACATTTATGTCTTTCAAAACTCCATTTTGAAATAGAGCTATGTAGCTTCATTTTTTTTGTATAATATTTCAAAAGCATCTGAAAAATATTCTGACTTTTATTCTTATCTAGGCATTCTGTTTATTATTTTGATGTTGGATATTATTCAGTTTTATTTTTTATATCCTGCTTTTACTAATTCTGTATATATTAATTCAATTATTTGACTTTTAATTTCCTCATTATTTTCCTTATCAATTCCAGCTCTCTTTTTATCTTATTCCGTTGCATTTCATTCTCAACATCTTCTATCTTCATGACTTTCTGATGTTGTCTCAAAAGGTCATGGCTTTTTGTCTCACAATGGTAGATCTATCTAGATCAAATTTGGGCTGGCATCCAAGTATAGACATTTTTATTGGTATACCTTTCCATCCTGGTGATGGGTGACTCTCTTTCCAACAGATAAAGTTGGATGGGAACTTCTTGTGCAGTTCTAGCCCACATCTGCTTTTTTCTTGCTTCACAGTTTGGTTCTCTAGAACTTTGAAAGAGGTGGTGCATATGAAAAAGAGACTAGAATCCTAAGTATGTAACACTTCTTAATGCTTCTCTTTCTATATTTCCCTATATACTCCTTTATTTGTAGGTTTCGCACCTCCCAGGGTGTCATGTTTCAAAAAACAAACCTTTCCGTACCTTTCTTGTATTTGAAATCTCCATCTGAATGTGAAAAGTAATATACTGTGACAGATGGGATATGGTGACTTTTCTGGATACACATTTTGTTTTTTTGAGCCACTGAAGAAGAAGGTAGAGAAAGACAAAAGATATGCTTGCCTACTTTTTGCAGGATTAGTGTGCCCTTTCAGTAAAATTTTTCATTTTTGTAATTTATAGAAATTTTCCTAGATTTTGACAGGAGTTGAGTAAGCAGTAGTCTTGCTATGAGATTTTGCTTTTATTTTTACTGTCTTTAGATATAGTTTAGAGGGAAATTGAGAGTGGCTCTGTCATAGAGAACTAGCCAGTTACTTTTATACCTCTCTCATGATGTAATAATTTTGAATATCAAGGTCCTCCATAAAGTAAACTCACTTGCCCTTATCAAATGATGCTTTTCACTTCTCCCCAGTAAAAACTTAATGCACCAATAGGGAGAAACACAGTGTGCTAATTTCTCTGTTGCTTATATCTTCCTATTTTTTTCACCCACATCCTACTAATCCATTGAGGGTCAAATAATATATCATTATGAGGATTTCCTTTATTGAACTCTCAAAATGTATTCTTGATATCACAGATTGATGGTCTAAGTTACTATTTTTGTCTTCTGATTGTTCCATAGGTCTAATCTTAATTCCATGATTGGAATTCTTTGGCAACAGGGCAGATGTATCATGCCATGTTTACTTATTACGTATTCTTTGAATATCCTCAGTACGTTGCAGTAGACTTTGTAAGGATAATTAAGATAAAAAAGTGCCAGTTTCAGAGAGTTTAATTCCAATAAAGAAAATTCTTTGTAGATAGCTCCACAAAGACTCAAATTACTGCACTATGGATAACAAATTACACATTCTATACGATGTTATAAAATCAAAGGAGGGATAAATGGCCTTTTCTAGTATCAATCTGGTAGTGGCCTTAATGATGTATGAGGGAGGTGAAGGGTTCAGAAGTATTTATGTTCTGATTATTCTATTGAGAAAGCACCGTGATCAGTTGGTTGCAGCATCCTAGGCACATGCTTGGTGGGTGAAAATAAAATAATCTTGAACAAAAGTCACTGAAGAAAAGATGAAAAAATGAGTTAAGATTTGGCAGTTTACTAGATATTTTTACTAGGTTTATGAAGGGCAGAAATGACTATGTTCCCTGAGCTAACGTATTTTAGATGTAAAGACAACCAAACTGCTAGCAGCAGTGTATTTTCCTCAAAACTACCTTCGCCTGCTAACTAAAACTTTATGATAATACTGTTCAATTAAGGGAATAAAGTGACGCTGAGTCATGTTTGAAATCTGAATGTTGCTCAGCCGGTATCAGATTTTCACCTAAATTACAAATTTGTAACTGGATTCCATCTTTCCTTTCCTTATTCTTGCCTATCTGAGTGACACATGATAATGTGATTAATTACTCTAATTTGTCTTCAGTGAATCTTAATTTCATAGTTTCAAAATGTATAGGTTGTCATCTTCTAACAGATAACATCTAGTTAATAAGCACATGTGATATGCTGCATTTACTATAATGATCTATGCAGTGAAATCAGGGTGTATCAAATTAAACCACGAATGCTCAAATAACAGTTGCAAGGACTAAAAGTGGTACTTCCCTTTTAGACTCCTTTGAACGGACAGCATTTGAATTTAAGTGTTAGATAAAATTTGACCATCACATTACGGTTAATTCCATGCCTATTTATATTTCATTTGGAAGTCTTATCTCTGTATTTATTTTTAAAATTCAAAGGATCAGACTAAATGTTGTTTAACGCATTTATTGACACCGATAGAACCAGTATTTCTTTTTTCTGTTCTTGACAAATAGAGCACTTAGCAACTTTGCAAGCCTTGAGGCATTACATCTTGGAATCTAAGAGCTGGCATTCATTGGGCCCTTCTGCTATAACTCCTTCATTTGTGGATTTTTTTTTTTTTTTTTCTGAGAAATGAAGTATAGGTTTGTTAAAGGACTTGCCCATGTTCATGTTTTTTTTTTTTTTTTTTTTTTCTTTTCGGTACGCGGGCCTCTCACTGTTGTGGCCTCTCCCGTTGCGGAGCACAGGCTCCGGACGCGCAGGCTCAGCGGCCATGACTCACGGGTCTAGCTGCTCCGCGGCATGTGGGATCTACCCGGACCGGGGCACAAACCCGTGTCCCCTGCATCGGCAGGCAGACTCTCAACCGCTGCGCCACCAGGGAAGCCCCATGTTTGTGTTTTATATAGAATCCATATTGAAACCTACATGTTTTTTGATGATGCTATCCGGGGTTTTTCCCGGGGTCAGTGTTGACTTAACTGATAATGTAGTTTTTAATATTCACTATTGTTAAAAACTAGGGAAAGATTTTCCTAACTCCAATCTTTTTGTTCTTATAAATCTCTAATCATGGCTTTGAAATGTTTCATTTCCAAATTTACCGCTATGGAACATAATTCATTTGGACCAGGACGCTCAAACAATAGGACACTCAGACTCATTTGGTTTCTTCTATCTTCTTACATACTTTGGGCAACAGTTATCTTTTAAAGTTCCTTTCTGACATTAAAAACCGGTGAATATTCATTAAAACTATAGAATTGGTGATACCGGTGTTTCAATTGAAGGGTGTTAAAGGGCTCTACTTTTGGAAGTAGGTATTCCAGTGTTCAAGTACAAATTTAGCCACTTACTGGCTGTTATTGTTTTTAAATATTTGCATGCTTTTGGAGCTACCTCATATTGAGAACTAACTATAAACCACTTGCTATTCTAAGTTCTTTATGTATAATAAATTATTTAATCCTTAATCATGACCATTTGAAATAACTACTACCATTATTCCTATTTAATAGAAAAGGTGATTAAGACACAAAGAGGTTAAGTAATTTGCCAGTAATCACAAAGTTTTTAAGTGGTAGAGCCAGAATTCAAAGTCAGTCAGTCTCAGTACAATCTGTGCTTTTTACCCTCATATTCTATCATAACATCCCTAGTTCTTTGTCACTAAATTGCAGATGATAATAATTAATTTAATCTCATTGAATTGTGATTATTATATAAGACAGTACATGTAAAACAGAAATAACTAAGGACCTATTATGAACACACTCAACAAATGGCCACTTCTTCCCCTCCAACCTCTTCCTTCTCTCTTTCCCTTCTCCTTTAAAATATTAATCAAGGCTAAGTAAAAGAGAAAGAAGTACTTGCAGAAATACAGCTTAAAGTTGCTGTACTTTTGTTGTTGTTGTTCTTAGTACCTCACACAAAGGAGTTTAGGAGGTTGTGCTGATAGAAAGTTGAAAGTGAAACCAGGAATGGTAATTTTTTTTTTTTTATGGCCTGCAAAGAAAGTAAGTTATCTTCTTATATTTCAGGTTGAAAAAGCATGTCAATGAAATGGTCAGGGTTAGCACAACTTAGTTTCTCAGCAGAATTATCATTTTGATTGGTTTTGAAAATAATTAGGAAGTTATTGTCAAGTGTTAGTAAGATGATGAGCATCATTGTAATATTTTGGTTAGATATCTACCTTTAAAAAGTATGGTTCATTTTCTCAGAAGGAGGAGTGAGAGACTACTGGAAATTTCTCTGACATACTTTGAAATATGGAGAGAAAGTGATTCAGATTGTATTGATTGATGCCTTCTGGTTATCTTGACCAGATTTGCAAGTAGCCACATATTTTTGTTAACGCAATCAACATCTGCTCAATGAAATGAGAAAAATCAATTATTTGGGTCGTGAAAACAGTTTCTGTGGGAGGAGAGTGGTTTAAATGATTTTCCCCCCTACCTTTTAACTAAATGCATTGGCAGCCTTCAGAGACAATGTCTCTTCTGGGTAGGAGGTAGGAGTAATCTGGTTATCAAGGCTGTGGGCATCTCACTTCCAATATTTTAATAGGAAATGGAGTCTTGGGTCTGAATGAGGTAAAGAATTAAAACTAAGATGCCTGAATAGGCTGAAACCTCATCAAAAGGTAAATTGACCATAATTTGCCACAGCACAGAGAACTGGCAAGAAAGCTTCTATATCTAGGCCTTGGTTCCTGACTGGAGTGGGGGAAGAGTCACCTGAAAAATTGAACACTTAAGTCTGTATTCACGGAAGTTTAAAATTTGAATTTATACTATTAAAAGGTTTTGAAATCCTTTGTGCTCAGGAATGACCATAAAAATAGGCCTGGGCAATGAAAAACCATTCTGGAAGGATACTTTCACAATGTAGACCATTGGGAATCTCACACATTAAAACAACCACTAATGAAGATCAGCCCTCAGTCGGAAAGTTGAAAATGTATGATCAGCAGTTCAACATGAGTGAGACTTGGAGGAAGCCAAAACAAAATAGAAGATTGGAGCTCCATAAAAATTAGAATAACACTCTAAAAAAGAATATAAAATAATTATGTTTAAATGATTAAAAACATAAAAGAACATAAAAGGACTTGAAAAAGTAGCAAATAGAACTTTGAAAAATAAAAAAAAATAGCTACCTATTAAAAACTAAACAGATTAAGTAGATTAGGCATATCTGGAAAGAAAATTAATGAATACGAATGATACCAAGCAAATTACCTGAAAGTGAGAAAAGAAATTCAAAAATTAAAAAAAGCAGAAAAATAGTATATAGGCAAAGAGAACAGAATGAGATGTTTAACATATGCATAATAAAGATTATAAAAAAGGGAATGGGGGATGGGGCATAGATATTTGAATAAGAATGGTTATAGATTTTCCTTTATGAAAGATATAAATCCTTCAATTAAGAAGTTATAATTCATTTTAAGCCATTTTTTAAATTGAAGTAGAGTTATTTTATAATGTGTTAGTTTTGGCTGTACAACAAAGAGATTCAGTTATACATACATATATACATATATGTATGTATATATATACATATATTGTTTTTCAGATTCTTTTCCATTGTAGGTTATTACAAGGCTATTCTTTTTTCAGATTCTTTTCCATTATAGGTTATTGAATATAGTTCTCTGTGCTGTACAGTAAGTCCTTGTTGTTTATCTATTTTATGTATAGTAGTGTATATATGTTAATCCCAAACTCCTACTTTATCTCCTCCCTTCCCTCCACCCCTTGCTATCCCCTTTGGTAACCATAAGTTTGTTTTCTATGTCTGTGAGTCTGTTTTTGTTTTGTAAATAAGTTCATTTGTATTGATTTTTTAGATTCCACATATAGGTGATACCATATACCATATGATATTTGTCTTTCTCAGATTTACTTCACTTAGTGTGATAATCTCTAAATCCATCCATGTTGCTGCAAAAAGCATTATTTCATTCTTTTTTATGGCTGAGTGATATTCCATTTTGTGTGGAATATATATATATATATCTACACATACACACACTCACACATACATGAATACCACATCTTATTTATCCATTCATCTGTTGGTAGACATTTAGGTTGCTTCCATGTCTTGACTATTGTAAATAGTGCTGCTATGAACATTGGGGTGCATGTATCTTTTCAAATTAGAGTTTTCTCTGGATATATGCCCAGGAGTAGGATTGCAGGATCATATGGTAACTCTGTTTTTAGTTTTTTAAGGAAACTCCGTACTGTTTTCTGTAGTGACTATACTAATTTACATTCCCATCAGTGTAGGAGGGTTCCTTTTTCTCCACACTCTCCAGCATTTATTATTTGTAGACTTTTTAATGATGGCCATTCTGACTGGTGTGAGGTGATACCTCATTGTAATTTTGTTTTGCATTTCTCTAATAATTAGTGATATCAAGCATCTTTTCATGTGCCTGTTGGCCTTCTGTATGTCCTCTTTGGAGAAATATCTACTTAGGTCTTCTGCCCATATTGGAAATTAATCCGTTGTCGATCACATCATATGCAAATATTTTCTTCCAGTTCATTGATTGTCTTTTCATTTTACTTACGATTTTCTTTGCTGTGCAAAAGCTTTTAAGTTTAATTAGGTCCCATTTGTTTATATTTTTTATGTCAATTACCCTAGGAGGTGGGTCAAAAAAAATATTGCTGTGATTTACATCAAAGAGTGTTCTGCCTATGTTTTCCTCTAGGAGTTTTATAGTATCCAGCCTTACATTTTGAGTTTGTTTGTTTATTTATTTATTTATTTTTTTGCGGTACGTGGGCCTCTCAGTGTTGTGGCCTCTCCCGTTGCGGAGCACAGGCTCCGGACGTGCAGGCTCAGCAGCCATGGCTCATGGGCGCAGCTGCTCCGCGGCATGTGGGATCTTCCCAGACCGGGGCACGAATCCGTGTCCCCTGCATCAGCAGGCGGACTCTCAACCACTGTGCCACCAGGGAAGCCCTTGAGTTTATTTTTATATATGGTGTTAGAAAACATTCTAATTTCATTCTTTTACATGTAGCAGTCCAGTTTTCCCAGCATCACTTCTTGAAGAGACTGTCTTCTCCATTGTATGTTCCTGCCTCCATTGTATATTCGTTGTCATAGATTAATTGACCATAAGTGAATGTGTTTATTTCTGGGCTTTCTATCCTGTTGCATTGATCTGTATGTCTGTTTTTGTGCCAGTGTCATACTGTTTGATCACTGTAGCTTTGTAGTATGGTCTGAAGTCAGAGAGCATGATTCCTCCAGCTCCATTCTTCTTTCTCAAGTTTGTTTTGGCTATCCAGGGTTTCTTGTGTTTCCATGCAAATTTAAAAATTTTTTGTCCTAGTTCCGTGAAAAATGCCATTGGTAATTTGATAGGGATTGCATTGAATCTGTAGATTGCCTTGGGCGGTAAGGTCATTTTAACGATACTGATTCCTCCAATCCAAGAACACGGTGGATCTTTCCATCTGTTTGTGTCAGCTTCAGTTTCTCTCATCAGCATCTTATAGTTTTCAGAGTACAGGTCTTTTACCCCCTTAGGTAGGTTTATTCCTAGGTGTTTTATTTATTTTGATATGATGGTAAATAGGATTGTTTCCTTAATTTCTCTTTCTGATATTTCATTGTTAGTGTGCAGAATGCAACAGATTTCTGTATATTAATTTTGTATACAGCAACTGTAATGAATTCATTGATGAGCTCTAGTTTTCTGGTAGGATTAGGATTTTCTATGTATAGGTTCCTGTGATCTGCAAACAGTGAGTTTTATTTCTTCTTTTTCAATTTGGATTCCTTTTGTTTCTTTTTCTTGTGTGATTGTTGTGGCTAGAACTTCCAATGCTGTGTTGAATTAAAGTGGCTAGAGTGGGCATCCTTCTCTTGTTCCTGGTCTTAGAGGAAATGCTTTCAGCTTTTCACCATTGAGTATGATGTTAGCTGTGGGTTTGTCATACATGGCCTTTATCATGTTGAGGTATGTTCCTTCTATGCCCACTTTCTGAAGAGTTTTTATCATAAATGGATGTTCAATTTTATGAAAAGCTTTTTCTGCATCTATTGAGATATAGAAAAAAAGAAGGTATAATCAGAACAAGAAAACAAATAAATAAATAAAAACATTTTGTGTAATCTGTAGAACAAAAAGATAAAGGTGATAAGGTGAAAATCTAAATGTAACTGAGGATAAGAAATAACAATTAGACCAATTAAGCTAGATATCATTAATAAAAAGATAACAGAAAACATATAAATGTTTGAAAATAAAGGAATAACGTGTATGTGTTGCTCTTTTTCATAATAGCTTTATTGAGATATAACTCACATACTACACAATTCACCCATTTAAAGCACATAATTTAATGGGTTTCAGTATAGCAATAGAGTTGTGCAACTATCATAACAGTCAATTTTAGAACAGTTTCATCACCTCTGAAAGGTACTTCACAACCTTTAACTATCATCCCGAATTCCTTTTCCCACACTTTCAGCCTAAAGCAGTTACTAATCTACTTTCCATCTCTATATATTTTCCTATTCTGGCCATTTCATTTAAGTGAAATCATATGATATGTGATATTTTGTAACTGGTTTCTTCCACTTAGAATAATGTTTTCAAAGTTTATCCATGCTGTAGTATAATCAGTACATCAGTTCTTTTTTATGGTTGAATTATATTCTCTTGTATGGATATACCACTTTTGTTTATTCATACATCAATTGATGGACATTTGGGTTGTTTTCACCCTTTAGCTATTCTGAATAATGTTGCTGTGGACATGTGTGTACAAGTTTTTGCGTGGACATACATTTTCATTTCTCTTGGTTATATATCTATAATTTGAATTGCTGGGTAAAGTGGTAATTTTTTTTTTTTTTTTTTTTTTTTTTTGCGGTATGTGGGCCTCTCACTGTCGCGGCCTCTCCCGTTGTGGAGCACAGGCTCCGGACACGCAGGCCCAGCGACCACGGCCCACGGGCCCAGCCGCTCCGCAGCACGTGGGATCCTCCCGGATCGGGGCACGAACCCGCGCCCCCTGACTCGGCAGGCGGACTCCCAACCACTGCGCCACCAGGGAAGCCCTAAAGTGGTAATTTTATGTTTAATTTTTTGAGAAAGTACCACACTGTTTTCCAAGGTGGCTGCCCCATTTTATGTTCCCACCTGCAGTTTTTTGATTTCTCCGTGTCCTTGCCAACACGTCATTACCCAACTCTTTGATTATAGCTATCCTAGTGGAGGTGAAGCTGTATCTCATTGTGGTTTTAATTTGCATTTCTCTGATGATTAGTGATGTCAGCAGCTTTTCATGTACCTGTTGGCCATTTATATTTCTTCTTTGGAAAATTGTCTATTTGGTTCCTCTTTCCATTTTAAAATTGGAATTGTTTTTGTTTTTGCTGTTGAGTTCTGAGAGTTCTTTATTTATTTTGAATATTAACTCCTTATCAGATATATGATTTGCAAATATTTTCTTCCATTCCTTAGATTGCCTTTTTATTTTATTTTTTGATGGTTTTCTTTGTTGTTCAGAAGCTTTTTAGTTTGATGTAGTCCTATTTGTTTATGCTTGCTTCTGCTGCCTTTGCTTTTAGTGCGAAGTACAAAAGAATCATTGCCAAGACCAATGTCAAGGAGCTTACCTCCATGTTTTCTTCTAAGAGTTTTATGGTTTTAGGTCTTAAATTTAAGACTTTAATCCATTTGGGAGTTGATTTTTGTGTATGGCATAATATAGGAGTCCAGTTTTGCATGTGGCTGGTCCAGTTTTCCCAACACCATTTATCGAAGAGACTATCCTTTTCCCATTGTATAACTTGGCTGCTTTGTCATGTATTAATTGACCATATATATCTAGGTTTATTTCTGGGATCTCTATTCTGTTTCATTGATCTATGTGTCTATTTTAATGCCAATACCATACTGTTTTGATTTTTATAGCTTTGTAATATAGTTTGAAATCAGAATGTATAATGTTTCCAGCTTTGTTCTTCTATCTAAAGACTGCTTTTGCTATTCAGGGTCTTTTGTGGTTCCATGTAAATTTTAGGATGGTTTATTTCTGTGAAAAACAGTATTGAACTTTTGATAGAGATTTCATTACATTTATAGATTGTTTGGAGGTGATATGGACATTTTAACAATATTAATTCTTCCAACCCATAAGCATGGAATATCTTTCCACTGATTTGTGTCTTCTTCAGTTTTTGTCATCATTGTCTTATTGTTTTTAGTGTACAGATCTTTTACCTTTTTGGTTAAATTTATTTGTAAGTACCTTATTCTTTTTGATGCAATTATAAACAGAATTGTTTTCTTAATTTCTCTTTCTGATAGTTTGTTGTTAGTATATAGAAATACAACTGATTTTCATATATTGACTTTGTATCCTGTAAATTTACTGAAATCGTTTAGTCTCTATTTATTTTGTCTCTATTTCATTTATTTCCACTCTGATCTTTGTTATTTCCTTCCTTCTGCTAACTTTGGTTTTAGTTTGTTCTTCTAGTTCCTTGTAGGGTAAAGTTAGATTGTTTATTTGAGAGTTTGCTTTCTTCTTAACATAAGTGTTTATTACTATAAACTTCCCTCTTAGAACTGTTTTTGCTACATCCTGTAAGTTTTGTATGTTGTATTTCCATTTTCATTTGCTTCAAGGTATTTTTGGATTTCTCTTTTGATTTCTCTTTTGACCTGTTCTTTGGGACCTGTCTTTGGGCAGCAGCCAGAAAAGCTGGAGCACCAGACATGTATAAGCTCCTTCCCAGGGAGGTGTTTGTGATTCAGAGTAGGCTCAGGTGAGAAGGCAGTGGTTGTGTCTGCTGGCTTCCCTGTTCTCTGGGGCTTGCAGTTAGCTCCTAGATGCATATTAAATTAGAAGACTGACCCTCAAGCAGAAGCTTTTAAAGTATGCAAATAGGCTTTTTTCAGGGAAAGCCTGGGAGATATGGGGTTCTTTTGCCTGTTTTCTCTGCACTGAGTCCTGGGGAAGGGTAGCCACAGCCAGTCCTCATGAACCCCTTAATAATTGTGTCTTTGTTTGCAATAATCTTGTGGGTCTCCTGGACTCAGGCCTCATTGGCTTTCAGAGCTGGGTGCTCTGGGGTCCTTCCTCAGGTGGGAATCGTAAAAGATGGAGTGCTTGACATGGGCTCCAGACTCTTTGCTCCTCAGGGTTGGGAGTTCCCCCTAATTGTACGATGCTATTTTTGGGGTGGAGTTTATGGTTAGAGTGTATCTCAGCATTTCCTTCCTATTTTGATGTGGGTGATGTGGGTGTTCTTGTTTGCCTGATGTGTAGGAGTCACTCAGCTAGTTTCTAGATTTCTTTCAGAGGAAACTGCTGTGTGTGTAGCTGTAGATTCCATGTGTCCATGGGAGGAGGTGAGTTCAGGAGACTCCTATGTTGCCATCTTGTCCTGGAACCCTCCACAGGGTCTTTTTATTGCCTGTTCCCTCTGCCTGGAAAGTACTTCCTCCAAATATCCCTTAAGCTCTCTTCCTACTCTTTCACCTCTTTCAGATTTTTACTTTAGTGTCACCTTTCAATTTCTAATTGCCCGCCCCAGCTCTGAATCTTCCTTATTCTGCTCCATTATTTCATTTTTCTAGAGCATTAGTCACTCACTGAATATAAAATGTACATATTAATTAATTATATTTGTTGATTATAATCTGTCTCACCCATCTAAATGAGCTGTGGAAGGTCAACAATCTCTATTTCTTTAGTTTACTGATGTGTTCCAAATACCCAGAATAATGTCTAGCACATAGTAGGCATTCATCCAATATTTGTTGAATGTGTAAAATAACTGAAATAACATCAGAATATTGGTTATTCTTGGGGAGGGAGAGAAGAAGGCAAAAATGGATATAAAAGGGTGAATCTTTAGCTGTAACTATACTTGAAATAGTGGTGGGGGGAGAGAAAGCAGATATGATGACATGTTAACATATATTCTCAGTGGTATGTGCACATAGGGGTCTATTAAAATATTTGTACTTTCAATATGCCTAAGTTTTAAAATTATAACTAAATATGGGAATAGTATTTAAACTTACAGTAAAGTCATGTAAACACACATAAAGTCATAACTTGACTGTAAGTAAAGTGCCAAGGATAACAGGCATTCATAGTGTTGGTAAGAAATTAATCTGTGGATTATATACTTGAACACTTTCTAGATCAAGGGTATGTCTTCAGTAGGCAGATATTTAGACATATTAGAATCGTACAGAAATGTGTTTAAAAAGTCCTCAAACCATTCTTGCTTCTTTATTACTGTTATATTTTTCTTCTCTCTTTCATCATATTCTCAGGTGCCCGTCCTGACAATAGTCATTCTTTCAATAATATCATTTGAGTTTCTTGGGATCGAACCACCTCTACTTGAGGGCAGGGGCCATGACTCTCTCATTATTCTATCCCCAGTCATATAAAATGTTCCTGGTATATATCAAAGAATAAATACTTACATGAATAGATGAGTTAACTTCAGCAAGGTGTTATATCAAATGTCACAGTCTTAGGAGGTAACATATTGGAGTTGTAATAGGTAGACTTTGAGGACATATAATATATATTTGGTAAAAAGAATAACTCTTCAAATGCTCCAATTTTAGACGCTGTGATGGGGCATATCACAGGGTTCATGGGAGTAAGGTACATTTTAGGTGACTGAACATCACATCAATGAGATGACTGTCAACTTTACTCACTTTACATGGCTGGTTTTTCCAGCTAAAGGGTGGGACATAGCTAGTATATGCCAAGTTACCATGGATTGCTTATAGGTAGTTAACATATTACAGACTGAAGGTTAGTTTTTTGCTAGGTCATTTTCCCCCTATAAATCTAAAGTAGGTTTCTAACTCCTAAAATACTTCAATGTAAGTGAATCTGGAATTGATGCATTGCTATATTATTTTAAGTAGAATTTAATGTGTCTGTAAAATGCCTTTCCATTAGTGGCATCTGGTGATAACACTCATCTATTTGAGAAGTGTGATAATGCTTAAAGTAGAGGGCAGTTCCAAACTCAGCTGTTTTTCTATGTGTGATGACTCTGAGCTTCTTTGATTTTTTACAGAAGTGACATAATTCTTCTGGGTAGAACAAAGGCCACTGTTGAGATCGGCAGACCTTACTTCTCTCTCTCTCTCTTCCTCTTTCTCTTTCTGTCCCTTCTTTTTCTTCTCTGCATGTTTATTTCTCTCTTGCTTTTCCATTTTGTGCACTTAAAGTACATTTTCTGAAGCAGCGGGATCAAGGAGCTTCATTTCCATCCTTAATGAAGTTATGCTGTCTGGTTTCTCAGGAAATCACTGGAGGCTTTATAAACTGTGCTTTTTAATTCAGATTTATATAATCTACTCCATTTAATGTCTGACCCAAAAATTGAGATATGAGAATATCATTCTTTGAGCAAATATACTATAAATCAGGGTTAATTTCCTCCTCTTGCCTAAATTCCTTGGAGGAGGGGGACAAAGAATGACTTTGGAATTATAAATTTCTAGTCGTTTTGTGTGCTCCAGGCTTATTTGGAAAAAGAAATTCATTTTAGAGATGGCTTATGCCCTTGGCTGTACTACTGATGCAACTGTAATAATTTAGAAAGGAATGTTATAGTAGTCAAAAGGATAAGATAACAGTAACGTTCCAACACAACTGATGCCTGAAAGAATCCTCTCCTTGAAGATTGACATCTATCAGTTAATGAGCATTTGTTACCTACCAGGCACTATACTTTGTGCTCTATGTACATCATTTCAAAAAATCCTTGAAGACAGAAAACATTTTAAGGATTGTATATGTGCTACTGTGCTATCATCTTCATTTCATAGATGAAATTCAGGAAAGTTAAGTAACTTGTCAAAGGTTTTAAAATTAATTAGTAACAAAGTCCTAATTCAGATCCATTTTTCTTGACTCCAAAGCCCACACTCTTAATACTTCAAGCTACTGCTTTCTTTTATTTCCATCCACTTTCACTGTCTTGACAATAGATTACAGAAAACTGTATGTATTCTGTTTTATGAGCATAAAAGAGAAGATTTCTCTTCCCTTTCATACAAAAATCTGTGGTGACCTACATTCTTTGGAAGGGAATTTGTCCTCAATTGGCAGTATAATGTCACCAGAAAAAAGAATAGGAGATTGGAAAATTACTAGTTCATTAATTGATTATGTTAGTGTCCTTCTGAAGATTGATTTCTTCACAGCTTAGACAAGGAGAAAAAATTTTGACGGAGAAGTTATTGAGATACTGTTTCAAAAATCACAATTATTGGGCTTCCCTGGTGGCGCAGTGGTTGAGAGTCTGCCTGCCGATGCGGGGGACACGGGTTCGTGCCCCGGTCCAGGAAGATCCCACATGCCACGGAGTGGCTGGGCCCGTGAGCCATGGCCTCTGAGCCTGCGCGTCCGGAGCCTGTGCTCCGCAACGGGAGAGGCCACAACAGTGAGAGGCCCGCGTACAGCAAAAAAAAAAAAACCAAAACAATCACAATTATTTTGTTTTGGGTTTTCTTAATGATTTTTGGTGGTCAAATACTCTGGACAATGAAAGAATACCATTTTTAGATTCTCTCACTGTATATAAGAATTTTTCCTAAGATCACAGGAAATGGACATAATTGACGTTAGAAAATTTGTTGTTCTCAAGCACAAATAAAAGTCTGTACAACTTTAAATATTTACCATAGGATCATATTGGATCACAGTGTTACTGAGGGAAAAAAAATTCCCTTTAAACAAAAAATATGTTAGACAAACTATGTATCCTGACTCTGATATTCTTATCTTTAATAAATGCATTCCAAAAGGAGAATAAAAGATGATTTTTGTCACGGATGAAATTCATCTGAACCAAAATGATCCCCAAACAGATTGAGCTTTATCGTTATGGTGTAAAAATGATGCTCTCAGGTAGCATCATTTGAAGGATGCCTAAAGGTCTCATATGTTTCTACACCTATTAAAATGCATAAAAGTCCATTTTTACACTGTTAATTTGTATTGGATAATTGAGGAGAATTATTTTAAAACTGCATTAAATCAAGTCAGGGTAAAGTCATTTATTTGGTTATTATTCATTAAGTGTGCCTATATTAATTGATTATATCATTGATTTTTTTTTTAAATTCAGTAGTACTTTGAAAAATTTGAGGCATCTCATAGTAAAAGACGTACAAATATCAAAAAGGCTTCTTTCTAGTGGAAGTTACATGTGTCAATAACAGTAGCATCTCTGAATAAGGAATAGGAGGTAGCCAAACAGAAGTAGTCGTGGAGGATACTTCGTGTTGACACAAAAGAGTAGATCTCAAATTCATGTTTTTCTCTGGAGGAAGACGATACTTTTTTTGTATAAAGTCAGGAAGCCATTAACCCACTAAAGCCCACCTTATCACCAAGCATGGTGAAACACAAAGGTCGAAAAAAGCAGAAGGTCATTGGACTGCCAACACAGAGAGGAGGCATTCCCGGTTAATAAGCAATGATAGCAGATAATTCATAAATTACATTTAAGAAACTAACATGCTTATCGTTATCATTGGTAAGTACTTAAAGACAATTTAAACCATGGAATTTGCAATGATAGGTGATGTTCTGCAATTCAAATTCAGACACATGCACAGATGATTCTAATGTGTGTGAGAAAATATAATAACTTATGCTTGGTCCTGTGGTAGAAGAGAAACAGGGATAAGGCAATCTGATGGAAGTGTGGGGTAATAAAGAAATCTTTCTGGAAGGAGCAATACCTGAGATAGATCTCAAGAACTGAACAGAATTTACAAAGGCAAAGAAAGAGTGAATGTTTTTCAGACATGGTGCATTTAGTAAAGTGAAAGTTGTTTAGAATGGTAGGAGTCTTTCTTGGGTGGAGGGGGTTGGAAAGATATGAGCTCCAGAAGTAGAAAAGGGTCAGATTTGGAAGGGCGTTGATTGCTATGTTAATGTGTTTGAGTTTTTTCCCTGAGTACGATATAGGTGTATTAAAGGATTTTAAGCAAGAAAATGGCATAATTATATTTTCCATTTTAGAAAACTTTTTTTTCCAGATGCATTGAGAAGACTAGATTGAATAAGGTTTGTACAGGTATAGGAAGAAATCTTTTGAGTATCCTGTAAACATTTTGGAGCAAGATGATGAAACACTGAAGATAGTAAGTGGGAGGAGAGAAGTGGAGGTAGAATGGAGGAAAAAGATACACATGTCAAAATGGCAGAATGTAAAAATCAAGTGATTGGATATTGAGGGTAGAAAAAAAGAGTCTTGGAGAACCAGGCTGCTGTTTGTGGTGCTCAGTAAAATAATTAATGTGCGAAGGGAGCTAACTGGTTGTGATGCAAGGAACGATGGATTCAACTTTAAAGGTACTGACTTGAATTGCTGTGGCACATCCAGGTGGGGATGCCTAGTATGGAACCTACAAATATTGCATTCACGAGTGAGAGTTACACAGAAAATATAGATTTCTGAGATGCTTCATGGGCATGAATTAGATAACTCAGAAGGATAAGAAGAAAATGCAAAAGTCCTTGGCAAAAACTGGAGAATAAAGGGAGTGGGCTGGAGGAAGAAAAGGTTGGGAGCATCACTGAAAATAAGACTATAGGGAAATTTGTTTGCACCTAACAGAAGGTTGTTCCTGTCTCTGTAATTCACATGTGATGCATTTTTAATTTGTCATTTTCAAACTAAAGGAACAAGAGCTGAAAGTAAATTGATTGGTCCTGAGTCACCAAGTGTTTGAATGTTAGAACTATATTAACATTCTGAGTATATTAGCCAGCAAGATTTTCAGGAGCAGCAGATGTTGCTGGGATTAAGGACATGGGGGAAGAGATGAGCACAAGGTTAAGGGCCAATAAAAACACTTTTGAAAGATGAACAACAGGAGTTGGTAATAATTTAAGGAACAAGAGAAAGGAATGGAAGGCTTGGGGCCTGACAGTGGTGAAAAGACGTGATTTCCCATTACATTAGCTCAGCAAAGATGATCCTGGTGGTCCAGCACCACACTCTGGCCCCTTTGATAGCAAACTGCATCCAAGGGCGTTTGAACTTGTTGTTCGAAAAAAATTATGGAGAGAAAGCATACCATATTACTCTAAGAGGCAAATTAGAATAATACGCCTGATGTCTTAAATCTCTGGAATCTTATGAAATTGCTACATTAACTAATGTGGTGTCCAAGTAATAGACAGATGGAAAGGTTTAGGATTATGGCTACAAACCAGATCAGCAACAATACATTGTTCTAAATATTGATGCTCAGTAAGTTATGAAACCTATTTACAAATATAGAAGAGTAATTAAGAAGTATTAAAACAAGAGATGCTAAATGTAGAAATCCCAAAGCAACATTATCATGTAGTTTTCGTGAATAATGTGATTGATGAGCAAAGAGCCAACACCTATAGTCTAATCCGTGAGTCAGCAATGACTGACTTTCTTCCTTTAACAGGACTATGTCCTTAGTTTGGATTAGTGGGGAAACTAACACGTGCTTCTTCTTGAAACTTTATATAGATGAGCCTCAATCCACCTAGTTAGGAAAACTAAATCATACAACACTTTAGAGAGTTATGTTTTGGGAGTTCTCAGAAGGTGTTTCAAATATGTTCGGGAAGATATCAGTCATCAGTTTGGTTAGTTACCTTGTGGTACTACTGATATTCCACTTGTCTCCTGACTGGGCCCTCATCACTGTGTATCTCTACACTTGTTGGACACTGCTAGGAACCTCCATGGCTTCTGCAGAGTTCTGCAGTGTGAGGCTGGAGGGCATGACCAACTCTTGCCAGACTCATGCTCTGTTGGTATACAAAAAGTGATCACTGGGCTGCATGATTTTCTCTTGTGAAAGAGGAAGTCCTGTCTCTCATTCTCTTCTGACATATCCTGTTAGAAGGCGCTAAAGCAGCACTCCTTGGGCCCCAAGATCCATGTGGAATGTTGACTTATTCTAGGCAAGTCACTTGGTGTTGAGTATGAAATAATGGGCAAAAACAGCCACTTTCTTAGAGGAGCCAGACCTTACTCAAATAAATTCCAATAACGACACATGCAAGTACAAGACTACGATCATGGAAAGGATTCTAAAAGGAGGGCTGCTATACGATTGGAGGGATCAGAGAAAAGTAACTAGGTAAAGTGGAATGGATAGAGTGGGAATGAGGGGTAGGTTATTGTAGCAGAAAGAACTGTCCAAAGGCTGTGGTGGTTGAAGCATAGTGATTCTCAGGATCTGAAGAAATCCAAGGTGGCTAAAGTACAGAGAGTAAGGAAGAGAATGTGCAGCCTGAGGCTGGATAAGTCTATAAGGACCAGCGTGTGCCTTGTTAAGGTCTGTAGTCGCCATGCCAAGAGTAAAGTGTTACAGTGTGTCTTTGTCACAGTTGTGGACTACTGTGGAGAGTTGATTAAAAAGAGGCAGGACTGTTTTAAGTGAAATAAGACTTTCATGTTTTATACAAAGCCCACCTCCCCTCCTTCCCTCACTCCCATTCTCAACAGGACAGAGCAGTGAGTCTAAAGAGGGGGCTATGGTTAGAGTTAAATCTAAGGAACAACTGTGTTGTAGTCAGATTTGTTTCTCTCCTCTGACAACTGTAGATTTCTGGTTGAGTCCGCCTTTTTGTGGCTGGCCTTGTAGAAAGCATCTCATGAAAATTAACTTTGGTTAAGACTGTCCTAGCAATACACCAAAGATGCCCAGCCATTTCTGAGTACCAACACATTAAATTCCAGCTGACTTTATCAGGATGGACAAAATGCATCTCCTTCAGTGCTCTGTGTTCACTGTCCTTAAAATCGCCTGTATTAATCTCTCAGTCTCCCTAGTCAGGGAAGATAGTTATTCTGATTTTATTACTTTTTAATTTCACCCCGTAAACTGGGATCCATGATTCAAATAATAGTCGTTTTTTATTGAATCTGCAACAGCTAAACTAATACACATATATATTTTGTGGTTTCAAATATTTGTTTCCAAACAAATACATATGTTTTGTGGTTAACTAAATTAACTATAAAATTTAAAGGCAGAGTAGAATAGAGATTTCAACTGATGTTAGACAGATGTAGATACAGATTCTAGCTCAGGTACTTAAAGCTCTGAAATTTTGGGCAAATTTCTTTAATCACTGATACTCAGTCTCCTCACGTGAAAAATAGTTGTACAGTAGTTGTGAGTATACAGTAAAATAGTACTATATATAAAGTGCTTAGAAAAGCACCTAGTGTATCACATTCGAAAATTATGATTATTGCTATACCATTATTATTAATCAAGTTTAATGGTGAATAGTGCCGTATGATAAAGATAAATGACTTTCTACCAAGTCTTTTTTTTCTTGTTATTTAGTGAAGACTTCATGCCTGTAGATATTAATAATATCTTCCCTTAATAAGCAGCACATGAGATTATTTTTTACAAAGCTTCATAAAAATGGAAAACTTAAGTTTTGCATTCTACTCCAAAAGCATATGGGAAAAACAGTTTCAGAGGCTTTAAATATTAACAGGAGGAACACGGCATAATGATACAGGGAAAAAGTGCGAGTGTGAATGCTCAGAATTGCTTTTAGTGGGAAAAAGCAGCCAGCATTTGTTGAGAGCTAAAGATTTTTTTTTAAATAGATCCGAGTTTAATTGGCAGGACTTGGCAACATTTACAGGAAAATATGTTTTATTTATTTCAGTTTAAATATATTTCAAACACTATTTTAAAATACATTTCTGCCAAGTGATGGGGCAGCTGTTAAGTGGTTCCGGATTTAATGCCCTCGTTAGCCTTTCACCTCTGAGGCCCTTAATCTATCTCCATGTAATTAAGCTCATACATTAAATGAGTTTTATGGAATAAGGGAGCCCCAAGTGGAAATACGGATATTTCATACTAGGAAGCCATTTTGGATAATTGGCACTTCAACTTGAAAACCACTTGGAGTGAGGTTGAATGGGTGTTGCAAGTTTACACTGGTATCAGCAAAAATATTTACCAGTGTTGAAATTGAACTCTTTCCTGTTTTTAAGCAGGTCCAACCTGAGGCAAAATTATGAAGTAGATGAAGAGTATCTTCATTGGGATTCCATCTCTACCAGTGTTTTCTTCTCCCCTCTTTCTCCTCTACTCTCAGAGGGAATGGACGTGCATACATCTGTGAGATGTAATTTCTCACTGGGGCTCTGCTACCACAGTACCACACTGAAGACTTAACTACCTGCCAGAAGTAACTACTTGTGATTCTCTGTGTCATGCAGATTCACAGCTCATGCCTTTCTTTGTGCTGTTACCTCTGCTTAGAATGACAGTCTCTAGCCCCCAAACCTCCTAGGGCTCCCTGATGAACATAACGATTTATCTTTCAAAACTGAAACAAGAGCATCCCCCAGGCAGATACTCCAGGTAGCATTAGACAATCCAAGCAGAACTGCCTCCTCTCTGCCCCCTCTGTATCCTGTAGAAACTTCTATTACAATACTACTACAGTAGTTTCAGGGTAAGAGTCAGGATAGAGTAAGTTATGGCAGGTGGGCCCTAAATCTCAGTGACTTGGCATAGCTAAGCTTATTTCTTACTCACTCACATTTCTGGTGCAGTTAGTGGGGGACATTCCTCAACAGAGTGGATCACTCAGGGACCTGAGCTGAAAGAAGCTCTGCCATCTCATGATGCTGCCATATTTACAGCTGGCATCTAGCATTACCTTGATAGGAAAAGAGAAAGTATGGAAAGTTCACACCAGCTTCCAAATGCCCTGGACCGAAGTGACCAAGTCGCTTCTGTTTTTGGCCTATTGGCCACAATCGACCTAACTGCAAGGTCTGCAGGTTAGGACAAGGCATCAGCTGAACTCTAAGGAGGCTGGGTGAACATTACTTTCTTATACATAACCGGTAACAAATTAGTGCTCTTGCTTACGTGACTGCTTTCTCTATAACCCACATTTTTATGTTCTCAAGGACTGGAAATTTGTCCTCACACAATATTCAAATATTGTGCACTAGCAATGAATTCATGGTAGAGAATTAGTATGTTGGTCCATAAGGAAAGAGGTAGAGAAGCAAAGAAAATACTTCACACACACGAGCTCATTAAATTCTCACGGAAATGGAAGGCAGCGTTGCTCTCTTCATTTTACAGATAGGACTCTAAGGCTCAGATTACTTAAGTGAATTATCACAAAGTTGGAATTCCAACTCGGGCTGACTCTTAAATATATGCTACATTTAAAATTTTGAAATGTCTCGTTTCCAAAGGAGATATCTGGAAAGACTAAAACAGAAAGGAATGAATTTCTCATGTGAAGTTCTCATGGCTTAATTTACTCCATAAGTAGGGGTACGTTTGGTATATGTAGCAAAGAACATTTGGGGAAGCTTTGAATCATAAAATCAATGTGACCCTGCCCAGGGTTTGAATGCTCTAGTAGATCCCATGTTTACTGCTCTGGCAATCTGACCTTTTGGTCCATCTGATAGTACAATCTCATGGGTTTTTGGAGAGGATGAAAGGAGACCTAAGGTTTGTAAAGTGCCTTGGATTATGTCCGGCCCAAAGCAAACACACCAAATTATTGGTCCTGTGCCTGCCTGACTTCTACCCCTTTTTGGCTGAATAGACCCTTTGCTCATTCCACAAAGAGGGTATTGCTTTTAAAGTCACAGACAAGAATATCAGAGGTGGCTATTTTATTTGAATGGGAGTATGATAGAATTTTAGATATGTAGGGGCTTTAGTTTACAGGGAAGAAAACAGTTTCAAAGAGAAGGAAGTGGCTTCCTCAAGGTCACAAATGTGACAGTAGCTGGAGTAGTCCCAACTCCTAACTCAGTACATTTCCCCTCTCTGAGCAGTGAGAAGGTGCTCAGTGGTAAATACTTGTCAGTGACTGAGTGATTAAGAATATTAAATTTCTGGGCTTCCCTGGTGGCGCAGTGGTTGGGAGTCTGCCTGCCGATGCAGGGGACGCGGGTTCGTGCCCCGGTCCGGGAGGATCCCACATGCCGTGGAGCGGCCGGGCCCGTGAGCCATGGCCGCTGAGCCTGTGCGTCTGGAGCCTGTGCTCTGCAACGGGAGAGGCCACAATAGTGAGAGGCCCACGTACAGAAAAAAAAGAAAAAAAAAAAAAGGATATTAAATTTCTTCCATTTGGTTGCGTGCGTGTTAGGGGTAGTTGAAGTCTGTGTGCAGCGAGGAGGAATCTCACTGAAGTCGTTTCAGCCTGTTTGGTTTCTATCTTTAGAAAAATACTGTCCCAGCCAATGTTTTCAATAGAATAATTGCATTGTATTCATAACCAATTCAAATTCTTTTCAGCAACGGGTTTCTTTCCCATGTGAGCAGCGTGGTGAGCATTTCCATTCCATCTTAAAATAGTATTTTCATTTTCGGGTCTAAATATAGTAACTTGGGTAAAGACTTAGTCTAAACTTAGCCACTAATAGCCCAGGCTGTTAAATTTGTCATTACAGTAATTCTTTTTTTCCTGAGTGCAAAACTATCGCAGAGTCAGATGAAACAGTCTTTTGTTAGACTCTGAAGCTATTGCTTTTAGCCATGTAATTTCCAGAAAATAAAGAGGGCAGTACAGCATGGTTTTCCTCTTATTAATAGACGACACAGTCACAATGTATTGCATGAACCTTTCCAGTTAGAGGGATGGGGGGGTAGAGTGGGCAGAAATCACATTAGGTGATGGGGTCTGTAACCAGGAGCCTCAGCATTGATTTCCAAGGTGATTGATACCCTCGTGAGGAGGGTGTGATATGGTGCATATTCTATCACCCACCATAATGTGGGAGGAAAGGAAGAGGCTTTCTTGATATTATTTTCTGACTTAGCTCTGCTCTCTAAATGTGAGTCCAAATTCACAATTAAATCATCTTCAAACATAATGTTTTCTCCTGTTTCCTTAAACTTGTGTACATGAAAAAATGATTAAAGTGCAAACATAAACATCATCAGAAAGGAAGATAATTTAAGAGTTTGTCTAATTTATTCTTCCAGTTTGTACCTGGATCACATTTAAGTCATCCCAGGCGAGTGACATTTTCCTTAAAGTTAAATAGCTCTCACCTCTTCTGATAATGAAGAGAACTTACCTTGTGACAAGCCTAACTTATTCCTATATCCCTCCATCCTACATGCCTGATTAAGCCTCACCCAGATAAACCCAACAATTTTTCATCTGTCCCCAAGCAGATAAATAGGTCTGGAGAAAAAGACACAACTGTGTGGACCAACTTTAAATTCGGGATCACCAATCTCAAAAGGGTGCCACCTTCTCCTACTGTGCTTCTTGGGGTGTGCTCTCTGGGATTCTCCACATTTTCTACTTCTTCTCTAGTATCAAAACACCAGGACCGGGCTTCCCTGGTGGCGCAGTGGTTGAGAGTCCGCCTGCCGATGCAGGGGACATGGGTTCGTGCCCCAGTCCGGGAAGATCCCACATGCCACGGAGCAGCTGGGCCCGTGAGCCATGGCCGCTGAGCCTGCGCGTCCGGAGCCTGTGCTCCGCAACGGGAGAGGCCACAACAGTGAGAGGCCCCTTCCTCATCTGGACCATTTTGCTCTTGATCTCCTTCAGTCTTGCCTTCTTAAGGACTTTGTTTCTGCACTGTAACTCTCTTTCTTTGGCACCATCAATTTTTCTCTGTTTACTGGTTGATTCTCATCAGCATAACAATATATGTATTAGAAGCAGACTAGCAGAGCGAGGGACAGTTCAGAGTAGAGATTAAAATTACAGACTCTGGAGTCACACTGCCTTGGTTTAAACACTGGCTCTAGCATTCACTAGGTGAAGCACATTACTCTGTCTGTCTCTGTCTTACTCCCCTCGTCTGTAAACTGGGGATTGGATTAGTACTTCCCTCATAGGGGTTTTGTGAAGTTTTGTAATTAAAATCAGGGAATGCATTTAGAAGGGCACCTTGCATACAGTAATCACGAAGTGGTAGGAACTAATAGTATTTATAACTTCCATCTCAGATAACATGCAAGCAATCCAAAAAACTCTTTTGACGGATCTTCTTCTAGATCCTACTCCATTTCTCTGTCCTCCTTCAACATCAGAATCATAGTTGTTCATATCTGCACTTCCTCATGTCCCGTTCTCTCCTCGGGGCACTCTGGTTGGTCTTCATTCCCTACCTCTTTACCCCTTGCCAAGTCATCTTTGAAAAGCCACCATCTCCAAATCCAGTGGCATTTTTCTGCTACTTCGCAGGATCTCTCAGCATGTTTTGACAATGATCATGCCATCTTCTTCAAAAACAGACTAACACTGAGGTTTTCTTTTGTTTGTTTTTTAAAAATTTTATTACTGTAATCCCACCACCACCTGGTTTTCTAGGCACCTTTCTCATGGCACCTTCTCTGATTCCTTTGCAATCTCCTTTAACTATTGGTTTTCCTCTTGACTTAGCACTAGGTTCTTCTACTTTTCCTCAGTTATACTGTTTTTTTTTTTTTTTTTTCTAGGTGATCTCATCTGTCCTTGTGGTTTTAAATGTCATCCTGTGGGCTGTTGACTTCCAATTAAAAAATTTCCTGTCCTGGCCTGTCTACTTAGTTATAAATATGTGTGTCCAGTGACTTACTTGTTATCCCCACTGGGGTGCCCAAAACAAACTCTTCATTTTCCTCTCTACTTAAACCTGTTTCTCCTCCAGTCTTCTCCATTTAGCAAATGGTAACATCTAGTTATTCAAATCCCAATCAAAAGAATCTTATTGATTCTTTCTGTTCTATCACACTTACATCTAATTTGTCAATAAGTTCTGTGTTTCCAAAATGTAGCCTCAAACAGGCCACTTCTTTGCATCTCTACCACTTCTGGCCAAGATATTACTTTACTTGCTTAGAATCCTGGAAGACCCTCCTACTGGGTGTTCCTGTTTCCATACTTGCCCCATTAAAATCTGTTGCCACCTAAGCAGTCATACAGATTTTCATGCAAACTAAGTCACTTCCTTCTTAAAATAGTCCAACGAATTCTCATCGCAATAAGAATAAAATCTGAACTTCCTTTCAAGCTTCCTTTCTCCACTCTTTTTCAGGCATATTATTATAGTTTTCTTTTTCTTGAATATGGAATCTCATTCTCACTTTATGGCCCTGGTACTTGCTTTTCTCTCTGCCTGGAGCACCCACTCTCCAGATTTTCACTTGTTCATCATTTCTCAACTTAAACATCGCCTCCTGAGGCTTTCCCTGACCACCTATTCTGATGCTCCCCTACCCACTGTCAATATAAATCATATCATCCTTTTAATTTTGCTTCTAATGTTTATCTTCATCTGGGATAATCCTGTTTATTTTCTCATTTATTGACTCCTTTTACCTATTAGAATGCAGGTTTCATGTAAACAGGGTCTTTGTCTTGTACACCAGTTTCTCCCTTGCATATGATAAGAGCTCAAAAATAGTTTGCAAATGAGTAAATGTAAATGCTAGTCCCTCCATGCCTTAGGCCTGATTCTCATTGCAGCTCAGCTCATCCCTGGCTATCTGGATATCATTATTTGTTTCTTTTGTTAAGATTAGATTTTGATACTTAATTGTTTCCCCCCTCCCCCATACAGTCTTAGCGCTTCATGGTTCAGAGTCTCCCTTTTAACATAGCTGTAGATTGTCTTTATAATAAGCACCTTTCCTGTTTCACTCCAATTTGGAGGCTTTTCCGACAAGGACCCTTTCCTTCTTAGGCCTCACTCCACCAAATTTGCTGTTTCTCAGAGAGTCACAGAGGGGTACTAATTCTCATGGCTTGAGGTAGTAGCTTTTGCCTTGGGGTTCCCCAGAGTACTTCAATGTCAGTGAGCTAGTTAATGAGAGAGGGGATGCTCTCCTCTATCACCTAGTTTTAAACTCAAATAGTTTTTACATTGGAGAGTCTGCATATTCATATTGTTAAAGAAGAACTGTTATGTTTGTTTGTTTTATTTGTGTAGAAAGTGACCGTCCAGGTACATTCTCTTCAAAGTTCCTATGACTGAAGTGTTTGCAGTGTATCCTAAAATGGCATTATCTATTCTGAAACAGTTTATTTCCAAGTGATAACTTTACTATAGGTTTGTTTAACAATTACCTGGGCCAACTCAATGATATTTGCTGCTCAACAGTATTTAAATGACATTCATCATTTGAATTTAGATTTTAAAGAAATCAGTTGAGGAACAATTTTTACCACATTTGTGATCTATTTGCAGGTTTTATTAACTGTGAAATCATGTCCTTGTTTATAGTTAATCACATGGATATCAGATAGGTGGAGTTCAGGCCCTATCTGCTCAAGGCTTCAGGGCAAGTAGTCTAACCTTGATGTTCCAGGGAATCGAAGGCCCCAGATGTTCCAGGGAATCGGAGGCCCCAGATAGCAGTCTTCTCTTTTCCATGGCTTCTATTTCTTTTTTTTGTTGATTGAGATATAGTTGATGTACAGTATTATGTAAGTTACAGGTGTACAGCATAGTGATTCACAATTTTTGAAGGTGATACTCCATTTATAGTTATTGTAAAATATTGGCTATATTCCCTGTGCTGTACAATATATCCTTTTAGCTTACTATTTTATACATCATAGTTTGTACCTCTTAATCCCCTACCTCTATCTTGCCCCTCCCCCCTTTCCTCTCCCCATTGGTAACCACTAGTTTGTTCTCTGTATCTGTGAGTCTTTTTCTTTTTTGTCATATTCACTAGTTTGTTTTATTTTTTAGATTCCACATATTGTACACTATTTGTCTTTCTCTGTCTGACTTATTTCACTTAGCATAATGTTCTCCAAGGCCATCCGTGTTATCATGAATGGCAAAATTTCCTTCTTTTTTATGGCTGAGTAGTATTCCAGTGTGTGTGTGTGTGTGTGTGTGTGTGTGTGTGTGTGTGCGCACGCGCGCGCTCACGTGTATATCACACCTTCCTTCTCCATTCATCTGTTGGTGGACACTTAGGTGGCTTCCTAATTAATCAACATCATGATTAATGATGTTGAGCATCTTTTCATGGGCCTGTTGGCCATCTGTATGGCCCACCATTTTCTTCTTTGGAAAAATGTCTCTTCAGGTCTTCTGCCCATTTTTTAATCGGGTTGTTTGTTTTTCTGATGTTGAGTTGTATGAACTGTTTCTGTAGGTTGGAAATTAACCCCTTATCGGTCATATCATTTGTAAATATTTTCTCCCATTCCGTAGGTTGTCTTTTTGTCTTGTTGATGGTTTCCTTTGCTGTGCAAAAACTTTTAAGTATAATTAGGTCCCATTTGTTTACTTTTGCTTTTATTTCCTTTGCTTTAGGAGATGGATTAAAAACATTATTGGTACGATTTGCGTCAGAGTGTTCTGCCTATGTTTTCTCGTAGGGGATTTATGGTTTCTGGCCTTACACTTAGGTCTTTAATCCAGTTTGAGCTTATTTTTGTATATGGTATGAGAAAATGTTCTAATTTCATTCTTTTACATGTAGCTGTCCAGTTTTACCAGCATCACTTATTGAAGAGACTGTCTTTTCTCCATTGTATATTCTTGTCTCCTTTGTCATAGATTAGCTGACCAAAAGTGTGTGTGTTTATTTCTGGGCTATCTATTCTGTTCCATTGATCTATGTGTTTGTTTTTGTGCCAGTACCACACGATTTTGCTTCCTGTAGCTTGTAGTATAGTCTGAAGTCAGGGAGCATAATTCTTCTAGCTCTGTTCTTTCTTAAGATTATTCTGGCTATTCTGGGTCTTTTGTGTTTCCACACAAAGTTCAGAATTATTTGTTCTAGTTCTGTAACAAATGCCATTGGTGTTTTGGTAGGGATTGCAGTAAGTCTGTAGATTGCCTTGGGTAGTATGGTAAGTTTAACAATATTAATTCTTCCAATCCATGGACACAGTATATCTTTACATCTGTTTGTATTATCTTCAATTTCTTTTATCAATGTCTTATAGGTTTCCAAGTACAAATCTTTTACCTCCTTGGGTAGGTTTATTCCTAGGTATTTTATTCTTTTTGATACAATGGTAAGTGGGATTGTTTTCTTAATTTCTCTTTTGATGGTTAGTTGTTAGTGTATAGAAATACAACAGATTTCTATATAAATTTGTATCCTGCAACTTTACGAAATTTATTGATGAGCTTTCATAGTTTTCTGATGGTGTGTTTAGGATTTTGTATATATAGTAGCATGCCATCTACAAAGAGCAGCAGTTTTACTCCTTCCTTTCAATTTGGATTCCTTTTATTTCTTTTTCTTGTCTGTTTGTTGTGACTAGGACTTCCAATACTATGTTGAATAAAATTGGTAAAAATGGGCATCTTGTCTTATTCCAGATTTTAGAGGAAATTCTTTCAGCTTTTCACTGTTGAGGGTGACGTTAACTGTGAATTTGTCATATATAGCTTTTACTATGTTGAGGTGTGTTCCCTCTATGTTCATGGCTTCTGTTTATAATGTTCATGACTCATTTTGTGAGTTTCCTGGAGGTTCTTGGTAATTATAAACACTCTTAGACCTTGTGTATGTTTACTCAGTGCTTACTTCTGGTAGTGCCCTTGTTTTCCACACTTAATACCAGGCAGCACATTACTCTTTGTTTCTCCAATTGTGGTGCTGTCCAGCCACTGTGGTTTTTTAAGTGGAGGGTCAACTCATCTCCCTGTGGAAAACAACCATTTTCTTTGTTATTAGGATAGGTAATTCATTTGCCCTGTGCATTTCTGGCATGAAAGATTAACTCCTGGGGAAGAAACATGAAATCACATCTTTTAGGGAAGACCAAACAGATGCTTTCCCAGTTATTATTTTAACTGTTGGCTCAAGCACACCCTCACTCATAACCCAACTGTACTGACAATGATAATAATTATTATCATTATAAAAAAATATAAAGCAATTATTAATAATTCACAGTGTGCCAGGCAATATGCTATGTCTGTTACATATATGATTTAATTTCGTTCTCAAACAACCCTATGAAGAGATTCCATTACTATCAACTCTGTTTTCCAGATTAAGATAATAAACGTATTCATTTTAAAAATAAGGAGGGCTTCCCTGGTGGCGCAGTGGTTGAGAGTCCACCTGCCAATGCAGGGGACACGGGTTCGTGCCCCGGTCTGGGAGGATCCCACATGCCGCGGAGCGGCTGGGCCCATAAGCCATGGCCGCTGAGCCAGCACGTCCGGAGCCTGTGCTCTGCAACGAGAGAGGCCACGACGGTGAGAGGCCCACATAACGCAAAAAAAAAAAAAAAAAAAAAAGGAAATTAGCCTTAGAGAGGTTAAATGATTTACCCAAGCTCACAGAAGTAGTAAATGGATGCAAACGAAATTTGTATATAGATCTGTCCAGATACTAAATCCATATTATTTCTACTATATTAAATAGGAGTATTTTGAAAATATGGCACTGAAGAAGAGTTTGAAATTATGGAAAGTCCAGTAGATGGAATCTGGGAAATAGCTATAATAACAGTAATGTCAATAACAGCTTCCATGGATACCATTGGAAGAAGAACAGGTGTCTATGGCTTTTCTGAGAAAGCTGATGGCCATTGCTTTGTAGCCTGCCATCCATCTGGGTAGTGCTGGTTAGTGAAGATTCTTTATCACATGTGTTTGCCGTGTATTTTCATTTTATTTATTATCTGCCTAATATAATGCATCTTACTGGATCTTCTTAAGGACATTTACAAAAAGTAGACTGTATCTCCAGTTCAAGGGATAATTACATGCTAGCCATAGTAATGAGATTTTTACAAGACTCAAAGCATGACACAGAAATTAACATATGTGCTTTGGAGCCAGGAGTATCTAAGTTAAAATCCTGCTTCCTCCACCTAATGCATAACCCCAGGCAGGACCCTTAATGCCTCAAGTCTCAGTTTTTTCATTTGTACAGTAGGGTGATGTTTACCTCATAGGGCTGTGGTAAGGATCAAATGAGGGACCTTAGCATGGTACCTAGAGTATAGCAGGAATGAAATAAATGGCTTCCTTCTCATTTCCTTCTTTTTTACAGAGAATATAATGCAGAGAGGACATAAGACAATTCCAAAATCATTGTAATTGTTCACTAGAAAGGTAAAAATCATGCATGGCATGCCTCAGTTTTTGGTGGATTGAGGTAGTGAACAAATAAATAAATGAAAAATCAGAATTATAAAAAGAGCAAATGCATTGTGGTATACTCACATAGTGGAATACTACTCAGCAATGAAAAGGAACAAGCTATTGTTACACTCAACAGTAACAGAAAAAAGTCTCAAAGCATTATGCTAATAAGCAAATGAAACCAGGCACAATAGAGTACATACTGTGTAACTCCATTTATAAGAAATTCTACAATAGGCAAAACTATTGTGATAGGTGTCATAACAGTGGCTGCTTCTGAGGCAGAGGGACTTGCTGGAAAGTGGCATAAAGGAATTTTCTGGTGTGGTGAAAACAATCTGTGCCTCAGTTGGGGTGGTGGTTACCTAAGTCAAAACTCAGTAAGCTGAACACCTAAAATCTCTATTTTGTACATGGAAAATATAACAATTTTAAAAAGTATATGTGTCTATGAAGACTTGAAAGGGGGAGAAAGTAAGTCTAGCTGAGGGGATGAGGAGAGTGTTTGAAGCATTCATGTGGGGGCTAGAATGATCGAGTGTTAAGCAGAAGGGGTGGAGAGGGCGTTCCAGGTGAGGGCTTGCAGGAGGAAGAGTATGCGGAGAGGAAGTGATGGGAGGGATTGTTGAGGGGACCGCAGGGGCCAGATTGTAAAAGGCCTTACATACCCTTCTGAGAGATTTAACCTAATTTCTAGGGGAAAAGAAGGACCACCGGAGGGTTTCAGTGTAGAAGACTTGTACACTTGAAGCACTCCTTTTGGAATATTATTCTGACAATTACCTGCTGACTAAACAGAAGGCAGAGAAAACAGATAGATATTGGGCTCCTTGGAGTAGACAAATGGAAGAAAGGCTGCCTAGGGGAACATATATTATGCCTTTTAGGAGGGAACAAAGTTCTACTCGTGGCCTACAGGTAATTTTTCCAGTAGGCAAAGCTATCAAGTGTTTCCTTTATAGCTTTTACCCCCTTTCCAGTTTGTGTCATAAGAAGGGTGTCAGTGGCTCTAGCTGGTTTCGTTCAAGGGCACTGATACCTGTCTATTTTCGAAGTCTGAAAAGAGAAAAACATTCTCCAGCATGTTTTAATGCAGAGGTATTACTAGAAGTCCAGCTGGATGGCTGTCAAGAGATCTTATAAGGTAATATTTTTCCCTGATACAGTTGCTGTATGTCACAGTTTGGGTATTATATACTTCTAAACTCAGGGGTTTTTTTTGTTGTTGTTTGGGGTTTTTTTGGTATCAAAGAAATGATTAGATTTGGATGTCTTGAATCATGCTAATTCATTTCACAGGAAATTGATGTATAAACAATATCACTTTAACTGACAAGAAAAATATAGCTGAGAGCAGAGCCCCAGACAGGTCAATATTGATTGGGTAGGAGGAAGGGCTAGGGAAGTTTTAGGATTCTCCAGGTAACGAAAGCCCACTGTGGAAACTGAAGATACCATCCACCTCGCAGCTCATGCACAGGTACTTTATTATGACCCCACACACCCACACTTAGGCCCACCTTTGAATAAGAAACTAGTGGTGCATTAACAGGAATTGTGCAAAGTCCATTCTAGAATGTCAGTTTTGGTGGGAGCCACATCTGGTGTTGAAAGGCAGCAATTTTCAGGTTACTGTCTAGGGCCCTGCATCAGTGCTGTGGGCCCTGAGAGCTGAGGCCCTGCCCCATGAGGCAGTGGCATCAGTGCTGTCTTCACTTGATTCATTTTGCAGTGTAACTTTGCTTGTCATTCCTGCCCACAGAGCCACCACCCAGCCATGAGGCTGTTTGTCTGTGTGTAGTTATTCCTCGTAAATACTTATATGGGAAATAGGAAACTGAAAGTAAGTAAAGGATTGAAGAGTTTCTCTGTAATATCCATATTTTCTACCTCCAGAGAAATCAGGAATTCATGCAGTTCCAGAGCACGAATATACTTTTAGAAACAATCTTTTTTTTTTTGCGGTACACGGGCCTCTCACTGCTGTGGCCTCTCCCGTTGCGGAGCACAGGCTCCGGACGCACAGGCTCAGTGGCCACGGCTCACAGGCCCAGCTCCGCGGCATGTGGGATCTTCCCGGACCGGGGCACAAACCCGTGTTGCCTGCATCGGCAGGCGGACTCTCAACCACTGAGCCACCAGGGAAGCCCTAGAAACAATCTCTTATGATTCTTATCATACCTTCTAGAAAACGAGTTTCACCAGGGTAAGAGACCATACCTTATTTAATCTGTCTTTATCCATGCATGATGCAGTCAGTGCCAGGTATTGGCGCATACTCAAAAAATGCATTTTGAGTGAATAAACCATCTAGTTCTTGCAAGGTAAGGACCTGGCAAATTTGGCAGGTCAGGTCTAATTCCCAGTAGACCTTGGTAACTCATCAGGTTAATCTTACCTTGCCAGCAGATCTTATATATGATCTCAGAGCTCTTCTCAACACAGAATCACCTGGAGTTGGTATGAAGTTGAAAGTTTGCCGTTTCTGAAATTCAAGATTTTCCATAGAGATGAGAAAACTAAGATATAAAATGTTAACTAATTTAAGAAGGATCACTAATGGCTGGTTAGTGGCAGAATCAGGGATAAAATTCAAGCTTTAGATTCCTAAACTAGCGTTTTCCAGTTTTTCACACTGCCTATTTATTTTTAGTAGGTCTGACTAATCAAGAATGCTTTGTCTTTGAGCAAACTAAGGAATTAATATATTTAATGAAAGAACTAAGTGAAATAGGGGTCCAAGAAGCCATACATCTTAATTAAAATAATGTATCAAGGTGCTAAAATACTCCATTGTACTGTCGTTGCAGAATTATGAAAATTGTCATGAAGCAGGCATTAAAGGGAAATCTCATTAAGTAAAAAACTCTGAATTGTTTATCCTTGGACCAGTAGTGGGAAAGTTTATTATAGTAAGAACCATATAAAATTTTCTAATAAATTTAATTATCTAAACCAACATTCCTGGATGTCAACAATACACAGTATTTTCATATTTTCCAGTGCTTTTCCTATTAATTTTTACCACGGTTACAGTTCCCCTTCTCTGGGGAACTGACAGCATTTTTCTGATAACCATGCTTGTACAGTATGGCCTTAGCTTTTGTTGATTGGAAAAGTGATAGACACTTGAGGGAAGCTGGGCCAATCATATATTAGAATCTTGGAAGTTTGATCTCTGAATAAAAGTTGGGAGTTGAGTTGTACAACTGGTAGAGTTTTAGAAGGAAAGCCATGAAAACCTTCTAGTGGATGCTCTAGGGGTATCTAGTTCACCATCTTTTCTGAGACCTAGTTGCTCTAAATTTTTTTTTTTGAATTACATAATATCCCTAACAGTAGATTCCACTTTTTACCCTTAAGCATTCTTAAATAATGTCCTTACGTATTCTTCTCTCAGAACAAGGGAAAACTCATACATTAAAAGCAGTTTACCTGCTTGGTTTTTATCCTGTCCATCTTGTGTTTTCTACGCATCTACCTTACTTCTTTTTTTTTTTTTTTTTTTTGGCGGTATGTGGTCCTCTCACTGTTGTGGCCTCTCCCATTGCGGAGCACAGGCTCCGGACGCGCAGGCTCAGCGGCCATGGCTCACGGGCCCAGCCGCTCCACGGCATGTGGGATCTTCCCGGACCAGGGCATGAACCCACGTCCGCTGCATCGGCAGGCGGACTGTCAACCACTGCGCCACCAGGGAAGCCCCCTACCTTACTTCTTAATGTGGACTTTTCTGGGATCAATCTTTAGGCTCCTTTTCTTTTATATCTGAACCTACTTTTTAGTAGCATCGATAAATACCATCTATATGAAGATGATTCCAAAATTTAAATCTATACTCCAGAGCTCTTCCCTGACCACCAGACTTACAAATCCAAATCCCAGCTCATCCACTCAGATGTCCAACAGAAATGTCAACTTTATCAGGTCCAAAACCAAACTCTTAGCCTAGTTTCCTTCCAGTCCAGTTAATAATAACTCCATCTGCTTGGAGTGATCCTTGCCACCACTCCTCTAAGACCCTACATCCAGTATGTCAACAAACTCTTTGCACATAAACCTTCAAAATATTCCCCAAATCTGATGACTTCTCACCAACTTCACTGCTTTTTCTCTTAGTCCATTTTAGCATCATCTCTTGCTTAGTTTCTCCAACAGTCTTTTTCCATCCTTGTTTCTGTTCAGTCTGTGCTCAGCAAGGCTGCTGGGACAATGTTCTGTTAAAAATGAAGTGACGTCATGTGAGAGAGATGAAGCCAAAGTCTTCACACAGTTTTGTACATCTCAGTACCTGACCTACATTACCTCTTTGATTTTATCTTTTCCTAGATTCTCCTTCCTTCCTCTATTCCAGATTTGCTAGCTTTGCTCCTGAACATGGCCAGGCATTCTTCCACTCAGAAGAGTTGTAATTGCTGTTTCCTCTGCCTGGAATACTCTTTCTCTAGCTGAGTGGTTTGCTCCTCTCCTTCTCAGTGAAGCCTTTTGTGTCCATCCTGCTTATATGACAGCGTTCCCCCGCACCCATGGAATTCCCTACATTACTTCCTTGAATTATGTTTCTCTGTAGCATTTACCATCTTCTAGCATATTATGTATTTTATGTTATTATTTGACTTCCCACTAGAATGTAAGCTCCAAAGGCGCAGGGATTTTGTGTTTTTTCTTTTCTTCACTGCTGTATCTCCATTGCCTATTGTTGAATTACTGACTGATGTATTCTATCATCAAAAGTTATGACATTTCTCTTCTTGGTCCCGCTATATTAGCAATGACTGCAGGCAAGTAGAGATCAGGTTTTCTATAAAGAATTTAACAGCTTAGTTTTATCTCACTACCCCACACTGACATTGCCTCAATTTAGCCTAGGAAGGGCAAGTTTATTTTATTTTTAAGAGTCACTGGGTATGAGCAGAACAGGAGCGTAAGACAAACAGACCTAGATTCCCGTTCTGTCTCCACGTCAAGTTATTGGCCATCAGTTTGTCATTCAGCCTCTCCAAGGTTCAGATTTTTATTCTATAAAATAAGATTAAAACTACTCACTTTTAAAAATTTAAGGATTAGCAGTTATTTTTAAGGTCTGGCACATTGTCTGATACATAAAGTTCACTTAGTAAAATGATGACAATAATAATAGTATTGGAATTTTACTTCCTGGTGATTAAGTCAGAGTTTAAAAAAAAAAATGTGTGTCTAAGGTTGCAGTTTTTGAATTAGGGTCCAGGGGAGTAGAGTGACCTTGGATCTTAAGTGACCAAGGGCATTCTCTGGGCCAATCTAACTTGATTCAAATCTTAGGTTTGCCATTTCCTAGATGACTAATTTTGGGTAAATTATGCATTCTGGGCCTCAATTTCCTCATCTTAAAAATAGAGAGGGCTTCCCTGGTGGCGCAGTGGTTGAGAGTCCGCCTGCCGATGCAGGGGACACGGGTTCGTGCCCCGGTCCGGGAAGATCCCACATGCCACGGAGCGGCTGGGCCCGCGAGCCATGGCCACTGAGCCTGCGCGTCCGGAGCCTGTGCTCTGCAATGGGAGAGGCCACAACAGTGAGAGGCCCGCGTACCGCAAAAAAAAAAAAAAAAAATAGAGAAAATAATGGGCTCCTGTCTCAGTGAGTTGCTATGAAGATAAAATGAATTATTGTGAATAAAATATTTAGAATGGTGCCTGGCATATGCTAAGCATTCAGTAGATATCAGCTGTTATTAACAGTGGAATGCCTGAGATCATATCAGTTTTGCACTTGATAGTAACACTAGCCATTTAGCCCATCATCGGTCCTTAATAAATATTAGGTAAATCTGTTAATAACTCCTGATACTTTTAAGTAGCCCATGTTTATAAATACATATACATGCATTCTTTTGCCCCATTGAACATACACTCTAGAGCATATACTGGGTAGTGGCTTGGTGGACCTACTAGTAAGTGACTTGCTTTTTTTCTTACCAGTTTCACAGAGTCCATGATTTAAATTCACATCTCTGGAAAAATTATCACAGATTACCTGTCAGGGCTCTTTGGGGTTGCTTGAGAAGAGTAAACTCATGAAATAGTTAAGTATGCTCATGCCAAGGGTTCACCATGCTGTACCTCAAGGTAGTGGCCATCCTTCACCACCACTTCCTGTGCCCTGAGACGTATGTGATAATTGGCTTTTTCTCCCTTTGCTTTTCCACCCTCATCAGTCCACCAGAAATAAGCTATTTTGAAAAGATGACGAACAACAGTCCATGGAATAAATTAGCATAAATAAATGAAACCAAAACGTGATGAGTGTTAATAATAAGGTCCCAGTTGACTTTGACATTAGATGAAGCAACATCCAGAATATGAAGGCACTGGGCTAGGGCATCTCTCCTGTTTCTCAGAAATGAAGGCAGCTCATATCAGCCACTTACTGGCATTAGATACCTTCTTGCAGGAAAAAAGTATCAAATGTAGTCAGCATATTCACACTTGTACTATTTCCTTATGAAAACATTCATAGCCCTCTTAAGAAATAAAATTAATATTAAATATTCCACTGGCTGAATCCCATGTAGACACTAATGGGAATCTGAAAAGAGCTCGGCTTTTGGTAAGCAGTCGAGTGATGTTTTTTTTCTTTTCATAATATTAAAAAATATGGATCTGGTTCGTATCTCTTCCTCCTCTATGAATCTATCCTATACGCTTCGAATATAAATTGGCATATTTAGATAATTTATGAAAAAATGGACAGTAGAGCTCAGTTTTCCTAAAACCTTCCTTGTCCAGCTGCATAGGGAGCCATAATATAATGAAAGCAAGTTTCAACATTAAATAAAAAGGCCAAGGTAATGGTGCTGTCTGCCGACTTCACCTCTAATGTCTCCTGGTCTACAAGTCAGCTTTATTATTTGTAGTTCCTCTCCTGTATTTATTTCATCAGTATTATTGCTTATTATCATTAATTATCCATTATAATCAATTAATTATTAATAATAATGAAGAAGCACCCAAATAGCACGGGTTCTCTCTCAGCTTGTTACCACTTTGATACCCCCATCCTTTATGCTGTACTTATGCCTAACCAGACTTTCTGACTTTCCTTCCTCTGATGGCTTCAAGCCCTTCAGCATAAATCTAACAATGATCCCTAGTGTATTTCATCCTTTCTCTGATGGACTATTTCTCTAATTAATCAAATGTTCATTTGAATTATCTTTCTGTTATCTTGTGTTACAGGCAGCCGTACTCAAGGTAATGTCATCCACTGATTGCATGAACATAATTTTCATGATTTCATTGAGGTCACTGGTAAGGATAAACTAATTACCTGTGTTCTAGGAGTATTTCCTTCCAAAGAAGATTCATGGAATAATCCTTTAGACACAATTGTCCATTTATGCAACACCCAGATTTTGCCATCAAAACCAAATTTAACCAACCTTCATCAAGTTCCTCATGAACTGATCATCTTGCTGTTGTGCACCTGTCAAAATTGTAGCGTGTTCCTATTGGTGAAACAAATTCTTTTATCAAGCTAGATAATTAGCTGTGTCATTATAAATTTGGCAGTGCCCCAAAGCTCAAATAAAAAAGGTAAGTACACTCAATATTATGTTGTGTGAGAAACAGCGAACAGAACTAGGTAAAGTTAGGCTGAAAGTGAGGCATTTTGGCAAGTACAGGGTATTATGGTTGATTTCAAGCATTGAGAGTGCTGTCTTACAAATGAAGGAATGGTCTTATTCTGCACTGACATGAAGAGCAGAACTAATACCAAGTAGTAACTGACACATGTCAGACTTATTTCATGGAGAATTTCGAAAGAGATATGAGCAATGTAGATTTCTCAGAATATAAGGTGTAGTAAGCAGGAATGGTGGTAAGTTTATTGTCAATCCAGGCATCCAAGAGCTGACATGAAGATTACTTTCTGAAGCTCTCATAGAAAGAAATTAAGCCTCAAAATGGAGGTTTTATTAACTGGCCCATGTTTCCTTCTAACCCTGGTAATCCATGGTTCTATGAAGTATGCCGTCTACATTCATCATCTCTAATTCCCTCCCATTTACTTCTCATTGTCTTGCAATCCGGGTGTGCTCATTATTACTCAACTCATTTCTCTCGCTAAAGTTACTATGATAGATTGCATGTATGGTCCTGATTCTTCACCCAGCGTGTATCTACACTCTTTACTGTGTGATTTTTGCAGTTCCTACCATTAAAGTGGAATATATTTCCCTGCCCTTTGACTTGAGTTTGACTCTGTGTCTTGCTTTGCCTGGTGTGATACTAGGAGGCGTGAGGTGGCAAAAAAATCTTTAAAAATTGCTGTGTGATTGGACTTACCTTCTTGTGCCTCTGATATTTCCATGAGAATGACATGCCTGGGATAGCCTGCTGGTCCCAGGAGGGAAAAGACGGACATATGGAGCAGGTCTGAACCATTTCTGCTGATCCTAGCCTGGATCAGTTGATCCACGGCAAAGCTGCTTTTCCAGAAAATAGAGTATTGTTGTTTTAAGCTGCTGAATTTCGGGATGGTTCATTATTGTAGTTTTTTTTGAGCCAGTAGCTAACTGATACAAAAATCAGTACCTAGGGGCTTCCCTGGTGGCGCAGTGGTTGAGAATCAACCACTGCTAATGCAGGGGACACGGGTTCGAGCCCTGGTCTGGGAGGATCCCACATGCCGCGGAGCAACTAGACCGGTGAGCCACAAATACTGAGCCTGCGCGTCTAGAGCCTGTGCTCCCCAACAAGAGAGGCCGGGATAGTAAGAGGCCCGCGCACCGCGATGAAGAGTAGCCCCCACTTGCCACAACTAGAGAAAACCCTTGCACAGAAACGAAGACCCAACACAGCAAAAATAAATAAATAAATCAGTACCTAAAAATGGGCAGCTGCCATATTAAATATTTGAAATTTGTGATGTGAGTTTTGGGACCATCAAGTCAGTGATGAGGAAGCAGTTAGAGGAGTGGATAAATGGCAACTCACACTACATAGTGATGAAATTAGTAACATTTTCTATTATAATAACTGGGAAGATAGAAAATATACGTCAATGAACTTTTGTACTTGTGTAGAACTCTAGGCAAAATGTTGAAGGTATATTCTGGTTTCTTTTACTTGTGTTTGGATACAAGTAAACTCATGAAACTTTTAAGAAAGTCATGAGTTTAAGAAAGTACTGAGCAAGATAGTGAGCAAAATTTAGAAGGAATATAGAGTCCCTAATTGTTGGATGGGGAAATGAAAGAGGTTCTTATCTCCAGCCTCTCCGGACAGCAAAAGAATCTTCAATTCTGATAAATCCTAAGGGTGAAGATAAAACCTAGAGTACAGCTTATAGGTACAAGGCCTTCAAATAACTAAAGGTTATGACCATAGGTCCTATAAGTCTATAGTCATGGACTGTAGGTCTTTGATAAACCTCTGAAAAATTTAGGGTAGTACCTTTTAGACTCCATTAGTTGGAGCAAAGAGCTTTCAGGAAGGTTAAAGCTATGAACTCACAGCAGCGTAATATGCCCAAAATACATAATGAAGTCAGCTATTTTGTCCTACATGATAGCCACTAGACACATGTGGCTATTAAAATTCATTGTAATTAAATATTTGGTTCATCAGTCATACTATCTACATTTTAACTGCTCAACAGCTACATGTGACTAATGGGTACCGTATTGGACAGTACAGATAAAGTATGTTTCCATCAGTGTAGATAGTGCTATTGGAGAGCTCTGGCAGAGCGATCTAATAAAATTCCACTACATGTTTTAGAGAACTCAGGTACCCTATTTGCTACCATTCTGAACTAAAAGATACTGAGACTGTTCAAAATGTAAGGAGACCATTGGATCCCCAACTTTTTCCAGGCAGGACGTTGCTCAGCCATAGACATGTCCTGTCTTTCAATGTACTCTTCATAAGTAGCCAAGGAAGTGTGATAGAAAAGAAGGGTGCTTCAGAGGTCAGAGCCATGGAGAAAAATGCGCAGGGGAGTCACTCCCAGAAAGAGCATTAGTGCCTAATAAACCTTCCTGGCCCCAAGAATAGGAGACAGACAGTTCTGCAGTGTGATTTTAGAATTACAGTGCTCACAGAACTGCCCTCTCATTTCTCCTGTTTGAATGGGAGTGCTTTTGCTCTTATCTCGCCCCTGTTTCCCCATAGTATATTGATTTGTGTAGGGTAGATAGCTTATCTTTTTAGATAGTGTCTTCAGATCAAGGGAAGTCACATTTGAATGTGATAGATCACAAGATCCTGGTAGAGTTTAATACATGACTGCATGAAAATTTTGTGGTTTCTGAGGTGAGGCTCAGCGTATTTTGCATGTGAGAAGGATATGAGTAATTGCAGTGGGAAGGGCAGACTGCAGCAGATTACTTTATTGGTCTTCATGCTACTTCCCTCCCTGTGTCCAGGTCTTTGCTCTGTGACTTTGCAGTTTCTATAACTAAAAAGGGGAAGTATATTTCCTTTTCCTTTGACTTAGGATTCAACCATGGCTTTGGCCTGTGAAATGTTTCTGAGTGCAGTAAGACTAAATGCTTGAAATTGCTTATGTGATTGGGTTTATCCTCTTGACCCCTGAGATTGCCATGAAAATAATGTTTCTGGACTAGCTTGATGGTTCCAGGAAGTGGATGAGCAGATATGAATGGCTCCAGCTGAGTTCAGACTAGCTCAGCTGTTCTAGCCACATCCACATCAGGGAGAATCAATGATTGTGGTTTTAAGCCACTGATTTGGGGGCTGTTTGTCATGTTGCATTTGTGTGTCAATTGTAAACTGGTAAGAGTCACAGATGACCTCTTGTCTATTAAATTCAATAAGCACATCTTTATCTAAACTCCCTGCAACATTTGTCACTGTGGCCACTCCTTCTTCTTGTAACTTGATTTCCGCGACTCATTTGTTTTTCACCTGCCTACGGTTAAGGTTGCTCTTAGCTTTCCTTTGTGGGACTTTTTTCTCTGCTGCTTCTTCAAATCCAGGTTCTATCTGTTCTCCTTTTACTCCACGTACTATTCTTGGTGATGCACCTGTCTCCTTATCTAAATTCTCTCCTACCAACTTATAATGCCCAGATCTCTATGTCTCACCAGAATCTCTTTGTGCTCTAGAATATTTAACCATTTAACTTCAGCAGGCATGCATCACTTGATTTGTGTAAACACAAACTCCTCGTCTTTTTCCTTAAGTAGGTACCGCTTCCTGTGTTTCTTTGATCAGTGGATAGTAGTACCACATATACAGTTTCTCAGGCAAGGAACCTGGGTGACCTGAATCCTCCTTTCCCCTCACTTCCCATATCTGATTACTTGCAAAGTCCTGTCAATTCTATCCCTTTATATATTTTATTTGCATTCTCTTCATTTAAACTGTCTAGCCTCTGTGTTCTTCTAGGTCCCTGTTATTTCTTGCCTGGATTTCAACAGCTTCCTTTTAACTGTTTTTCATTCCTCCAGTTTTGTATTCATTCAGAATACACTGCTTTGCACTGCTATCAGGCTGATCACTTATATTAATTAGGGTTCTTTGGTGGCAAGCAAGAGAAACCATCTCTGGTAACTTAATTAAAAAGATATATTGGGGGCTTCCCTGGTGGCGCAGTGGTTGAGAGTCCGCCTGCCGATGCAGGGGACACGGGTTCGTGCCCCGGTCCAGGAGGATCCCGCATGCTGCAGAGTGGCTGGGCCCGTGAGCCGTGGTCACTGGGCCTGCGCGTCCGGAGCCTGTGCTCCGTGGCGGGAGAGCCCACAGCAGTGGGAGGCCCGCGTACTGCAAAAAAAAAAAAAAAAAAAAGATATATTGGAAGGAATTAGAAAGATATTTGGAAATTTAAAGATAGACAGGTATTTTAAAGAATCATGTTCTGAATGGCTATAAACTAATTCCTGTCAGTGGGAATTGCTCTATAGGTTTGCCTAGGCACACTTGTTGGAAATGAAAAACATATATATGTTTTTTGCCTCAGTTGACTGGGATTAATGTTTCTTTTGTTCTGAATGATTATCATAGAGTAGTGAGAGAAAGGATGTGACAGTTGGAGCCTCCAGTGACTCCGTTTCTGAGGACAGGAGGGCTTGGAATTACAATCTCTCTAAGATTGTATACAATGAAATAGAGGTCATTCCCAAGAGGAAATTAGAGTGTTGTTAGGAAGGGGAGAGAAATGCTGGATGGCCCTAAATAGCTAAATGATTATTATCTCTTTGTACATATTCCTTACTTTGCTTAAAACCATTTTAGTATCTCTTCATGTCCCTCAAGGTAAATCCCATAGTCCCTAACATGACAGCCAGCTTTTCCTGACCTCTGGTTATGTCCTCAAACTTACAGAACATCAAAATCAGCACAACAGTCAGACAGACTACTTATACTTCTTCTAACGTGCTGAGTCCTCATCTGGTTCAGGGACCTTGGCTCCTGCTACCTCCCAGGCCTGCTCCCAGCTCTGCCTAGCTAACTCTGTCTAGTCCTTCAGAACTCACTTAAAATTCATCTCTTCCAAACACTGAGATGGCATAGTGTGTCTCCCATGAGCTCATGTAGGCCCCTTGGGCTTGCTTCTAGCATAGGACTTATGCTGAGTTTTTGTTGTCTTTTAAAGAAGCTGGACTGATTCCCACTCACATTTGAATTCCCAGTGGCTCACACTGTCGTTGGTACATAGTACGCACTCAAGAAACTTGTGGAAAGTTCAAAAATATGTTCCTTATTTCACTGGTAGATTATTTGCAAGCACCATTAAAATGGTAGAGTTACCACATGGCGAAGATGCAAGATAGTAAGGCTTTGAATTAATGAAATCTACCTACTCTGGCCTCATAAATCACACTGCAACATTGTGTTCCAGGTTCCACAGGTGCAATGCTTACATTTAATTGCACTGACCAAACTCTCCTTATGCTGAATTCCTGTATATATCATCCTCTGGGTAGGATCAACTGAGCAGTTTCAAATCCATTTGTTTCAAAATCCCAGGAGGACTCTGTGTTCTTGTATGACTTTGTGTTACTTCCTGATGACTCATGGAGTATAAGAGCAATGAAAGTAGATGCTGCGTAAATAGATTCTCCTGGGGAGAAAATTCCTCTTTAAATCAATTTAATTTTCCAAGTTTTTTGAAATGTGAGCTAAGCGTGTTGCATCTTTCTTTTAAGGAGCTTAAACCTCTGCAAATATTTGGTCCCTTATTCTTAAAGCATCCTTAAAGCCTAAAATGACTGGCTTCAGCTTCCAGGTTTCCTAGTTCCCTGTAGTTTTGTAGGTATATCAAAGGCTAGAATCCATTCGTTCTGTTTCTATAGACAGATCAGTGACATATTCAGAAAATAACAATAAAGAAAATGATACAAATAAGGTGGATTTCTACAGAGCGTGTTTTTGTTATAGAACTGAAAATTATTTCCCATGTAGTATATTATCATATTATTTGTTTTGTCAACATGACATAAATGTGGAAATAAAATGGCTGGGGACACAGAGGCATAAGAAAAAAAATTCCGTTTAATCAGATCTCCAGGCTTATCCTCCTGTTGATAATCTCCAAAACATGCTGTTGCCCGCCCACATTTACAATGTTGGCTTGTGATCATTTGAATATCACAATGAGTATATTGGCAAATTCCTCTCAATTTTTCTCTGGTTAGTATGCTTTAGAATAAGAATGACTCCCAGTTGACCAATGCTTTGTTTTGAATACATTCTATAATGAATCAATTTGCACAGGCAAACATTGGCTTCCCTTACTGATTTGATTTTCTGAAACCTACCAAATGAAAGTCGGAATTCCTTAGCTTGACTCTAAGTCTTCTGCCGTCAGATCCCCTAAGCATTCCCTCTCTCTGCTCTAACCAAGCACTTTACAATGTATCTTCACTAAGTATTAGTCCTCTAAAATATTCTGGGAAGGAAGTGAATTCCATAGTAAAATAAGTTTGTTAATGGCGGTATACTACGTTACCCTCTTAAGGATTTAAATGCAAATTAGCATATCAAACTCTCTGAGAAGTCTTTTAATAAAGAAACTGGTTCCATTTTTTTTAACATCTTTATTGGAGTATAATTGCTTTACAATGGTGTGTTAGTTTCTGCTTTATAACAAAGTGAATCAGCTATACATATACATGTATCCCCATATCTCCTCCCTCTTGCATCTCCCTCCCACCTTCCCTATCCCACCTCTCTTCCATTTTGTTTAACCCAGTGTTTTCACATACCTCTAACTTCCTAAGGAAAGAGTTGCTTTCCATATTCTGGAAAGTCTTTCTTTAGCCGCACTGAATTGCTGCCCAGAAGTTTCCTATGTTCATTCAGTTCTCTCACCCTGGAATATTTCATCCATCATTTTCAAGTATCTTTCAAAGCGAGGTCTATGTTCTATCCATCCTCTTTCCAGATCTTCCCAGGAAGATGTGTCCCTTCCCGCTTCTGAACTCCTATTGCATTTTACCTCTCTCAGGTGGCACTGCTTATTCTCTACATTGAACAGTAGGAAAGCTAGTTTAATCCTTTCACTGTACTTTGGGCTCCTTGAGGGCAAGAGCCTAGTTTTAATCATTATTCTATCATCATCTGAAGTATAGATACTGTATCATTCATAGCACTTTTTCTAGGACACAAATGGTATTGAGCAAACAAATAACAAAGGGGTGAATCAATGAATGAGTGATTAACTTTTTATACATTGTGAATCAAATGACCTTTTAGTGTTAAGGCTAGGTTCAACTCTAGAAATAATTTTGTTGATGATATGCAAAATGACAAAATATATAATTTAATGACATTGATGCTTGATTGACAGTTGAATTTATATAGGGCTCAGCTGTCAATTAGCAGCCCCTCCACTTGAGGCCTAATATTGTTGCCTATCTCTTACATGAATATAAGTCCTCAAGAACCAGACATTTTAGCCTGGTTTTCAGGGGTCTCCTGTATTAAGCTCCTCTTATTTCAGTCTTTGACTGTCGTCAGTAGTGAAAGTCTGTTTCGAAAAAATGTCTCCTCATAAAATGAATGCGTTGTCCCTTCTTGCCTTCATGCTGCCTTCCATGCTATACATTCTTGCTCTCTATATACTTTTATTTTTAGAAATTCTACAGGAGAAGAATTTCTTTTTAATTGGAGAGGGTTAAATAAATATGCCCCAAAGAGAATCGGAACCCAAGATAGTTATAATTTCTTTTTTTCGTCATGTGAAATAAACTCATATTTAAGCCCAGACATATGAAATACATAATAGAAAGACATAATCACACAAATAAAATAATATTTGAAATAAATAAAACTCTGCATGTATACTTTCAGAAAAAAGCTCACTGAATAGCTTATGAAAAATAGCAGGCATTTTAAAATCCCAGGGAAAGTAATGTGTTTTAGATTTTAAAAGAGGAAAATGACAGTTTTCAAACTAGAAATATCAGCTGATATTAATCATTAGAAAATTTTGCCTCAGAGTTTGAAGCAGAAGTTTTGTGTTGTGGAATGAGCGAATGGGTTAATTAAGGATCTGCTGGGGGTTCATTCTTCTCCTGAGCTCTCAGGTGATTTTTGTAGACACCCAAAGCATAAACAAACTTCAGAATTTCAATGTGCAATACTACTCATGGCAAAGTTCGGGAATTATTAAAAGAATTGTAATGAGTAAAGATAACACTAGGCATTAGACAAATACATTCAAAAAGCATTGATAAATTGTTGATTTGCCTTTTGATGTTATAATTCTAAAGAGTCCCTGCCTGTAACTGGGTGATCAGGGGTGTCTCCCATAGCACCTTCCTCCCCAAGAAGCTAAGGATACCCAATATCTTGTAATAACCTGTAATGAAATATAATCTGCAAAAAAACTGAATCACTATGCTATACATGTGAAACTAACATGATATTGTAAATCAACTATACTTCAGTTAAATAAAATAAATATAATAATTTAAAAAAGAAGCTAAGGGCTTCCCTGGTGGCACAGTGGTTGAGAGTCCACCTGCCGATGCAGGGGATGAGGGTTCGTGCCCCGGTCCGGGAAGATCCCACATGCCGCGGAGCAGCTGGGCCCGTGGGCTGTGACCGCTGAGCCTGCGCGTCCAGAGCCTGTGCTCCGCAACGGGAGAGGCCACAACAGTGAGAGGCCTGTGTACCGCCAAAAAAAAAAAAAAAAAAAAAGAAGCTATATCATTATATCATAGGTTTATGTATTTTTAGGGCCCTCTTCTGACTTTTTACACTGATACTTCTGATAACTGGTTATCTGTTAAAGAATTCTACTAAAGTGTTAATGTATAATAACTTAATGTGTCATCTGTCTCCAAGTTAATTACATGTAAAGGCTGGACTACCTAAGGATACATTGCCTTGGTCTCAAATGACCGATATTTTAAGGTAGTAGTTCTGCCATCAGAGTAGGGCAAAAGGGGATAAAATATTGGTCCTAGAATTAGTATTAATATTTTTGGCCAAATTTGTAAGGCTTGTGTCTTTGTGTGTGTGTGTGTGTGTGTGTGTGTGTGTGTGTGTGTGATAGTTCCAGAATTCCCTTGGGCACTCTTTAGCCTCTTGTTCTCTCTGTACCATCCTCCTCTGTAAAACTTGCCTACTGGAAAGACTCTAATGCCAGTCGTTTACAGCTTAATGCAAATTTAAACACCAGTATTTCTCTCCAGTGGCATCTGAATTTTAAGTCTCATTTAAAAACAAGAGATTCTATCCACAGTAAAAGATGTTTAAGTCATTCTAATATTGAGAAGAGGGAAGTAAAATTCTGGCTTTCCAAAATATCATCTGTACTGGTTGAGTAGTGTTCTGTCCCAAATTCATGTCTACCCAGAACCTGTGAATGTAACCTTATTTATCAATAGAGTCTTTGTACATATAAACAAGTTAAGATGAAGTCATATTGGATTAGGCTGTAATCCAATGACTAGTGTTCTTATAAGAAGAGAGAAATTTGGACAAAGATACATAGGGAAGATGCTGTGTGAAGACAGAAGCAGGGATTGGAGTTGCTGCCACAAGCCAGGGAGTGTGAAGGATTGCTGGCAACTACCAGGAGCTAGGAAGAGTCAAGGAAGGATATTCTTGAATATCCTTCGGAAAGGGCATGACCCTGCCAACAGCTTGATACGAGACTTCTTGTGCCCCGAGTTGGGAGAGAATACATTTCTGTTCTTTTAAGCTACCCAGTTTGTGTTAATTTGTTACAGAAGCCCTAGGAAACCAATAGATCATCCATACAACCTGTTGATAAGACAAAGTTGAGTTTACTACTTACGTAGTAGGGAGGAACTTGTCTACCCTGCTAGAGTATTAGTAGCTTCTTAGATGGGGAAGGGAAGAGTTGTCAGGACATTTACTGACATTTTTGAAGATGGGTTTCTCAATGAGTAGGCTTGATTAGCAGTGGGTAATGATCATGCTCTGATTGTTTCGTATTGGTAGATAGCAAGGTGAGAAAGTTGAGTTGAGGAGCCCAGATACCTTGGAGTGTGAACTGTCATTTGAGCTTTCTAATAAAGAGTTGATGTATTATTCAGGAAATTCCTAGCATGAACAATAAAGTTCTTTGCAATTATAATCCTCTTGTCAGGAGATCCCTGGAGTAGTAAATTATGCTGATGAAGACCATAGAATAGTTGAGTCATATTAATATGGACAGTAAGCTGTGTGAGTATAAATGGTTTCTCTTCTCAGGTGGCAGAAATCACAAGCTATAGTCAGCGAGCTGCTCTTACCATCTCACATAAGCACTCACTTGCTGGGAGGGGCCCGCCATCCTGAATGCCATGATTTCATCAATTCTCTTCTTAAGGTAAGCAGCTCACTAGATATGTCTCTGATTGGCCATTTTTTCTATGTAAGTACTCGGTTCTGGAGTGTTCAGATCTAGAAAGAGCAAACCAGTACCATGTCTCATTTTTGGTAAGACTCTTAAAGGATGGAGAGGGCTATCTCTGAGCACTTTTAACTTGTCCATTGTAAAGAGAAAATGGCCCTAAAGGTCCGGTTTGAGTTTTACCTCTAGAGTGTAGCTCAGGCAGAAGTACTTCCTCCCTCTTTTGTGTGTCCTTGGCATATGTAAACATCTTTTCTGTAGAGAGTATGTATTAGTAAGAGTAGGCTAATTGCTATAACAAACAACCCCCAAATGTCAATGGTTTTGGACAGTAGATATTTATTTCGTATTCAGGTAAGCATTTCAGTGTGAGTATTTGGCAGACAGCCTGGTGAGCAGAGTTTCTGAGATGCATGTTTCTTCCATCTTGTGGCTCTGCCAACCTTGAAGTTCTCAGAGTTCTGTTTATCAGCAGGTGAGGAAATGAGAGAGAATAAAACCTGTGGATGGTTTCTATGGGCCAGAAGTGTCAAACATCATTTCTTTCCATATTGCATTGGCGAGAACTCAGTCCCAATGACCATACTTATCTGCAAGGGAGTCTGGGAAATGTACTCTAGCAATGTTCCCAGAAGAAAATGAAGTGGGCTTTTGTGCACATACAGCAGTCAATGTCACATAGACCTTTTTTTTTTTTTTTGTGCGGTACATGGGCCTCTCACTGTTGCGGCCTCTCCCGTTGCGGAGCACAGGCTCCGGACGCGCAGGCTCAGCGGCCATGGCTCACGGGCCCAGCCGCTCCGCGGCATGTGGGATCTTCCCGGACCGGGGCACGAACCCGTGTCCCCTGCATCGGCAGGCGGACTCTTAACCACTGCGCCACCAGGGAAGCCCACACATAGAACTTTTTACATCATGTTCTAATTAAAATTATTTATCTACTGATCTCACCCACTCGTCCATGAGCTCTTTGAGGATAAGAACTACATCAGTTTATAAGTTGGTATCCTCAGAGCCTAGCAACAAAGTTCGGGTATGAAATAGTAGGTACCTAACAAATATTGATTGAATGATTGATTACAGTAGTATTTAGATTGAAAAACTATTATTTGATAATTTTAGGTTATATAGAACTTACCTATTGTATTATATTTTCAAAGTTATTGCTAAATAATAAAATTGGCTAAGAAATAACTCACTTTCAGTGTGTGCAATTCACCCACCCAATGCATTCTAAAGCACAAATTAAAGCCTCTCTTCTCCATGCTATCACATTGCTATTATTTGAGCCTAACCTGGATACATGCTGTTATTATGGGATTAATTTCCTTGCCTAAGTTTTACTGGAAACTGTTTTACTGACTACTGTTAAGAGTAATGTCAAATACTTAGGACTTACTCCATTAAGCAAAGCAAACATTGCTTTTAGCACTTTCCTTATGGTTCTTGATACATTATGTTTTTTTCAAAAGGCTCATTCCAGTAAGACTGAGGTTTGCTCCAATCTTCACTTTAAGTGGTTTTGATCCATGAATACTGTCTAGGAATATTTATGTGGGAAAACATTCCATACTTGAGGAAACCTATATTAAGCTTCTGAGTAGCAATCTTATTTCCAGTAAATTTTCAGATATTAAAAAAATACCAAAATAGTATATATTTGCTGTGTATTGTTCAATATTATAATAAGGAAACACAGCTTGCATAATAATCATCAATAAACACTTATTCTACACTTGATGTATTTAATGTGGTTATGTAAAGAGAAGGAAGGGGGATATTATAGAGGAGTTAAGAGAACAAGTCTTTGAAGTTTGACATTAATGGGTTTAACCCTTAGTTTTGCCACCAGAGCTGTGTGATCTTAAATCTAGACATTGCTGGGCCTCGGTTTCCTTCTCTGAAAAATGAGATGACAAGAATAAAAAGGGAACTGGGGCTCTAGTAAGTGGTGGGTTCAGGTTCTAGGACTTGTCACACTACATCTGCTACTGTTCTTGTCCCCAACGGGTCTATACAACCCAACTGGAGAGAAAAACAAATAAACAAAAACTCAGTGGAATAGTAAACTCAGTGGTGTGGTAACTAACAATTGAATTCTTTCTGTATGTCAGGCATTTAAAAAATCCTATATAGGGCTTCTTTGGTGGTGCAGTGGTTAAGAGTCCGCCTGCCGATGCAGGGTACAGGGGTTCGTGCCCCGGTCCGGGAAGATCCCACATGCCACGGAGCGGCTAGGCCCGTGAGCCATGGCTGCTGAGCCTGCGCGTCTGGAGCCTGTGCTCTGCAACGGGAGAGGCCACAACAGTGAGAGGCCTGCGTACCGCAAAAAAAAAAAAAAAAAAATCCTATATACATTATGAGGTAAATGCTACCATTTTCCCTATCTACAGAGGAGGAAACCAAGGCAAAGAAAGCTTAAGTAATTTGCCTGAATATATATATTTAAGAAGTGTCCTTCAAAATCCCAAAGCTGGAATGGCTTAAGAGACTGTATGCTAACTGTCAGGACACACAACTGCTACGGCACAGATATGTCATTACATATGGTATGTATTATGTGGAACAGAAAAAGGATGTAGCTGTAAGAATGATAATTGTTTAAGTGAGGAAAAGAGACAAGATTGTACTAGATCTTGAAGACAAGAGAAAATTTAGATCAATGGAAAAGAGCACGATGAGCAGGTCAGGAAGATGGACTAATATGGTCAAATGGTGAAATTTGCAGTATAAATATTTCCAAACTATTACAGTAAAAAGAACTGTACATTTGCTGATGAAAGTATCTGGACACTGTGGCACCAACGTGAAAAGGCAGAACTGTTGAGCAAAGCATCCCAAGAGCCTTTGAATGAGTGGGCAGCTATTGAAAGAAAACATGGGTGATTGACAGGTAGAGGTGGCTCAATCTATTACTTGCCTTGAAATCCTTCCAAGGGTCATCATTAAGTGACAAGCTCATTGAACTTCACATGAGAATCCACAGGATAAGAAAAATGAACTCATATCAAAAAGTCTGTTGGAAATGGCCAAGGGAATCTGGTAATAAAAATGGCAGTGCTCTTTAACATACTTAAGGTTTTGAAATGGTTGTTCCAAGTCATGAAACTAGTTTATTAGTCCAGTGATCACCTTATGTCCTGAGCAGCTGAATGAATAGTTGACTTTCATTGTTAATTTTAGCTTATTTGCCTTTAAGACTCCACTGAAGCTCTGTTTTCTATTTCCACTTAATTCCTATGTTAGCAAGAAATTGACTATAGCAGTGAATTTACCTTAGCAATGTTCTCTGGTAGAACCACCTCCCAGTGGAAGTATCAGATGCTGAGTCTTAGGCTGTTTGCATCTACTTTTTGATGTATCCTCACAGCTGTTTTTTCTGTCCACAGAGTTCTTCTTATTGCTCCTTGGTGATCATTCTCTTGAGTAATGAGTTAATTCTCTTTATATTCCTACATTAGCCAATAGAATAAATTCAACTTCTGAGACATTAAAAACTAGAAGCCTTGTCATCTCTGTTTCTGATGGTCTGCAGTCTATATTGGTGTAGAGATTAGGGTGGCATGGTAAGGTGTGATGAAAATCATCAACATGGCCATCATCACCATTATCGTCATGACACCATCAATGGCATCATCACCACCGCCATCATCACTATCATCATCATCATCACTATTCATGGCAGGCTCACTGGCTGTAGTTGCAACCGTAGTTGCCAGAATTTATATAGCTCCTTTTTTTTCCCACAAGACTTATTGTGAGAAAGTTGTAATTATTCTCCCCACTGACCAGGGGTGGAAATGAAGCTCAGAGAACTCATGCAAAGTCACGGTTCTGGTTCGTAGAGGAGAAAAGCTGGGTTTTTACCAAGATTTACCTTTCTGAGTCTTGTTTCCCCTTTCTACTCTGCATTTTAGTCTTTTTCACCAGTTTCCATCTAGAACCCTGGTTCGTGTCCCAGGGAAGAGTATTTCTTTCTCATAGCCATAACTTTAACTAATTCAGGGTTACTTAATATCTGCACTTTGATGTTTGGGTTGAATAATGCTTTTTAGGGGAATGGGGGTGGTGGGGGCTCTCCTTTGTATTGTAGGTTGTTTAGCAGCATCCTTGGCTTCTACCCACTGGATGCCACTTGTACCTCTCTGCAGTCAGGACAATCACAGATGTCTCCAGACATTGCCAAATGTCCCTTCGGGGGCAAAGTCATCCTGGTTGAAAACCACTGAGTTAATGTCTTGGAAAGTATTAGTGTCTCAGGAATAGAAGAGTTATTTTTCCCAGGGGCATTTCCATAGAACTGATTTCAAAATGATGAAAATTTTAGGCATTTCCACAGACAAGCAGAAGCTAATTTTAGGTGTGGGGTAGATGCAAGAGGCTCTTCTTGATGCTCTTGAAAGTATTATTTGTATCATCTAAGCCGTCACAAGGCAAATGTTGCAGATATTAACATAATGTAAAAAGAGTGAAAAAGCTAACACAATGATTGCCCAAATATCATAACCTTGTTTACTATGGACTTCTCTCACACCACTCAAAATTTTATGGAAATTGTTACATCTCATTTAACTAATTCAATTTTGAAAACACGAACTTTTTTAAACTAATTTAAAAAGTGAATAATTGTATTATAGAAAATTGAGAAAATTATACAGTAAAAATAATCACCTATTCTCAAAATGACTATTGTTCACATTTTGGCACATTTCTTTATATGTAGGGTTTTTGTTTGTGTGTGTTTGTGATAATAACAATATCTTTCTCACAGGGCTGTTATAATTCTCATTTACTGTTTAGCATAGTGCCTGGCAAACAGTATGGACTGTATTGTGCTTGCTATTTTTGTTATTGTTATCTTATAACTTAATTATAAGATAATATATATTTTATAGTTTAGTTATATATTATATATTTTAATTATATCATTAAAATTACATTTATTATATTTTAATTATATAGTTTAATGAAAACTTTGCATCATGTGAATGTATCATAATTTACTTGATTTCCCCCCTGTTTTGCAGCATTTAGATTTGTTCAAAAAATGAGAAATCACTTTTGACATACTATTGAATTAAATTTATAAAGCAATAGCTGCTTTCTGGATACTCCCAGATTACAAGAGGGAACAGCCTTTTTCAAGGCCAGGCAATTAATCAGTGAAACAGTATCTTCTTGCATTACCATCTGTCCACTCTCCTCCCAGTTTGACCTTATGGCAAAGATAAGCATTGAGACAGAGAGGTATTTGTTGATTAAGTCAGGTAGGGTGCGCTATGCTTTCAAACCTTCCTTTTGGAATGATCAGATCACCTGTAAAGTGTGTGGATGTTTTATATGTAATTTTTGATTCAACTGCGGCAATCATAGGGAAACAAATTTAATGGTTGTTTACCGTCGCTAACCCACTTCTACACAATGTAGAAAATGAGCATAGCTCCAGGAGGTCATTTGCTTTGGATTCAGTCAGCAGCTTGGGCATTCAGCAAGTGAGATGTGAAGTAGCCTCCCCAAACCAGCAGTCTCTCAGCGTCAAGCTTACTAGGCTTTGCTTGCTAATGGCTATGGTTCTGGAAAGGTGTCTGTTGGCCTAAGTTAATGGCAGATGTTTGCTTTAAATTGTTAATTTTGAGATGGTTTATGAGCAGGCTTTGCAAGAATAAGAAGCAGGTCACTGGGTGGAAGTTGTCCTTCCCGGGGTGTGAGGAAATTAGGGTTTTTGACAGCCCTGCAGCAAAGTTATTCTGGGACTTGGGCTTTGTTTCCTCCTGTTCAATAGTGAGAGTAGAATTAGATCACTTTTAAGTCCTCTTACCACTTTCTCATTTGACATTTCAGTTTTATTTAACAGGTGTATTCAATTCCTTGAATGTAGGTTGATAGAAGTAGGTTATTAGTATGCAGTATATTAAATCTGTCAGAAAAGAGATCAGAGAAAACCCCTGGTAAAGATCACTCGGCTTTTAAAGAAAGATTCAAGTGAGTCAAAGGATTTCAGTCTATGAGACTGAATGAAGGGACTGGATAGCAATGGAGGTCTGCTTTGAGACACAGACACCAAATGCAAACGTTACCTAATACAAAGACTAAAAAGAATTATCTATTGGATAGTTGGTTTGAAGTCTCAGAAGCTTTTTCCCACTTGGATTATATATTCAGTTGGATCAGTTAAAAAAATTGGAAATAGCAGAAACTAATGAGGCCACGTTGTATCTGCTCCTCAGTCTGTGTTCCGTAGATTGTCAGGGAGCACACGCTGCTAGTAACTACAGACCTTGTATTTTTAACTCTTGATCAGGATACCACAAACATATACCTCAATTTATTTAAATTGGGGTGTCATTAACATATAAAATTATATTAGTTTCAGGTGTACAACATAATGGTTTGATGTTTGTATGTATCTGAAAATGATCACCACAATAATTCTAGTTAATGTCTGACGGCATACCTAGTTATCAAAAGTTCTTTTTCTTGTGCTGAGGACTTTTAAGATATATGCTATAATGTGAAAACATTGAAAACATTATGCTGAGTAAAAGCAGCCAAACACAAAAGGACAAATACTCTTTGCTTCCACTTATATGAAGCATCTAGAACAAACATCATAGAGACAGAACATGAGAGATTAGGGGCTACCGAGAGGAGGGATTGGAGAGTTACTGTTTAATGGTTACAGAGTTTCTGTTTGGAGTGACAAAAGAGTTTAGGAAATAGTGGTGATGAATGTACAATATTGTGAATGCAATTAGCACCAATGAATCGTACATTTAAAATGGCTAAAATGGCAAATTTTGTCTTATATATATATAAATTTGCCATTTTAGCTATATATATATTTATATATAAAACCACATTCAAAAAATACCGTAACATACCCAAACCCACTGAGTTGAACATTTTAACTGGGAGATATGTGAACTATATCTGTTTTGTGTGTGTGTGTGTGGTACGCGGGCCTCTCACTGTTGTGGCCTCTCCCGTTGCGGAGCACAGGCTCCGGACGCGCAGACTCAGTGGCCATGACTCACAGGCCCAGCTGCTCCACGGCATGTGGGATCTTCCCGGACCGGGGCACGAACCCGTGTCCCCTGCATCGGCAGGCGGACTCTCAACCACTGTGCCACCAGGGAAGCCCTGTTGTTGTTGTTTTTCTTTCTTTTAAAAGAATACCATGCAGGTTATGTATGTAATTGTAAAGTTTCTAGTCATATTTTAAGAAGTAAAAAAAAACGGGTGAAATTAATCTTAACAGCATATTTTATTAAACCAGCATATCCCAAACATTATAATTTCAATATGTAACCAATTCTGCATATGTTCTGTAACTAATTACATTACGTTCTTTTCTCCTCCTAAGTCTTTGAAATTTAGTGTAGATTTTATACTCAAATCACATCTCAATCTAGACTCACCCCATTTCAAGTGTTCAAAATCACATGTGGTGAGTGGCTGTTATTGGACAACAAAGGGTGGTTCATGGACCAGCAGCGTGAGCATTACCTTGGAGTTTGTTCGAAATGCAAGATCTCAGGCCCCACTCCAGATGTACAGAATGAGGATCTGCATTTCTGTACCTGTGTCAGACATGACTAATCTATCACAGCACAGTGGTACTCATCAGCAGTAATTTACAATCAGTGCATGGATGCCTTCCACGGCCATTCCAGATTTATCTAACCTCCTTTTACATATGGAGAAACTGTGGCCCAGAGACATTCCGCAACTCACCCACATCTGCATGGCGTGTTGGTGACAAAGCTGGGAACACAGGTCAGGCTACAACTCACTTGTCCAGAGTTTGCTACCCCTACAACATCAACCCTTATAGACTGAGTGAGCACACTCACGCTTATCCGGTTTTGAGATGGTCACTCTGCTGGTGTGGTCCTTTCAGAAACTACCTGGGTCAGCAGTGGATTGGGGGAGGGCTTGGCTAAAGTAGGCCCAGGATGTAGGTTCTGTCTACGGCTTTGTAATCTGCAGAGGGGACCAAGAGGTCTCCGCTGCAACTGGCCTGTTCCAAGGAGGTGAGCAGCTAACTCGAAACTCACTTCTGGGGTCTTGAGTTTGCCTCTCCAGTGGCTCACGTCAAAGGAGCTGGCTTTTCTAGAATCCCAGTGTGGCTTAGCACATTGATGAGTTGGAGACAAGGCTGGGGCAAGACTGAGTTCCAGAGCAGTGCATCTCAAAGTGTAATATGCGTTCATATCACCTAGGGACTTTGTTAAAATGCAGATTCTCATTCCTCCCCCTTCTCTCCACTCAAGCTTAAGAGATTTTTGTGGGATAAGATGTGCACAGTCATGTGTAATTCACTGATGCTTCTGCAGGATTTGATATAGCACTTTACTCTTTGGGATTCCCAACAAGTTGAGTGAATACAAAATGATAAGAGCTGTAATACTGATTCTCATGCCAGCATACATTTCATTTTACCACATAGTGGATAGTTTAAAATTTGATCATAATTTAAAGACAGAAACATGTGTAGCTGAATGAATCTGGGCCGCATCCTGACTGAATCCCATAGTTAGTCTACTTCAGACATACTGATCTGTACTCCCTCCTTCAGAGAAGAGGAGAAAGCACCTCTAGCTTGCCTACCTGTTCATCCATTTATTTGACCACATTTATGAAGTGCTTGCTTTTGCTAGATGTCAAGAGATCTAACATTGTAGAGATTCACACTGTACCCACACTTGAGGGACTTAATGTCAAATGCTGTCAGGGTGTGGTAGCAGATCTCTCCAGTGGTTTATAAACAGATACTTAGCCCCAATTATTATTTTTTTCAATATATTATTTTGCCCATAAGATTCTAGCATGATGCAGAATGTTGTTAATCACGAAATTCCCCCAATGCTGAAGGCACTTATAAAACTAGTGGCAACTGAATTTTCAATTTTGATTGGAAATAACACAAAGACAGGGAAACTAGCCTATTGTTATCAAATAAACTCTCCTGTTCCTCAAGCAGTTTGCAATTTTTTTTTCACCCAACTGCTATTAGTGCATCTAGGCAAGACATTAACTTTTTCACTTAATAGTGTACTCACATATCACTTCATTAAGACTGCCACAAAATGCAGTTAACTTTAGAATTTTGCAGTAAAAACTGGGTGTTAGACCAGCATCGGTAAGGCAATAACAGGAACAATAATAGCAATAGTAACAATAACAATAAGAGCGACAATAATATTAATAGTAACAATAATAGAGATATCGAGAACAATAACAATTATAATATGTATTATTAATTGAATATATATGCCTGATGCTACTTTAAATATCTTTTCCACATCTTTCTTAATCTTCACAAGAAGTAACATAGGAAGCCCAACTAATTTATCCAATATAATACAGCTTATAAATTGTGAAGCTGGATTCCAACTAAAGTATGTCAGATTTTGGAATCCATTCTAATTGCATCAGTTATACTATGACCAACAGGTAAGAGTCTTGAGAAGAATTCTGACATTGCCATCAGTCTCTCTCTTGAGCGTGACAAAGGTGAGGACGGGCAATACTGCCACCTCTGCTTGTGTTTTGTTGCCTTTCATGAGGGATGAAGAAACATTTCCCAAAACCTTTGGCATTCTTCTAGCTAGCTTTTCAAACCTTTACTATTGTTAGGAAGATACCTGGATGTATAAGCATAAATGTCTATTTAAAAATTGACTTTTTTTTAACATCTTTATTGGAGTATAATTGCTTTATACTCCAATATAAATGGTGTGTTAGTTTCTGCTTTATAACAAAGTGAATCAGTTATACATATACATATATCCCCATATCTCTTCCCGCTTGCGTCTCCTTCCCTTTCACCCTCCCTATCCCACCCCTCTAGGTGGTCACAAAGCACTGAGCTGATCTCCCTGTGCTATGCGGCTGCTTCCCACTAGCTATCTATTTTACGTTTGGTACTGTATATACGTCCATGCCACTCTCTCACTTTGTTCCAGCTTACCCTTCCCCCTCTCTGTATCCTCAAGTCCATTCTCGAGTAGGTCTGCATCTTTATTCCCATCTTGACCCCAGGTTCTTCATGACCATTATTTTTTCTTAGATTCCATATATATGTGTTAGCATACAATATTTGTTTTTCTCTTTCTGACTTACTTCAATCTGTATGACAGACTCTAATCCATCCACCTCATTACAAATAACTCAATTTCGTTTCTTTTGATGGCTGAGTAATATTCCATGTATATATGTGCCACATCTTCTTTATCCATTCATCTGTTGATGGACATTTAGGTTGCTTCCATGTCCTGGATATTGTAAATAGAGCTGCAATGAACATTGTGGTACATGACTCTTTTTGAATCATGGTTTTCTCAGGGTATATGCCCAGTACTGGGATTGCTGGGTCGTATGGTAGTTCTATTTGTAGTTTTTTAAGGAACCTCCATACTGTTCTCCATAGTGGCTGTATCAATTTACATTGCCACCAACAGTGCAAGAGGGTTCCCTTTACTTCACACCCTCTCCAGCATTTATTGTTTGTAGATTTTTTGATGATGGCCATTCTGACCGGTGTGAGATGATATCTCATTGTAGCTTTGATTTGCATTTCTCTGATGATTAATGATGTTGAGCATTCTTTCATATGTTTGTTGGCCATCTGTATAGCTTCTTTGGAGAAATCTCTCTTTAGGTCTTCTTCCCGTTTTTGGATTGGTCTGTTTGTTTTTTTGATATTGAGCTGCGTGAGCTGCTTGTAAATTTTGGAGATTAATCCTTTGTCAGTTGCTTCATTTGCAAATATTTTCTCCCATTCTGAAGGTTGTCTTTTCATTTTGTTTATGGTTTCCTTTGCTGTGCAAAAGCTTTTAAGTTTCATTAGGTCCCATTTGTTTATTTTTGTTTTTATTTCCATTTCTCTAGGAGGTGGGTCAAAAAGGATCTTGCTGTGATGTATGTCATAGAGTGTCCTGCCTATGTTTTCCTCTAAGAGTTTGATAGTGTCTGCCCTTACATTTAGGTCTTTAATCCATTTTGAGTTTATTTTTGTGTATGGTGTTAGGGAGTGTTCTAATTTCCTTCTTTTACATGTAGCTGTCCAGTTTTCCCAGCACCACTTATTGAAGAGGCTGTCTTTTCTCCATTGTATATTCTTGCCTCCTTTATCAAAGATAAGGTGACCATATGTCCATGGGTTTATCTCTGGCTCTCTATCCTGTTCCATTGATCTATATTTCTGTTTTTTTGCCAGTATCATACTGTCTTGATTACTGTAGCTTTGCAGTATAGTCTGAAGTCAGGGAGCCTGATTCCTCCAGCTCTGTTTTCTTTCTCAAGATTGCTTTGGCTATTCGGGGTCTTTTGTGTTTCCATACAAATTGTGAAATTTTTTGTTCTAGTGCTGTGAAAAATGCCAGTGGTAGTTTGATAGGGATTGCATTGAATCTGTAGATTGCTTTGGGTAGTAGAGTCATTTTCACAATGTTTATTCTTCCAATCCAAAAACATGGCATATCTCTCCATCTATTTGTATCATCTTTAATTTCTTTCATCAGTATCTTATAATTTTCTGCATACAGGTCTCTGGTCTTTAGGTAGGTTTATTCCTAGGTATTTTATTCTTTTTGTTGCAATGGTAAATGGGAGTGTTTTCTTATTTTTAGTTTCAGATTTTTCATCATTAGTATATAGGAATGCAAGGGATTTCTGTGCATTAATTTTGTATCCTGCTACTTTACCACATTCATTGTTTAGCTCTAGTAGTTTTCTGGTAGCATCTTTAGGATTCTCTATAGTATCATGTCATCTGCACACGGTAACAGCTTTACTTCTTCTTTTCCGATTTGGATTCCTTTTATTTCTTTTTATTCTCTTATTACTGTGGCTAAAACTTCCAAAAGTTTGTTGAATAATAGTGGTGAGAGTGGACAACCTTGCCTTCTTCCTTTTTGTAGTGGAAATGGTTTCAGTGTTTCACCATTGAGGATGATGTTGACTGTGGGTTTGTCGTATATGGCCTTTACTATGTTGAGGTAAGTTCCCTCTATGCCTACTTTCTGGAGGGTTTTTATCATAAATGGGTGTTGAATTTTGTTGAAAGCTTTCTCTGCATGTATTGAGATGATCATATGGTTTTTCTTCTTCAGTTTGTTGATATAGTATATCACATTGATTGATTTGCATATATTGAAGAATCCTTGCATTCCTCAGATAAACCCCACTTGATCATGGTGTATGATCCTTTTAATGTGTTTTTGGATTTGGTTTGCTTGTATTTTGTTGAGGATTTTTTCATTTATGGTCATCAGTGATACTGGTCTGTAGTGTTTTTTTTGTGACATCTTTGTCTTCTTTGGTATCAGGGTGATGGTGACCTCGTAGAATGAGTTTGGGTGTGTTCCTCCCTCTGCTATATTTTGGAAGGGTTTGAGAAGGATAGGCATTAGCTCTTCTCTATATGTTTGATAGAATTTGCCTATGAAGCCATCTGGTCCTGGGCTTTTGTTTGTTTGAAGATTTTTAATCACAGTCTCAATTTCAGTGCTTGTGATTGGTCTGTTTATATTTTCTATTCCTTCCTGGTTCAGTCTCAGAAGGTTGTGCTTTTCTAAGAATTTGTCCATTTCTTCCAGCTTGTCCATTTTATTGGCATAGTTGTAGTAATCTCTCATGATCCTTTGTATTTCTGCAGTGTCAGTTGTTACTTTTCCTTTTTCATTTCTAATTCTGTTGATTTGAGTCTTTTCCCTTTTTTTCTTGATGGGTCTGGCTAATGGTTTATCAACTTAGTTTATCTTCTCAAAGAACCAGCTTTTAGTTTTATTGACCTTTGCTATTGTTTCCTTCCTTTCTTTTTCATTTATTTCTGATCTGATATTTATGATTCCATCTGCTAACTTTGAGGTTTTTTTGTTCTTTGTTCTCTAATTGCTTTAGGTGTAAGGTTAGGTTGTTTATTTGAGATTGTTCTTGTTTTCTGAGGTAGGGTTGTATTGCTGTAAACTTCCCTCTTAGAACTGCTTTTGCTGCATCCCATAGGTTTTGGGTCATCATGTTTTCATTGTCATTTGTTTCCAGGTATTTTTTGATTTCCTCTTCGATTTCTTCAGTCATCTCTTGGTTATTTATTAGTGTATTGTTTAGTTTCCATGTGTTTGAATTTTTTACAGTTTTTTTTCCTGTAATTGATATCTAGTCTCATTGCGTTGTGGTTGGAAAAGACACTTGATATGCTTTCAATTTTCTTAAATTTACCAAGGCTTGATTTGTGACTGAAGATATGATCCATCCTGGAAAATGTTCCATGAGCCCCTGAAGAGAAAGTGTATTCTGTTGTTTTTGGATGGAATGTCCAATAAATATCAAATAACTCCATCTTGTTTAATGTGTTGTTTAAAGCTTCTGTTTCCTATTTATTTTCATTTTGAATGATGTTTCCGTTGGTGATAGTGGGGTGTTAAAGTCCCCTACTATTATTGTGTTACTGTTGATTTCCCTTTTTATGGCTGTTAGCATTTGCTTTATGTATTGAGGTGCTCCTATGTTGGGTGCATAAATATTTACAATTGTTATGTCTTCTTTTTGGATTGATCCCTTGATCATTATGTAGTGTCCTTCTTTGTCTCTTGTAATAGTCTTTATTTTAAAGTCTGTTTTGTCTGATATGAGAATTGCTACTCCAGCTTTCTTCTGATTTCCATTTACATGGAATATATTTTTCCATCCCCTCACTTTCAGTCTCTACATGTCGCTAGGTCTGAAGTGGGTCTTTTGTAGATAGCATATATATGGGTCTTTTTTTGTATCCATTCAGCCAGTCTGTGTCTTTTGCTTGGAGCATTTAATCCAATTACATTTAAGGTAATTATTGATATGTATGTTCCTTTCACCATTTTCTTAATTGTTTTGGGTTTGTTTTTGTAGTTCTGTTCCTTCTGTTGTGTTTTCTGCCTAGAGAAGTTCCTTTAGCATTTGTTGTAAAGCTGGTTTGGTGGTGCTGAATTCTCTTAACTTTTGCTTGTCTGTAAAGGTTTTAATTTCTCCATTGAAACTGAATGAGCTCCTTGCTGGGTAGAGTAATCTTGATTGTAGGTTTTTCCCTTTCATCACTCACTTTCAGTATATCCTGCCATTCCCTTCTGGCTTGCAGAGTTTCTGCTGAAATATCAGCTGTTTACCATACAGGGATTCCCTTGTATGTTATTTTTTGCTTTTCCTTGCTGCTTTTAAGATTTTTTCTTTGTATTTAATTTTTGGTAGTTTTATTAGTATGTGTCTTGGCGTGTTTCTCCTTGTATTTTTCCTGTATGTGAGTCTCTACACTTCCTGGACTTGATTGACTATTTCCTTTCCCATGTTAGGGAAGTTTTCAACTATAATCTCTTCAAATATTTTCTCATTCTCTTTCTTTTTCTCTTCTTCTGGGACCCCTATAATTTGAATGTTGGTGTGTTTAATGTTGTCCCAGAGGTCTCTGAGACTGTCCTTAATTGTTTTCATTCTGCTCTGCAGTAGTTATTTCCACTATTTTATCTTCCAGGTCACTTATCCGTTCTTCTGCCTCAGTTATTCTGCTATTGATCCCTTCTAGAGAATTTTTAATTTCATTTATTGTGCTGTTCATCACTGTTTGTTTGCTCTTTAGTTCTTCTAGGTCCTTGTTAAACGTTTCTTGTATTTTCTCCATTCTATTTCCAAGATTTTGGATCATCTTTACTGTCATTACTCTGAATTCTTTTTCAGGTAGACTGCCTATTTCCTCTTCATTCTTTGGTCTGGTGGGTTTTTACTTTGCTTCTTCATCTGCTGCGTATTTCTCTGTCTTCTCATTTTGCTTAACTTACTGTGTTTGTGATCTCGTTTTCGTAGACTACTGGTTCATAGTCCCTTTTGTTTTTCATGTCTGCCCTCAGTGGATAAGGTTGGTTCAGTGGGTTGTGTAGGCTTCCTGGTGGAGGGGGCTGGTGCATGTGTTCTGGTGCATGAGGCTGTATCTTGTCTTTCTGGTGGGCAGGACTGCGTCCAGTGGTTTGTTTTGGGGTGTCTGTGAAGTTTTTATGGTTTTAGGCAGCCTCTCTGCTGATAGCTGGGGTTGTGTTCCTGTCTTGTTAATTGTTTGGCATGGGGTGTCGAGCACTGGAGCTTGCTGGTCGTTTAGTGGAGCTGGGTCTTACAGTTGAGATGAAGATTCCTGGGAGAGCTCTTGCCGATTGGTATTATATAGAGCTGGAGGTCTCTGGTGGTCCAATGTCCTGAACTCGGCTCTCCCACCTCAGAGGCTCAGGCCTGATACCCAGCCAGAGCACAAAATCCCTGTCAGCCACATGGCTTAGAAGAAAAGGGGGAAAGAAAGAAAGAAACAAAAATAAAGTTATTAAAATAAAAAAAATTAGTAAAATAAAAAATTTAAAAAGTATTAAAAAAGAAGAGAGCAACCAAACCTATAAAGAAATCCACCAATGATAACAAGCACTAAAAACTATACTAAGATAAACATAAAAATCAGATACTAGTCAGTCACATACAGCAAACCCCAAGTCTACAGTTGCTCTCAAAGTCTACCACCTCAATTTTGGGATGATTTGTTGTCTATTCAGGTATTCCACTTGATGCAGGGTGCATCAAGTTGATGGTAAAGATTTAATCCACTGCTCCTGAGCCTGCTGGGAGAAATTTCCCTTTCTCTTCTTTGTTCGCACAACTCCTGGGGTTCAGCTTTGGATTTGGCCCCACCTCTAAATGTAGGTCGTCCTCTGGCATCTGTTCTCACTCAGTCAGGAGGGCGTTAACGGAGCAGCTGATTAATGGGCTCTGGCTCACTCAGGCTGGGTGAAGGAGGTGTACAGAATGCAGGGCGAGCCCACAGCGGCAGTGGCCAGCATGACTTTACAGCAGCCTTTGTTGTGCCGTGTGTTCTCCCGGGGAAGTTGTCCCTGGATCACAGGACCCTGGCAGTGGCGGGATGCACAGGCTGCAGGGAGGGGAGGTGTGGACAGTGACCTGTGCTTGCACACAGGATTCTTGGTGCCTGCAGAAGAAGTTCCTTTAGCATTTGTTGCCTGTCTCCGGAGTCTGCGCTGATAGCTGCGGCTCGTGCCCATCTCTGAAGCTCACTTAGGTGGTGCTCTGAGTATCCTCTCCTTGCGCACCCCGAAACAATGGTCTCTTGATTCTTAAGTAGTTCCAGGCTTTTTCGCAGACTCCGTCCCGGTTAGCTGTGTCACAGTAGCCCCCATCAGGCTCCGTTCACGCAGCCAACCGCATTCCTTTCCCTGGGATCTGACCTCCGAAGCCCAAGCCTCAGCTCTCAGACCCCACCCGCCCTGGTGGGTGAGCAGACAAGCCTCTCAGGCTGGTGAGTGCTTGTTGGCACTGATCCTCTGTGCGGGACTATCTCTGCTTTGCCCTCTGCACCCCTTTTGCTGTGCTCTCCTCTGTGGCTCTGAAGCTTCCCCCCTACCCACCCCCTGTTTCTACCAGTGAAGGGGCTTCCTAGTGTGTGGAAACTTTTCCTCCTTCACAGCTCCCTCCCAGAGGTGAAGGTTCCAGCCCTATTCTTTTGTCTCTGTTTTTTCTTTTGCCCTACCCAGGTACATGGGGAATTTCTTGCCTTTTGGGAAGTCTGAGGTCTTCTGCCAGCGTTCAGTAGGTGTTCTGTAGGAGTTGTTCCACATGTAGATGTATTTCTGATGTATTTGTGGGGAGGAAGGTGATTTCTACATCTTACTCCTCCGCTATCTTGAAGCTCCTCCACTTCTGTAGTTGTATTTTTGATGTGTTCATGGTGGGAGTTGAGCTCAGGGTCTTCCTACTCTGCCATCTTGATCCTGCCTCCCAGTTAGTTTATTTTTATATAATTTTCCACATTGTTTCTTCAAACTTATTTTCTATCCTTTTCACTTTCTCTTATTTCTCTTGGACTAAATATTACAGGTATCTTAGATATTCCAATATTGTTCAGTGGTTCTTGAGATTTACTTTTTTTCTTCTTTTCTTTTTCTCTTTGTCTTCTATTTGGGTAATTTATATTGACTTAACTTTAAATTCATTGCTTCTTTCCTCTCTTGAAGTCTACTAATGGTGTCATTAAAGGAATTCTTCATTCCTAGTATCACATTTCTTATTTCTAATATGTTTATTTAAGTTTTTCTTATAGTTCTCATCCCTGTTTTGATGTTCCCCATGTGTTCAGGATTTTGTTAAGCTTTTCTGCTATATCCTTTAATATATTAATTATAGCTATTGTAAAGTCTCTGTTTGATAGTTTCAACATCTGGGTCGTCTTTTGAGCCTGGTAATATTAATTGCTTTGTCTCTTGCCAGTGGATTTTTTTCCTCTTTCCTTTATGTGTCATGATTTTTTTATTGAATGCCTGTGTTCATGTACGGAACAGTAGATAGAACAGTAAGTAACCCTTGGAATTGGCATAACTCTCCTGTTAAACTCAGCATGGGGACTTTAGTCTATCCATCAGCAGCTGAGTTAGTTTTGATTTGTTGTTTTTATTGTTATTCTCAGTGCTCTAAGGCTTCAAATTCCTCTGGTGGTGGGCTACTTTTGCTTTGTACTTAGCATGTGGACTACAGTGCTGGTATCAGTATTCCTCTTCCCGCTCAGCTTTCAGCAGTCCCTGCATCTCTGTGCTCTTTCTCTTCCCCTGACTCAGTCTGAGCAGCCTCTGTGCATGTGGGTCTTGGGAATGAGTCTATTTCAATATTCCTGCTCCTTCTCACCGTGGCAACCAAACTGCTTTGCAGCTGTACTTAGTCTTAGGCAGGAGATTCTTATTCTTCCCTCGGCAGTTACAGACTTCTGCTTGGTATGGTCCCAAGATAAATCACTGCTTCTTCTCCAGTGGTAGAGGATTTTTTTCTGCTACTATTTTCCTCGTAATAATAGATCTTTGTCTGGGTCCTGAGAGTGACAGATTTGCTGCCCTTCCCCAAGTTGTTTTAAACTTTGCTTTGTAGGAGAGAAGGGTCTGTGGAGTGGGCAGGGATTCATGTCTGCCTACTAACAGCCACCAATCAACTCCTGCCTGCCTGGACCACTGAACAGAGCTCTTTCTATTCTTCTTCCCTGCCCTCAGTCTTCCTTCTAAGTACTTAGTGGAGGCCCATGGGACAAATCTTGTAAGTGAATGCAGATTTCACTTATGTTTCATACGTCCATCTGTTCCAAAATAATGATAGCCCACATTTGGCCTTTTACACTACGTTGCTTTTTTTTTTTTTTTTTTTTTTGCAGTATGTGGGCCTCTCACTGTTGTGGCCTCTCCCGTTGCGGAGCACAGGCTCCGGACGCGCAGGCTCAACGGCCATGGCTCATGGGCCCAGGTGCTCCGCGGCATGTGGGATCTTCCCGGACCGGGGCACGAACCCGTGTCCCCTGCATCGACAGGCAGACTCTCAACCACTGCGCCACCAGGGAAGCCCTACACTACGTTACTTTTTAAACTGATTCCTTCTTACCTGCTGATGTGGTAGCCACCTGTCTCCCATGCTCTGCCAAACGTACAACTCTTTTTGTGTTTTGTCTGTCCTTGGAAGAACTTGTTCCTTTTTGATATTCAGGTTACTCGGTTGCTTCACAGACTTCTCTCTCTGATCGGCTCAAGAAAAACATTATGATTTTTTTAGATTGTTCATCTTTTTATCATCGTTAGGATATGAATGATGTTCTTTGCAGATTTTTATCCTAAAATAAAGCTCTGCTATAGTTACTTTGACTGTACTTAGTGATGCTGACTGTCATAGAAATAAGTTATAAATTGATTTTACCTGGACAAGAACCTGGAGAGCTAAGAAGCTCTTAGTAAGTGAAGGCTTGTACTTCCTCCAAGTAAATAGTTTCATTGGGTGTTTAAGATTGAGAGGGAACAAAGCCCCCTATATCTGTTTTCAATAGTAATGTCCACAGGTATAGGAGATTCCTAAATTGTGACTCAAAAATATAAAGCATGTCTGATGCAGGCTCCTTTGAGAGGATTGTCTCTGGATCAGTACCTGAATTTATTACAAAGATCTCAATTGCTGGAATCAGGAAGGAAGGCAGTTGTGGGAGGATTGTTGGCTGTGACACAGTGCAGACAATTTGGGACTTCATCTTGACCTCATCACTCTGACCGGTATTGCTGGTCTGCCTGAAGAAACACTGCTGTATATGGAAGGAGATGAACCACCAAAGATTTGCAGCCCTGAGGGTCCAGTTTTGCTCCGGGGCATCCTTTACTGAGTTTTGGTTGAAGAGGGGAAAGTGTGAGTTCTTATTGTAAGAAAATTACTTGGATTGATTGACAGAAGCCTAGAAAGAGTCAGGAGGAATAGAGGGGCCATGAGTGAGGCTCCAGCAGTAATGAGGGCAATAAGGTCAGTCAGAGTGACATCACTATAGAACTTCTAGGGCTTCTGGCACAGCTATTAGCAACAGTGAACACCTAGCTCTTCTGTCAGTAGCACTGGAGACATCCAACAAAGACTATCAGAGTTGTTCAGACACCTGCATTTACAGACCCTGGCCCTAAGGGAAAGGCTTTAGAATCTGCTGTTTTATCAAGAAATTGAAGATCAGCCATAATAGTTACTAATACATGAACATATTTAAATGTCACTTAGGATTTGGGGGTGAGGACTCCCCTGGAAAAATGCTTAAATTTCTGTTAATAAAGTGAGTTGTTCCCAGTCATTTTAATTTGGTCATAAAATCCACTTGAGCACTCGAGCTAGTGAAATACACAGATACACAGGATGTTTGTATTTAAGGATTAAGAAGTCTATACAAAGAATCTAATAACTACACTAAACTCTAGTTCCTTCAGGATGCAGATACGTGTTGCTTATAATTGCATCACAGTATCTAGTCTAGTACCTGGACCTAACAGTTTTTCATTAACTGTTTACTGAATAGATAAAGAATGACCTTAAAGAGAATGTAATGTGATACTTTATTTATTATTTGGGGCTTTTTTTTCTTGAATAGTTCCTAATAAAAACATTCTATAAATGAGAATACCATTATTTCAGTCAATTGCCTATGTGTTATGTACAATGGAATATTACTCAGCCATTAAGAAGAATGAAATAATGCCATTTGCAGCAACATGGATGGACCTAGAGATTGTCATACTGAGTGAAGTAAGTCAGACAGAGAAAGGCACATATCATATGACAACACTTATATGTGGAATCTTAAAAAGAAGATACAAATGGGCTTCCCTGGTGGCGCAGTGGTTGAGAGTCCGCCTGCTGATGCAGGGGACACGGGTTCGTGCCCCGGTCCGGGAGGATCCCACGTGCCGTGGAGCGGCTGGGCCCGTGAGCCGTGGCCGCTGGGCCTGCGCGTCCGGAGCCTGTGCTCCGCAATGGGAGAGGCCACAACAGTGGGAGGCCTGCGTACTGCAAAAAAAAAAAAAAAAAAAAAAAAATAAGATACAAATGAACTTACTTACAAAACGGAAACGGACTCACAGACTTAGAGGATGAATTTATGGTTACTGGGGGGAAGGATGTGGGGGGAAGGATAGTTAGGGAGTTTGGGATTGACATGTACACACTGCTATATTTAAAATGGATAACTAAATGGACCTACTGTATAGCACAGGGAACTCTGCTCAATATTATGTAACAACCTAAATGGGAAAAGAATTTGAAAAAGAATAGATACATGTATATGTATAACTGAACCACTTTGCTGTATGCCTGAAACTAACACAACATTGTTAATCCACTATACTCCAATATAAAATAAAAAGTTAAAAAAATTGCCTATGTGTTTGTTTATACAGATAAAACAATTTTTAAATATATAGATTGTAATATTTCTAAAGATGGCCCAATAGTAATGAGTATGATTTAGAAGTTTAACAAATGTTCACGGTTGTTTATGGCCCGTGGACTACAGAGTATCTATGGGTCAGATCCAACGGCTCAGGAGCCGTTTAAGATTGGAATATCCTCATCAGATATTACCTGTAGATTCATTGTCCCATTGGGATATAAGGATGTTCTTCAGAAATGGAAAACACAGTTTCAAGAAACAGCAACGACAAAAAATATTATGCCTGTGAAAAAAAAATGCATTCCTAAATGCACAGAGCATATAGTGGCAAAGATTTCTCACTTGGTTACACCCAGGGAAGAGAGTGAGGCTAACTCATTGCAGGCATAGTCTCAGACGGGAGGTGACAGACTACAGCTCACAGGCTCACTCTACTCCCCAGCCTGGTTTTGTAAATAAAGTTTGATTTATTTGTGGAACACAGGCATGTCCATTTGTTTATGTATGCTATAATGGTATAATTAAGATTCAACGGACTGTATGGCTTCCATTGCATAAATTTTTACTACCTGGTCCTTAACAGAAAAACTTTTCCCATTTCTGCTCTATGATAAACCAGTTATGTGTGTGTGTGTTTATTTTTCTTTGTACGTATATAGGATTTCAAGAGAGGGTGTTATGCCCAGAAATAACTGAGACTTTGCAGAGAGGGTTTGATGTGTATGGCCCAGAAGAAGCTTTGAATCTTATAGGATGAGATTTGAGCTAATTAACACACAAACTTGGGTCTGTTAACGTAATCTAATAACCACACACATGGTAATGCTTTGGGAAATTCTAGTTCCATAGTCGTAAATAAGTAAAGAGAAAATCAATGATTCTTAGCCTCTCACAACAGATTCTATTTCACAGTGTGCTCTTTTAGAGAACTTCACCATGATTTTTTATTATTACCATGAATAAAGGTTCAAGATGTTGCCATGCATTTGATCAAATATTAATAACTGTGCTTGGAGAGAGTGAATGTCTACCAGCAAAACAGAGGGAAAATGTCATCTGGACCTGACAGAGAAACTTAGTGGGAAACCGGCAGTGGAGATTGCGCTAGGAGGCAGATGAGAGTGATCATTTTTCACAGCTGTAGTTGAGTGAAATGAAAGTGCCTAACTTTGTCTTTCTATGGCAAAGGCTAGGGAACTATCAATCTTGTCAGCACCTGAATGCTATTCTACTGGCGGACTTTAATTACATAGGCTAGACAGCTTGCAAGGGAAAAAAAAAAAAAAGTTGAGACTCTCTCTTCTGGGGTAGATTTCATAAGCAGTGTGTGAGAGGTGTACGCAGAAATCCTGTTGACAAAATATTTTGTGCAAGTGCCTCCCACACACAGCTTTCAAATGTTACCCCTATGCGTTTTCCATTCCTGCTGCTCTTCAAGTAACAAATGTCTGCAGCATCTTAATCTGTTTCTTTCTCTCCCTTGCCCCATGACTCCACCAAGAAACATTAGCAACTATTGCATTCATCTCCTTATGTCATTTCACAATGATTTTAGAATTAAATTGAGTTCTGAGTTTCCCTGAGAAGTTATCTGGAAGGTAAGTTAAATTAAATGAGCCAGGAATGCTTCACACTAGTGTAATATGCTTTTTAAGGTATTGAAATCCACACTTTCATTGAAAAAGTTATCTTTTATATAAAAGCTGTCTTTTATATCATTTTGTGTATTTTCAGTGTTTTCGGGGGGGCACTGAGGAAACACACAGCTTGAGATTATGGAGTGACTGAAATCTTTCTCCTGAAGGATCTAAACATTTTAATGATGTCAGTGACTTCCTCAGTGACTCTAGTATCTTTCTTACCTCTACCATTAAGGGAACCATCATGTTGGTCAGTGTATCTTTGCAGTTTTTGGAAGCTATGTGGAACAGGCCCACTGAGGCAACCCCTGAAAATGCCGTAACAGGGAAATTCAGGTCATTCCTTCACTCACCATTCACCCAATAAACTTTTATTGAACTCATGTGGCATATGTATTAACATTGTGTGATATTGAGGAGCACATGTTTAGAATATGGATTCAGGAGGAGTTAGAGTGGAATCCTGCTTCTGCCCTGGCTTGGCTGTGTGGCTTTGGTGACCATATTTAACCTTGCTGAACTTGGGCTCCTTCACAGCTCATCTTAATATATGTGGATATGAAGATTAGAGTTACCCGGATGTATAGAGCCTACGATTTGGTAGAAGCTCAGTTTAGGCAAGTGACTTTTCTTCTGTCCTTTGTTTAGTGGAGAGTTGTAATGAATGTTGGTAGAGAAAATGAATGTATGGAATGCAGTCCTGTATTAGGACATATCTGGATTTGAATTCCCACTCTAGTAATTTTGTGTCTAGTAGGGTCTCAAAATGACTAGCCCTAACTCAGTGGTACAGAGAAAAATGTAGACTCTTTATTTGGTCTATAACCAGTCAAGTTTCTGTGAAAGATATGGGGGTCAGTGTTAAATGCCCAACACAGTTTAGCTTTATAGCTCAGGCTGTGCAATAATTTAAATAGTCTCGTGAGATCAGTGGTTCTCAAACTGTAATGTACATTGGAATCACCAGGAGGCCTTAAAAATACAGATTGCTGAACCTCATCTCCAGAGTTTCTGCTTCAGTAGGTCTGGAAAAGGCTGGAGGATTTGCATTTTAGCAAATCCCCAGGTGACACTGATGCTACTTGTTGGGGGACCAAATGTTGAGAATCTCTACTTTAGATAATATTCAGTCTTTAAGAAAAATTTCTCCTGGTCTTTTATTTCTTCCTGCTATTTCAAATGCTTGGATACCCAATTTATTTTAATAAAATGTTTCCTATAATTGATAAAAATATAAGTATATTTGAGTTAATTCTGAATATATATTAACATTTATAAGTTATTGGTATATAAATATATTTATATAAAGTAATAAATAATGATCATATATAGTATATACTATATATATAAAACGTATGTTAACATTTCTGATGGTCAACTCAGGCAGTGATAGAAACTTGAAGATGGTATTTAAATAACTTGGGTTTATCAGTATAGAACATTAAAAAATATCATTTTAACTCATTACATTAAATTAGTATAATTTATATCATTTGCCCTTTTGCGTAATATTATGAACCCATGACACTTTAAAGGTTTAACTTTCTCTAGTGAAGTTTAATTATTATTTTTGTTTTTATCCTTTTGGTTAGAATTCTTTTCCTGTTTAGCACTATTCCAGATAACTTTGAAAGCACACTTGCAGTCTGACAACAAGATATTCTAGACACATTTTGGTTTTCCCTGTCCAAAACATAGATTCCACTACTGTCAGTAAATAATAATATTAGGGATCAAAATTTTGTCTCAGGAGTGTATATTAGGTTAGGTAATAGAACTGGGAATGTTTATTGAAAATCATGAATTCATATTGCTATATCTAATTTATTTAAATTATTCTAACTTTCAAAAGCCATTTCTTATCCTCTTCTAATATTTTAAAACCTTAATCAGTTTTTCCCTGTTTTAAATATATCAGTTTCTATACTCTCTGTCACAAAATTTTCATCAGATTTTAGTATGCTATGCTGTATTCTGTCATTGCAAATAATATGATTAATTTAGAATGTTGCCATATTGGCTGGAATCTAAGATGCCACATCATTGTATCATAAAGAAACCATGCTATATGGATATCATATTCAAAAAAATAAATCTTGACTTCCACCTCACACTACACACAAACATCAGTTAAGGTGTGTTATAGATCTATATGTGAAAAGTAAAACAGTAGGGCTTCTAGAAGATAACCTTCAAATCTTGAGGTAGTAAAATATTTCTAAGGTAGAATACACAAACATTAACCATAAAAGAGCACTGATAAACTGGACTATAGTAAAATTAGGATCACTATTAAGAAAATGAAAAAGCAGGCCACAAAGTGGGAGAGATTATTTATATTATTAATACATATAGCTGAGAAGTGTTAATATCCGGAATATATAACCACTTTTCCAAGTCACCAAGAAAAAAGGCAGACAGCACAATTATAAAAATTTTTAAGTGGGCAAAAGACCTGAACGGTTACTTCACACACAAAAAGATATCCAAATAGCCAAGATACATTTGAAATATTTTGACTCTTATTTGTAGTCAGGAAAATGCAAAGTTAAAAAAGCCACTATGAAATTTCACTTCATACCCACAAAAAGGCTAAAATAAAATTGACTGAAATACCAAATATTGGTGCAGATGCAGAGTTTCTAGAATTCTCATGCACTGCTGATAGGAGCCTGATTTGTACAAACTCTTTGGAAAAATGTTTGGTAATACTGTTAAAGTTGACATATGCATACCCTATGACCCAGCAATTCCTCTCCTAGGCATATATTTAACAGAAATCTATACATATGTGCACCAAAAGCCATGCACAAGAATGTTTATAGAAGTATTACTCTTAATTGCCAAGGTCTGGAAACAGTCCAGTATCCATCAGCAGTAGACTGGATAAATAAATTTTGGTATATTTATACAATGGAATGCTAAACAACAAGGAAAATGAATGGACTATTGCTACATAAAACAACCTGAATGAATTGAACAAGTACAGTATTTTCCTAAAGGCATCAGACACAAAGGAGTACATACTGTGTGTATAATATTTATATAAGTTCAGAAATAGGAAAGACTAATTTATAGTGGCTTTTGGGGAAGGGGGAAGGATAGTGACCAGGAGGGGGCACAAGAGGGCACTCTGGGTTTCTACAGATGTTCTATTTCTTGATTTGGCTCCAAGTTTGTGCTCACTTTGTAATAGGCCATTAAGATATATCCTTTAATTTGTGCGCTTTTTGATTTATACCTCAATGAAAACATTTTGTTGTTGTTGTTGGAAAATGATATGCGCAAAGTTATGTGGGAACAGCATAGACAAAATATCTGACTTGGGACATCAAATAAATCATCTCAAAGGGAGGATTTGAAGTCAGATTTTATACCATGATGCATTCCAATGCAAGTACAGAAATCCCTTTCTTTAGTAGCTTAAAAAAGTAAGGGCTTTATGGTCATAAAAGAAAAAGAAAAAAGAAAGAAAACAACTTATGAAAGTACTTGTCTCAGTAACACACGGAACTTAGGCTAACACAGCTCCCACTGTTCTTACTCTGTGATTTGTCCTTTTGGCTGCAAGAGGCTGTTGCTTCTCCAGGGATTTAGTCTGAGTTACAGGAGTGGAGAAGAAAAAGAGGAAAACGTTGCCCAGCAATCACATACTCATGCCTAACCGACCAGAGCTGTGTCACCCCTAGGTTTGAGGAAGTCTATAATGATAAAATAGACAGAAACAAGGGAAGGGGGTTTGAAATGGGTGTTTGGTGAGCCAGCCTATGTGATTTGCCACACACCTGAAAGATATGTCTGCCTGATATGTTTTGGGAGGATACTACAATGCAAAAGAAAAAGCATACCTAAATATAGATTTTTGGCCACCATCTACTTCCTCTAGCTTGAGGAATGTCACATGTTCTTAGAAACTTTCTCATCTTTTCATATGTAGTAGGGTTTAAGGTACACTGACAATACTTAAAGTTATGGTAATTCTCCAGGACATAAAGGACCATAAAGGAATTCACTGTTTAGGCAGTTAATTTAGAAACAGAAAGAGAAGTGTCTGGGCTCATACAGTAACAATGAGGTGATTTTTTTGTTTTTTTTTTTTGTTGTTGTTGTTGTTCTTCTTTAATAGTTTGACAGAGATGAGATAATGGGAAAAATAATTTTAGGTATCAATTTTCTGAAGTATTCCATAGATAGGTAACCAAACTTAAAGTTTCTTAAACAAAAATGCAAGAAAACAGGAAAAAATATCATGTCAGGAACTTTAGAAACAACAAAACTATCTTGTTGGTCAGTTCACCTTCAGTAGGATAAAAAGAAGATTTTGTCAATTCTTGAATTCCTGAAAATCGATCACTCATTTATTCAACAGATAATTATTGTGCACCCCTTATATGCTAGGTACTGTGCTACCTAATTAAATATTTATCTTCACAAAAGCCCTTCCCAATTGCAAACTGTAAAACTGAGTCCCAGATGGGTTCAGGAATTAACCAATTGTACGGTTAATAAATTCTGGAATTGGAACCAAGGCCTTCTTGACTGTCTTTCTACTCTATGAGCTGCTTGGAATGATCTCAGTCCCTGTAATGACCTTGATGCTTGACTGCATCCACCCAACAGTCCAACTAAATAGCCAGTTAATACCAACAATACAGCCGTGTGGTACAGGTGATGCAGCTTCACATCATTTTACATCAGCCTCAGTTGTTGTTAGTGGGTTCTAAAGTATTTACTGTTAGCTAATTCTAAAAGGGAGAGATACTTATGAGGGAAGTTATTTGATTTCTGCCTGGAGTGCTCACCGGATTATAGAATTTTGGTGTGATTCTAGCTCAACATTCTGAACACATAAGAGTAGGGGGTCTGGATTTATCTCATGCAATGATATTTTGAAATATCACTTTGGAAAAAATTAGAAAAATCCTTAAGTATTTAATTCTAATGATATAAAAGGAAAGATGGAAATTTCCAGAGATGACATATTAAATAAAGTGCATCACTCACTTTTCCAGACTTAGCCAGTCCTAAACTGGATCCTAATCAGGGTCGGTATGAACAACATCTGAGAAGCCATGCTGTGCAGGAATGTGGAACCCCCATTTAGCTTTGCACATTAAATTCTTTTCCTTGGCATTGTTGCATTGTTTGAGGACTTGGACTTCTCTTAAATTAACAGTTGAGGCAAAAGTGTTCCAAGTGATGCTAAAAATGGAATCTTAAACAGAATAAAGTGCTATTCAGAACTTTAGAATCATTTTGTTCTAAAGTGTTGATAACCTCATGACAGTGACTCAAAGCCAAATTAGGCAAAGAGCAAATTGATGTCGATGATCTTTGCATAGATGAACCTGAGGCAGGATATGCATCATCCAGGAACATGTAGGAACACTGAGACTGGATTATAGTTTTGCCTTGTAAACTGTACAGAGTATTTTTACTCTTTCACGGCCCTTGAACAACTGATAAACACTTAATGACTACACTTAGCATATTGGGTGGGGCTGTGGCTTTTTCTTCCTTCTCTTTTTTTTAAGGTTGAGGCACAATATCTGGCTTGCCTCTCAATCATGGAAATAGATCCACATGGGTGAAAAGGAAGCAAAGATATAGATGTTTCATATGACTTAGTGTAAACCACCTTTGAATTAAATATAATCCCTTGTCTGGGAAAGTAAAACCAAATTTGTGTACTTTATAAAATTTTTTTTTTTGACAGCAAGGTATTACAGAGGATGGAAAATCCCTTCTAATGGCTCATGAAGCTTGTCACAGGTAGGTGGCATTTGATGACTCACAAAAGAGGAACTGTGGTGCAGATTAATTATTTTTTGGCTATAAAATGATGCTGGTTTACTTTGCCCTAATAATAAGAAAGTTAATAAATGTCATTCAAGTCATTAAAACTGAAGTTTCTGATACTATTAGAAACTGTAATCCAATAGTGTTTTGAGGGAGCAAATATTTATGGTAATATACCAGAATTGCTAATACTCCTACCATTAATTTAATCTACCATTAATTGTTAGTGTTCCTTGGCAAATCATCTTCATCAAGCAATGGATAACTTGCCTCACTGTTTTGCTCAAACAGGATAATCTCAACATTAAAACTTAGTACTAAAGTTTCCTTCCTACACATAAGTATCATACCATAAGATAGTTTTTAAATATGCCATTAACCAGGCCTTGTGTGGGCGAGGATGTTGGAAAATGGACTTCATATATTGCTTGTGGGAGTAAACTAGTACATTTCCAGAGGGCAACAAGTATCAAAAAATGACCTACTCTTTGATTAATTCTAGAAGGCTGTTCCAATTGGACAAATGCTAAGGATGTTTGTCACAATATTATTTACAACAGAAAAACTGAAATAATTGAAATTTACTATAAGAGGACTTTAAAGGTGTTATTACTGACGTATATAATAATTATGTCACATTTAAAATTATCTAAATTTATGTTTTTGATATGGAAAATGCTCATAATATGTGTTAAGAGAAAAAAGAAGTTACAGAAAACTGTATGTGGTATCTCTACTTTCGTAAAAATAAGTGTATTTATTTATAGTGTTTAACATATATGATATATAGATATGCGATCTGTTAGACAATTATAACTACGTTAAATATATTAGAGGCAAATGAATAGAATTAAATAGTCATGTCTGTATTTACAGATGATTTAAAAAATTATTTTCCTTTTGCTCTTACCTGTATTTATCTTTTTCAAAAATAAATATGAATACTTGCATAGTGAAAATTAAAATTAATAAAATATGGGTTATATTCATTGACTTCCTTCCCTACGGTCCCTCTGGGATGACTCCATCCTTTTGTGAAATTGTAAGAGCAGAAAGAGCAATCTAAGCAGTAAGCTACCTAGATCACGCCTCCTAATTTCAACCACCCAGGAGGCACCAGAAACTGGTCCCTGAATTTCTCTCTGATTTTCCTCCTTTCATCAGCTGGTTGAATGCTCCCCTCCTTTTGAGTTTGAAAGACGTTCTTCCACTATTATACATCTTTATCCATGTGGGAAAGGGCATTCAAAGTTTAAACCTTGAACACCAGCAAGTCAAATTCTTCAACTGCAGTCTGGGACATCATGAGAGAATTATTCTTCACTCTACTTACTCACCTGTTTGGAAATGTTAGAAAGGACTTCCCAAGCCCAAAACTGATGACTCCTGCCACCTAGGATATAAAGGGAATCTAGAGAGGTGTTAGGAATAGCCTTAGAAGGGATTTTTAACTCCATTTTGGACATTTCATCAGTTTAGAAGTGAAATAACGCTGGCCCTGCCCCTGGGCCAATTTGAAAAGAAGATACAGGAGATGATAACCAAGGGAGATCATGTACGTTAGTGGTTAATAACATGACATGTTGTGTTAGGCACACCTAGATTTGATTTCTAAATTTGCCATCTACCACTGGGTGACCTTAGGGCAGTTCACTTAGGCTCCCTGCACCTCAGTTTCTCCATATGTAAAACTGCCATAAGAATACCTGTTACTCAATTATTATTAATATGAAGATAAAATAGACAGTATATGCAAAGTAATTAGAGTAATGCTTAGAATATAGTAAGAGCACAAAAATGCTAGCTTACAGTGATAATGATTATCCATATGGATTGTCATATAATCATCCTCATCATCAGTGGAGTCCATCCTAGGAAACAGAGGAGGCAGAGAATCTGGGTTAGAAATCACAACAGTAGACACTACAGAAGAGTAATCACAATAGTTCATTGGTCCATATTTCCACATATATATTTACTATCCATAACTTATAATCTGGTTATGCTGCATGTATACATTCAGCATTTGGTTCAAAAGTGGAACAAAACAAAACAAAACATAGACACCCGAAACAGATTTCTACTTACCCATGTGAAGGGTTAGCTTGATTGCTCCAAATTGGGACAACTGATTCTGAATTCAGTTTCCTTCCAGTTTCAATTGGCATCTTCTTACTGAGACTTTCTTATCACCTTGTCCACTTTTATCCTCTAAGATGACAGTTGCATGGATAAGAGCTCAGAAGTAATATTTTATTTACTTCAGGTGATAAACAGGTATGCAACAACAGCCTATTTATTATCGTCTTACCTTGGTCCAAATGTTTCATCCCTAAGTTAGACTCATATTTTTGTTAACATGTCTGCTTTTCAGTTCCTCCATTTTGGTAATTGACACCATTCTTTTTACATTTTTCCTATGCTGCACTGTATTCTCTCCTGGTCTCTACAGTAGCTGTATGATTTCGGCCAGCACAATTCAAAGCTCATAGTCTTCTATTGTTATTATTTTCACTGTTAGGGATTGTTTAAATATCTCTTCAAATTCCCCAAAGACCAGGCACCCTACATATGAGACAGAGAAATTACGGTAACATAGCTGAGTATAGTATCCATCTTACTAAGAACCGAAGTCATTTGGATCTTTTACTGTATACAGTAAGAAATATTTATTTTTCAAGTATTTTGTATGCATTCACTAAATTTTAAAATAGATTTTATTGCAAAAATGGACACCTCTGTGTTTTCTTTACATTTCTATGTTGGTGAAAAAGAGCCAAAGATAAACACAACCTTACATGATTATTTTTTCCCAGAGGACTTGGCCATAGCAATCACAAAATATAGAAGAGTTCAATTTATATAACGTTTACAAATTTCACTGACCATTCCAACCTGTTGTTTTTTTTTTTTTCCCTGCAAAAGAAGCTACATAAATGATATTCACTGTAGTAGTAGTTTTCTGCTTTAACAAAGTGCCGCAAACTGAATGGCTTAAAACAACAGAAATTTATTCTCTGTAATTCTGGAGACTAGAAGTCTGAAATCAAGATGTTGGCAGGGCCAAGATTCCTCTGAAGACACTAGGAAAGAATCCCTTTTTGCCTCTGTCTTCACATGGTCTTCATCCCTCTGTGTGTCTGTATCTCTGTGACCCTCTCTTTTTGTAAGGATACTAGTCCTTGGATTTAGGACCCACCCTAATCCAGTATGACCTCATTTTACCTTGATTATATCTATAAAGACCCAATCCCCAGATAAAGTCACATTCACGGGTACCAAGGATTAGGATTTAGACATATCTTTTGGGAGACACAATTCATCCCACAACACTCACATAGCATTTCACACCTGAGTTATAGCACTTAGCATGTAATTACTAGTTTAAGTAACGTCTACTCCTTTTCCCACCATCTCCTACTGCCCAACCCTCAAGGGCAAATTCATTTCTTAATTTTCTTTATATCTGTCTTTGCAGTTATCATGATGCTGAACATATTCCCTTAGTGAATTTAAGTGGAGGATAGAAAGGAGAAGGCAAAGCATAACATGAGAGTTATGAAAGAAGGAAGAATTGGTTTATACCAGTGGTTTGCACAACTTGCTTGTTATCAGCAAAGGTTTGCAACCTTTAAAAAAAAGTTGTGTGTTTCTCCCCTAGATATTCTGATTCATTGAATAACTGTGGGACCCAGGAAATCTATATTATAGACAATTTACTCAGATGATTTTACCTTCTGGCCAAGCATAGAAAACACTCCATGCCTTGTGGTTACAGGTAAATGACAGGGGAAAAGTGCAGGGCAACTGTCATCCATTTCTCATGCCTGTGCAAGCTGTTTTGCCTTAGTAAGTTGCCCAGTTATGCTGATGTTGTTTCTTCATTGGTAAAATGAGTGACAATCATTTCTAAAACTTGGATTTTCCTATTCGAGGTTATTGTTTGTCCTTAAAAATGTGTGAGTGTGGTTGTAGAATTTCCACCTTGGTCTTTATAGAGGAGATAGTATGTTTGAAATGATTTCTCAAGTATCTTCTTGGACTAGTTATTCTGAAATTGTAAGAAAAGGGTCAGTGTTGGTTAACTTTGAGTGCTGGAACAACAGGTGCTTCTTTCTACTGCTTGTTCCTGTATTTCACATCTGTATAATGAACATATATTACCTTTATAATGGAGAGCTATTAATATACATTCTAGTTTTGTTTAACAAGCAAAAATTAAATACCAGGAAACAAAATTTAAGAAGTGCTACTAAAAAACTAAAGGAAAAAGAAAAGTCAAGAGGCAAATAGATGCAAAAGAAGTGCGTGTACAATTTAAAATAGGGGAGTAGAGTTGATATAAAAGTAGAGGGTATTAAGGTTTCAATGTCAGTATTGTTGGCCTTTCTTTTAACTTATATCTTGCCTGAGATCTTTGATCGAAATACTTTTACTAAAAATGATATTTTTCTCTTAAGTTTTCTAAGCTGAAGTTTATTTAAACTTAGAATATGTTGCATTTGTCCAACCCCCAGACAATGGAAAAAATAATGAAACTGTCATATTGGAGGTGACATTGTCAGCAGCACTGTCAGAAGTGGGTGGGTGGGTGTTCTCAGATGAAGACACAAATATAAGAAAACTGGGATAAATAAAATTTGCTTACATGTTATTCTTTTAAGAGGATCGAATGGAAAATGTTTGTACATAAAGTGCACACTTATCTGTATTTTTACACGTCTATATACTGACAGTTGAAGCCCTTGCAATAAGAATTTCGCTTTTATGTTTTTTTTATTTTTTATTTTTATTGGAGTATAGTTGCTTTACAATGTTGTGTTAGTTTCTGCTGCACAGCAAAGTGTAGCTTTGGTGTTTTGAATTCAAATTTAAAAAATTATTCTTCAGAAGAAATCAAACCCCATGAGAAAGGACACTGGGGAATGCGTTGACAAGAAACCCAATTTGACATCTGACAGTTTTATTATTTCCTTTGATTTTATAAGAGGCTTTGTCTTGAGAGGAAAAAATCAAACTGAAAAACTGCAAAATAAATGGGAGAATTTGTCTTTGTGAATTCATAGACAGTTTTTCAGCAGTCAGACCATTCATACAAAAATTGTTGAGGGCCTAATTTTGACTATAGGAAAAAATAGATCATTGAGGTGATGTGAATAATTGAGATCATGCCTTAAATTATTTTGGAAACAATTACTCTATTAAAAGGAGACGAAAATCTCAACTACAAACTGAAATTGATTTCAATATTGGAAAAGTTACTTAACTCATTGTGTTACCTTCTTAGTTTTTGTGAGCAGATTCAGAACTCACATCATAATTCCTCATTATTGGCCAAGAAGGTATATAGAAGGAATTAGAAGACGAGTTTTCTTGAAAACATAGAGGGCTTTCATGTCATGCTTAGATATGTGACCATTTTTGAGGCTAGCACACACAATCTATTTCCTAAGAGTCTTTGGGCTACTTTGCTGGGTTGCCTAGCAACCTGAAATCTTCAGCATTCAAGGGTTGTCTTCCCCTAGTGAAATGTCAGCCCCCTTGTGAAAAGTCTTAAGTGATGTCTTTCAAATTAGGGATAATTTTCACTCAGGGAGTGGAATAACTTCTACAGAAGTTGACTTAAGTGAAAATTCGGACAAAAATTACAGATGGAGACTACAAACTAGGAAGACTTCTGTAGACCAACAAAACAGCATTGTAATGAACCAGGAAAAGGATATTGGAATTTGGAGTCCTTATAGGTTTGGAAATGTCAATACTAAAGAATCATTTATTCATATTACAGGGTGCTTATCTCATTGACATGAAAGCTGGAAAAGTTTCCATATGATAACCTGAGTGGATATTTTTTTCTTTATCTACCTTAACATTGATATTATAATCTCTTATAGCAGCAAAATCTACTTTTATGGTTTCTAAACATCCAATCCACCATGAAATTTTGTTGATTTTCCATTTCTCCCTAACTTCATCATGAATATGCTATTCTGTGTAATTAGATCTCTACTTTGGACTTCCAGAATAACTTTCTGATTGGTTTGACTGTATCTAAACTTTCTTCCACTAATCTGTTCTTCAGACCACATATATTTCTAAAATGCAAATTTAATCACATCAGTTGTCTATCTCCGCTAACTTAAAATCCTTCAAATGTTTTGCATTACTTTTAGGATGAAGGTAAATTTGGGATAAAGGTAAATGGCATATTTCATCAAGGTCCCTCTCATTTTCTTGGCTCTGAGAAGCTTCCTTGCCCAGATCTTTTCTACTTCAGGATATTTCAATGTTTTTCTCTTAACCCAAAGTATTGTCAGAGTAACACATAACATTTCTTTCACAGCATGTGCCAAATCTGCAATTTTATGTTGATTTATATGATTACTTTATTAGTGCCATTCTTCCCCACTAGGCCGTAAGTTCCATAAGCATAGAATCAAGTCTTTTTTTAATCATCATTGACTCTACCATTCCTAGCATATAGCCTAACACTTAGTAGGTACTCAATAAATATTTTGTTGAATGTATAAAAGGATGAATATAGTATATTCTTTCTTTTTTATCTTTTGAAAGGCAACCTGAGGTGAACACTATAATCTCCAATACCTTAACATGTCCATAGGGTAATTATTTTTCAAAATTCTAAGCTCAATGTGTTCCTTTTTAATAAAAATAATTAAAAATAGAGTTGCCACCTGCCTAAAGTACTTCTAGCTCAGGAAAGCATGAAAACACATATCTCCTCAATGTCCCAAAACATAAAATTTTTCATATTTTCTCCCTATCTACCATCACACAGGTAGCATTATAAGACCTTAATGAAATACTATACAGCCTTGGAAAGAAATACTCCATTTAAAAGCTCCATAACTCCATTTTTGTTAACAAGTAGCAGAGATAAACCTGGCTTATTTTAAGAAAGTGTATAGCAAAAAGGGATGCTATAATGAATAAATTATTTTACTTATTTTATTTATTCATTTTAGATTATGGAATTTTTAGAAATAATTTCTTATTTATTTTTTTTTTGGAAAATCAATGATCCAAAGCCAAACTGAATGAGTGGTGTGGGAGGGATCACTAATTAAATTTCTAAAATTACCTTCTCTATTAATATTTAGAAATCCTCCTCTGAATTAAGTTAGGTGGCATTATATAAAAAGAGGGAACCAAAGTTCTAAACCAAAGACCAAATTAGCAGCAGGCTTTACTGGTATTTGGAACTTGTAAATTAAAAAATCGCAAACACTAATTGCATCTTTGTAGTATATAAATTAATAATATAATGATGACTTCATCTTCATGTTTAATCATACCATAATAAAATCACTTCATGATTAATTCAGTTATCTTAAGTTTAGAGCTACTAGGTTTTCTTATAAATCAAAATTATTTCCATAAAGTGTCAGCTCAAGGTATAAGTGTCTTTGGAGCTGTATTTTATCATTTTTAAAAAAAATTTATTTATTTATGGCTGTGTTGGGTCTTCGTTTCTGTGTGAGGGCTTTCTCTAGTTGCGGCAAGTGGGGGCCACTCTTCATCGCAGTGCGTGGGCCTCTCACTATCGCGGCCTCTCTTGTTGTGGAGCACAGGCTCTAGACACACAGGTTCAGTAATTGTGGCTCACGGGCCCAGTTGCTCCGCGGCATGTGGGATCCTCCCAGACCAGGGCCCGAACCCGCGTCCCTGCACTGGCAGGCAGACTCTCAACCACTGCGCCACCAGGGAAGCCCTATCATTTACTTTGCAACTACAGGAAAGTAACTATATCCACAAAGTAGCCAACTGTAGCACATGTTTATAATTGATAATTAATTAAAGGCCACCGTAGAATTTGCAAGTTCACAATTTTCTTTATGCTTAAAGTTCTTTTCTTTGGTGATTAGTATCAAATTTCATGATTTTGGAGCAACTGAGTTCAAGATCAGGGTGCCAGTATGACTGGGTTTTGGTGAGGACTCTCTTCCTGACTTGCAGATGGCTGCATTCTAGCTAGCTGTGTGCTCAAGTGGCCTTCCTTTGGTGCAAGTACATGGAGAGAGAGAAATCTCTTCTCCCTCTCTTTTCCTCTTATAAAGCCAACAGTCCTATCAAATTTAGATCCCACACTTATGACTTCATTTAACCTTAATTAAAATCCCTATATCCAAATGCAGTCACATTGGATGTGACTTCAACATACGAATGCTAGGGGTACACAATTCAATCCATAGGATACAGTTATAAACTTGTAACCAGTCTGTTACATCCCAAATGTTCACATGATAAAAAGATTCCCCGCCATAGTCAATGGGCTCCTTGCTTGGAGCAATACTCTACAAAGCAAGGACATTTAAAGAACATAAAATACATTTCTCTGAGATCAGTTGTTAGAGGGATTTAACCTGTAGTTTCAATATGAGACACTCAGTCATTTTTCGCCATCTTTACAGGTTAACACAATTGGTGAAGATGTGATTCACACAGGACAAGTTTCCTGTCTTGCTGTGTTCCTATAAAGATCTGACTCAAGTGTGAGGATCCAATTTAAAACCAGCTCCTTGCCTGGATCAGGATTGAAAAGGCGGAGGAGGTGGTGGCAGTTTTTAAGCTTTCTTAAGTATAAATGACTTTTATGGAACAAGTTGTATCCTCTTTGAATACAGCTGAATAGCAGTCTTATGGGTTGAAGCTTAAAAATATAGGTATAAATTGTCAATTGATAAGGTAATGAAGCCCGGATAAAGGAAGAAGCTTGTAGTATTTGAGTATATGTTGCTGTATTCTGCTGGTTTCTTCTATAGAACTGTAACCAGTATTTTCCAATACTTCAACTTGCCACATTTGAAAGCCAAAGGGATTTGATTTTGGTTTTCTTAAAATGTGTAATGATAATACTTGATTGAAAAATATAAACCTAGAATCCTCAAAAAAGTAGATTATTAGCTATCTGAAGAAAAGATGTGCACTCAGTCTTTAAGCTTATATTGATACATCCCCAGCTTATTCTTAAGATTTTTATATCAAAACTCAGAAAAAACACAGGACAACATACTCCAGTATCCTAAGTTGGTTCCTCTAACCCAACCTAAACCATAATGTATAGTATATGAAAACCTTTTAGTTGATGTTGTGTGGACTGTCTGCTCCAGAATGGTTTTGGTTAAATGCTAAAGTCAGTTGCTTTGTTTAGACACTGTCTTGATTCTATATTCTTGGTGAAGTTCTGGACTAGCCTACTAGAGATACTAAATGTTTTCCTCCTCCAAACCCCTTCTTGAGAAAACTCCCTGTCCAAATCCCTAGACTCCAATTAGATTATCTCTCCTAGTTACAGAGAGAATGTGACTTATTTAACTAGGGAGCTGGTGTTCTACTCATAATTGACTGTATTCAAGGATACAGGAAAACCAGCTTTCAGAGAGATAGAGAAGATTAGAGGAAAAATAGAAAAGCAGCAGCAAGAAGTAGAAAGGGAAGATAATTCTGAGAAAGAGAAAGGAATAAATTTCCACCAGTACATTTGTAGGTCTGACTCATCCCCTATGATGTCCAACTCCTTTCACTTCTTGGTCATGAATGAATGTGTATTTCACTATTGCATACCTATAAGGACATCTGTTTTTAACTTTAACTTATTTTTGTGCTTTTGCTCTTTGCCAGCAAACATATCTAACTAAGAGAATTACCAAGAACAGGACTCTATATTTTGCCCTCCAGATTCTTTATTTCTTCTTCCCATAGAGTGGAGCTTTGTGTATAATTCGGGAGTGAAGTGAACAAGGCTGATAGAGCAATTCAGCCCTTCAGTATCAGGAGACCCTGTTACTAGGAGAACTCTTCCTACTCTGATCTTGTCATTGAGGATTCTAGCTCTGGCCTTCCTCCAAAAGGACGTAGGGCAAAAGCCAAGTTATGGTACTGAGGCCCATTTTAGGTTTTTGATACTTGATCAGTCATTTTTGTCTGTTTTCAGCCATGGAGTCATTTGCCTTGTGAGAACTAAGAACAACATTTAACAAAAATAGATATGAACTCTTAAACATTACTGAAAGCTATTCTTATTACTTCTCAAGTTCTAAGAAACATACCAGATTCATATCTGAATCATTGAGATTTCTACGATAATCATATCTTCCATGGTTTTTATTAATGCCAATTAGTAGTAATGATATTAGCCCTACTATATTATGTGTCTGTCAGGCACATCATTTACAGGACTAGATTGCTACACTTTGCTTTATTTATGTGTGTAATCCAACTTTAGATCACTGCGTGCTCTTTTTGTCTTCAAAGAAGCTTCTTATTCCCCAAACATCTATTATCCCCACTGCTTACTCACTCTCTTTTGGCTGTCAGGCCATAGAATGCTGATGAAAGAAAATGGACAAGAGTGTGACAATTATAGATTCATTCTATGGAGTTTCATCAGGATCATACCTGTCATCACATCAAACCTTTTATTCACCTCTCAAATGTCACAGAGCTAACTCTCTCACTTATTATTCTTTTCTCCTTGAAACATCCAACCATCTTCCATTTTCTCCCCCTCATTCTTGGTGAAAATATTGCTTCTTGAGGTGCAAACTTAATTTTGCTGAAAACTCTGTCACATTTCTTCATCTTAAACTTAGTATCTTCTCATGTTTCCATTCAGGCTCTTGGGAGAAGAGTCTACTGGGCTGTGAGCTCCTTGAGGGCAGTCCTCATGATTTACTCACACTTGTATTTTTGATGCCCAACTAATTTTCTTTAATGTAAAGACGGCTTCCAAACACACTCAATTACATCCGCTATTAAAACAACAAAAAACACCTTCCTTAACCTCACTACTTCTCCTAGGTACTTTTTAATCTTTCCATTTATCATCAAAATCTTGATGAAAGAGACTTCTCCACTGCTTCCACTTCCTATCTTACTCATTTTAACTGTGAGATATAGGATTCCCCTTTCTTCCAACTCCGTGAACTCTTGAAAATACTATCAAAAGATTACAAGTGACCTTTATGTCCCTACAGCCAATACTGTACCTTTGCTCTTATGTTCCTTCAATGCACTTAGATATTTGATATTTGAGAACACATTTTTCTTGAATCTTTCTTCTACCTGAGCCTTTGCTGAGCTTACAGCATATTCACAGCTTCGTTTCTGATCTCTATGCAGATAATTCCCAAATGACATCTTTAGCCTTCCTTTCCTATGTGCATTCTTCCTGTGTTTATTCTCAACTAGCGATAGTACAGATTGGATTGAATTGTGGATAACATGTAAATTCAGTGCATACTAAATGAATTCAGAATTTCGCTCCCCTAACTGTTTTTACTTTCTAGATAAAATTGTGTGCAGTAGCTCTCTTATATTTCTAGGTCCCTGAACTTAAATCATAGCATTGCCCTTCACTCTTCTCTCTCTGTCATCCACCGCATCCAATATGTCACTGTGCCTTTTGATTCTTCTTTTGAAAAATCTCTGGGATTCTTTTTCTCCCTTCTCATTGTTCACAAAAGCCCAGGCTTTCAACACGCCAGCCTAGATACTATCACATGATTTTCTGGTCTATTCCACTGTTTTTCTATCATTGGATCATCACCGTGTCACTAATATTAAGAGAAACTTTAAACCCATCACTCCATGCTTAACTTGCCTACAATATCAAGTTCATACTTTCTTGGTTAGGTTAGTATTATGATAAGCTTACCTCACTTTACCTAGCTAATATTTTCTCTTTAAACACTAAAATTCTAACCTCTGCCCCAGATAAATTTGTGTTCTCACATTTTCTATCTGAACTTTTCAACTGTACACCAAGCTCTTCCTGATTTCTAGATTTTACTTACTCATCTTCCCCAATGTAAACCTGCATTTCCTGTGCTACAGTACATATCTCATTAAATTTCAATTTCCTGTTTACTCATCAGACTCATAGTGCATAAGGACTTCGTTACTATGTTTCCTACTGTATACTCACTCAGTGCTTAGCACTATGAATGTCATTTAGCAAGTGCTCAGTATATATTGAAAAATAAATATCCTAGCTCTGAGTCACCTATAGGATCTCGTCAACTGAGGGCCACATACTATGGCCACCCATTCATCTTGGCTCTTTAATTAATATACAGACTTTTCTTCTTAGTCATAGTGAATGATATCTATTATGGGTACCACTTCACAGGGTAGATTTATACTAAACCCACTCACATTTATATTTGGTTTTTATTTCTTTTTGAAATATCTACAGTATCATATCTGAATAACCAAATTGCCAAAAATAACTTTAGTAATACCGAATTTATTGAGCATTTACCTTCAATGATTTTATATGAAATAGATGTATTATGCTGACTATAAGAGGGACAATAATATTACTCACCCATTTAATTCTCCATCCTTGACCTTATTAAAGGAGTGACAAAGATATTTCACAGTTGGTCCCATCTACATTTTATATAATTTCATGTTGGTTGACCTAGCATACCAGCCATACTTATGTTGTTAATGTATGATATTTGCTTAGAAACAAGTAGGACTTTTGTTCAATATATTCAGACTAAACCAGAAGGTTTATTCTACTGTTTATTATTATTATTCAGACTCTGAAGACTCTCAAAGTAAGTTATTAGTCTTAGCTATATTATTGGGATAAATAATAATTTGTGTACCTTAAATACATTTAATACAATTTACAATAGTTAAGTTAAATATGGGAAGACAACCCAGCGCTTCTGTAGTGAAATCATAGCTGAGAGAACTCTTGCTCAGACATGAACATAATCCCAATTAAAGCAGAGAAAAACTATGAATATCTATGATTTAATATTGTACAGATTTTAAAATAAATTTTTGATTTGCTCTGTATAACTCCAAATTACTAAGGACATTCAACAAACATTTTAAGATTAAGACAAAATGACTACATTCTTTATAACACAGAATCTTGACTATTAAGCTATGTTATAAAAGTTACACAGTTCTTGATAAAGCAAGAGGCAGCACCAGATTCTTTAAAAATCTTTAAACATAAAGATTATGATTAAGACTCTTTTAAAAATTGACTTAACCTTTGGTTTTGTTGGTTTTGGGGGTGCTTGACAAGTTTTCTTTTCAGAAATTCTCTAAACATAAGTAGTTTCATGGATAGAAATGTGGGAAAATGTGACTTACACATCAACCATAGGTTAAAATAACAGAAAAAAATAATACCTCATCGCATTTTGAATGGGAAAGTTGTACTGAGTCTCTTTTCTGTTGGAGACCTTCCCCTCTGTCACCTGCCACCCACTTCTGACCTATGAGTCACTGACTATTCCAACTTCATTTAAAATCATTATTAAATTAGTTTGAATCCTAAGCCTCTGTATTAAGAAAAACACTGTATTGGATTTTATACCTTTAAAATGAAGAATCGTAGTGGAGATTACAGAATCCTTGGCATGCTTATGTATAAATATTTGTGTGTGTGAACACATGTGTTTATATACATATGAATGCAACTAAATTGACACCCACCTCTATCTTCCTTTAGTCTATGATAACGTGCTCTATTACATCTTTGAGAAGGAATAGCAGCACTAATAATGATTAACATTTACAGAATGTTTATTATGTGCAAAGTACTATGCTAACTGCTTTGTCACACATTTGCACTAATAAAATCTCCATTCAATGGTAAGCTTAGTATAGTAGCCCATGTGTATCTTTTTCATTACTAGATAATGTCTATTAAATAATGGACACTCAATAAACACTAGCTGAGTGAAGGAATGATATCCTATATCTTTATAAGGTATTATGCAAATTAGAAAAAATGAGACTGAGATTGAGCACTCCGAAATTTACCCTTACTCCAAAGCCCATGGGTTTAATTACATTATAATTTGATAGAAACATTCACCAGAGGCAAACTTTTTTGGACAGAATTTTCAATTTAATTTATTAATTCCTTTGTGGAAAAAAATACTATTACTAGCACATAATTCTCCATCTCTTAGGAAACAGTAACCTACTAAAAACTTTTCCTTAAATAAAAGCATCTATAATGCTTCACAACTGTTTCAGATTAACTCTGTGTTAGTAAATGGTTTTAAAGCCTCTCGTTTCTTGGTAACTTAAAAACTATATTTATGTTTCTTTAAGGTATTTTCATTGTTAGGATATGGAGATTCATGTAAATAGATATATTTAATATGTAAGTTTATATAGGTATGTATAATTTAATTTAATTTTAGAATTATTAATTTTGGAATTATCTCTTGGATAAAGCTATCTGGAAAATTCTACTCTTGTCTTTGACATAAATGAATAGAAGATAGATGCCTGTAAACTAATTGGGTTTGCCCCTTTAAAAATTGAAGAACACAATACTTGAGAAGTCAGATGTATTTGTTTTCTAGAGTTTTCTGGGAAATCATGCCTTCTGCAGTCAATACTACGAGTTACCTACCTGTCTTCACATAGTCTTCATTTCTAGGCTTGATCACTCTGAATGTGTTGGGTCATGGGTTCTTAATATCACGTGTTGAATTCTAATTTAACAATAGCCTACATCAATGTAGCTAAGAAGTAAAATGTTCTCCAAAGCATACAATGCATTTAGAAACAAAATATTTTTATATGGCTTATTGTCATTTCCTTTCCATTGTACTAGCTGTTCAAGAGTATATTTTAGTGAGCAAATTAAAGAATAGTTACTGAATGTCTCATATGTATGTGCCAAGCATTGTGCTAGGGAATGGGGATAGCACAATGAACAGGATGAAGAAGACCAATATGGCCCTTAACTTCAGTTTAATTTCATAATCTAATGGGGGAAATATGGAAAACTTAACTGAAGAATATAATATAATAATATAAATTGTATGGTAGAGGAAATTTGAGGTACTCACAAAACAAGAAGGGCATGATGATCCATGTTTGGGCAGTCAAGGAATGCTTCCAGGAGTAAGTGTCGTTTAAGCTGAGAAATGGAGGATGAATAGGAACTGATCATTTCTCATGACACTGGAAGAGTGTGTAGAGCAGTAAGATGAGAATGACGAAAGCAATCCCCTAGAAGCACTAACAGTAACATTATCTATTGTGGGTTAGGTAGGAGTCTAATTCCCATTTCAAAAGAAATGAGCTCACAGCCAGGACTTGTGGTTCGTTAGCAAATGGATCAATTCTCTAAATAATTTAAGAAATGTCTATTTTATTATTATAAAAGTAATAAATGATCATTTTGAAAAATTTGGAAAATAGAGGAAAGTAAAAAAATAAATAAAAATCACCTAGACTCAACCACACAGAGTTAAGGAATATTCAGTGTTAAGTTTACTACAAGTACTTTAATTTCTCCATGCTTTCCAGTACCCAGGGGCTCTGGACTTGGCCATATGGCCTGTTTTAGCCAATGGAACAGTGGAAAATATGGTACAAACAGAGGTATGAAAATTACCTGTGTTTGGGACTTGCTAACTTCCTGCTCTGGCTCCATGAGACTGCCATGGGGAAAAGCAGCCCAGGCTAGCCTGCTGGATGATGGAGCAGAGAGGAGTCATCTCAGCTTAGACCTTCTGCACCAACCAACTTGTGAGTGAGGCCATCCAAAATCATCCAGCCCTAGTCAAAATTTCCCAGACCATAAGAATATCAAGCCAACCCACAATCATGAGAAAAAATAAATGTTTGTGCCTTTAAGCCTTAAGTTTTGAGGTGATTTGTTAATAGAGCAGAAGTTAACTGATAGGATAGCTGTTAAACGAATTAGCAAATAAGGGATAGTTTACCTGTACTTAGAAAGCTTGGGTTTGATCTCAACTCTACTCTGCCCTGGCTGTGTGGCCTTGGGTAATTAACTTCAACTATTTGAACTTCAGTTTCTTTATCAGTGGAATATTTCTCCAGATGAAGTGTAATTATAGATATGAAATTACTTAATAAGCTCTGAAACACTATTTGTCATTGTTTTGCATTATGACTCTCTTTTCTTTAAACCAAATTCCCTACTAAGCACCTATATCAATGTAATATGATAAAATTCTTACCCGGTTTATACTGTTATGATATCCAATACAGTGTACTATGGAAATATGGAAATACCCATATCTCCCAAAGCAAAACATGACCTGGAATCCACTGGATTCAAATATCATTATTTCTATTATTATTATAAGAATAAATAGAAAAACTCATATTAAATCAAGGGATTTGGACCGGATATGTGTTGTGTTTTGTCCATTTTAGTTCATAGAAAGTTCCCAACAGCGCTGTCACCACTTTTCATGTGAGAAACTGCCAGGACTTAGCCTCTAACTCAGGTTTTTCTGAGTTCAGAACCTGAGTTCTTAACTACTATGCTGTTGTGTTCCAGAAATAGAGTCCCAGGTTTCAAAAAGTAAACTGTGAAAGCACTTGTAAAATTCTCTTATCACTTGGGGCATCAACCTGGCAACAGTTTATTCAGTTACAGCTCTTCCCAGAGTGATTCTGTATTCCCAGATCTCCCTACAGAGTGTGCTTGGGGCAAATCAGGATGCTTTATCCATTGTCCATAATGTAGAACCTCTGAAAGATATCCAAACACTCCCAGCTCACCTCCAACTTACCAATGCAACTTTTTGGAAAATATATCTCTTCCTACATAGATTTATCATATCCTCTTAAGCCCTATTTTTATCTTATGTCAGGTGGTTTGCACCAGTGTTAAAATTTAAACCTTAAAGATTTCTAATTTTTATCAGGCTTACTATCTTTCTTTTTACATAAAATTATCCTTTCAAGCTGACCTCTGTCCTGACCCTTGCTTTAAGGCAGGTGCTGCTGACTCACTTGACAGCAATTCAAAAATATGAATATGACATTGGCTAAAGGTTTCTCTGAGCTGGTGTTAAAAACTAAACTTTTATAGATATTTTTTCCTTTCCAAAATAAATATTTTCGACCTTAATGATCTCAGTTCAAGCCAAGATAAGACAACATAGGTCCTAATAACACAGAGCCAGAAGATAACAAAATATCATTAGCTCCATAGACTTATTCCTATTATCCTTTTCTCTTTACTCACCACTGCCCCCTCTAAGTCACCCCAGGGACAAATTACTATGGCCATTCAAAAGTTTAAATAGTTTGAAATGACTTTTTCTTATGGCTCAGGTATGTGGTTACATTTGTCATAGATATTGGATTATACCTCATTTCTTGATTCATAAATTACTGACAGGTTTGTGCTAGTAGCAAAAGTTACTTTTCCTCTCTAAATTGCAGCCTTTAAAACAATGCATCATTGCTGGCTCTTCCTTGTGACACATGTTTTCCTGATATAGTGTAAGCAGAAATGCTATGATAAGGCACCGTTTGAAAATCTGATAATTAAGTGATATTTGGATGCATTTCAGCTTTACATTTAAAAATAAACTGTAGTTAAAAGAAGTTCTGACTTTGATCTATTGCCTGAGTGTGCATCTTTTCACACTAAAACTAAAAACAAACAAAACCTGTTATAGTATCTATTGAAAAACCATGCGCCTTGCATACTGTCATTCCCAAGTTATCAAATTTTCTTTCTCTTGAATTCTTTAATTTAGATTTTCTGGTAATTTTATTCTTTGTTTCCTTCACGTCCTAGTACTCCCAATAATAATCTGTTCCTTGCTGTTTCTGCCTTGGTCCCGTATCATTTTGTATTGAACTTACCAGTTTTCCTAGCTCTCTTGCCATCTAGAGTTTGAATTTCTTAAAAGTAGGGATTTTAATTGGCTTTCTCCCACAAACGCCTAATTTAGGGACTTACACATAATGAGTCTTCAAAAATATCTGTTGAGTAAATGCATCAATTTATGATGTGTCTGACTTTTCCTTTCCCTTCAGTTTTCTCTATCATTTTTCCTCTTTCTCTCTTCTTATCTCACTCTTCAGTTTTTAAATCTACCTGGGCTTATAGCAACCTTCCAGAGTATCCAAGGCCTAATCTTTGGCCATCCTGTAAGAAGCCCAATGTTTCTCTCTTCCAGGTTACCTGCAGATTCATTATTATTTGCTCAGATCCTTGCACAACAGCTTAATTTTCTTCTTCAACTAGCACTTCCAGATCTTTAAATAGCTCTATTTCCTCACTTTTCCATCAGGTCCCAAAACACAAGCCAGATGAAATGGATGGACCGAAGTTGAAGTGAAGTAAGCTAATGGCCATCCCAGCAGAGAAAGCTCCTTATATCCCATCACTTCACTGGAGCAAAGTTTACAGTCCAAAGATAGCTTCTCTGTAAGGAGAATAACTATAGGCCTTGGGGCCAGGGAACAATCAACTGTGTAAATGCACATCAGCTATTAGTTACTCTGCCACTTTCTACGTCTGCAGCCTTTCTATCTGTTCTCTGTGGAGAGCTGCTGGCCTGCCACTTGGCAGGCTCACACCAACATGGTATTAACCAATTTGCTTTTCCCTCATCTGGTTCTTGAAATTGATCCATGCATATCTGATTCATTACTTCAAACAAGCCTCTGATGGAGAGGTTTGAGAATCACAGGTGGCCACATTACCTGGGGGAAACAAAAGAACCTGTGGAGATGGTCTCGTTAGAATCAACAGACAACCCTATTTTTATAGCACTTGCATCCAATTTCTTGCGTATAGCAAGTGTTAATTCATATTTTATCATGATCATATTTCTCTAGCTCGCAAGTGAATTTAATGAGATACAACTTTGCATTTCTTTCTACATAGGGAAAACCACATTATCTAATGTACTTTCTAGTCCCTAGTACTTATCTCAGCCCTCTTATCTCAACCCTCAAACAAATTCTAACAAGGAAAACATGATCACACTCTAGGGCAAAATGGACTTATACTTAGGTATTGTTGAAAAGGTATTATATCCTCATCACCTCTATATAAGTGGAAAAGGAGAGTTGTATTATTACTGTAAAATATTTATATATTCCTTACTAGGTAAGGACTAACTTTGCACATTTTTGGTATTGGGCTAAACATTTTCTCATTTAATTTTCAAAATAACCCTGTAAGAAAAAGAGATGTACAATCGTAAAGTTAAGCCACTTGCTGGGGGTCATAGAACGGAGAAGAGGACCAATTCTACTGAGCACTGAAGTCTGTACATCTTTAACATTATGCTGTTTTGTCTGTGGAGACTTTAGTAACACTGGTCGGTACATGGGGTATTGTGGAAAGAGTTCCAGATTTGCAACTGAGAATTCCATTTTAATTTAGTTCATATTTAGTTGCCTAATTTTACCTAGAACAACTCACTTAACCTCTCTGGAATCCTGCTATAACACACTATTTGGAGATTTTTTTTATGAGGTGAAATCTGGATGCAATTCAGTTTTATTTTTTAAGATCTCCACTTTTGAGAAATTCTGATTGGCTTGATGGACTACATTAGTATGTTTTTATTCAATAGAAACGGACTCAGAGTTGCTGTTAGCATAGCATATGGAATTTGCAATCTGACTGGTGCAGTATACTTCATTTTCATCTCTGCTTTTTGAGCCCCTCCTTTTCCCAGTAAATATCCTATTAAAGACACTGTGCTAGTCACTACATATCTCAAATGCATCATTATCTTTTATACCTCTGAGTTTTTGCACATACTATTCGTTAAATATTCAAATCACTTAAAACAGTGCTAGGACAGAATAAGAGCTAACATAGTATCATTACTATTAATATCATTATTTTCCTCCCGGCAAACTGCTCTTCGACTTTTTTTTTTCTTTTAACATCTTTATTGGAGTATAATTGCTTTACAATGGTGTGTTAGTTTCTTCTTTATAACAAAGTGAATCAGTTATACATATACATATGTTCCCATATCTCTTCCCTCTTGCGTCGCCCTCTCTCACACCCCCCGCATCCCACTCTTCTAGGTGGTCACAAAGCACTGAGCTGATCTCCCTGTGCTATGCGGCTGCTTCCCAGTAGCTATCTGTTTTACGTTTGGTAGTGTATATATGTCCATGCCACTCTTTCACTTTGTCACAGCTTACTCTTCCCCGTCCCCATGTCCTCAAGTCCATTCTCTAGTAGGTATGTGTCTTTATTCCCGTCTTGCCCCTAGGTTCTTCATGACCATTTTTTTTCTTGTTTATTTTCTTTTTTAGATTCCATATATATGTGTTAGCATATGGTATTTGTTTTTCTCTTTCTGATTTACTTCAATCTGTATGACAGACTCTAGGTCCATCCACCTCACTACAAATAACTCAATTTCATTTGTTTTTATGGCTGAGTAATATTCCATTGTATATATGTGCCACATCTTCTTTATCCATTCATCTGTTGATGGACACTTAGGTTGCTTCCATGTCCTGGCTATTGTAAATAGAGCTGCAATGAACATTTTGGTACATGACTCTTTTAGAATTATGGTTTTCTCAGGGTATATGCCCAGTAGTGGGATTGCTGGGTCATATGGTAATTCTATTTGTAGTTTTTTTAAGGAACCTCCATACTGTTCTCCATAGTGGCAATATCAATTTACATTCCCACCAGCAGTGCAAGAGTGTTTCCTTTTCTCCACACCCTCTCCAGCATTTATTGTTTCTAGATTTTTTGATGATGGCCATTCTGCCTGGTGTGAGATGATATCTCATTGTATTTTTTTTTTGTGTGTGTGTGGTACTTGGGCCTCTCACTGCTGCGGCCCCTTCCATTGCGGAGCACAGGCTCCAGACGCACAGACTCAGTGGCCATGGCTCACGGGCCCAGCTGCTCCGCAGCATGAGGGATCTTCCCGTACCGGGGCACGAACCCATGCCCCCTGCATCGGCAGGCGGACTGTCACCCAGTGCGCCACCAGGGAAGCTCCTCATTGTAGTTTTGATTTGCAGTTCTCTAATGATTATTGATGTTGAGCATTATTTCATGTGTTTGCTGGCAATCTGTATATCTTCTTTTGAGAAATGTCTATTTAGGTCTTCTGCCCATTTTTGGATTGGGCTGTTTGTTTTTTTGATATTGAGCTGCATGAGCTGCTTGTAAATTTCGGAGATTAATTCTTTGTCAGTTGCTTCATTTGTAAATATTTTCTCCCGTTCTGAGGGTTGTCTTTTCGTCCTGTTTATAGTTTCTTTTGCTGTGTAAAACTTTTAGGTTTCATTAGATCCCATTTGTTTATTTTTGTTTTCATTTCCATTTCTCTAGGAGGTGGGTCACAAAGGATATTGCTGTGATGTATGTCATAGAGTGTTCTGCCTATGTTTTCCTCTAAGAGTTTGATAGTGTCTGCCCTTACATTTAGGTCTTTAATCCATTTTGAGTTTATTTTTGTGTATGGTGTTAGGGAGTGTTCAAATTTCCTTATTTTACATGTACCTGTCCAGTTTTCCCAGCACCACTTATTGAAGACACTGTCTTTTCTCCACTGTATATTTTTGCCTCCCTTATCAAAGATAAGGTGACCATATGTGCATGGGTTTATCTCTGGGCTTTCTATCCTGTTCCATTGATCTATATTTCTCTTTATGTGCCAGTACCACATTGTCTTGATTACTGTTGCTTTGTAGTATAGTCGGAAGTCAGGGAGCCTGATTCCTCCAGCTCCATTTTTCGTTCTCAAGATTGCTTTGGCTATTCGGGGTCTTTTGTGTTTCCATACAAATTGTGAAATTTTTTGTTCTAGTTCTGTGAAAAATGCCAGTGGTAGTTTGATAGGGATTGCACTGAATCTGTAGATTGCTTTTGGTACTAGAGCCATTTTCACAATGTTGATTCTTCCAGTCCAAGAACATGGTATATCTCTCCATCTGTTTGTATCATCTTTAATTTCTTTCATCAGTGTCTTATAATTTTCTGCATACAGGTCTTTTGTCTCCTTAGGTAGGTTTATTCCTAGGTATTTTATTCTTTTTGTTGCAGTGGTAAATGGAAGTGTTTCCTTAATCTCTTCTTCAGATTTTTAATCATTAGTGTATAGGAATGCAAGAGATTTCTGTGCATTAACTTTGTATCCTGCTACTTTACCAAATTCATTGATTAGCTCTAGTAGTTTTCTTGTAGCATCTTTAGGATTCTCTATGTATAGTATCATGTCATTTGCAAACAGTGACAGCTTACTTCTTCTCTTCCGATTTGGATTTCCAATTTTATTTCTTTTTCTTCTCTGATTGCTGTGACTAAAACTTCCAAAGCTATGTTGAATAATAGTGGTGAGAGTGGGCAACCTTGTCTTGTTCCTGATCTTAGTGGAAATGGTTTCAGTTTTTCACCATTGAGGACAATGTTGGCTGTGGGTTTGTTATATATGGCCTTTGTTATGTTGAGGAACGTTCCCTCTATGCCTACTTCCTGCAGGGTTTTTATCATAAATGGGTGTTGAATTTTGTCGAAAGCTTTTTCTGCATCTATTGAGATGATCATATGGTTTTTACCCTTCAATTTGTTAATATGGTGTATCACGTTGATTGATTTGCATATATTGAAGAATCCTTCCATTCCTGGAATAAACCACACTTGATCATTGTGTATGATCCTTTTAATGTGCTGTTGGATTCTGTTTGCTAGTATTTTGTAGAGAATTTTTGCATCTATTTTCATCAGTGATATTGGCCTGTAGTTTTCTTTCTTTGTGACATCTTTGTCTGGTTTTGGTATCAGGGTAATGGTGGCCTCGTAGAATGAGTTTGGGAGTGTTCCTGCCTCTGCTGTATTTTGGAAGAGTTTGAGAAGGATAGGTGTTAGTTCTTCTCTAAATGTTTGATAGAATTCGCCTGTAAAGCCATCTGGTCCTGGGCTTTTGTTTGTTGGAAGATTTTTAATCATAGTTTCAATTTCAGTGCTTGTGATTGGTCTGTTCATATTTTCTATTTCTTCCTGGTTCAGTCTTGGCAGGTTGTGCATTTCTAAGAATTTGTCCATTTCTTCTAGTTTGTCCATTTTATTGGCATAGGGTTGCTTGTAGTAATCTCTCATGATCCTTTGTATTTCTGCAGTGTCAGTTGTTACTTCTCCTTTTTCATTTCTAATTCTATTGATTTGAGTCTTCTGCCTGTTTTTCTTGATGAGTCTGGCTAATGGTTTATCAATTTTGTTTATTTTCTCAAAGAACCAGCTTCTAGTTTTATTGATCTTTGCTATCATTTCCTTCATTTCTTTTTCATTTATTTCTGATCTGACCTGTATGTTTTCTTTCATTCTGCTAACTTTGGGGTTCTTTTGTTCTTTCTGTAATTGCTTTAGGTGAAAGGTTAGGTTGTTTATTCAAGATGTTTCCTGTTTCTTAAGGTAGGATTGTATTGCTATAAACTTCCCTCTTAGAACTGCTTTTGCTGCATCCCATAGGTTTTGGGTCATCGTGTTTTCATTGTCATTTGTTTCTAGGTATTTTTTGATTTCCTCTTTGATTTCTTCAGTCATCTCTTGGTTATTAAATAGTGTATTGTTTAGCCTCCATGTGTTTGTATTTTTTTACAGATCTTTTCCTGTAATTGATATCTAGTTTCATAGCATTGTGGTTGGAAAATATACTTGATACAATTTCAATTTTTTTAAATTTTCCAAGGCTTGATTTGTGACCCAAGATATGATATATCCTGGAGAATGTTCCATGAGCACTTGAGAAAAATGTGTATTCTGTTGTTTTTGGATGGAATGTCCTATAAATATCAATTAAGTCCATCTTATTTAATGTATCATTTAAAGCTTGTGTTTCCTTATTTATTTTCATTTTGGACGATCTGTCCATTGGTGAAAGTGGGGTGTTAAAGTCCCCTACTATGAATGTGTTAGTGTTGATTTCCACTTTTATGGCTGTTAGTATTTGCCTTATGTATTGAGGTGCTCCTATGTTGGGTGCATAAATATTTACAATTGGTAATCTTCTTCTTGGATCGATCCCTTGATCATTATGTAGTGTCCTTCTTTGTCTCTTGTAATAGTCTTTATTTTAAAGTCTATTTTGTCTGATATGAGAATTGCTACTCCAGCTTTCTTTTGATTTCCATTTGCAAGGAATATCTTTTTCCATCCCCTCACTTTCAGTCTGTATGTGTGTCTTGGTCTGAAGTGAGTCTCTTGTCGACAGCATATGTAAGGGTCTTTTTTTTGTATCCATTCAGCCAGTCTGTGTCTTTTGGTGGGAGCATTTAATCCATTTACATTTAAGGTAATGTAATTGATATGAATGTTCCTATTACCATTTTCTTCATTGTTTTGGGTTTATTATTGTAAATCTTTTCCTTGTCTTGTGTTTCTTGCCTAGAGAAGTTCCTTTAGCATTTGTTGTAAAGCTTGTTTGGTGGTGCTGAACTCTCTCAGCTTTTGCTTGTCTGTAAAGGTTTTAATTTTTCCATCAAATCTGAATGAGATCCTTCCTGGGTAGAGTACTCTTGGTTGTAGGTTTTTCTCCTTCATCACTTTAAATATGTCCTGCCACTCTCTTCTGGCTTGCAGAGTTTCTGCTGAAAGATCAGCTCTTAACCTTATGGGATTCCCTTGTGTGTTATTTGTTGTTTTTCCCTTGCTGCTTTTAATATGTTTTCTTTGTATTTAATTTTTAATAGTTTGATTAATATGTGTCTTGGCATGTTTCTCCTTGGATTTATCCTCTATGGGACTCTCTGTGCTTCGTGGACTTGATTAACTATTTCCTTTCCCATATTAGGGAAGTTTTGTACTATAATCTCTTCAAATATTTTCTCAGTCCCTTTCTTTTTCTCTTCTTCTTCTGGGACCCCTATAATTTGAATGTTGGTGCGTTTAATACTGTCCCAGAGGTCTCTGAGACTGTCCTCTGTTCTTTTCATTGTTTTATCTTTATTCTGCTCTGCAGTAGTTATTTCCATTATTTTATCTTCCAGGTCACTTATCCGTTCTTCTGCCTCAGTTATTCTGCTATTGATCCCTTCTAGAGTATTTTTAATTTCATTTATTGTGTGTTGTTCATCGTTGCTTGTTTCCTCTTTAGTTCTTCTAGGTCCTTGTTAAATGTTTCTTGCATTTTCTCTATTCTATTTCGAAGATTTTGGATCATCTTTACTATCATTATTCTGAATTCTTTTTCAGGTAGACTCCCTATTTCCTCTTCATTTGTTAGTTCTGGTGGGCTTTTACCTTGCTCCTCATCTGCTGTGTGTTTTTCTGTCTTCTCATTCTGCTTATCTTACTGTGTTTGAGGTCTACTTTTCGCAGGCTGCAGGTTCATAGTTCCCGTTTTGTTTGGTGTCTGTCCCCAGTGGCTAAAGTTGGTTCAGTGGGTTGTGTAGGCTTCCTGGTGGAGGGGACTGATGCCTGTGTTCTGGTGTATGAGGCTGGATCTTGCCTTTCTGGTGGGCAGGTCCATGTCTGGTGGTGTGTTTTGGGGTTTCTGTGGCCTTATAATGATTTTAGGCAGCCTCTCTGCTAATGGATGGGGCTGTGTTCCTGGCTTGCTAGTTGTTTGGCATAGGGTGTCCAGCACTGTAGCCTGCTGGTCATTGAGTGAAGCTGGGTGTTGGTGTTGAGGTGGAGGTCTCTGGGAGATTTTCGCTGTCTGATATTATGGGGAGCTGGGAGGTCTCTTGTGTACCAGTGTCCTGAAGTTGGCTCTCCCACCTCAGAGGCACAACACTGACTCCTGGCTGGAGCACCAAGAGCCTTTCATCCACAGGGCTCAGAATAAAAGGGAGGAAAAATAGAAAGAAAGAAAGAGGACAAAATAAAGTAAAATAAAGTTATTATTAAAATAAAAATAATTATTACGAAAAAAATTTTAAAAAGTTAAAAATAAGAACGGACGGACAGAATCCTAGGACAAATGGTGAAAGCAAAGTTATACAGACAAAATCTCTCATAGAAGCATACACATACACACTCACAAAAAGAGGAAAAGGGAAAAAAATAATATATCTTGCTCCCAAAGTCCATCTCCTCAATTTGGGATGGTTCGTTGTCTATTCAGGTATTCCACAGATGCAGGGTACATCAAGTTGATTGTGGAGATTTAATATACTGCTCCTCAGGCTGCTGGGAGAAATTTCCCTTTCTCTTCTTTGTTTGCACAGCTCCTGGGGTTCAGCTTTGGATTTGGACCCGCCCCTGTGTGTAGGTCGCCTGAGGGCGTCTGTTTCCGCTCGGGACAGGGTTAAAGGAGCAGCTGATGCGGGGGCTCTGGCTCACTCAGGCCGGGGGGAGGGAGGGGTACGGAGGCCGGGCGAGCCTGTGGCGGCAGAGGGCGGCGTGACATTGCACCAGCCTGAGGCGCGCCGTGCGTTCTCCCAGGGAACTTGTCCCTGGATCACGGGACCCTGGCAGTGTTGGGCTGCACAGGCTCCCCGGAAGGAGGGTGTGGATAGTGACCTGTGCTCACACACAGGCTTCTTGGTGGCGGCAGCAGCAGCCTTAGCATCTCATGCCCGTCTCTGGGGTCCGCGCTGATAGCCGCGGCTCGCGCCTGTCTCTGGAGCTCCTTTAAGCAGCGCTCTTAATCCCCTTTCCTCACGCACCAGGAAACAAAGAGGGAAGAAAAGGTCTCTTTCCTCATGGCAGCTCCAGACTTTTCCCCGGACTCCCTCCCGGCTAGCCGTGGCACACTAACCCCCTGCAGGCTGTGTTCACACCGCCAACCCCAGTCCTCTCCCTCTGCTCCGACCGAAGCCCGAGCCTCAGCTCGCAGCCCCGCCTGCCCCGGCGGGTGAGCAGACAAGCCTCTCGGGCTGGTGAGTGCCGGTCGGCACCGATCCTCTGTGCGGGAATCTCCCCGCTTTGCCCTCCGCACCCCTGTGGCTGCGCTCTCCTCCACGGCTTCGAAGCTCTCCACCTCCGCCACCTGCAGTCTCCGCCCGCGAAGGGGCTTCCTAGTGTGTGGAAACCTTTCTTCCTTCACAGCTCTCTCCCAGAGGTGCAGGTCCCATCCCGATTCTTTGTCTCTGTTGTTTTCTTTTGCCCTACCCAGGTACGTGGGGAGTTTCTTGCCTTTTGGGAGGTCTGAGGTCTTCTGCCAGCGTTCAATGGGTGTTCTATAGGAGCAGTTCCAAACTATATTTTAATTTAATTGTAAAGACCAACAAAATAATTTACATAAAATTTTTTCAGATTAAGATATTGCAGTACTCCTTGAAAATTTTAATAGCATAGATCACGAAGTTGTTGACCTTCAAGAGACCACATCTGACGTCACCCAGTAGTCCTAAAATAATTCCTTGCTTCATAGATTTATTGCACAATACATTTTCTTTTGCTCACACGTTAGAAGATAACTGTTGTTTTGTAGGCAGCTGCCCTTTCTCTTGACAAGGGAAGTAGCATTTTATCACCTACCAAAGATCATTGTTGTAAAAGTAAGTATTATCACTCTGTCAATGGCCTATTTTAACTACCTTCCTTGAGTAGTGATCAGAAATGGGCTGCATAAAAAAAGGACAAAGTATTTCAAACAAATCTGTTTACAGTACAGAGGAAGCAAGAAAAGTTACAGTCTTGACTCTACTGGTTCATCATTATACAGTTGCATAATCTGCTCTTGAAAAATTCTATGATAGTAAGGAGTAAATTGCAAATATCACTTGCTAAATCATCCAGGAACATGGAAACTATATTGGTGTAATTTTAATGTTTTAAAATATGTAAAATTTATTAGGTACCTTTACAAATCCTATTTCTTAGAGACAGCTGTGTTAAAAATAGCTCACTCAGGAATAAAAGTTTGCCTTTAAGTATCATCTTTCTGCCTGAAGTCCTAGGTGCCTGCTACTGCTTGTTTCTTCGGATCACCATTTAGGCATTACACTTTGTCCCTCCTCAAACAACCTCATTTATACCAGTCATAAAATATTATCTGTCAGCATCATTTCCTTAGATTCCTGATTCCTGGATAGGGAATTAGTTTAAAAAATGAAAAAAACGCTAATGCAGGATGCAGTAATTTGAAGCAGAAATTTTTCATGATGATATTTTGGTTTTAGAAAGACAGTTCTGATGAAAGTGGGTTGAACAGTAGGACTAGTGGATTGCTGTTGGAATAGTACAGGTAAGAGATGATGAAGGCCTTAGCCAGGAGACAGTAAGAATGTTATAGATTACAGACACACACCCAGAAAGCATATGGAATTTATAGAGTTGATTTGTATGGGAAATGAGGAAGAAGAAATAAACAAGAATGGCAGGGATGGTAAGAATATGGATGATGGGAGGACATTGACTTAAAAACATATAAAAAGAGAAATGGTGCATTCGGAGTAAGGAAAAAATAATAGAGTTATGGGCATATGAGTATTAAGGTGTCTTTGGGCATATCTAAGTGAGGATATACAATAGCAATGAAAATATGTGTCTGTAACTCTAGGGAGATGTGAACTGTGGAAGTAGATATGATAATCATCAATATATGGAGAGAGAACTGTTGAGTCCATGAGAGTGGATATTATGCAGGAAGAGTTCATGCAACGTGAAGCAAGGAGGCTAAGAACAGATGCAAGAGTTCTTTACCTTAAACAAAGACTAGAAACCAACAAAAGAGGGATCTGCAAAGTAGGAACAGATCACAAGCACATTGTCAGAAAAGTCAAGGTAAGAAAATTGTATAGAAGAAATGGGTCACTGAGGTCAAATCTTGCAAAAGTAACAAGATGACAGAAATCTGTTCACTGGAATTGTTGATTAGGAGTTCATCTTTAGATTCCTCTGAGCCAAATCTTAAGATAAGGACTTGAGTTACAGGTAGATAATTGGGAGGTGATCCCAGAAAGCCAGGGAGAAGGTACAGACAGTATTGTAACAGGAAAAGAGGAGTCAATAAAGTAGGTTATTGCTCTGGCCCACTGGGACACAGTGCTGCAGGGCCCTCTGAGGAAGCAAGCAGCAAGCACCTCAAAATTGTCTCAACAGAGGCCTGGCAGGGGAGGGCTACCACTGCCAGTGCTTTGAAGGTTACCCTGGGGGATTTTAGCTCTCCAGAATTTCTGGGTGGGGACTGAGCAGCAGACACAATTTCAGAAAAAGCCGTGAGTCAGGAAGCAGAGAGACGAGAGACTTGGTGTCCACCTGAGGCAAAATGTCATTAGAGTGATGGGATGCTGAACATCCAACTGAAACTTAAGTTAAACGTGGGCCAAGGGCAGGTGGCATGGATGGTCAAAAAGTGTCTACTGTGGAGTTCACGAGTAAACTCAGAAAACAGGTTTAGGGACAGGGAGTAAAAATAACTTCATTGCTGAGAGTAAGGAAGTTAAGATGTTGGGTGGGTGGTGGTATAGTTGACTAAATTGAGACTGGACAGAAAGGACTGGGGATATGCAAAGAATACATTTCATAACTCATTAACACTGGAAGAAGGAAGTAGAGATGTCAATATGACCTCATTCATACCCACAGCTTATATCTATTTCCAGAATATAAGCAGTGGAGGTAAAAAAATGAACTAGCAGAAATTTGAGGATGAGGCTTGGTTGAAAGGAGTTTTTATGAACAAGCTTGTAGGCTATTCATTCATTTATTTAGAATGTTTTTGAATGTTTATTATTGCTCAATTCTAGGCTAAGCATTAAAACTGTTATGGCAAAAACTACAGGCAATAAGATCCTTACTTCGTGGAGCTTGGTAGCTAGTCCAAGAGACAGACACGTTATCAAAATTTCAGTCATAAATTTATATGTAACTATGTAACTTTTATTCATTTTAAGAATTTATAAATTATGCTCACTACTATAAAGGAAAATTGCAGTGTGCTATGAGAGTGTAGCCAGAGGATGTCACCTAAGGAGAAGAGAGGGAAAGATCAAATAGTAATAGGTGGAGAGTTGTCCATCCTAGTGCAGTGCCTGCTCTTCCTTTCCTAATTTGGAACTGTTCCTTTTTGGTCCCTTATACTTCATGGTATTGACATTCATTTTAATTTGCTTAAATGTATCTTCAAGTAAAAACAAAATGAGTGAATTGTAGATAAATAATTTTATGTTGCCCACAACTTGATTGAAAGTCAGACTATATAGAAGTTTCCAAATCAAAACCCTTTTCTCTCAGAACTCTTTAATCACATAGAATTCAGTTTTGCTAATGAGAATTTCAATGCTAATCTGATTCTCTCTCCATTACATGTAATCTTCACCTCTTCCCCCTTTTCCTTCTGTAAATTTTTAGTAGCTTCTCTTTATTTACGGTGTACTAAAATTTTCACAGTAATGGGGTTAAGCTGTTTTATGTTTGCCTATCTCAGCAATCTATGTGTTTTGATACTTTGAATTTGTAGTTCTCTTTTTTGTTGTTGTTCGACAGTGGGAATTTTTCTTCCCTTTTTTTTTTTTTCTTTTGTATTAGTTTCTCTTTTCCATTTCTCTTTTCTTTATCTGTGAAATCCCTTTGGGATGGATGTTAGGTCTCCTTTATTGATTCTGTCTCTTCAGATTTCTCTATTTTATGATATTTAGGACTATTCTTATGATTTTTCTTATGGGTTTTTAAAAAAATCAGTTGAATATTTGATACATTCAAGACTACATGTGGTATAGAGGTAAAGCTTGAAACATAACTGTAACTTACAACGAGACTTAAAAATAAAGCAATTACCAATAGTGGGGAAGTTTTCTGTGGTCCTCAGCTCATATCTATTCTCCTTGTAGAGGTGATGATTTCTACATTTTCTGTTTAATAAACCTCTTTCTTTTCCCTGTAGTTTTACTAAGTACATACCCCTAAACAAAATACTGTTTGTCATGTTTTTAGATTTTTAAAAAATAGTATTTCAAAATATGCTAAAGTACACTTTTTCAATAATAACATATTGGGCTTCCCTGGTGGCGCAGTGGTTGAGAGTCTGCCTGCCGATCCAGGGTACACGGGTTCGTGCCCCGGTCCGGGAGGATCCCACATGCCGCGGAGCGGCTGGGCCCGTGAGCCGTGGCCGCTGGGCCTGTGCGTCCGGAGCCTGTGCTCCGCAACGGGAGAGGCCACAGCAGTGAGAGGCCCGCGTACTGAGAAAAAAAAAAATAATAATAATAATAACATATTGTTAAGATCTGTTCATCTTGCTACATGTGACTATAGTTTGTTTTCATTCAGTTGAGGAATTCCATTGTAAATATGTGAAGTTGTCAGGCACAGACAGCCAACAGGAGTAGACACTGAAATCCAGCCCAAGCTACTGCTCCTGAAGTCCAAGCAACAGCTCATTAAGTCCGAGGAGGAATGCCTTTTTGTAATTGTCTATCCAAAAGGGAGATTCTTGGATTTTATGCGAAGGTATCATAAGAGGTGGGAGATGAATAGGGACTGATTCCACAACTGACATACCTATTCTCCTGTCAATGATTTTTTAAATTATTGGGGTTTTGCCAGGTTTTATTATTATTATTATTAACATCTTGCAGCTGCTTCTCACTATCTATTTTACATTTGGTAGTGTATATATGTCAATGACACTCTCTCACTTCTTCCCAGCTTACCCTTCCCCCTCCCTGTGTCCTCAAGTCTGTTCTCTACGTCTGTGTCTTTATTCCTGCCCTGGCCCAAGGTTCATCAGAACCTTTTTTTTTTTTTTTTCAGATTCCATATATATGTGTTAGCATACGGTATTTGTTTTTCTCTTTCTGACTAACTTCACTTTGTATGACAGACTCTAGGTCCATCCACCTCACTACAAATAACTCAATTTTGTTTCATTTTATGGCTGAGTAATATTCCATTTTATATATGTGCCACATCTTCTCTATCCATTCATCTGTCGATGGACACGTAAGTTGCTTCCATGTCCTGGCTATTGTAAATAGTGCTGCAATGAACACTGTGGTACATGACTTATTTTGAATTATGGTTTTCTCAGGTTAAATGCCCAGTAGTGGGATTGCTGGGTCATATGGTAGTTCTATTTTTAGTTTTTTAAGGACCCTCCATACTTTTCAACATAGTGGCTGTATCAATGTACATCCCCGCCAGAAGTGCAAGAGGGTTCCCTTTTCTCGACACCTTCTCTAGCATTTATTGTTTGTCGATTTTTTTGATGATGGCCTTTCTGACTGGTGTGTGGTGATACCTCACTGTAGTTTTGACTTGCATTTCTCTAATGATTAGTGATATTGAGCATACTTTCAAGTGCTTGTTGGCAATCTGTATATCTTTGGAGAAATATCTAATTAGGTCTTCTGCCCATTTTTGGATTGGATTGTTTCTGTTTTTGATATTGAGCTCTATGAGCTGCTTGTAAATTTTGGAGATTAATTCTTTGTCAGTTGCTTCATTTGCAAATATTTTCTCCCATTCTGAGGGTTGTCTTTTTGTCTTGTTTATGGTTTCCTTTGCTGTGCAAAAGCTTTTAAGTTTCATTAGATCCCATTTGCTTATTTTTGTTTTTATTTCCATTTCTCTAGGAGGTGGGTCAAAAAGAATCTTGCTATGATTTAGGTCATAGAGTGTTCCACCTATGTATTCCTCTAAGAGTTTTATAGTGTCTGGCCTTACATTTAGGTCTTTAATCCATTTTGAGTTTATTTTTGTGTATGATGTTAGGGAGTGTTCTAGTTTCCTTATTTTACATGTAGCTGTATAGTTTTCCCAGCACCATTTATTGAAGACACTGTCTTTTCTCCACTGTATATTTATGCCTCCTTTATCAAAGATAAGGTGACCATTTGTGCGTGGGTTTATCTCTGGGCTTTCTATCCTGTTTTGCATTGATCTATATTTCTGTTTTTGTGCCAGTACCGTACTGTCTTGATTACTGTAGCTTTGTAGTATAGTCTGAAGTCAGGGCACATGATTCCTCCAGCTCTGTTTTTCGTTCTCAAGATTGCTTTGGCTATTCGGGGTCTTTTGTGTTTCCATACAAATTGTGAATTTTTTTGTTCTAGTTCTGTGAAAAATGCCATTGGTAGTTTGATAGGGATTACGTTGAATCTGTAGATTGCTTTGGGTAGTATAATCATTTTCACAATGTTGATCCTTCCGGTCCAAGAACATGGTATATCTCTCCATCTGTTTGAATCATCTTTAATTTCTTTCATCAGTGTCTTGTAGTTTTCTGCATACAGGTCTTTTGTCTCCTTAGGTAGGTTTATTCCTAGATATTTTATTCTTTTTGTTGCAGTGGTAAATGGGAGTGTTTCCTTAATTTCTCTTTCAGATTTTTCATCATTAATGTATAGGAATGCAAGAGATTTCTGTACGTTAATTTTGTATCCTGCTACTTTACCAAATTCATTGATTAGCTCTAGTAGTTTTCTGGTAGCATCTTTAGGATTTTCTATGTATAGTATCATGTCATCTGCAAAAAGTGACAACTTTACTTCTTCTCTTCCAATTTGGATTCCTTTATTTCTTTTTCTTCTCTGATTGCTGTGGCTAAAACTTCCAAAACTATGTTGAATAATAGTGGTGAGAGTGGACAACCTTGTCCTGTTCCTGATCTTAGAGGAAATGGTTTCTGTTTTTCACTATTGAGAATGATGTTGGCTGTGGGTTTGTCATAAATGGCCTTTATTATGTTGAGGTAAGTTCCCTTTATGTCTACTTTCTGGAGGGTTTTTATCATAAATGGGTGTGGAATTTTGTCGAAAGCTTTTTCTGCATCTATTGAGATGATCATATGGATTTTCCCCTTCAGTTTGTTAATATGGTATATCACAGTGATTGATTTGAGTATACTGAGGTATCCTTGCATTCCTGGGATAAACCCCAGTTGATCATGGTGTATGATGCGTTTAATGTGCTGTTGGATTCTGTTTGCTAGTATTTTGTTGAGGATTTTTGCATCTATGGTCATCAGTGATATTGTCCTGTAGTTTTCTTTCTTTGTGACATCTTTTTCTTGTTTTGGTATCATGGTGATGGTGACCTCATAGAATGAGTTTGGGAGTATTCCTCCGTCTGCTATAGTTTGGAAGCTTTTGAAAAGGAGAGGTATTAGCTCTTCTCTAAATGTTTGATAGAATTCACCTGAGAAGCCATCTGGTCCTGGGCTTTTGTTTGTTGGAAGATTTTTAATTACAGTCTCAATTTCAGTGCTTGTGATTGGTCTGTTTATATTTTCTACTTCTTCCTGGTTCAGTCTCAGAAGTTGTGCTTTTCTAATAAATTGTCCATTTCTTCTAGTTTGTCCATTTTATTGGCATAGAGTTGCTTGTAGTAATCTCTCATGATTCTTTGTATTTCTGCAGTGTCACTTGTTACTTCTCCTTTTTCATTTCTAATTCTATTGATTTGACTCTTCTGCCTGTTTTTCTTGATGAGTCTGGCTAATGGTTTATCAATTTTGTTTATTTTCTCAAAGAACCAGCTTTTAGTTTTATTGATCTTTGCTATAATTTCCTTCATTTCTTTTTCATTTCTTTCTGATCTGATCTTTATGATTTCTTTCCTTCTGCTAACTTTGGGGTTTCTTTTGTTCTTCTTTCTCTAATTGCTTTAGGTCTAAGGTTTAGTTTTCTATTTGAGATTTTTCTTGTTCCTTGAGGTACGATTGTATTGCTATAAACTTCCCTCTTAGAACTGCTTTTGCTGCATCCCATAGGTTTTGGGTCGTTGTGTTTTCATTGTCTTTTGTTGTTAGGCATTTTTTGATTTCTCTTTGATTTCTTCAGTGATCTCTTGGTTATTTAGTAGTGTATTGTTTAGCCTCCATGTATTTGTATTTTACAGATCTTTTCCTGTAATTGATATCTAGTCTCATAGCATTGTGGTCGGAAAAAATACTTGATACGATTTCAGTTTTTTTTAATTTACCAAGGCTTGATTTGTATCCTGGAAAATGTTCCATGAGCACTTGAGAAGAAAGTGTATTCTGTTCTTTTTGCGTGGAATGTCCTATAAATATCAATGAAGCCCATATTGTTTGATGTATCATTTAAAGCTTGTGTTTACTTATTTATTTGCATTTTGGGTTATCTGTCCATTGGTGAAAGTGGGGTGTTAAAGTCCCCTACTATGATCATGTTACTGTGAATTTCCCCATTTATGGCTGTTAGTATTTGTCTTATGTATTGAGGTGCTCCTGTGTTGGGTGCATAAGTATTTACAATTGGTAATCTTCTTCTTGGATTGATTCCTTTATCATTATGTAGTGTCCGTCTTTGTCTCTTGTAATAGTCTTTATTTTAAAGTCTATTTTGTGTGATATGAGAATTGCTACTCCAGCTTTCTTTTGATTTCCATTTGCATAGAATATCTTTCTCCGTCCCCTCACTTTCAGTCTGTATGTGTCCCTAGGTCTGAAGTGGGTCTCTTGTAGACAGCATATATACGGGTTTTGTTTTTGTATCCAATCAGCCCATCTCTGTCTTTTGATGGGAGCATTTAATCCATTTACATTTAAGGTAGTTATCGGTATGCATTTTCCTATTACCATTTTCTTAATTGTTTTGGGTTTGTTATTGTTAGGTCTTTTCCTTCTCTTGTGTTTCCTGCCTAGAGAAGTTCCTGTAGCATTTGTTGTAAAGCTGGTTTGGTGGTGCTGAATTCTCTTAGTTTTTGCTTGTTAGTAAGGGGTTTAATTTCTCCGTTGAATCTGAATGAGATCCTGCTGGGTAGAGTAATATTGGTTGTAGGTTTTTCCCTTTCATCACTTTAAATATGCCCTGCCACTCCTTTCTGGCTTGCAGAGCTTCTTCTGAAAGATCACCTGTTCTCTATAGTTGGATTAATATGTGTCTTGGCATGTTTCTCCTTGGATTTATCTTGTATGGGACTCTGCATTTCCTGGACTTGATTGACTATTTCCTTTCCCATACTAGGGAAGTTCTCTACTATAATCTCTTCAAATATTTTCTCAGTCCCTTTCTTTTTCTCTTCTTCTTCTGGGACCTTTATAATTCAAACGTTGATGCATTTAATGTTGTCCCAGAGGTCTCTGAAACTGTCCTCAATTCTTTTCATTCAGTTTTCTTTATTCTGCTCTGCGGTAGTTATTTCCACTATTTTATCTTACAGGTCACTTATCCATTCTTCTGCCCCAGGTATTCTGCTATTGATTCCTTCTTGAGAATTTTTAATTTCATTTATTTTGTTGTTCATAATTGTTTTTTTGCTCTTTAGTTTTTCTAGGTCCTTGTTAAATGTTTCTTGTATTTTCTCCATTCTGTTTCCAAGATTTTGGATCATCTTTACTATCATTACTCTGAGTTCTTTTTCAGGTAGACTGCCTATTTCCTCTTCATTTGTTTGGTCTGGTGGGTTTTTTTTTTACCTTGCTTCTTCATCTGCTGTGTTTTTCTCTGTCTTCTCATTTTGCTTAACTTACTGTGTTTGGGGTCTCTTTTTCGCAGGCTGCAGGTTCATAGTCCCCATTGTTTTTGTTGTCTGCCCCCAGTGGCTATGGTTGGTTCAGTGGGTTTTGTAGGCTTCATGTGGAGGGGACTGGTGCCTGTGTTCTGCTGGATGAGGCTGGATCTTGTCTTTTTGGTGGGTAGGACTACATCCGGTGGTGTATTTTGTAGTGTCCGTGACCTTATGATTTTAGGCAACCTTTCTGCTAATGGTGGGTTTGTGTTCCTGTCTTGCTAGTTGTTTGGCATAGGGTGTCCAGCACTGTAGCTTGCTGGTCGTTGAGTGAAGCTGGGTCTTAGCATTGAGATGGAGATCTCTGGGAGAGCTTTCACCATTTGATATTATGTGCAGCCGGGAGGTCTCTGGTGGACCAGTCTCCTGAACTTGGACACTCCCACTGAGTGTCCCACTCAGCCACAGGCCTGACACCTGGATGGAGCACCGAGACCCTGTCAGCCTCACGGTGTGTAAATAGCATACGATTTAACAACTGCCTGCACTTCATGTTGCCCAGACTGGGCAGGAGTGCGCCCTGAGGTCGGTGGGCCCTGCTCTGCACAGTGGGCGACGGGAGCTACCTCTTCAGTGAGGGAAACCCAGAGAGACTCCCCTGGAGCCACCGAGCACCTACGAGGAAGTAAACCTTGTTTTCTACCTGTCGGTCTAGGCTTCCTCTCGGACCCAACTGCCGCGCTGCGCACCTGCCCTCCAGCCCGCAGCTCCCAGTCCCGATCAAGGCCCCCACAGGTTGGTTTGGTTCTCCCAAATCCAAATCTTAAGGCTCCTCCCCAGTGCCATCTCTTTAACAAACTCTAATTGATCCTCCTGCTTCTAAGTTCCTCCTCACCTATGCACCTACTTTTAAGATGTTGCCTTATTTATATGAACCTTCTGGTAAGGGCAGTTGCTACTCAGCTCCACCTCATGGTCAACATACAGGTATTAGAGCCCCTGTTGATGGATCATCAGAGTTTTTTAGAGAAGCTGAATGAGAGACTTTTATGTGACTCTCTTCATTAGTAAATGGTGGTTTAATTTTTAAAAAAGACCACTGTACTGGCTAAAATAAATCTGCACCCTAACAGGGTTTTTTTGGGCTTCTACTTTGTGACTTTGTTCCAGAACATTGTTTGTAGAAAGAAGGAAGGAAAAAAGAAACAAATAATAAGTTCTGCTTCTTCCTTTTCAAGGTGGCACTGTGAATATCTGTGTTTGATTCTACCCACACACATATATAAAGCTACCTTCCCATCCATGGGTTGAAGAATAGGTCTCAAAATTTACCCACTCTTCTAACCACCTGTATCTCAGTGGGGCCATGTAATAGCAGTAAGTCTCAGTGGGAATCTGTGCAAGTCAAGTTGTATATGGTATATAAACATCTGTCTGGTGGGAGTGAGAGCACACTCACTTCCCTATGCCCCTCATTAACTTTCTGAGGTAGGGTTGTTTATGTTGGAACCTTTAGGTTAGTGTGACTATTGTACATGATGATTTCATTTTGTACAATGCGTAATATCATATACCCACATAGAAGCTATCATTTTCATTTGTACAGAGTGTAATATGATATACCCACACAGAGGCTCTCATGTTGTGATTTCCAATCAGTTCATAAACATTTAATCCATGTTTTTGATGTGTATGGCTCTGTGTTTTGTGGTCTAGGCAGGAAACACATGGAAAGTGGGGAGGACTCACATTAATTGAACACCTAGGATGTACCAAGACCTTTACTCTCTTCAACCCATTTCATAAGTAGAAAACAATATAAGAATCTCATAATATGTTAGGAGTAGCTTACAAATACACATGGAAAAAATAGCTGGCAATACAGTACCTAGAATGTCATATACCATGAGTGGTACAAGTAGCAACAACAGGAACCTGTAGCAAGGAGGCATTACCTTAGGCAGGAGTGATCATAGAAGACTTCCTGGAGGAATAGGGCCTTGGAACTGATTGGATGAAGGGATAGAAGTAACTCTGCAGTTGATAGTGCAGTGGTCTAAGGAAAAACTAAAGGAGGGACTCTCTTCTGAGAGATATCCTAACCAAATGATTATGTTGTTGGAAATAAGCTCCCAGAACATCTGGTACCACAAACTATAATATAGAAAAATACATGATCTTGAGTAAACTTTAAATTATACACACACATGCACACACACATATACACACGTTATGTATATATGTAAACATATGTACATACAATGTATATGTACACATATAATACATATATGGATATATATGTATAATGTACGTATAAATATACTTGTCTAGATAATCTTCTAATTCTTGCTTTTGGTAGAGTAAATTAAAATTCAAAGCTGTTAAAAGTATAAAAGACTTTTGTGTTACATTATTAAACCTCTTCTCTCCTTGATTTGCACAGCAATTGTTTGGATCACTTCTAGAAACTTACATGAGTCAAACGTGCTAAGATAGAGGCATTCACATTGTTTATTTAGTCACTTTTGTTTTTGCCTTTTCTAAAAATAATTTTGTTAGACTAAAGAGCCAACTGTCTTCAAAGTTGCATTTTAAGTAACTGAATAAAATATAGGGCTTATTATTCCACGTTTAACAGGAGCTTCATAGAAATCTTCGTAAACTTTACAACCTCTGACAGCTGAGAACTAATGATTTGCCATCCATGGTTTGAGACTAGTGTTGATAACTAGTGCTGATAAAGAAAGATAGGAAGAAAGCAGTGTTTTAGGAACACTCCTTCTATGGTGTTATGAAGGATAGAACATTTACGAGAAGAACAAATGAAGGAAACTTTTTAAGATTGTAGAGTAAGCTCATATGTCATTAAATGTAATTTTATGTTAACTAAATTAACCACGATTTAATAAAGACTTCTCTATGCTGAGACCAGTGCTGAATAATGGATAATGGTATTTATCAGCTTCCAAGATGGCCACCAACCATCCTACCTTCTGGTATTTATGCTCTTTTGTAGTTCCCTCCCATACTGAATCACATCTGGCCTGTGTGATCTAAAATACAATGGGACTGATGTGAGACTTTTGATGTGAGGTCATATATGGGATTACAACTTCCTCCTGGCATTGTAAAAGGCACTGCAGCTTCTGTCTTGGTCTCTTGGATCACCCATTCAGGGGAAGCCAGCCATTATGTCATGAGGATTCTCAAGCGGCCCATTGCAGAGATCCACATGGAAAGCAGCCTCCCACCAACAGCCAGCACTGACTTGCCAGCCATGTGACTGTATACTACCCTGGAAGTAGATCTTCCAGACTCAGTCAAGGTTTCAGATCACGATAGCCCCAGCTGACATCCTGACTGCTTTGGACACACTAAGTCAGAGCTACCTCGCTAAGCTGCTTCTGAATTCCCAAGTCCTTCTTTCAGAACTTTAATGAGTCTGCAAAGCACTTGCACAGAAGAACCACAAAATCTCAGGTAGGGAGCGGGAGAAAGAGGATGGAGGAGCTGTTGAAGTTCTTTCTTAATTCATAGTCTGGTCTTTCTCAGAGATGTCTCTGAGATCACGTGAGCCATGGAGGGAGGCTTTGCCCCTTTCTCTCGTCATAGAGCCCAACAGTGCAAGATGCGGGACAACAGGAGGGATTATTTCCAGGGAGTACTGGGAATGATGCTGAGCATGAAAATAGTTAACCAGGACAAAAGAAATACCTCAAACAGATCAACTGGGCAGAGAGCTGATGTGCATATAAAAGAATTCCCATCTGGAAACCAGAGGGTTGAAGTTCTGAAGAAAACTTCAGGGCCCCAGCCAGACAGTGTCTGTCATGCAAAAGGCCTCAGTGATGGAAGGAACAGGAAATGTCATCAAAAAACTAATGAGACTGTCAAGTTTCAGCTAGAATTAGATGAAAGCCTGCTTCACTTGCAGGGGATAGTCCTAGTTAGAAGATGAGGAGCCAGAACAGAGCTTGAAGAATTGGATGTTTAAGATAGATTTTTAAATCTCCCCTTATTCGCCTACACCCTCTATACTACATTTAAGAATAAAAACTTCAAAGTATCTGACAACCCAGAATAGTCGTCATTTCCCTTTGGAGAAATGACTGTTCAAAAAGGAGCCTGGAACTTCCAATTTTAAGGGGGAAAGTTTACGTGGATCAGGTACAACTTGAGGAATTGGGGCCTTTATAGGGTCCAATTATGGAAGATAATTTCAAAGAGAAACAAATTGAAGTTTGTTTCAAATTGAAGTGTGTGTGTGTATGTGTAAATTTGACCCAAATGTCAGCTTTGTTTTGCTTTCTAAACATACTTGAAAATGTTTGTGACCAAAGGGTCTGGCAGAGTTTCTTGTATATATTTTCTTAAGATTAAAGTAAAAGGCATATACATATTTGACCTACTATTGGAACTATCTAATAACCACATCGATTTCCCATATAAGACTACTTTTTCCCTAGTCATTATGTAACTAATCCAAATAGAAGATTTACTAAAAGTATGCTAATTGGCCATGTTCTTTTCTTATGACTTACCTATAAATGTCCTCAGACCATATTCCCAAAGTATTTATGCTACTGTCTCTCCCCTCTCTCTTCTCTCTCTCTCTACCCCCCATATGTGTGTGTGTGTGTGTGTGTGTGTGTGTGTGTTGCCAATAAATCATAGTTTCAGAATATTTTAGGCTAAATCAGATACTACTTAAAATATTGATGGATATTATAATCTCTCTATAAAAATTCCTGAGGTCAGGAGTAATGGAGACCACACTTGCCTTGATGATGCTCTTTGGTTCTCTTTCTGCGTCCACAGCTTTCCCCCTCACCCTGCATCTCATTCCTTTTTAATACATTCTGCTACAGATCCCCTTATTATGATGTCTGTGCTTTCCCTTGTCAGAATGAAAATCATTCTGAGTCATCACTACATCTCACTTTTTGTTGCAGGTGTGAGTTTTTATTTTTTCTTCCCTTTGTCCTGTTTGTTGTTTTAGTGTAAAGTCAGAAAAAAATGCACTGGAGGCTTCTCTCCAGTTGATCCTTTAACCTTGACAACTTATAAATAATTTTAAAAATCCGTTTTCTTTCTCTTTCCTTTGTACCAACTTTTGAAGTTTGTTCTGGCCTTCATCATCTCTCACTTAAAGATGGTAATAGCTTCTAAATTTATCTCCCTGACTCTAGACTCTGTTCTCCTCAAATATATCATACACCATGGTTCCAACAGGGTAATTGTAAAACTCAAATATGATTATGATAATTCTTCTGTTAAAATATTCCATGATTCCTCAGTACCTACATTATAAATACAAATGAAATGGCCTGGTATACAAAATCTCTTACAGTCTGTTCCCAACCTACTTTATCAGACTCGTCTTCCTTTACTCCTAATACACTTATTTCTCTCTCTTTCCCCTTTGTTTCCCTATACTCGAAGAGCCCTCCCCAACTATAAGACATTTTTTGTCCCAATACATACTCAGTTTTTAATTTCAGAAATAAATACTATATGAGGAAAGGAAGCAAAATCCTTTACCTGTCCTTTATTATACATGTTCTTAGAGTACCATAGACTGTAGCAACCTGAAAACTGGTAGCAAGTCCTTTGCCAAGTAAGTGAGAGGCAGTAATTTTATAAGACAACTATTGTCCTGTCAATTCATGCCTTCTCTTCTTTTTCTCCTCCTCTGGTCAAATTTCTAAACCCAAGTATAGCAACTTCCAGGGCATAACCAGGGGTAAAGTAGGTGGAAATGGCTGCAAACATGGGGGTAGATGTGACAGGTGATGTATCCAGACAGGTGAAGTCTCCACAATTAAAAATATTGCCGGTGTGACAGAGACTGGAAAAACCCTGGTAATCGTTTATCTAGAAAAGTTTTTAAAACTTCTCCATCAGTTCATAAAATCATATAACCAGGTAGTAGACATGAAAGACAGCTAATAAACCAGAGCTGTGTTAAAAGATTATCTTCCAGAAACAGAGAATTGTTTGTATTGTCCAGCCCTCAAGCTGTAGAACTGGAAAAGAGATTCAAACAATACCCAAAGGCACAGGAAGTAGAAACAAGAGCAGTGTACAAGCAAACACAAGTTTTTAGTCTAGGCAAAACTTATTTGATTCAAGGAAAAGTGTAAAGAAAGAAAACAAAACAATTAAAACTGTAGTACTGAGGGAAAATACTACAATATAACGGAAATAAAATAGTATCTTACCTTAAAACCAAGAGTAAATAGATACCTTTGAAAATAATCTATTGTAACAGAAGAAAATATTTTTATAGCCTTAGTGAAATTCAGTAACAGATGTATAATAAACATGGAGGACAAAAAAAAAGGTGAAATAAAGAGTTAAGATAAATAGAAAAATGAATGAATAAGAAAGAACTGCTAGAAAATTAACAATAAAAACTTCATTAACTGCCACATTGCAGTAAGAGCACATAATACTAGGGAAAATTGAATTGGTTAAATATAGGAGAACCTTGAGCTAGACTCTACAGAGATAAAATTAAGAAAACTATGGGATAGAGTGCTATATTTAAATAGATTGAGGATATAGTTATATTTAAATAGATAGAGGATATAGATTGAGGATATATAGTATTTATCTATTAGATCTAATTTTCATGCATTATAATACAGTTAATTCTAATAACAAATCTGTCAGATGGACATTACTATCTTCCTCTATTTACAGATGAGAAAATTAGAGTTTAAGAGGTTAACTTGCTCAAGCCTGGACAGATGGCGAGTACAAGCGCTGTTGACTCCAGGTTGAGGAAAATGTTGTTAACTATTCTTCTTATAAAAATAAAAATCTCTGTCTATCATAAAAGACTAAAACTATAGTTGAAAGACTGAGAACAATATATGTAAGACATATGACAACCAAAGACATGTAATTAGCTTATTTTAACTGTAAAGGAAAAACATAAGCAATGAACACCATATGAGAGAAGATGGGCAAATCACAAAAGAAGAAACATGGCCAAGTAAAATACTTAGAGTAAATAATAATTTTACTAGTAACAAAATGATTTTAAAACAAAGCAGTGGAATACATTTTTTCATGTTTTAAATCAACAAAAAGGAAGTGAATGATCCTGAGTGTCAGTGATAGATGAAAACAAGAACACTCTCGTTGACTGATGGTGCTAATACACATGGGCATAAATTTGCTGGAGAATCATTTAGCAGTGAGAGTTAAAAGCCTTAAAAACTAATAAGACTTTTAAGCCAAAAGTTTACTCTCAAGAATTCATCATAGATAAATTAATTTTACAAGTGCACAATCACATATGTTTATTACAACATACATTTATTATAGTATTGTTTATCATAGGGAAAAAAAGAAATAGTTAATGTTCTAATAAGGGACATTAAATAAGTTATTGAATATACAATGAATCATTTTCTAATGAAATGATTTCCAGATATTCAGAATGACGTTACATCTGTATAATCAGATGGGAAAAAGATGCCTCAGTTACAATATGAGAAAAAAATATAAAAAAGCATGTATGACATGCTCTATGACACTGTTTATTTGTGTTTTGCATTCTTTCCATAAAGAACCTGGATTATTCATGTTAAAGTAAATAGAAACTTCTCAGTGAGTAAGATTCTTGGTTTTCCATAAATTTAATGTAATAAAGCTCCTGTAAAGGTAACATCTTCATCTTCTGATAACAGCACCCTAAGTTAATCATACCAATATTTTGCTAAGGACAGACAACTAGGAAAGATATACCACAGCAGGATGGCCTGGAAGGAACTGGAACCATTTGTGGAATGCAGTTCCTCCCAGTTGCCCCCAGAGGCTGAGAGGAAGGAGTAGAGATACTCTGGAGCCCCCCATTCCTGTCCTCTGAGATCCTCTGCCTGTGCCTCCCATGAGTCTAACTCAGTCAGAAGCCAGATGGTGTGGAAGTCTGCAGTTCAGTAGCAGGGAAAGAGTGAGAACTAGATACAAGGGAAAATAGGACCAGGAGCAGCACAGGCAAGTACACAAACCACGTGGGTAGATGCCACTTTGAATTCTCTATAGGTCACCATCATTCAGAAGTGCCTGGTCTGAGGGGTTCAAGGTTAAGAGTGATCCACATGTAGAGAGCCAGTGGGCTATAGGTAGGTTCATTCTGGTTTGCCTGGGATAGACTTGCTTATATTGGTTGTTCTAGTATAAATTTTAATAATGTTCTTTGTCACTCTCACAAATGTCTCACCTTAAATGATAAATCACATCATTGTCCTAGCTATAAGACTTGCTCCCTTTCTCAGATTCTTTTTGATTGTTATCTACATTTTCTAAAATTGGTAGAGGTAATAACAAGAAAGAGGATGTATGTGGCCACATTATCTATATATATTGGAGGACAAACAAAATGGAATCCTTTGGAATAGCAAATTCAATAAGCACAGAAAAGAATCCATGCAAAAAGCAAGTTTTCAGTCCCAGAAGCTATTCTAATCCTCATAAGCTGCTGCTAGAATATTAAACTGGAACTGAATTTTTATTTAAATATCTTGAAGTCCATAACATGTAGTAAATTAGTAAATGAAGCAAAAACAAAGTAATAAAATATCTAGAAAAAGATGTGGATGAATATTTACCTGATCTCACAGTAAAAAAAGGACTAAATCATGTTAAGAAAGAAGCATAAAGAAAAGCTTAATACAACCTAATATAAGTTAATAGAGGAGATTTCTACGTAGTGAAATATTAGTTGTTATTCATTTTATTCTTTCAGTTTTCCTATAGTTTCCATTTTTCTACATTGGATTTGAATTAATTTTATAATCTAACAGAGTATTTAGGGATAAAGGTTGTAGTAATTATATGAATGAATTAATCTAAATGCCTTAATGCTTAGCATATAGTGAGACCTCAATAAATGATAGATATTCATATTTGGTGGTATAAAATAACTTGATTGCTTAAGACTAATTTTTTATTAAAATATATAGGGGTTATTATGGCTAAAACTTCACCAGCGTTTTGATGTCCACAGGTTTAAAATTAATGAAAATAACAAAAATTTTTAATTAAGACTTTATTTTTTAGAGAAGTTTTAGATTTACAGCAGAATTAAGAGGGGAATACTCCCCACTCCAAACATGCATAACTCTTGGTGGTGTACATTCTTTAAATTTGGACAAATGTATAATGACATATAGCAATCATTATAATATCATAGAGTATTTTCACTGCCCTAAAAATCCTCTGGGCTTTGCCTTTTCATCCCCTACCACTACACCCCTGGGAATCACTGATCTTTTTATTGTCTCCATAGTTTTATCTTTTCTAGAATGTTATATAGCTGGAATTGTGCAGTTTGTAGTGGTTTCAGATTGGCTTCTTTTACTTAGTAAAATGCATTTAAGTTTTCTCCATGTCTTTTCATGGCTTGATAGCTCAGTTTTTTTTAAAGCGCTGAGTAATATTCCATTGCCTGGATGTACAGTTTATTTATCTGTTCACCTATTGAAGGACATCTTGGTTACTTCCAAGTTTTGGCAATTACGAGTAAAGATGCTAGAGAAATCTGCGTGCAGGTTTTTGTGTGGACATACATTTTAAGCTCCTTTGGGAGTGTAATTGCTGGACTGTATTATAAGACTCTGTTTAGTTTTGTAAGAAACAACCAAACTGTCTTCCAAAGTGGCTGTACCTCTTTGCATTCCCACCAGCAATGTATGAGAATTCCTGTTGTTCCACATCCTTACGAGCATTTGGTATTGTCAGTGTTCTGGATTTTGGCCATTCTAATAGGTATGCAATGGTCTTTCATTGTTGCTTTAATTTGCATCTCCCTGGTGACATATGATGTGGAGGATCTTCTCATATGCTTATTTGCCATTTGTGTATCTTCTTTGGTGAGGTATCATAATAAATATTTTTTAGTGAAGTTGATTAATTTTTGGTTTTCTAAATCCTCAATCTTGAAATTGGGACAGGAATAATTTTTATTTAGTTACAAAATGGCAATATATAAAACAGAACACTTTTGCATTTGAATATTTTAAGTTGGAAGACATAAAATAAAAATGCAAGTTTTAAGACTTTAAGAAGTTTTAAAAAGTCTGCATGTAGCACAGGCATTTCTAGGAAAAATGTTATGTTTTTCCAGGAATACAGTGAACAAGAGAAAAGAATGTTGATCATTCTTTCTAAAGGAGGGCAGCAATCTTATTTTGAGGTAATTAAAATTACCTTGAATTTTTAGATTTTTAGAGTTCAAATTGGTATAGTTTCATTTTTATTAATAGGTGGATGTCAAAGAGAAAGGAAATATACTGGGAAAATGAAAAGTCTGTGTCAATTGGATGTATTAAAAAACTGGCCAGAAAAAATAAATTAGTCTGTAGTTTTGTAAGATGACATGCAAGTATAAGGCAAAACAGTGATTGTTTTGTTTTTGTTTTGTTTTGGCATGTTTACTTTCAATGCTTTATTCATTGTGTTCTTTCATAATTGAGCTCTTTTTTTATCTGTTATTTAATTTTTTTTATTGAATTGTAGTTGATTTACAATATTATATTAGTTTCAGCTGTGTAGCATAGTGATTTGATATTTTGCAGATTATACTCTATTATAGATTATTACAAGATTATGGCTATAATTCCCTGTGTTATACAGTATATCCTTGTTGCTTATCTATTTTATACATATTAGTTTTTATCTGGTAATCTCATACACCTAATTTGCCCCTCCTCCCTTCCCTCTCCCCTTTGGTAACCATAAGTTTGTTTTATATCTTTGTGAGTTTGTTTCTGTTTTGTGTAACATTCCTTTGTATTATTTTTTAGATTCCACATGTAAGTGACATCATACAGTGTTTGTCTTTGTCTGATTTATATTCACTAAGCATAATATTCTCTAGGTCTATCATGTTGCTTCAAATGGCAGAATTTCATTCTTTTTTATGACTAATATTTCATTATATATATATTTATATATATTAATGGCATATATATATATGCCATTTATATATATATATATATATATATATATATATGCTTCTTAATCCAATTGTCTGTTGATGGGCTGTTGGGTTGCTTCCATGTCTTCACTATTGTAAATAGTGAAACAGTGGATGTTTTAATAGCACTAAACTTTTAACTTTAAGAGAGGCCTAATTTTTTTTCCTATGATGTCACCAATGCTCATAACATGTTAGATATAGCTTGTGGGGGGGAATTGGTCTCACAGTATGTGACACATTCTTTGAAACATTGTCATGGGCAGCAAATCTCCAACTTCGAAGTCACATTTTATTTTGTACTTTATTTTGAATGGAGAGATTGACTAAGCTAGGGAATACTAGTTTAGGGATAAATGTTTGGTGGACTATAAGAATATTGATTTTCTTCTGTTGTATGAAACTTGGTTTTGGAGATAATTCTGAAAAAGTAATGTGGTAGGTTGAATTATAAGTTCCTAATGATTTATTTCCTTTCCACCTGTCTCTTCCTTCCCTGTTAGGCATTAGTTTTGAGCTTGGTTTTATGACATGCCTTGGCTAATGGCATATAAGCAGAAATGACATTTGCCATACCTAGGCAGAAGCTTTAAGCGTGCCTTCAAGGTTTGGCTCTTTGTCTGTTTCATTCCTACCTACCCTTTGCCGTGAGAGAGGAGCATTTTCAGATAGTAGATACCTCTGGGTTCCAGAATGAGAAGAAACATGGAAACCCATGTTTCTTCTCTCTTGCTCTGTAACATGTTTCTCATGTTACAGAGCAAGACATTAATAATAATAATAATATTTTGTAAGCCTATAAGATATAGGAGTTATTAATTACTACAAAGATTAACCAGTAAAGTAAATGCCAGAAGTGGAATGATGCCGAAAAGAACCCTAAAATAAAGAACAAGGAAGTATGTAGCAAGTAAACTGATATAGGAGGCAAGAAATATGCCAAAACAAAACAAAAACAAAAAAACAAAACAATCGCTGTTTTGCCTTATACTTGCATGTTGTCTCACAAAGCTACAGGCTAATTTATTTTTTCTGGCCAGTTTTTTAATACATCCAGTTAACACAGACTTTTCATTTTCCCAGTATATTTCCTTTTTCTTTGTCATCCAGATTGCTAATCCAGAGAACTGTGAGCAAGTAAAACAGTTGTTCTAAGCCACTAGCTTTTGGGGTAAATATTTGTTGCACAGTGACTAGGTAACATATATATGACATAAGGGGGCTTATTTAACCCCCTTGATCAGTTGCTTTATCTACAAAACAAGGCTAATGATATTTATTTCAGTGTTGTTATGTGGCAAGGCCAGGCATATAGCAGGTTCTTAAAAAAATGTTTATCCCCCTTTTTGTCATTTTTCCTCTCTCCTCTTTTTCTATTTTTCCTTCCTCTGTTGCTTCTTCTCTCCTCCTCCCGGTGGCATCATAAGAACAATATTGTTGGAATCAATGTGTAGCCTACCAAGATGCTTACTTCAAAGAGGCCAAATGACTTATTCATTTGGCTAAGTCAGTACAAACAAGTTGGTGTAAAATTAGCTGCATCCCATTACAGATAGATTTGATAAAAATCTCATTAAATACAGGGGAAAAGTGTACATCCCTGTAGAAGTACCAGTTTTCCTATAAATATTCCTATAAGATTTCCTATAAAATCTTCTTCTAAGTGATATATTTCTCAACTAGTCATAATGTTTCTCATCAGTAGAGTGAAATCTGTATGCTTTTATGTCTAGTCTTATTTCTATGCCAAAAAAAGAAAACAAAATCTTTCTTTGGCAAAGCCAATAGACCAACAAGACATTCTTTATTCATCCAGCTTAATCAAAACTTGTAATCAGTGAATAAGAATCATTTGCTTAAAAGAAAAAAAAATGGGTCTAAGATTGAATGACTCATGCAGGAACTTCATGATTTTGCTCTGTGCTTTGTGAAGTAATTCCATAATCATATGTAATTATTTTAAATATTTTATAAACTACAGTGACTTTTTAATAAGTCTCTAATTATCCAATACAGTTTCTAGAAAGATTTGCTGAATATGTAGTATACGTGTGATGAGTCATTTGTCATCCAAAAGCTTGTGAAGAAACCCTCATTCCTAAAAATAGGGTTCCCATAGATTTGATACCGGCTGCAATTTTTCACTTGAGACATTTCCTTTTATATCTCTGACTCCACTTTTGGTAAATCATGATACATAACTATATAAAACATCACATAATCTAAAAAAAGGGAATAAAGGTGCCAACTGTACCACATCACACACAGTACACTATGCACCAAAAAATTAAACTAGCAAGTGAATTCCAGGATATGGAGGATTAAATTTTTAGTTTTCCTTACGCTTCGATTCACTGTCTTCCACCCTTCCCTTGTACCCCAACTTCTTGGGAATTTATGAGATCTGGCATACACTGACAATAGGGAAAACAATTATTAACATAATGAGAACATTTCTTTTTTTTGTTTAATTTCTTGGGATGAAGCTATCATATTAGTACAAGAGCTCATTCATTCTTGTGTATTCAAAGGATAGCACTCTAACAATGTATCTTAACTTTAACATTTCCTCTAGGAAACAGAATCAGGTTAGGAGGAACAGAGTAATCTCTTAGACTGGATGTCTTCTGAATACTCAGTGCCCCAGTCACACGGCAAAGTGTGGAAACATGAATTCATATTAGAATATAACATAAAATCCAGGTTAAAACGCTATATGGGTTGAAAATTGTTGTGCCATTCCTATAAATCTAAAGAATGACATTGTATGGTAATGAGATTGTTACATTTTTGGTGCACCCTTGTAAGCTTCTGGAGGAATCCACAGATTAGGTCCATCTTTGGTTTTGATTAAGTTTGAATAAGCTTCCTCATTATACATCCACCAAAAATGTTCTGGTCCAATCTGATCAAATCAATATTTTAAAATACTTTATTAAAAATAACTTGGTTTTTGTCTTCTTTGGCACAATTTTTTCAAAGTACCTGTGATGTTTTTGCGAGACTTGCTAGGTAACAGAGCACATGCTTCAGGTTTATTAATTTCATCCTGAAATGCTTGTTTCTGCCCAGGAAATGTTTTTACGTCACAAGTTAGGTCATAGCCAACACTGTTGTATCATAGATAGCTTTGGATAGAAGCCTTTCAAAATGATGCAAATCTCTCTGGTCCAAATCTCTCATTTAATGGATGGGAAACTAGTTCCTAAGAGGTTACTATGCTTTCCTAAGGCCACGCAGCTTTGAGGAAAAAAAAAAAAAGTTAAAAACAAAACTCCCGCAGAATCTCTTGTTGTAGTGATTCATTCAAGGGTAGGCACTTGACCAGAGTTTGGCCAGTGAGAATAATTTTGCTAGCCATAGTGATTACTTCAGGAATGCTTCACTGAAACAAGATGGTGTAATCAGAATAAATTCCAGAACTCATACAGAATTCACAAGAGGTCTTTTTATTTCCTGTGCTGAACTTGAAAGATTGGTAGTTCTGGTGCTGAGGGCAGCCATGTAGACACTTCAAGGAAGCAAGCCAGTTGAATGAAGCTGGATAGATTGTTATTCCTCCCCAGTACTTACATATTTTCCTGATACATCCCTGATGATTTCAATTATGTAAACTGTTGACCTGAAACAAATAGACTGCCACATATTTCTCCAGCAAAGATGGGTTTATTCGCGATCAGCAGAGAATTGCAATTTGGGGTCTGCAGCCACGCAAGGCACGTGCAAGTCCCCACACAGCAAGGGAAGGAGAGGGCTTTTATAGAGGGGAAAGGAGGTTGGGAGGGCTACAGTAAACAGAGAGTCCAAGGCTTTTCATTGGCTGAGTCCTTGCCAGTAAAGAAGAGCACTTTCTTCTTCCTGTTGGGCTCTGCGATTGTCGCAGGGTGTGAGAGCGCCCCCTTCTGGTCCACGAACTCTTTTTTTTTTTTTTTTTTTTGCGGTACGCGGGCCTCTCACTGTTGTGGCCTCTCCCGGACCGGGGCATGAACCCGCGTCCCCTGCATCGGCAGGCGGACTCTCGATCAGTGCGCCACCAGGGAAGCCCCACGAACTCTATTTAATTGAGGTTTCTGTTTATCAATTTTTTACAAAACCAATATATTTCTTCTATTTTTGATGTATGCTTTTAATTAGCTTAAGTAAATTTGAGTTGAGTTGTCTGTCACATGGAAAGTGTCCTGATAGATGAACTCTACATAATTTACTCGATTGTTAAAGCAATGTAAGACTTTTAGATCCCTCTAATACATTGACAATGTGAAAAAGAATGCTTTGTGTAGAAGTCTTTCTTTGTATTTCAGGATTATTTCCCTAAAAGCGATATAACAGAGACTCTTAATAATGGAATTCTTAAATATGAGAGAGATTCTTGAATATGGAATTAGTGGGCCAAGAAAAATGAATATTTTTAAGACTCCTTATACATATTTTCCAATTACCTTCTAAAAATGAGCAAGCTTTATTTCTATTGAAACTATATGGGCTGATTTTTCTCATGCAAATTTTGTTAGACTTGAATACTATCATTTAAAAAAACATTGTTCCTAGTTCAAGGCAAAGCTGGTACCCCATTTTCAAAAAGGAAAATTAATTTTTTAACTAGTCCTTTAGGTTTCTTTAGGATGGGTGTTGTGAAAGTCATAGCAAAACCATTCCATCTGAAGCAGTTGCAGGTTGACAGAGTCTCTGACTTTGCAACCAAAGTATCCCTAACTGCAGGGAGAAGCAGAATAAGTCTGTTTGGGATGGTGTTGAGTAGGACAGAGAACAATGAAACCCACCAAAAAAACAGGACATTTCTTGGAAATCAAATTTTATTTTTAAAAGTTATTTTCTTTCTACTTTGTATCAGAACTACATATATTTGTAATCTGAAAGTAATGATTCAAATGTTTCTTCTTATACTTTTGCTTCAAATTATTTATATTCAAAAAGTGTGAGTAATTTAGTTTGAGAAACTCAAAGAGAATGAGACTAGATCACCAGTTATTTTGAAATGTAGAAATAATAGAAACCCCTCAAGAAACAGCAGAAAGATGTTTCTTCTGGAAACTTTAAGTACTCCAAAGAGCAAATATTATAATTCAACATTCCTTTTATTTTGATCCAATTTTATATCCTGATGAGTAAAATATGTTATATAATATAATTAATAACAAATCCCAATGGGACAGCAGTAACTATGTGTATATTTCCTTTTGTAATTGTAAGTGGACCTTCTGTGTAACCATACGTGGCAGGCTAGCTGATTGACAAGAGAAGATTCAATTAGTGACAGAGATGTGAGAGATGTGATAACTGACAGTTTTAATCGTGTGTTGTGAGGAGCGCATACATCTATGGAATAGGTTAAGGATATTTTCCCCTCATTATAGAGGGAAGAAGTTTCAAGTTAGGCCTCTGTATAACATGCTCAAAATTGCAAAGAGGTGTATCAGAACAAGGCTCAGAAACCCCAAAGTTGTTGTTGATATTGTTTTTAATTCTGTTACCTGCTACATGTTATATACTTCATTCTACAGAATTAAATTATTTAACTATGGAAAAAGGAAACACATTACTAATCCTATAATCATCATTCTAGGAGTGAATTTTTCTTGGTGATACAGTTTCTGTTGAGATGTTCTTTTTGTGACACTGTCACAGCAGTAATTATCATGAACGGAAGACATTGTCCTATAGGGAACAGAGCCTGTGCCTCACCTGATCTAAGCTGGTGTTTTGTGACATTTGAATAAATTAATAATACTCTGCTTTTTGGAAGAAAAATGTTCTATCATTACTAAAATGTAATTTTAAAAATCTCATTTAAGAAAAGCTCAGAATGGTTATATTCTTCTTTTTTTTTCAGATGTACTGACTTATTGAGTAGGATCATTCTCTGATAATTCTGTAATGAATAATACTCATACTAATATCCTGATCATCCTTAAACAATAACCATTGTCATGGTAACTACATATCATGGGAAAACAACTGTGCAAATGAGCTTCTTCCGTAGCTTTAATTATGTGAATAGAAAATTGAAGGAGTACATTTTAAGGATTCAGTTTCCTATTTAAGTGTTGACTAAAGTAAATGACTCAAGCACTTCTGCACATCTGACTGTTGATATGTTGAAGACGTTAACATGATTACGTCTGTCTGGATTTGTGTTGACGTTCAATACAGGAAACAATTTAAATTTCTGTTTAATGTTTTACTTTAAAACACAGTAATGGAGTCTGATTCAGTTGTTTTAGTCAGCTATTCTGATTGCTATATTCTGGATTCAGTGCATATAATTTAATGACTGCTCTGAAGTGAACTACTGATTTTTCACTTCTAATACAATCGGTTTGATAGTTGGACAGGAAAAGTAAGGGCTACGTTGCAGATTTATTTGTTCATTTAGCTTATATTTATAAAGCACTTGCAGTATGTACTGGGTGCCGTTAAGAGTACTCAAGTTAAAGTTAGATGTCTAATCCCCTTATAACTTAGACTCAGTAGGAGTCCATAAGATGAAACAACTAAAATGCAAGATGGTATGGGCTATGTGCATATCACTGGTATAAGTGTTCCTGGTGAATGGAACACATTCAAGGCTATATTATCAATGTGAGACCATGCAGATTGAATAAAAGGTTCAGATTGGAGAGAAGTGGGAAATTAAGAAAGAAAAGACAGATTAAGGAGGCTGGTGATAGAGAGGCTCATTAAAAGACATTATAAGTCCACATGAATGACTTAGATAATTACAGATAATTACAAATCAGTGCATGGGAGGGTTTTTTTTTCCCCTTCTTTTTCTTCTTTAAATGGAGATTTTCTAGAGTGGTTCAGAAAATCAGAAAACCGTAAAGAATAGGATATTCCTAAAGCAATAAAATGAGGGATAGATCATGGCCAGCAAATTCAAATATTGATGTCATAACCCTTTTTGAAAATCAGAGCACTGAAGAGTAATAACACACTCACACACACAAGATTTAGGATGCAAAGAAAGACACAAAGGTGGCATTGTTAAGGAACTGATTTTTAGTCTGCTTGATCAAAAGGGTGCTATGTCCAAGGCTTTTCTAATAAGAATTGCAAAGGCAGCATCACAGAAGTAAGGCATAGTAGGAATGGAGAACTTAAGCATATGCTGAATGTTTCACTGTACTAAAAACAGAGGATTTGATAAATGCTTAATTTCTCTTGAAAAAGAATAGAAGCATTGAGAAAACAGCTGTTTTGGGGTGATTCTGACAACCAAGAAGAAAATTTTTATAGATATAGATCTGAGGTACCTCTTAGTAGAAGAGAGTCATGTTATATTGGATAAACATATAGCAAAGAAACTACTGAACATTATTAGAAGATATTCTCATCTTCCTGAAAGTCCATTATGAAAATATAAAGCATAAAAGGATAACTATGTTCTGTTAATAGCCTTCTAACTAAGTACCAAAAACGTAATATAGAAAGCTGTGAGTTTAAATTTAGCAAATTATTAAGCAGATGTTAGCTAACTAGGAAGAAAACCCTATATAGTAGGAACTTAAAATTGATATAGCGTTGACATTAGGTGCTTCCAGAGGTAGTAGACTTGCAGGTAAGCTTTACACTGAAATACTAGAAGATTTTTTCTCCCCAAATATCAACCTTTATCTGATAAATCTTAAGGGGAAAATAAAGTAAGAAAAGCAATTATAAAAGCAAACAAGAACAGCAAGATCAAGCATTTTCACTGCTTCTGGCTCAGCCTCTGATGTCAATATTTCACAAGTATTATTTCATCAAATTATCAACATTCCAGAGAGATAGCATAGAAAGTTAGATTTTAATAGGAATAAGCCCTGAGATAAGAAAATGCTCATTCTGAAGTCAATTATGGAATAAAGAAATCAGGAGCTTTCACTGAGTCTTGCATTTGGTGGGGGTTTATACACTTAAGTGTATTTTTCCAATAAAACATTAATTTTAATATCCAATAATGAATGGTTAAGTGTTACATTATAAATCTCGTCAAAGTCATTTATGCTGCCCAAGAACCAGGAGAGAGTCTAGTACCTTCCTACTCAAAGTATGATCTGTAGAATGGCAGCAATGACATTTTCTGGGAGCTTGCTAGAAATGGAAACTCTTAGAGCAGACCCCAGGCACACTGAATCAAAATCGGCATTTTAAGGAGATCCCAGTTTAGTTGAGAACTTTAACGATTGAAGGGTACTGTTCTAGAGCACCCCACTCAGTTATGACATCTACTTCCTTTCTTCCTGCCGAGAAGTTTCTGTATTATATAGGTTTTTCCCCACCATTGGCAGATTTCTCCCCGTGGTTTTTAAATAAGTTCTTTGGCAAGAATATGTGACTGTTTTGAGTTATAATTAAATTTGGTGGGCTCTAGAGGTGCTGCATGAATGGAACATAGATCTTAGCATTCTGCAGTTCACTGATTCACTCTTTCAAATGACTCTTTTGAGATCAGATCTGGGGCTCTGGTTACACGATGCCAACATAAATTGAAAAGTGAAGAACAATGCAACATAAATTTTCTTTGGTATGGTAAATGATGTTAGGCAGTATTACAGATAGCATTTGTCTTCAACCTACTGGAATTAGAATACGACTCAATGCCATGAGGAATCAGGTCACTGCTCTGGCAAGAAATATGATCTGTGTTATGATTCAGAACTCAGCAGAAAATGGTCTTCTCACTTTAATCCCTTTGCAGCTTTGAGCTGGTTATGCCATCTGTATCAGTCAAGTATTACTGTGTAACAAACACAGCAAACCTAATTTATTAGCTCCTGACTCAATGAATAAGCAATTTGGACTGGGCTTGGTTGAGTTGTTCTGTTTATCTTGCCTGGGTTCACTCAGGCCACTACAATTAGCTTATGAATCACATGAGAGTTGATTGATCCTGGATGGCCTTTTCCATGTCTGGCTTTTGGCTGGGGTAGTTAAGCTACATGTCTTCAGAAGGCTAACCCAAGCTTTTTCACATGGAAACTGGGTTCCAAAAACAGTAAGTCCTAATGTACAAGCACTTTTTAAGTCTCTAATTGAATCATTCTTGCTAATAGTCCATTAGCTAAAGCAAGCCACACAGCTAAGTCCAGATTCAAGGGGTAAAGATATACACAGATTCTATTACTTGATAGATGCAGTAAAATGCCATGGCCATTATTTTTTTCTCAACTTACCACCTCGCTATCCCAAAATAATGAATAGGTTTTATGAACTTATACCTCTTTCTTTGTAAGCATTTTCAGTTATTAGAAGAAAACCCCATGGCAATGAAACTACTGTAGGGCAGAGATGCCGTAGAGCTCTAAGATCATGGAATATGACTTTGAACTTGATCAGGAAAGGGCACTTTCTTATTTGCTCTGAAAGTCCACTTCCTTGCTTTTATTCTAGAAAATCTGTATTTGTGAGTGGAACTCTATTTTGTCTTGTTTATTTCACTTCTGTTGCATCGATAAAATCTTCACCTGTTTGTTCTGGCATGAAGAGCAGCTGTCTGCTCTGGAGGAGTATTTCCCACCTGGGTAGCTGAGCTGTTTCTCAGTGGAAGACACCTTTGTCAGTGTTGGTGGGAACTGAGCATCTTGGCTAATTTGGATGCTTCCCTTTGGACCTGGTTAAACAAGACAGAACAGGAAGTGTTTGATTCCCAAACCTGTACTATGAGAAGTTTCCTAAGACACACAGTGGGTGAGAAAAGCATCAAAAAGGAGGTATGTGGTACATGATACGAAGAGGCATTAATAATTGATGTGAATTGTGACGTAGACAGAAGAATATATATCAAGGGACTTGGATTGTGTCACGGTAAAATGTGAACAAAGCCTTCACAGTTTTTTTTTTTATTTGAGGTATAGTTGACTTACAATATTATATTAGTTTCAGATGTACAACATATTGATTTAATATTTTTATAGATTATACTACATTTCAAGCTACTATAAAATATTGGCTATGTTCCCTGTGCTGTACAATATATCCTTGTAGCTTATTTATTTTACACATAGTAGTTTGTATCTCTTAATCCCTTATCCCTATCCTGCCCCTCTCCTCCTCCCTCTTCCCACTGGTAACCACTAGTTGGTTCTCTGTATCCATGAATCTGTTTCTGTTTTGTTATATTCATTTGTTTGTTCTATTTTTTAGATTCCATATATAAGTGGTGAAATATAGCATTTCTCACTCTCTGACTTATTTCACTTAGCAAGCATTATGCCCTCCAAGTCCATCCATGTTGTTAAAGCCTTCATAGTTTTATATGATGGAAAAATACCTGATATATGTGAATAAATTAAGATATCGTTTTCTTGTGTTGGACTCTGTGCATACCTGAAGTATTATATATATGATCATACATATATATGTACATATATGTGTGTGTGTGTGTGTGTGTGTATATATGACAGTTGGGGCTTTTTAAAAATCTTATCCATGTTGTTGCATGTATCAGTCGTTTGTCCTTTGTTATTGCTGAGTACACTCTGTTGTATGAATACCCCCACAATTTGTTTTTCCATTTACTTATTGATTGATATTTGAAGTGCTTCTGGTTCTTGACTATCACAAATAAAATTGCTGTGAATAATTTTCTGTGAATCTTAGTGTGGATATAAGTTTTAATTTCTCTCAAGTTAAGTAGCAGTAGGATTGCTGGGTTATATGGGAAAAGTATAATTAATTTCACAAGAAAGAGCCACACTATATTCCAAAGTGATTGTACTATTTTTCACCTTTCCAGCCATCTGTGAGTGTCCTGCTTGCTTGATATCAATACGAACATTTGGTATTCGTAGACTTTTTAATTCTAGTCATTATTGTGAGTAAGATTTAGTATCTCACTGGTTTTAGTTTGTGTTTTCCTGGTCATTAACTATGTTAAGGCTCTTTTAATGTAATTAATGGTCATTTTATATCTTCTTTCAAATATTTTGTGAATTTTTTGTTGAGTCATCTGTCTTCATATCATTAAGTTGTAAGAGTTCTTTATATATTTGCATACAAATGCATTACCACATGTATGTAAATATATGCATATATGTATTATGTGTTATGTATTTGCATATTCGTGGCAAATTCTTTCTTCCGGTCTATAGTTTGCCTCTTTTTCCCCCTCGATCATGTCATTTAAGAGCAGAAATTATGAAGTTTAGTGGAATTTAATTTATGCTTTCTTTTTAATACTGCTTTTTGTATCTTTTTAAAGAAACCTTTGTCTAACACAAGGTTGCAAAGATGTTCTCCTATGTTCTCTTCTAAAAGATTTATAAATTTAACATTTATGTTTGTCTGTATTACATTTCAAATTAATTTCTGTGAGAATGTGAGAAAAGGGTTAAAGTTCTTTTGTTTTTTCATACAGATATTCAGTTTTGATAGCACCATTTATTGAAAAGACAGTACTTAAAGCATTGACATTTGTTGGCACCTTGTCAAAATTATTTGATCATACATATATGATTTGTGCCTAGATTCTCTATTGTTTTCCACTGATCTAGCTTTATACCTGTGGAACACTGTTTTGATAACTGTAGCCTTGAAATCAGATAGCTTAAGGACTTCCTTTTTTTCCTTTTTTTTCACAGTTGTGTTGGCTATTGTGAATTCCATGATTGACCTTGCTAAATTTGCTTATACAATCCAGAAGTTTGTTTTTCAGATTCCACAGAAATTTCTACACAGTCATGTCATCTGTGAATACATTAGCATATGTCTTTTGGTCCTAACTTCCTGTTTCTTTATTATTTTTTCTTACTTTATTATATCTCCAGTACAATATTTAATAGAAGTGGTGAGAGTGGGCATCTTTGCCTTGTTCCTGTTTTAGGGGAAAAGCATTCAGTCCTTAACCGTTAAGTATGATATTAGCTGTAGTTTTTTCTCTGTAAATGCTGTTTATCAAATTGAATAAGTTTCTTTCTATTTTGAGTTTACTCAAATTTTTTCTCATGAAAGGGTGTTGAATTTGAGAAGATTATTTGAATATTCTCTTTAGACCTGTTATGGTAGTGTATTATATTGATTGATTTAAAATGTTGAACCAACCTTGCATTACTGAGATAAGTTGCACTAGGTAATGGTGTGTAATCCTTTTACATATTGCCAAATTCAATATTTTAATATGTTGCTGGGTTCAATTTGCTAAAATTTTGCAGAGAAATCAATTTGCCAACATTATTTTGAGTCTTTTTACTTTTATGTCCTATGATTTTTCTCTTCTTGTAATATCTTTGTCAGGTTTTATGTTCAAGTTATGCTGGCCTTATAAAATGAGTTGTGAATGTTCCTTCAGATGTTGATTTATAAAGGAATTGTTTGAAATTGATATTTATTTTAACTTAAATATTTATTAAAAGTTATTAGTAAACCCATTTAGATCTGGAATTTAGAGTGTTTTATTTTGCATTAATTTCTTTTAAAACAGTTTTAGGGCTACTCAGAATTTGTTTTTCTTCCTTATATTGTTTTGATAAATTAATTGTTTTTTAATGAATTTGTCCTGTTTATCTAGGTTATTAAATATATTAGCACAAAGTTGTTCAAAATATTCCCTTGTAAACCTTTCAGTGTTTATAGGGCCTGGATTGATATCCCTTTTTCATTACTAATATTATTAATTTATGTTTTCTTAATCTCATTTAAAATTACTCTGACTAGAGTAATTCAATTTGACTAATATTTTTATTTATTTTGTTTTTGCGGTATGCGGGCCTCTCACTGTTGTGGCCTCTCCCGCTGCGGAGCACAGGCTCTGGACTCGCAGGCCCAGCAGCCATGGCCCACGGGCCCAGCCGCTCCGCGGCATGTGGGATCTTCCCGGACCGGGGCACAAACCCGCGTCCCCTGCATCGGCAGGCGGACTCTCAACCACTGCGCCACCAGGGAAGCCGTACTAATATTTTTAAAGAACTAACTTTTGCCTTTAAAAGTTTTCTCTGTTTTCCATTTCACTGATTTGTGTTCTTATCCTTATTAGTTCCTTACATTTATTTACTAAGGCTTTATTTTATTTTTCTTAGACTTTTAAAAGTAGAAACTTAGATACTTGAGTTTTAGCTTGGCCTTTTTCTCCTGCTATAGACATTTAAAGTTATAAATTCCCCTCTAAACCCTGGTTATGCTTGCTCTAATAAATTTTGGTTTGTTATTTCCATTATAATTTAGTTCAAAATAATTCTTATTTCATTTAGAATTTCTTTAGTACATCATGGGTTACTTAAAATGTATTATTTTATTTCTAAATATTTTGTGGTTTTTAGGCAACTTATAGGTGTTAATTTTAATTTAATTCCATTTTTATCAGAGATATCTGAAAGATGTCAATATTTTGACATTTGTGGAGATTTATTTGATGGTCTAGCTATGGTTTATCTGGATGAAAACTCCATGTAAAATTGAAATATATGTGTTTCTGTCTTTTTGTTTTGTAAATAACAGTTAAATTAGTTTGGATGGTAGTGTTGTTTAAATATTTTATACCTTTACTGACTTTTGTCTACTTTTGTCTTTTTAATCTTATGCTACTCTTTACCTTACAATTTACTGCTGGTAAATTTAGAGAGCCACCATACTAGGTCTATATTCCAAAACATTTATGTCTTTATATTTCAAGTGTACCTCTCATAGAAAGCGTATAGTTCAGTCTTGCTATTGTATTTAGTCTGACATTTTCTTCAATTAAATTAGTCTATTTACATTTAATGTAATTATCGACGTGGCTGGGTTTGAGTCTGCGATGTTAGTTATTTGTTTTTCACTTGTCTCTTTTGGTTTTTGTTCCTTTGTTTCCACTTTCCTGATCTTTTGGGTTAATCAGTAATTTTCTGACATCCATTTTATTTTCTCTATTTGCTTCTTGCCTTTCCTTCATTTTACTGTATGTTCTAGGGCTCAAAATTTGCATTCTTAATTTATCAGAGGCCATTCAGGGTCACTATTATTTACCACTTCACACGTCTCACTTTATGCCTGACACTGTACACTTCCTACCTCCCATTGAACACTTCCTACCTCCTATTGAACACTTCCTGCTTGAAACAGTATACTTCTATTTACCCACTATGCTTCATTTTTGCTATCATTCTTTTGCTTCTCCATCCATTGCAAAGCCTATCTTACCAATATTATTGTTTTAACTTTAAAAACATCAATCGCCTTTTAAAGAAATTACACAAACAAAAACTTCATCTTCTGTATTTTCCCACTTGTTTGTAATGTCCTATGCTCTTCATTACTTCCTACACATATGATTTTCTTTCTGGTATTATTTTTCACATTACTTATGTGAAGTCAATAATCATTTGACCTGTAGTTTTCTTTTCTTGCAATATCTTTGCCTGGTTTTGGTATTAGTGTAATGATGGCCTTAGAGAATGAGTTAGAAAGTATTCTTTCTACTTTTATCTTCTGAAAGAGATAGTAGAGAATTGGTAAAATTTCTTCCTGAAAAGGTAAAATTTCCCAGTGAACCCATCTGGGGTGGGTGCTTTCTGTTTTGGAAGGTGATTAATAATTTATATAATTTCTTTAATGAATATAGGCCTATTAACATTATCTATTTCTTCTTGTTTGGTAGATTGTGTATTTCAAGGAATTGGCCTATTTCATCTCAGTTAACAAATTTGTAGAGTTGTTCATATTATTCCGTTGTTATAAGTTTAAGGTCCGTGGGATCTGTAGTGATACTCTCTCTTTCATTTCTGGTATTAATAATTTGAGTCCTCTCTCTGCTTCTTATTTAGCCTGACTAGTCCTTATCAATTTTATTGAACTTTTCAAAAACCAGCTTTTGGTTTCATTGATTCTGTCTATTGATTTCATCTATTGTCTTCTTGTTTTGCCTTCTGTGGTTTTTTTTTTTTTTTTTTTTCAGTACGTGGGCCTCTCACTGTTGTGGCCTCTCCCGTTGTGGAGCACAGGCTCCGGACATGCAGGCTCAGCGGCCATGGCTCATGGGCTCAGCCGCTCCGCGGCATGTGGAATCTTCCCAGACCTTCTGTGGTTTTAATTGAGCATTTTATATGATTCATTTTTTCTCCATTATTAGCATATCAGTTGTATTTTTTTTCTTACCTCTTTTTAGTTGTTGCCATAGAGTTTGCAATATACATTTACAGCTGGGCTTCCCTGATGGCGCAGTCTTTGAGAGTCTGCCTGCTGATGCAGGGGACACGGGTTCGTGCCCCGGTCTGGGAGGATCCCACATGCCGCGGGGCGGCTGGGCTTGTGAGCCATGGCCACTGAGCCTGTGCGTCTGGAGCCTGTGCTCCGCAATGGGGGAGGCCACAGCAGTGAGAGGCCTGTGTACCGCAAAAAAAAAAAAAAACATTTACAACTAATCCAAGTCCACTTTCAAATAACACTATGCCACTTAATGGGTAGTGTGAGTACCATATAATAACCAAAAAATCCTAATTCCTCCCTCCTGTACCCTGTGACATTACTATCATTCATTTCACTTATACATAAGCATATATATATACATATATATGTATTTGAATACATTGTTTAAAATATTATTTTGAACAAACTGTTACTTGTTAATTAAGAATAAGAAAGAAAAGTTTTTACTTTACAATCACTATGTCTTCTCTGATGCTCTTCTTTATTTTATGTAGATCTGAGTTTCTGATGTATATCATTTTATTTCTCTCTAAAGAACTTCTTTTAACATTTCTTGCAAGGCAGGTCTGCTGGCAACAAATTTCCTCAGTTTTTGTTTGTCTGAGAAAGTCTATTTCTTCACTTTTTAAAGATAATTTTACAGGATACAGAATTTTTGATTGGTGGGTTTTTTCTCAACATTTAAATATTTCACTTCATTCTCTTTTTGCTTGCATGGTTTCTGAGGAGAAGTTGGATTTAATTATTATTATCCTTGTTCTCCTGTAGGTAAGGTATATTTCCTATCTGGCTTCTCTCAGGATATTTTCTTTATCTTTGATTTTCTGTAGTTTGAATATTATATGCTTAGGTATAATTTTTTGGGCATTTATCATGCTTGGGCTTCCCTGAGATTCCTGGATCCGTAGTTTGTTATCTGACATTAACTTGGGGACATTCTCAGTCATTATTTGTTCAAATGTTTCTTCTGTTCCTTTCTCTTTTCTCCATGTGATATTCTCATTATATGTATGGCATGCCTTTTATAGTTGTCCCACAGTTCTTGGATATTCTCTTATTTTTTTTCCACTCTTTTTTCTTTGCTTTTCAGTTTTAGCAATTTTTATTGAGTTATCCTCAAGCTCAGAGATTCTGTATTTAGCCATGTCCAATCCATTAAGAAACCCATCAAGGCATTCTTCATTTCTGCTACAGTATTTTTGATCTCTAACATTTCCTTTTGGTTCTTTCTTAGAATTTTCATCTCTCTGTTTATATTACCCATCTGTTGTTACATGCTGTTTACTTTATCCATTAACATAAGTGCCCTTAGCATATTAATCATAGTTATTTTAAATTTCTGGTCTAATAATTCTAACATGTCCTCCACATCTGAGTCTGGTTCTGATGCTTGCTCTTCAAACTGTGTTTTTTGCCTTTTAGTATAGCTTGTAAATTATTCTTGATGTGCTCGGCCAAAGAAACGGCTGTAAATAGGCCTTTAGTAATGTGGTGGTAAAGTGTGTGTGGAGGGGAATGTGTTCTATATCCTATGATTAGTTTTTCAGTCTTTTGGTGAGCCTGTGCCTCTGGACTGTGAACTTCAGGAATGCTTCTTATTTTTTTTCACCCCCTTGTGTGGAACAGGATGGGTAGAGTGGGCTGTAGTTGGTTATTTCCCTTTCCCCAGGTCAGTTAGGCTCAGATAATACCCCAGCAGGTTAGCTCTGGTTAACTAGTTTTCCCTTAGGGCAGGCCTTGTTAAGAACAGAGTGCTCTGGTGTATTTCAAAAAAGGTTGCTTTTCCCCTTCTCCTGCCAGAAGCAGGAGGGAATATTTTCTCAGGTATTCACCGTGGGAAACTGGTCAAGCTCCTGTTGGTAAAACTTACACAAGTATGGGGCTCCTCTGTGAGTGGATCCCCCTGGACTTTTAATCTCTCAGATTTGTCTATGGTGATCCTCTAGCAGTTTGTCAATTACTGTTGAGGTTTTCCTAACCCAGAACTACTTCCTGAAGAGGTTTCTACTTGTGGATTTCAGCTCTGTCCCAATGAAAATGTAGAATGCTTCATACAGTGTGCCTGAAGTCATTCAGCTTACTCAAAAGCCACAAACTTTCAAAAAGTTCTAATTGTTCAATTCAGTTCAGCCAGGTAAATTGCTTTGGCTATTTTAAGTGCAAAGAATTGGAGCATACACCATAATTGTAGTTAAATTGCTTCATCTTAAAACAGAATTTATTAATGTTTTTTTTCCTGCTATGTTTTTTCTGGAGGTTTCATGACACCAACTGAAATTAAGATAAATGTGGATTAATCTACAGATTATGGATTTTGCCACTATTAGATCGTATATGTCATATGTCTGAAAGGGTATATAAATACTTTTTGGAAAAGTAGTATAATTCAAATAACATTTGTTGGTAAAGATACCCAGAGTTTTATCCTTACAGAAGGCTAGTACTTTCTCTCAAACATGTAGGAAATTATGTTTCTTCCAAACCTTTCACGATTATTATAGGATCTACATGTAAATGTATAACGTGCACATACTACATATCAGAAGCCAGTATTGTAGGTCTTCAGAAGAGTAAATCCATAGTATAATTAATATATATATAGAGATGACTAATAAATTATATATTAAGAAGTAAAGATAATTTATTCCACTTCTGAGAAACGGAAACAGCAGTAACATTTATAAAACTTGGACCATATGATAGATCTTATAAGGGATTTTTTTAAAGTAAGTAATCTTATTTTCATCAAAATCCTATGAGGTTGATAGTAAAAAGAATGAGGAAACTGTAGTGTATCTTTCGTAAGGTTACACATGTCCTAAATAATCAAGAAAGAATTTAAAGTTTAGGTCTCTTAAGACCCCAAAGTTCCATGTTTCATGAGTTAAAGCCAATTAGAAAACATAAAAGATTGTATGCTCACACACACACACAAATTCTTCCCAATTTTCTGTTGTAATCATAATAAAGAATACACTGGGTGACGTCACAGCACTAAGCCAAAACGACTCCTTCCTTCAGACACAGCATATATAATTTAGGGAGAGAAGTGTAAACCTTAATAGTTTAGATATGTCTAATGTAACTAGTTATAGGTGGAAGAATCATAATAACATATTCCCAAACCATATTAATATTAATAATATTTGGAGTAAATAATGCATCATAAAGTAATTTCAAAGATTGGGATTATCACAGTTAATTTGATGACAAACAGTTTGAAACAATTGGTTGGCCAATCTTCTATCAGCATCATCTTCAACAGGTTCAAGTGTTATTCTTCACTGAACTTAACTAGGGGATGAAGAATCAGCCTGAAGAAACAAAGATTTACCTACTTGCATTGCCAATATTACATTTATCTATCTTTCCTCTCTCACTGTGGCAAGTAATTGTAACAAGAGAGTGGTTTGGTTCTTGACAAAGAAATTGAAAAGAATTGTAGTTGCTGCAGGGTTTTTTTCCCCTTTGGCAAGACACCAGAATATCTTATTTTAGCTTTCAGGGTGGCGATTGAATTACTCAAAGTTAATAGTTTGACACACTAACTTTTTTCCATAGTACCTGAAATAAGAGTGAACAAAACAGCCCTTCTTTCCATAATTGCCTTGTAATTATTTTGTAAGCTTTAAGCATTTACGTTTCAGCAGCTACAGAAGTAATTACACGATCATGCATGTCCTTTAAATTCCACTTGTTTTGCTGCGTTTGTTACAATTTCATCTCAAGCCATTGCTCAAGAAAAGGTGGCCCAATACTGTTTTTCACTTTATGAATAATTTTATCTGTTCATCATTTTATTAGTATTAATTTTTTAAATGATTTTCTTTTCCATCAATTTGTCTATAAGGTTAGTAATGACAAAATTAGTAGAATATTATCTTTTTGAAAAATTTATTTTGGGGGGACACTATGGTATAGTACAGATAGATTTAATTTAGAATATATTTATTTTAGTATAGTACTCTTATTTAGTATAGATAACTCTTTTTGCACTAGTCACAATCATCATTGTCTCACATTAGGGCCAGATTCTTGGGCATGCTACCTGTGCAGTTTCACAGGGCCCCATGCTTGGTTTAACGGTCTGTTGTTGCTGTCCTGAAATTTTTAATAATTTTTGAACAAGGAGTCTGCATTTTCATTTTGCACCAGGCCTCAAAAATTATGTAGCCAGTCCTTTCTCCCTTTCTCCCTTTCTTCCTCTCTCTCTTTCTCTCTCTCTCTCTCTTTCTCTCTCTCTCTCTCACACACACACACACACACACACACGCACACACACACACATGCACGCACACATACACACACTGCCTTAGTCAGCCTGGGCTGCTATAACAAATTACCATAGTCTGGGTAGCTTAAACAACAAACATTTGTTTCCCACAGTTCTGGAGATGGGAGGTGAAAGCCTTCTTTCTAGTGTGTACATGGCTGCCTTCTTGCTGTATCCTCATGTGCTGGAGAGAGAGATCATCTCTTCAGTGTTTCTATTTTATAAGGGCACTAATCTCATTCATGAAGATGGGACCCTCATGACCTAATTACCTCCCAATTACTTTAAAATTATCACCACACTGGGAACTAGGGCTTCAACATGAATTTTCAGAAAATACGAACATTCATTCCATAGCACATAAACGCACTATGAATGCTGTATGCTATTACGTTATGGCATGAAGCTCAGCAATGATTAAGTTATATTGGGAAAAAGCCCTCAATCTGTGCGGCTTTTATATCTAGGTTGTGGGTTGATACATGAATATTTCAAACAAATAAATGGCTCATTAACCTGTACTTCTGTTGCTCCAAAAAAGGAGGAAAGTAAAAATAAAGGAAGGAAAGAAAGAAGGTAGGCAATCTGGTTGACTTGATTTGGTCTGACTTACTCACAGATAAGTGAACTGAGCCCAAACTCCAAAGTCAAGAATATGAATGAACCTATTTGGGCTCTTACACATGGCTTTAATGCCAGTATCAAGGCAATAGCTTGAGATACCTTTGATTTTTATTCTTTTTTTTTTTTTTTTTTTTGTGGTACACGGGCCTGTCCCGTTGCAGGGCACAGGCTCTGGACACGCAGGCTCAGCGGCCATGGCTCACAGGCCCAGCCGCTCCACGGCATGTAGGATCTTCCCGGACCGGGGCACGAACCTGTGTCCCCTGCATCGGCACGAGGACTCTCAACCACTGCGCGACCAGGGAAGCCCTGATTTTTATTCTTAAGTCACCCAGTGAAAAACAATCCCATATTAAGAGCCTTCCTTCTATGTTCTCGTGATAATTCAGTGAATTCCAAAGCTTCATGTATATTTAATGAGAGTTCCTTGTGCTGTTACAGAGGAACACAAACAAAAATTGTTTGCTTTGCATTTCTATACTCAATTCAGTTCTATTGATATTGTTGCATAAGTGCTGAGACTGAGATGTCACACAAGCAGGTTTCTATGTTTTTTTGTTCTCTTGTCTCTTCCACTGTTTTTGACACTCTCCTGCATCTAAAATCTATGACCCAAGTTTGTCTCTTCACACGTTACCTCAGAAGTTCTAGTGAGTAGAAGAGGGGGTATATATTCAAACTCCTAGAAAACAGACTTCAAAGGTTCTGCATAATCCTGCTGCAGATGTAAATCAGGGTGATGTAAATACTCTGCAGAAAAAGTAGGGTGGTGTCTGTACAGGTGTAATAGTTTCTGCCCACCATCTTGCCTATTGTACTTGCAAGCTTCTAATACCTTATGGGATTGGGATATGATAGGAAGACAGCTAAGGCTAGTCTGGCTCACAGAATTTTAAGTTATTCTATTTACCTGATGGTTCCCATTACTAAAAAGAATAAAAATTATTCTGCCGTGTCTTTTTTTTTTTTTTTTTTTTTTTTGCGGTACGCGGGCCTCTCACTGTTGTGGCCTCTCCCATTGTGGAGCGCAGGCTCAGCGGCCATGGCTCACGGGCCCAGCCGCTCCGCGGCATGTGGGATCTTCCCGGACCGGGGCACGAACCCGTGTGCCCTGCATCGGCAGGCGGACTCTCAACCACTGCGCCACCAGGGAAGCCCTCTGCTGTGTCTTAAAGCTGACTCAGAGAGTATAAAATTTCCCTGAAGCTTACCTATGCCAGGCCCTTTTTTCTCAGCATTATATTATCTTCTCAATAACTTGCCATTTTTAATCCCACTGTCATAGTAAAATAATCATAATATCTTTTGGGGGAACTTCCAGCATTTAATGCTCTATTTTATTAAAAAAAAAAAAGACTACAAAATTCCCTATGACCACCCCTTGTATAACATCATCATTAAATTTTTTCACAAAAAAAATTTCTGCCTGGAAGTTCTGCTTCCAGGCGAGGATAGAGTAACAGGATTGGATTTGTCTACCTGTCCCCTTTCTCCCCGCCAAAAAAGGAAAGGAAATATATAAAACAATGATTCATAAGACACTGGAGGTCAGTCAACAAAGAAGAACGTAAGAAGATGTAGGAAGGAAATTCGGTGATTGCCCAGCTTACTGCCCAGAGATTGTTTCCAAGCCACAGCATGAGAAGAGGTAACTCAAGAGGAGAATCTTTAAGATTCTTGAGTTGAAGAAATGATCTGAGTATCTGTGGAGACAAAGGAAGTTAAAATTCTCAGGACATAGTACTGTGAAAAGAAGCATATGGAGAGAGAACTCCAGAAATATACACAAAAGGCTTTGCTCAAGCATGGAGAAGAGTAATTATTAGTACATGCCTGTAAGGAAATTACCCAAGTCCAGGGACAGAACTGGCTGAACAGATCAGGGAAAAGAGTTCTCAGCACTCACATAGGGCTGGAAATAGTCCCTGTTACCCCCAGCCAGACTACAAGACCTCATGATTTATGGAGCACTGGAGAAATGCCCAGAGGGGTCTTGCCTTATTAGTGGAGAATATTTTATTTTAGACTAAATGCTGCTCAGATCAGTCTAAAAAATTTTTTTAAGTAAGACCAAAAGGGATCAAACTGTTTCCAAGAAACTTAATTGCATTCCAAAAGAAAGATAAAAATTGATATGTAGTAATATAATAATATCTGGCATCTAACAAGGTAAAATTCATAATATCTAGCATCCAATCAATGATTGGTATGCAAGAAAATATGAATCATAATGTGTAGAGATATCAATTGAAACCATTACATATCTGAGTTAGATGTTAGAATTAGCTCATAAGGACATTAAACAATTATTATAACTATATTCCATATGTTTAAAAAATTAAGCAGAGACATGGAAAATACAAAAAAAATTCAATCAAACTTTTAGAAATGAAAAATCCAATGGATGAGATGAACAATGTGCTAGATGGCATTAACAACATATTAAGACATTGCAGAATAAAAGGTTAGTAATTTGAAGATACAGCAATAGAAAGTATCCAAAATTAAACACAGAGGAAAAAGAATTTTAAATAATGAAAAGGTTATCAGTGATCTAATATACTTATGATTGGAGTCTCTGAAGGAGTGGGCACAAAAAATGTTTGAAGAATAATGGCCAAAAAATGTTCCAAATGTTATGAAAGCTATAAACCCAGATATCCAAGATGCTTAATGAACCCCAAGCACAAGAAACATGAAGAAAACTACACCAATTCACATTGTGGTGGTTAACTTTTATGTGTCACTGGACTGGGCCATGGGGTGCTCAGATATCTGGTCAAACATTATTCTGGGTGTTTCTGTGAGGGTATTTTTGGATGATATTAAAATTTAAATTGTAGACTGAGTAAAGCAGATTGCCTTCCCTAATGTAGGTGGGTCTCATCCAATCAGCTGAAGGCTTGAATAGAACAAAAAGGCTGACCTTCCCCCACATAAGGGAGAATTCTTCCTGCCTGCCTGACTTCTAACTAGAACTTTGGCTTTTTCCTGCTTTTGGACACAAACTGAAACATTGGCTCTTCCTGGGCCTCCAGCTTGCTGAGTCACCCTGCAGATCTTGGGATTTGTAAGCCTCTGTAATCATGTGAGCCAATTCCTTATAATAGATCTCTTTTTATATACATCCTATTGGCTCTGTTTCTCTGGAGAACCTTCATTAATATATATACCATAATCAAATTATTTAAAACCAATGACAAAGAGAAAATCATAAAAGTATCCAGAGATGCAAGACATATTATATTTAGAAGAAGAGAAAAAGAAAAAAAGAAGACAAAATATTTTTGCAGAAATTACAAGCAATAAGCCAATGGAGCAACATCTTTTAAATGCTTAAACCTAGAGTTCTGTACCTATTGAAAATATATCTCAAAAATGAATGCAAAATGAAGACTTTTCAGCCATATAGAAGTTGAAATAATTAACTCCAAAAGCCAAATGCTATAAGAAATATTAAAGGTGGTAATTCAGGCAAAGGAAAATTACGCCATATGGAAATATAGACCAGCACAAAGCAATTAAGAGTCCCAGAAATGGTAACTACATGAGTTGGAAGAATAAATCTAGAGTCATGAGAAATAAAAGTTAATCTTTGATGTCAGACTATATTCTCCTGGGAGTCTTACCCAGAATGGAAAATATCTTTCCCATCTCTATAAGTCTCCTTATATATACATTGTGGCCTTCACTGGGACATCTGTCCTGATTGTCTTGATTTGAAGAGATTCTTGACTTCATAAATCTGTATATGTCTTGTTTATTCTTCATTGATTTAGCTCTAATAGGCACTTCTGTTTCCAAAATGGATATTGATTCTTTCTCTGGAAGGAGAAACATATCACATATTGATTGTGGAACTCAGATCTTTTTCTTTTTGGCCCTTGGAATGTCCAAATGTGTCCTCACTCTCATGGCTTATGACCTTAATGTGGTTATCTGCTGTAGGACACATAGCCTTCATGAGTTATCAGGTCTTCCAACAACTAACTGGCAGTAGGGTCTTGCATTAGAGGATAACTTTCTTCCTTGGCCCATGCCATCTATATTTTGCATTTTTCCATCTAAAGCCAAGGAAACTAACCACTTAACTCTGAGGTCCAAGTTCTTCTAAATCTCTCCTATGAAAACCCTACTATATATGAGATGGTCTTTTTGGTCACAAGTATTATATTACTGCTCATCCTGCTTGTCCTGATCCTGACCTCATCCCACATGCTTATCTTCTTCACCATCTTACACATGAAGTCACACAAAGAGAGAGGCAAGACCTTAGCCACATACTCCTCTCACCTGAGTGTGGAGGTATTCTCATGAGGCCAGGACATTTCATCTATATGACTCCCAGTGACTTCTGAACCCCAGATCAAGGCCAGGCCAACTCTGTGTTTGACAGTATATTCTACACATGCTGAGGCCCTTGATATACATTCTGAAGAATGCAGAAGTAGTGGTGACTCTGAGTAAGCTATTGTATAAATAAACTCTAAAAGTTAAACACACACCACTGTAGCTTTGAAGACAAATGTGTACCAGAATAGTGTGCTTTTTCCACCATTGTAATACCCAAATCATAATTCTTGACATAACACTGGCAAAATGAGAATTAATAAAATAATTAGATATTCATTGATTATTGTAAACCTTAATTATTAATATATGGCCTGAACAATTCCCTCTTTTTGTATAAGAGAAATGAAGTTAAGTACATTTTAAATTTAAACTTTCTAAAATGGCATTCCATGAAAGATAGTATTTGAGAAATATTAGCACATTTCAACTATGACTTTTTAGTTACCAGGTTTGGTTAGGGACAAGAAGACCATGTCTAACACTCAGAGACTGAATTATTTTGTAGTTAATAAATCATTTTATTTTATCTGTAGGCTATAGCTGATCTTGTTATCATGAAGATTAATATTAACTGTACTGTGGTGAATTAAAAATGGATGCATATTCTTTGATACTCCTTCCATGGAGAGATAAGTCTATTTTTCTCTCCCTTTGAATTAGGGTGGCCTGTAACTGCTTTGACCACTAAGGTATGATACACATGGTGCTATGTCAGTTCCAGGCTTAGAGGAGAGTCAACTTCCATCTTGGTCTCTGGAAGACCTGAGCTGCCATATAAGAGGTTTAACTCCCATACCCCTTGCAAGAGAAACAGCATGGAAAGGATACATAAATAGAGAAAGGAAGGTCCAGCTAATCCAGACAGGCATATGGATAAAGTCACCTTGGACCCTCCAGACATCACAGCTGCGAGCTGAGTACCCAGTTGGTATCACATGGAGTAGAAAAAAATCAGTGAACCAAGCTTTTCCCAGATTCTTGATCCACAAAATTAAACTGTATAATATATATTTTTTCTATTTTAAGACAAAAAATTAAAAAACAAAAGGAAGAAAGGGAGATTAAGAAAAAGGGGGGAACCTATCTTCAGCTCAAGATTATTTCACCATATATACCCTAGACCATTCACTTATTCTCTCCAAATTGAAAAATGCTGTTGAGTAAAATTATCCAAAAGTACAGTTGCTATTATACCATTGTCTAACAAGCCTGTCTTAGAAACAATTGATACCCAGGGAGAGGTAGCTTTGACTTAGTGTATACTAATGACCAGGACCCAAACTCTATAAAGTTACATGTTAATTTATAGAAGATTAATAAATTACAAATTGCTTTTGTATGAGAGGGATGCAGGTGAATTCTGTCCAGTAGAAAAGATAATTTCAAAGATTCTGGTTTGATGGACTACAGAGTATCAACCAGTTTTGTATTTAATTTAGCAATCTTATTTCAGCATTCTTTCTTTTATTGATTAAACACATCAATTTTCCCTCTTTCTCCTTGAAAACAGCTTTACCATTCTCTTTAATATGTTAAATTAATCTTTGACAAGTAAAAATATTGAAATTATAAAAATAAATTGTCCTCTCAGTATTCTAAGACCTGCCCTTCCCACCTCCACTTCCTTGACTACCGTGCAGAGTGTGGATGCTGTTATTGGGTTTGAATTTATTATTATTCAAACAAAAAATAAATTTTTGTTTATTCATGTATAAGTTCAAAGTATAGGAAGTTTCAAAATGTCTCAAACTCTTACCACTCAATGTAAAATGCAAAATGTATTTTAAAAATAGTCTTTCTAGATATCTATCTACAAAGACAATATTATAAATGTTGCTATGAAACAGTATATTTTATTCACTCAGTAACATTTTGCTGAATTTTTTCTATGTAAATGAGCATGGATATGCATCATTCATTCTTTTAAAAGTCTTCATAACTCCCATTTACCACTGCAACAAAAAGAATACAATACCTAGGAGTAAACCTACCTAGGGAGACAAAAGACCTCTATGCAGAAAACTATAAGACACTGATGAAAGAAATTAAAAATGATACCAACAGACGGAGAGATATACCATGTTCTTGGATTGGAAGAATCAATATTGTGCAAATGACTATACTACCTAAAGCAATCTACAGATTCAATGCAATCCCTATCAAATAACCAATGGCATTTTTTTACAGAACTAGAACAAAAAATCTTAAAATTTGTATGGAGACACAGAAGACCCCAAATAGCCAAAGCAGTCTTGATGGAAAAAACAGGAGCTGGAGGAATCAGACTCCCTGACTTCAGACTATACTACAAAGCTACAGTAATCAAGACAATATGGTACTGGCACAAAAACAGAAACATAGATCAATGGAACAAGATAGAAAGCCCAGAGATAAACCCACACACCTGTGGTCAACTAATCTTTGACAAAGGAGACAAGGACATACAATGGAGAAAAGACAGTCTCTTCAATAAGTGGTGCTGGGAAAACTGGACAGCTACATGTAAGAGAATGAAATTAGAACACTCCCGAACACCATACACAGAAATAAACTCAAAATGGATTAAAGACCTAAAAGTAAGAGCAGACACTATAAAACTCTTAGAGGAAAACATAGGAAGAACACTCTTTGACATAAATAACAGCAAGATCTTTTGTGACCCTCCTCCTAAAGTAATGGAAATAAAAACAAAAATAAACAAATGGGTCCTAATGAAACTTAAAAGCTTTTTCACAGCAAAGGAAATCATAAACAAGATGAAAAGACAACGCTCAAAATGGGAGAAAATATTTGCAAACAAGTCAATGGAAAAAGGATTAATCTCCAAAATATATAAACAACTCATGCAGCTCAATATTAAAGAAACAAAGAACCCAATCCAAAAATGGTCAGAAGACCTAAATAGACAGTTCTCCAAAGAAGACATACAGATGGCCAAGAAGCACATGAAAAGCTGCTCAACATCACTAATTATTAGAGAAATGCAAATCAATACTACAATGAGGTATATCCTCACACTGGTTAGAATGGGCATCATCAGAAAATCTACAAGCAGCAAATGCTGGAGAGGGTGTGGAGAAAAGGGAACCCTCTTTCACTGTTGTTGGGAATGTAAATTGATACAGCCACTATGGAGAACAGTATGGAGGTTCCTTAAAAAACCAAAAATAGAATTATCATATGACCCCAAAATCCCACTACTGGGCATATACCCAGAGAAAACCATAATTCAAAAAGACACATGCACCCCAATGTTCATTGCAGCACTACTTACGATAGCCAGGTCATGGAAACAACCTAAATGCCCATCGACAGACGAATGGATGAAGAAGATGTGGTACATATATACAATGGAATATTACTCAGCCATAAAAAGGAACGAAATTGGGTCATTTGTGGAGATGTGGATGGACCTAGAGTCTGTCATACAGAGTGAAGCAAGTCAGAAAGAGAAAAACTAATATTGTATATTAATGCATATATGTGGAACCTAGAAAAATGGTACAGATGGACTGGTTTGCAGGACAGAAATTAAGACACAGATGTAGAGAACAAACGTATGGTCACCAAGGGGGGAAAGCTGTGGGGCGTGGATGTGGGGGTGTGATGAATTGGGAGATTGGGATTGACATGTATACACTGATGTGTATAAAATTGATGACTAATAAGAACCTGCTGTATAAAAAAAAATAAATTCAAAATAAAAAAAGAAAGAAAAAATGACATGCTTACACTGAATTCATCTCACAAATGTAATGCTGAGCAAAAGAAGCCAGACACACCAAAAGTATTTACTAAATGATTCCATTTATTAAATTTCAAAGGTACATAGAACTCACCTATGGTGTTGTAAGAAGTCAGGATATTGGTTACCCTTGATTAGAAGGGGGCCATGAGGACTTCTGGGGTAATGGTCTGTTTCTTGATCTAGTAGTGCTGACTATATAAATATGCTCACTTTGTGAACATTTATTGACTTATACATTTATAATTTGTGTACTTTTCTGTATTAGTATTATGTTTCAATAAAGTCTGTGTTAAAAAGAAAAAAAAAAGTCTTCATAAGGTGTTGTTTGATAATATTCCTGTATTAAGCCCTTCTTTTGTGGATCAACATTTAGCTGTGTCCAAGTTTTGGTTTTATAAATATTAAACACACTTGTCATGCATTTTTATATGGTATATCAGTTATCTACTAGTGATAATTATTTAGAAGTATAAGTTCTGGATCAAAATCTTGATACATATTAAGAAACTATTATCCAGGCATAGGTTTTACCAGTTGACACATAGACAACAGGATATGAGATTGTCCATTTTCCCATGTACTTCCCAAAACTCTAGTTACTATAATTGATTTAGTTATTACCTGTCTAACAGATTTAATTTTTATTTGAGTGACTCTGATTATCAGTGATTCTGATACTTCTTTTAAAAATTTGTATTGGGGACTTCCCTGGTGGTGCAGTGGTTGGAAGTCTGCCTGTCAATGCAGGGGACATGGGTTCGATTCCTGGTGTGGGAAGATCCCACATGCTGTGGAGCAGCTAAGCCCATGAGCCACAACTACTGAAGCCTGTGTACCTAGAGCCCATGCTCAGCAACGAGAGAAGCCACTGCAATGGGAAGCCTGCGCACTGCAGCGAAGGGTAACTCCTGCTTGCCGCAACTAGAGAAAGCCTGCGTGCAGCAATTAAGACCCAAAGCAGCCAAAAATCAATAAGTAAATAAATTTAAAAATTTGTACTGGACATTTATTCATATTTCTTCTTCAGAGATTCTGTTTAAAGTCTTATATATGTTTCTCTTTGGATATGTGGATAATAAGGGCTCCTCTATATTATGAATATTAACTATGTGTCTGTTATATATCTACACATCCACACCCATATATATCTATCTATAACTATGTTATAACTATATTATAACTATATACCTGTATTAAATCTATATCCCCCATTTGTAATGTGAATTTTAGTGCTGATTCTGATGTCTTCAGCTGAACAGAGTAATCTTGTTTGGTTTAGTTTTTCATATTCATCCTGTCATATATATCACCTTTTCCTTTGTGATTTGGGGCATTTATGTCATGTTTAGAAAGGTCTCCACCACTTGAAATTTTCATTAAATGCCAATTTTGTTTTACTTTTTGTGTATTTAATTTTTAAAATTTTAAAATTATTTATTTATTTATTTTTTACCAGGCAGGTTTTTTTTTGCATTTTATTTATTTATTTTATTTTTTGACTTTTATCTTGTTTATAAAGCAGGTTCTTATTAGTTACCTGTATTATACATAATAGTGTATATATTTCAATTCCAATCTCCCAATTCATCCCACCACCAATACCCCCCCCCCCACATCCCCCCCTTGGTGTCCATTTGTTCTCTACATCTATGTATCTATTTCTGCCTTGCAAACCAGTTCATCTGTACCATTTTTCTAGATTCCACATACATGCGATATTTGTTTTTCTCTTTCTGACTTACTTCCCTCTGTATGACAGACTCTAGATCCATCCACATCTCCACAAATGACCCAATTTTGTTCCTTTTTATGGCTGAGTAATATTCCATTGTATATATGTACCACATCTTCTTTATCCATTTGTCTGTCGATGGGCATTTAGGTTGCTTCCATGACCTGGCTATTATAAATAGTGCTGCAATGAACATTGGGGTGCATGTGTCTCTTTGAATTATGGTTTTCTCTGGTATACGCCCAGTAGTGGGATTGCTGGGTCATATGGTAATTCTATTTTTAGTTTTTTAAGGAACCTCCATACTGTTCTGCATAGTGGTGTATCAATTTACATTCCTACCAACAGTGCAAGAAGGTTTCCTTTTCTCCAAACCCTCTCCAGCATTTGTTGTTTGTAGATTTTCTGATGATGCCCATTCTAACCAGTGTGAGGATATACCTCATTGTAGTTTTGATTTGCATTTCTCTAATAATTAGTGATGTTCAGCAGCTTTTCATGTACCTCTTGGCCCTCTGCATGTCCACTTTGGAGAAATGTCTATTTAGGTCTTCTGACCATTTTTGGATTGGGTTCTTTGTTTCTTTAATATTGAGCTGCGTGAGCTGTTTATATAAGTTGGAGATTAATCCTTTGTCCGTTTATTCATTTGCAAATATTTTCTCCCATTCTGAGGGTTGTCTTTTCATCTTGTTTATGATTTCCTTTGCTGTGCGAAAGCTTTTAAGTTTCATTAGGACTCATTTGTTTATTTTTGTTTTTGTTTCCATTACTTTAGGAGGTGGGTCACAAAAGATCTTGCTGTTATTTATGTCAGAGTGTTCTTCCTATGTTTTCCTCTAAGAGTTTTATAGTGTCTGCTCTTACATTTAAGTCTTTAATCCATTTTGAGTTATTTCTGTGTCTGGTGTTCAGGAGTGTTCTCATTTCATTCTTTTACATGTAGTTGTCCAGTTTTCCCAGCACCACTTATTGAAGAGACTGCCTTTTCTCCATTGTATATCCTTGCCCCATTTGTCATAGATTAGTTGACCATAGGTGTGTGGGTTTATCTCTGGGCTTTCTGTCCTGTTCCATTGATCTATATTTCTGTTTTTGTGCCAGTACCATATTGTGTTGATTACTATAGCTTTGTAGTATAGTCTGAAGTCAGGGGGTCTAATTCCTTCAGCTCCATTTTTTTTCCCCTCAAGATTGCTTTGGCTATTCGGGGTCTTTTGTGTCTCCATACAAATTTTAAGATTTTTTTGTTCTAGTTCCATAAAAAATGCCGTTTGTAATTTGATAGGGATTGCATTGAATCTGTAGATTGCTTTGGGTAGTATAGTCATTTTCACAATATTGATTCTTCCAGTTCAAGAACATGGTATATCTCTCCATCTGTTTGTGTAATCTTTGATTTCTTTCATCAGTGTCTTAAAGTTTTCTGAGTACAGGTCTTTTACCACCTTAGGTAGGTTTATTTCTAGATATTTTATTCTTTTTGTTGCAGTAGTGAATGGGATTGTTTCCTTAATTTCTCTTTCTGATCTTTTATTGTTAGTGTATAGAAATGCAAGAGATTTCTGTGCATCATTAATTTTGTATCCTGAAACTTTACCAAATTCATTGATTAGCTCTAGTAGTTTCCTGGTGGCATCTTTAGGATTATCTATGTATAGTATCATGTCATCTGCAAACAGTGACAGTTTTACTTCTTCTTTCCCAATTTGTATTCCTTTTATTTCTTTTTCTTCACTGATTGCCATGGTTAGGACCTCCAAAATTATGTTGATTAATAGTGGCGAGAGTGAACATCCTTGTCTTGTTCCTGATCTTAGAGGAAATGCTTTCAGTTTTTCATCATGCAGAATGATGTTTGCTGTGGGTTCGTCACATATGGCCTGTATTATGTTCAGGTAAGTTCCCTCTATGCCCACTTTCTAGAGAGTTTTTATCATAAATGTGTGTTGAATTTTGTCGAAAGCTTTTTCTGCATCTATTGAGATGATCATATGGTTTTTATTCTTCAGTTTGTTAATATGGTGTATCACATTGATTGATTTGCATATACTGAAGAATCTTTGCATCCCTGGGATAAATCCCAGTTGATCATGGTGTATGATCCTTTTAATATGCTGTTGGAATCTGTTTGCTAGTATTTTGTTGAGGATTTTTGCATCTGTATTCATCAGTGATATTGGTCTGTAATATTCTATTTTTGTAATATCTTTGTCTGGTTTTAGTATCAGGGTGATGGTGGCCTCGTAGAATGAGTTTGGGAGTGTTCCTTCCTATGCAGGTTTTTGGAAGAGCTTGAGGAGGATGAGTGTAGCTCTTCTCTAAATGTTTGATAGAATTCACCTGTGAAGCCGTCTGGTCCTGGGCTTTTGTTTGTTGGAAGATTTTTAATCACAGTTTCAATTTCATTACTTGTGATTTTGTCTGTTCATATTTTCTATTTCTTCCTGGTTCAGTCTTGGAAGATTACACCTTTCACCTTTCTAAGAATTTGTCCATTTCTTCCAGGTTGTCCATTTTAATGGCATAGAGCTGCTTGTAGTAGTGTCTTATGATGCTTTGTATTTCTGCGGTTTCTGTTGTAACTTCTCCTTTTTCATTTCTAATCTTATTGATTTGTGTCCTCTCCCTCTTTTTCTTGATGAGTCTGGCTACAGGTTTATCAATTTTGTTTACCTTGAAAACCCAGCTTGTAGTTTTATTGATCTTTGCTATTGTTTTCTTTGTTTCTATTTCATTTATTTCTGCCGTGATCTTTATGATTTCTTTCCTTCTGCTAACTTTGGGTTTTGTTTTTTCTTCTGTCTCTAGTTCCATTAGGTGTAAGGTTAATTGTTTATTTGTGATTTTTCTTGTTTCTTGAGGTAGGATTGTATTGCTATAAACTTCCTTCTTAGTACTGCTTTTTCTGCATCCCATATGTTTGGATGTCATGTTTTCATCTGTAGGTATTTTTTGATTTCCTCTTTGATTTCTTCAGTGATCTCTTGGTTATTTAGTAACAAATTGTTTAGCCTTCATGTGTTTGTGTTTTTTACATTTTTTTCCCTGTAATTGATTTCTGATTTCATAGCATTGTGGTCGGAAAAGATGCTTGATATGATTTCAGTTTTCTTAAATTTTCTGAGGCTTGATTTATGACCCAAGGTGTTATCTATCCTGGAGAATGTTCCATGTGCACTTGAGAAGAAAGCGTATTCTGCTGTTTTCAGATGGAATGTCCTGTAAATATCAATTTAATCTACCTGGTCTATTTTGTCATTTAAAGCTTGTTTTTCCTTATAAATTTTCTGTCTGGATGATCTGCCCTTTGGTGTAAGTGAGCTGTTAAAGTCCCCCACTATCACTTGTTACTGTCAGTTTCCTCTTTTATAGCTATTAGCATTTGCCTTATTTATTGAGATGCTCCTATCTTCGGTGCATATATATTTATAATTGTTATATCTTCTTCTTGGATTCATCCCTCGATTATTTTGTAGTGTCCTTCCTTGACTCTTGTAACATCCTATATTTTAAAGTCTATTTTATCTGATATGAGTATTGCTACTGCAGCTTTTTTTGATTGCCATTGGCCTGGAATATCTTTTTCCATCCCTTCACTTTCAGTCTTTATATGTCCCTAATTCTGAAGTGGGTCTCTTGTAGACAGCATATATATGGGTCTTGTTTTTGTATCCATTCAGCGAGCCTGTGTCTTTTTGTTGGACATTTAATCCATTCACATTTAAGGTAATTATCGATATGTATGTTGCTATTACCATTTTCTTAATGCTTCTGGTTTGTTTTTATAGGTCTTTTCCTTCTCTTGTGTTTACTGCCTAGAGAAGTTCCTTTAGCATTTGTTGTAAAGCTGGTTTGGTGGTGCTGAATTCTCTTAGCTTTTGCTTGTCTGTAAAGGTTTTAATTTCTCTGTTGACTGAATGAGATCCTTGCTGGGTAGAGTAATCTTGGTTGCAGGTTTTTCACTTTCATCACTTTAAATATGTCGTGCCACTCCCTTCTGGCTTGCAGAGTTTCTGCTGAAAGATCAGCTGTTAACCTTATGGAGCTTACCTTGTATGTTATTTGTTGCTTTTCCCTTGCTGCTTTTAATTTTTTTTCTTTGTATTTAATTTTTGATAGTTTGATTAATATGTTTCTTGGCATGTTTCTCCTTGGATTTATCCTGTGTGGGACTCTCTGCACTTCCTGGACTTGATTGACTCTTTCCTTTCCCATATTAGGGAAGTTTTCAACTATAATCTCTTCAAATATTTTCTCAGACCCTTTCTTTTTCTCTTCTTCTTCTGGGACCCCTATAATTTGAATGTTGGTGTGTTTAATGTTGTCTCAGAGGTCTCTGAGACCATCCTAAATTCTTTTCATTCTTTTTTCTTTATTCTGTTCCATGGCAGCGAATTCAACCATTCTGTCTTCCAGGTCATTTATCCATTCTTCTGCCTCAGTTATTCCCCTATTGGTTCTTTCTAGTGTGTTTTTCATTTCAGTTATTGTATTGTTCATCTCTCTTTGTTTTTTCTTTAATTCTTCCAGGTGTTTGTTCTTTAATTCTTCTAGGTCTTTGTTAAACATTTCTTGCATCTTCTCGATCTTTGCCTCCATTCTTTATCCAAGGTCCTGGGTCATCTTCACTATCAGTATTCTGAATTCTTTTTCTGGAAGGTTGCCTATTTCCACTTCATTTAGTTGTTTTTCTGGGGTTTTATCTTGTTCCTTCATCTGGTACATAGTCCTCTGCCTTTTCATTTTGTTTATCTTTCTGTGAATGTGGTTTTCATTCCGCAGGCTGCCAGATTGTAGTTCTTTTTGCTTCTGCTGTCTGCCTTCTGGTGGATGAGGCTATCTAAGAGGCTTGTCCAGGCTTCCTGATGGGAGGGATTGGTGGTGGGTAGAGCTGTGTGTGGCTCTTGTGGACAGAGCTCAGTAAAACTTCAGTCTGCTTTTATGCTGATGGGTGAGGCTGAGTTCCCTCCCTGTTGGTTGTTTGGCCCAAGGCAACCCAACACTGGAGGCTACAGGCTCTTTGGTGGGGCTAATGACGGACTCCAGGGGGACTTATGCCAAGGAATACTTCCCAGATCTTCTGTTGCCAGTGTCTTTGTTCCCATGGTGAGGTACAGCCACCCCCCACCTCTGTAGAAGACCCCCCAACACTAGCAGATAGGTCTGGTTCAGTCTCCTGTGGTGTCACTGCTCCTTCCCCTGGGTCCCAATGCGCACACTACTTTGTGTGTACCCTCCAAGAGTGGAGTCTCTGTCTCCCCCAGGCCTGTCGAAGTCCTGCAGTCAAATCCCACTGGCCTTCAAGGTCTAATTCTCTGGGACTTCCTGTTCCCCTTGCCGGACCTCCAGGGTGGGAAGGCTGGCATGGGGCTCAGATCCTTCACTATAGTGGGTGGACTTCTGTGGTATATTTGTTTTCCAGTTTTATTGTGATTGCGCCCCTCCTACCATCTCATTGTGGCTTCTCCTTTGTCTTTGGACGTGGGGTACCTTTTTTGGTGAGTTCCAGTGTCTTCTTGTCAATGATTGTTCAGCAGTTAATTGTGATTTCGGTGCTCTTTCAAGAGGGAGTCTTGTGTATTTAATTTTTAATATGGAGAGAGACCAAGTAAAAATGTAGCATAATCCAGCTTTATATTTTCTAGATATTCATCTTCAATTGTTTTTTTTTTTTTTTTTGCGGTACGCGGGCCTCTCACTGTTGTGGCCTCTCCCGTTGCGGAGCACAGGCTCCAGACACGCAGGCCCAGTGGCCATGGCTCACGGGCCCAGCTGCTCCGCGGCATGTGGGGTCTTCGCAGACCGGGGCACGAACCCGTGTCCCCTGCATTGGCAGGCAGACTCTCAACCACTGAGCCACCAGGGAAGCTCAATTGTTCATTTTTTACTCATTTATTTATAATGCCATCTTTGTCATATTTTAAATTCCCCTATATAGTTAACTATACTGTGATTTTCCTTTATACTTTTAAAATGAGAAAAATTCATAGATTAATGTAACAATTTTCACATAATTTGTATATTTTGTAGCTATTTTACTAAATTTTAATTTATTTCTAGTAGGGAAGCAACTGAAATTTTTCATAAATAACTTGCTTCCTCATTTCCAGTATTTACATCTTACGTTAGTTATCTTTGATTGACCAGCATTTAAAGATTAATTTTTAATATTATTTGTGTTAAAGAGCAAACTGTCTTCTTCTTACAAGAACAAATATTTTCAAGTCTTGCTGAGTTCAACTGTGTTTGGCATTTTCTGTTTTATTTATAGGTGATTAAGTTAAATCCATCTTACAGACCATTTAGGTAATGAAGTCGATATTGTTGCTCCATGAGTAATATTACTTCAGTAGCCAAATGTAATACCATCTATATCATATGCTCATAAATTAATGCATTATTGAACATGGCCTTGCATTGTGAACTGCAATCATATTGTTGGGTAAGAACAGATAGATGAGTATATTTCCTATGTCAGCTATTGTGGGGGCTTATGTGTAATACACAGAGATTTTCCTGAAGTTAAGCAATTTAGGGTTATTGACAATATCCCTTGTCCAGCTTTGGTAGGCGTGAAAATTTGTAGTAATTAATTAACTCATTTATTCATCTGTTCATTTACAGAGTGTAATGGTATTTTATTCCCAACTTGCACATTATACTGTAGCCAAGAATATATTCTATTCTGGGCAGAGTTTAATACCTCCAGGATACTGCATTGGTTTCTTGCTCAAATGCAGTTGTCCATTCCAACTGGATCAGTTTCACAGCATGGATCCTGTAAGCCCCCAGCCACATAATAACATAGTACACTTGAAAGTCTTTTTTTTTATTTTTGAAAAAGCACATGTTATAATAAAGCAAAAGCAATACTTGTATACCTCTGGGATTTACAAAAAATCAAATTCAGGCTATGTTATTGCTTTATATATGTATTTTCGTAATTTTGTAAATATAATTGTACTGTAAAACCTGTGTACTCAAATGACCAATCACAATGAAATTTTTACATAAGAAAGCACATGAGTAGTAGCATTGGGAGAATAGTGAAGGAGGCAGACATGAACAAAAAACTTAGAGCACACAATTCTAGTAAAGATATTTTGAGAGAAAGATGCACACACCTGTGCACACACTTGACCCATATTCCAATGAAGATATTTATGATCCAGAATGTCTGGTTTTCATAAGATGAATTGAGAGGTAGATCATAAATTTGTGAGTAGAATACTTTTTCTTTATGGAAAAAGAAGCCTAAGGATTTTTCTTACAATCCTACTGTTTTAAAACACAGGACTGGCTTGCCACCGTTATAATTACCTAGTTTTAGTGTTATCCCACTTGACTTTCATATCCCCAAGTCTCCGCTCCACATCTGAATATAATAACTCAGACCAAGGCTTTGGAAACTTCCCACAGGAACAATTCCCTCAATTCTCATCTTCGTCGGATAATATGACAGCTTTATCCCTCACTACATCCACTATTATTTTTCAGTTCTCATTATTATACCTTTAATTCTATCTTACCCATTTATTTCTAGTTCTTTACAATTTCTCTTCCTAGTTACAAACTATTATCTCTCTTTTATTACGATTTTTCCCCTAATCATCTTCTATTATCTCTTATTTTAGTACTTGGCTTTCCCTCTTTGATGTCTTTTAGTTTGAACTTCAGGTAATTTGACCCTTTTTGTTAATTCTTTGATTTATCATGGATCCATTATCTATTATTTTTTTCTATCTTTCATCTTTTTCTATATATTGAAATTCACACAATTGTATGGTTTAGCTGCAGCCGGCAGGGTGATGAGCTGTGGAGAGCTGTCAGAAGGTGAACAAACAGGCTTTTATGATAAAAGGTTGAAGTAGAGCATACATGAGGTTAAAAAAAGCATTTATTATAGGATTTAGAGAATTGAATGTACATGACATGATTCTAAAAAAAGGAGAAAAAGTACACTGAGTGGGTAATGACATCATGACAAGAGGAAAGCACTATTTATCTCATCAAAGCTTAGTGAACTTAAATACTAAATCGCATAAAGCATGCGTTTTCAAAATAGTTTGTGGAAGCTTAGATCAGAAAATCCACATTTGAAGTCTGTATGCATACGCCAGAAGCACTGGGTGTTGGAAATAGCACCTGACCTGGGAGGCAGGAGATTTCACCACTTGTTTAACCTTTTTCTTTTTGACTTTTATTTTTTCCTCTATAAAATGGAATTAATAGACCTTATTGCAATAGTTATATATCCTAGGGTCCTAGACTCTTGTCATACCATCTTTGTGGTAACGTCTGGAAGAAAGGTTAAAAACTTTCTATTCATATGTTCTTGAATTTAGGTAGACTTGAATGTAAGTCTGGTCCTCTTGACAACTATCCTAAGCTGCCTCAATTTTCATATAGTAAAAAAAAACTTTACTACATACAATGATGCATTTAATCAAAACTCATGGGATGTAAAACGACGAGTTGTTAAAAATAAGTCCTATGAAGAATCTTAATATGTACTTCCTTTGGCTCAGTAATTCTACTTCTAGTAATACATACAAAGGAAAAAAAAATACAAAGTTAAGGGGAACCCTTTAGCTTTAAATGCAAAGGTATTCAATGCAGTGTTTCCTTAAAATAAAATGAGGACATTTTTGAAATGATGTAGCTATCCAGTAGTAAGGAAGTGGTTAAGTAAATTGTCATGAAGCATGTTTGAGAAGAGATCCAACATAAAAAATACTTTATTTTTAGGTATAAAGCATGTTTCAACATTATGTAAATAATAGATCTTAATCGTGTTAAAATGCTTAGAAAGAAAACAAATAGAAAGGCAGAAATCAAAATAGTGTGTTTTGGCAATCTAGATGGCTTTGGTTACTTTTCTATTCTCTAAATGTTCTGTTATAAGATTGTTAATTTTTAATGGAGGGAACAGTAGCATACTCATTTAATAAATCCAGTGTAACTTTTTAGGAAATTCCCTGCATTCCTTCTATGTGGCAGGATTATATTTTTGAGACCTAAATGCCGTATCCTGAGGGATGTTTGAGAGCTGTAAATGTGAAACCCAAACTAAATCAAACCAAGCCAAATCTCAAAAAAGACAATCCCAATCTAAGGGATTATACACATTGCCCTGAATTTTGTTTCTTAACATCTTATTGCCTATTGGATAATATAAGAAACAGTGAAGTAATCGGCGTTTATTGATCTGGAGTTTTATTTGCCTAATTATGTGTTCGCTCTAGAGCCTGGTACTCAGCAGCCAGGTTCTGCACTTGCCCCTTCTGTTTCCTGTCATGTGTTGCTACCTCCACTTCTCAACCAAAGCATACTGTTTATTTAGTGAAGCACTTTTGTGGGCAGAGTGCTGTCTTTCTGGGACCTGTTACCTGCCCAGGTTAAAGGATTTTGGAAGCTTCTTATTTGTAATGCACTTTCCTGAAAAACTAATCATTAAACGTAGCGATGTAGGAAAAGCTAGTTGGAAGATGAGGGAAGAAGGAGAGAGCCTGTGTTACTATTGCTCCAAGTGACATGGTAACACAGAAAGTGAAATTTCAGGGATTTTGGGGGTCCTTATTTACTTTGATGCTAACCAGAGTTATGGTTACCTTGGCAACCCTCACAGCTACTGAACATCTAGGTAGGGAACATAGCAGATGCTTCACTCTCTTGTACTCCGCCATGGAGTCAGGAAAAATTAAGTCATGTTAAGTATAGCTCACATGCTCTATGCCTTTTATAGGTGGCTTTTAGAATAACATAATTTCTTCAGTCACATTTTCTCAAGTCATTATTTCTTTTTCCTTTTTATTTTCTTAAATGGCACAACTCAAAAGAAGCAACTACATTAGAAGCAGGAGAAGTGTTCACAAGAGCAAAGTAGAAAGCACAGACTAATTGAAATGATATGAGAAGCCTTTCAAACTCTTCTCCAAAATAGAAATCGGGTTCACTGTATTTAAAAATCCCTGGAAGGGGTTTCCTCATCACGTTTCTGTTTTCAGCTTATTGACTTCTAGTGATGTGCAAATATACTGGATAAGAGAAACAGCTGCTGTTTTAAAACCAACCCCACTATGAGTTTGAATATTCTGCAGAATTGAGAGATGTTTGTCTAAGCACTATGCCTTTCTGCCAACCTCTACTCATGTATAAAATGAAGATGCTACCACATAATCGTGGAGAAGCTTGCTGCTCCAAGTGTGCGTCTGAGGACCATCAGCATCAGCACTGAGTGGGAGCTTATTGAGAGAAGCTTTGAGTGCACAGCCCAAGTCATGTTGTCTCATATCCCCCAGGCCTTCTGGATGATAATCTGTATTGTAACAAGGTCCCCAGGTGATTTGAGATGCACAATATAATTTGAGAGGCACTGGTGGAGATCCTGACAGCATGTCTTGGCTCACGGCAGACGCTCAAAAACTAACCATCCTGTTCTCCTTCCATGTAGCAGATAGAACTTTACTCTTGCTTCAAAACAAATGGACCCTATTTTTAAGGCTACGCAAAAAACCCAAATGGCCATCCTTCAACTCCCTTTGTCATTGTGGATTTTTCACAGATTTGATATTCTGTTCTTCTGTGCAGTTTAACACTTTATTTTTTAAAATTTTGGGCTGTGTTAGGTCTTCGTTGCTGTGCGCAGGCTTTCTCTAGTTGTGGCAAGCGAGGGCTACTCTTCATTGTGGTGCATGGGCTTCTCATTGTGGTGACTTCTCTTGTTGCAGAGCACGGGCTCTAGGGTGCGTGGCACAGTAGTTGTGGTACACAGGCTCAGTAGTTGTGGTGCATGTGCTTAGTTGCTCCATGGCATGTGGGATTTCCCAGACCAGGGCATTGACAGGCGGATTCTTAACCACTGCGCCACCAGGGAAGCCCTTAACACTTTAATCTAGCATTAAACCCAAAATGTGCTTAATTAGTAAAATTATATGCATCATTACCTAATCCAAATGCTTAGCTTTTGGAGGTATTTATGACACATTAAATTCCAATCTACATGCGGGAAGCCTAAGTTAACGTAGCTATACTAAAATCACAATTAAATATTTGAAAAGTAAGTGAAGAATGAGGAGATTTTTTTGGTAAATTCTAAATTTTTATGAAGTCTGGAATATTTGAGGGCTTTGAGTCACATTTCATGCCTGTCTTTGACCCTCTTTAGCAAGGGACTTGCTACGGTTTATAAAAATGTAATAGAAATAATATGAACTACCTAATCCAGGGTCAGTGAAAGTAGTTAACATTTGCCCCTCTGTTATCATGTTTAGAAATGATTGCTTCTTAGATGGACAGGCATCTGCACGGACCCACACACAGGTATATGAGAAGGCCTTCAATACATAAAAATTATATAATCTTATCATTCATCACCGTTCACTTTAAAAATTAGGAAAAAGTTTGAATCATTGAATAAATAAATGCAGTCAGATTATTATTTTCAAATATATACAGTGATTTGAATAAATCATTTAACAAAGTGTTCCCAAGTAGAGATCCTCAGGGACCAGCTTTAATGAAAACTGAAGATGCTTCTGTAATTAACAATCATGTGCATTAAAATTTTACTTTCTTAAACGGTATAAATGTGCTTTCTGCCAGGCTTATCTCATCTTAGTGATAGCAGGATCCTTTCTCACCTGGTTAATGCTGGTGACAATCTATCACCTCCCCCTTCTACTATCCCACCGTGAGCAGGAATGTCATCCACACCAAAAGATGATGGTAGATATTCAATATTGAAGTTCTCACAAGAAAGAGATAAGCCTGCATGTATCAGAGATGTCCTGACCCCAACAATCTTTTTTTCTTTCTTTTAACATACTCATTAACTGAGAAAAGTTTCAAGTTCAGACTTTAACCAAGAAAATTTCTCTCACATTCCAAATTAGCAGAGCACATATTGACAAACTTTTAAGTTAGAGAACTTGGTAGTCACTTTCCTCACCATGAATGACAAATATAATTATATAGAATAAACCCTCTAGCATTTCTTCCTTTGGCAATTACTATGAGTTGTGTCTGGGGATACAGAGTCTAGCCCTGGCCCCCTGAGTCTTGTAGAATTGACTGGGTCACTTAGCCACTTACAACCTATTTTCTAGGGAGCAGGGACTCTGTCCTGTTCACTGATGTGTCTTATTGCCTAGAAGTGTAACTACCCTATACATTGAATAAACAAATCTATTAAACCTGCTCTGTCCATCTCTTTACAGGGAGAGTTGAGAGCAGAGCTTCCCAGCTGGGGTGACCTGTCCCACTAATAGCCCCAGTTGGTGACAGGTCTGCTGAAATACTGTTCCCCTCAACCTGGGGGCAGCAGGGCAGGGCCTGGGGCAGCTGGAACTCTGAGGGCATTCTCTTAGCAGCTTCTTCCAGTAGCTCAATGGCTCTACAAATAAAGTGTTACCATTTTGTATGTGTGCCATGGCATAGAAAACATTGGAAAGCCCTTCTTTAGAGCAAGAGTGATAAACACAAAATGTCTACAGGGACCAGGCAGTTAATTTGAGTGAATCAAGCCTGGCATAAATATCTACTAGGTGTTAGTTTGGCCCTGGTTTAGAAAGCAGACATAATGAACATGAAAATGTTATATCAAACTGAAATTGATCATGGGAGCTTAAATCCTGAAGGCATCAGACACAGATATATAATATAGAAAGTGAACATCTTCATGGAATTATTAATATATTTCTGATTTGAGTTACACAGATATCAGCCTCTGAAACATACGGAATTAGAATGCCATACTTCTGCCTGTTAGTTTTATCCTCTGAACCTCTACCCTTTTTGGTCCTCATTTGTTTTTCCATGTATTTCACCTTTTCTATTACCAATTAGAGTTCATTTCTCTCACGTCTGTTCCAAGCTTGCACATGGAAATGCAGACACCAATTTGTGTCATAATTTTTATTTTGTGGCCTCATCGTGTGTTTTTAGTTCTTGATACCACAACTCCTTTTTTCCCATCTTTTATGTAAGTGCCTAGAAAGCACCAGGCATTATACTAAAGTCTTGGGAAAAAGATTAATATGACATGAATTGTGTCTTGAGAAGCTCATATTATAGTAGAAGGAGACTGTATGATAAACCTTTAATGAAAATAATAATAAAATTTTATTGAGAGGTAATAAAATTCCTTGGGTACTAGGAATTTTTCTAAGCAAATTTGCACTTATCATCTCATTTAATCCTCATGAAATACATGTTTAGATCCTATTTGCTAATCCAAATTTTCTGAAAGCTACCAAAGGGATGCTAGGATTTTAGGACAGTAAATTCCAAGATGGTGGACAGTCTTGATACATTTTCTTGATACGTTCTTACTATATGCACTCAGCTGCCCTTGCATTCCTGGTCTTTCTCTCATTCCAAACACACAGGTACTTGCATAGCCATGATCTGTGCATATGTAAGGGTTTATTATGGTTTGGGTTTGGCATGCTTCTATATTTAAAGGATGTCAGAGAATCTCAGGATATACGTGTGTGTGCATATTTATACACATAAACTATAATTTATTAAGAGTTATCAATGAAGAAGGAATTCTCTGTAGGGTATCGCCACTACTCACAGTAGTCCTGCAAGGTAATAATAACAATCTCCATTTTAAAAATGAAGCTAAGGGCTTCCCTGGTGGCGCAGTGGTTGAGAGTCCGCCTGCCGATGCAGGGGGCACGGGTACGTGTCCCGGCCCGGGAAGATCCCACATGCCGTGGAGCGGCTGGGCCCGTGAGGCATGGCCGCTGAGCCTGCGCATCCGGAGCCTGTGCTCCGCAACGGGAGAGGCCACAAGAGTGAGAGGCCCGCGTACCACACAAAAAAAAAAAAAAAAAAAAAAAAGAAGCTTAAAGGGAGTAGGCAGTTTGTCCAACTTCACATAAATAGTAAGTACCAAAGCTTAGATTCATATTCATATTTGACTTTAAAATCTAGGTTTAGCCATTGCTTCTCTCTTACTTAAAGTAATTTAGTCCAGCCATTCATCTGATACTCATAACACATCTGCAACTTCCCTGTCAAGTGGTAAAACAGCTTATGCCTTCAAAATGGAAATGACAGAGTTCCTATGCCATCTAGAGACACCTTGGACAGCTCTTGGCTTTGAAAGTTAAAATATCATAAAGTTGAAAACATCTTAAAAATGAAATCCTTCTTCCAATGAGGATGTTCAGATTCTGTCCCTTGAACTATGTAAACGTTGTTTACTTTTTCTTTTTTAGCAATCCTTTTGTCTTCTCTGAACTTTCCTTTTTTCAAGAGTAACTATCTCTGGTTCTTCATCTGGTCTTCGTAGCGCAGTTTCAATTCTCTTCCCTTTCCCTGTTCCTCTTGGAACATGTCCAAAGTTAATAAACCAAGTGTGATGTGCTCAGCCAGCTCTTCATCCTCTTTCTTCTAGTAACAGATTCTGCTTTTCCCCACACCCTAGGCAGCCACTGGCCAAGAAAGTGATCATATGACAAAATCATGGCCAACCATATTACCCCATCTCTCTGACAGTAGTGATTCAGACAAAGGTTTCTATATGGCTACAGCATGGCCAAACAGAATTCTTCTCAGGGATTGCCATCAGGGTACAGGGCCAGAAGCTTTCCCTTTCCACTGTAACAGCTAAGCTGAGACTCTTGATAGTAATGGTCCCTGACAGTGGTGAAGGCCTGTATGAAATAACAGAGGGTAAGACCAGCATGCAAAATGAGCAGTGATAAGCAGAGATGAGAAATTCGCTCTGAGACCCTATTTTCCATCCCTCAAGTCAAGGTTCTAGCAGCTCTTTCTCCAGGTTTGTAGGTTACCTGAAAACTCTTCTCAGCCCTGTAAGCCAAAAAATTCCTTTCTTGCATATGGAGTCTCTGTCATTAACAAGGAAAAAATCCTGATCAATGCACCCCATATTAAGGTATAGAGTTTGGAACTGAAAATACTGAAAAAAACAAGCATGCCACCTCCCTTTCTTCAGATAATCTTATCCTACAGTAAGACCTCAGAATCTTTTCATTTTCTCAGCAGCCACGTCAACACTCCTGACTCAGAATGAGCTTGTTAACAAATAAAATACCTATGAATTTCATATTTAATCTGATGTACTAGTGAGTTTAGATTCTTTTAGAGCCTGATTCTAGAGTCCAACATATTTGTTCTTTCTCCAGCTTCATGTAATTTGCATATTTGAAAAGCTTGTACTTCCTGACTATAGCTTGGTGACCTTGGACCAATCTTTCAATTTAGGTAATGTAAAATTTGAAAACTATCTATCTTTTTGGTTATTGTGGGGATAAAATTCATGTCGGGGGATTAGCACAATGCCTAACACATAGTAGGTGCTCAAATGTGGTAGCTATTTTTAAAAAGAAAGAAAGAAAAAAAAAGAGAGACCTTTGATAAACAATAGAAAATTGTGCTCTAGGAGTTAATCAGTTCAGTTACTGGGATCTTTGATATGGTTGTTAGGCACTTACTTATGAATCTATTTCCCTGTACGATTATCCAGGTTATGTTTCTGTTTTGACTGTGCCAAATGCCTTGCTTAATCCAGATGAATATAAGCCACCTCTTTAGAACTTTTGTCCAAAGGAGAATGAAGCTAGTCTGACCTGACTCATCCTTTATAAACTCCTCCTAGCTTCTGCGGATCTCCACTTTCATTTCTAATGTTCGCAGACCATCTCTTTTTTTTTTTTTCCTTTCCTTTTTGACTGTGCACATTGTTCTCTATTGGTGATACATGACCAGGGAGGGCTCCCTAATCCTCTCCCTCTTCTTCAGGAGCTCTGGGATGGAAACTGTTGAGGATGGGATATTCTCAGTGTGTTGGGGGATTGAGCTGGGGCAAGAACTCCTTAGGAGCTGAGGGCTTCTTTCTTCCTTATCTTGTTTTCACTGAGGCTGGTGGTCCAGGGATCTCTTACTCCTTGGAAGCCATATGGACCATAAAGCCCACCACCCTTTTGCTGTAGCCAAACCCATTGTCATAACAGGAAATGTGTTTGACAGAGCAGCCACCGAGGGCAATGCCAGCCCAGCATCAAAGGTGAACGTGGGAGTATCACTGTTAAAGTCACAGGAGGCAGCCCGTCCTCAATGTAACCCAGGATGTCCTTTAGGGGGCCCTCTATTGCCTGCTTCACCACCTTCTTTCTCAATGTCATCACATTTGGTGGCTTTCTCCAGACCACAGGTTAGATTCTTGACTCATTGGAGCTGGGATTTGGGATCTGGGAGGCCATGCCAGTGAGCTTCCAATTCAGCTCAGGGGTGACCTTGCCCACAGACTTAGCAGTGCCCATAGAAGCAGGGATGATGGTCTTCTGGGCAGCCCCACAGCCATAATACCACAGCTTCCCAGAGGAGCCATTTGCGGTCTTCTGGGTGGCAGTGATGGCATAGACCGTGGCCATGAGTCCCTCCATCATGCCAAAGTCATCATGGATGACCTTGCCCAGAGGACCCAAGCAGTTGGTGGTAGAGGAGTCATTGCTGACAATCTTGAGTTTATTGTCATACTTCTCATGATTTATGCCCAAACATGCGGACATCGGCAGAATGGACAGAGATGAGGATGACCCTTTTGGCTCCATCCTTTCATAAGCCCCAACCTTGTCCAAGTTAGTGAAGACATCAGTGGATTCTACAACATATTTAGCACCAGCATCACCCCATTTGATGTGGGTGGAAGCTTGCTCCTAGAAGATGAAGATGGGCCTTCCGTTGATGACAAGCTTCCCATTCTCAGCCTGATTGTGTCATAACTTGCTATGGGTGGAATCATACTGGAGCATGTAGACCATGTAGCTGAGGTCAGTGAAGGGGTCATTGATGTGCAATATCCATTTTGACAGAGTTAAAAGCATCCTGGCGACCAGGCATCCAATGTGGACAAATCGATTTACTCTGACCTTCATGACTGTCTCAGGGATGGGGCCAGTATTGCACAAGAAGATGCAACTGTCTGTCAAAGAGGGAAGAGCAGAGAGCCCCACTTCTTTAATAATTATGAAATTGTGCTTGAGATTCACCTGAGGCTTTAAGGTCTAAAGTTTGTATGTAGCTAATTACTGTCCTTTTTAAAAAATAAGAACCACTGTTTATTTGCAGCCTTGTGGCACCAAGACCGTCGAAAACAGCACAATAATTTCAAACACAGGTTTTTTAGTAGCCTGAAATGTAGCCTCATTTAATTCAACAGGTGCTTTCCTATAATTCATCCAACTACACATAATAGGAAGTTCCTCTTACCAATAATGTTCGTTATGCTTTTTTTTCAGTCTGAAGATCATTCTCAACACATAAAAATTATGTATATATAAAAATATATGAATATATGTATATAATTTTATTAGTTCATAAAAGAAATCATTACATGTCAAAATTTCAAGTTTACTTTATTACCCTTGCCCTGGAAATTGGCATCCGTGCATCTAGGGTTCTAAATGTTATTCCCTGCTTGCTCTCAACTGTTTTCGTGAGTGAATCACTGGGCACCACCTACACTTTGTTCTCATGTCAGACCTGCAGTTCTCCATAATAGCATCAGTCTCACAGGTTTATCTGTGTACTTTTTTCCTTTCTCTTTCACATCCAATTTAATCATTTGATTATGCCAGATACAGTTTAGACAAATACATTCTTCCTTGCCCTTATGAAAATCACTCTAACTGAGCTTGTCAAGTGAAGCTTTACCTTAGAGGCACCTATATTCATACAAATTAAGATATGGTCAATAATTATAATAAATTCCTGTTCATTAACAGTTCCTAATTTATTATTACTCCTTAAGATACTGTTGTTTTTAATTTTTTTCATGTTTTTCATAACTGAATCACACATTTTTGCCTTAACGTAGCATCAAGTCAACAAGCCTTATCAAGTTAGTGGGGGGAGACATTGTCTGTCTCTGTCTAGGCTAGGTGCCTCACAGACATCTCAGTAACAGAAGTATTTCATTGTGTAGGACACTTGGTTTATCAAATTAAATGCATATTAGAGAGCTAACTGGGAAAAAATAAAATTACAACCCCACAAAGCCATTAATTAAAGTTATCATAAGAAAGGATTATGATGACTTTCTCTTGCACATTAGACTGTGTGCTTTTGTTTTTGTTTTTTGTTTCTTCCTTTTCTTCCCTTATCCTTTCAGGTGGCCTGGAATTCAGGATAATTGCAATTGCCCCTCAGGTGCTTTAATCAGAAAAGCTGGCTATCTGGGGAGACGGTGGACTTGTGTCCAGAGACCAGCTCTGAAGATTCTCCTCAGTCATGACAGTTTTTAAAGGGAAAAATGCGGGGGGAGGGGGAAGAATCTCAGTGAATCATCAAGGCAGGAGGTTGGGTTCTGCCTCTCCATTGAGTGTAGACTGGCTTTCTCTTCAGATGTTATCTTGCCTGAGTGATCTGCCTGCAGCATTGCTTAGAGGGGCTACTGGGGGAAGAGAGCTAGTCTTCTTTTTATCTAGGAAAAGAATCAACAGGTTAGACAAGGCATGGTGTGCATTCGGGAGAGCATAAGTCGTGAGTTAGTTTCAATTGCTTAGTGATCACATTCCTTAATTAGGTCCTTTTAAGGTTAGAGGGGAACAGAAATAGGCAAACAGGAAAGGGGCAAAAGAGCTGCTTTCATTGTAATCTCCTTTGCCTCTCTGCTTGCTTCCCGTCCTCCACAGCTTATAGGTGGAGGCAAGTATAATGCCACTCAGTGTCATTGCTTGGAAGTTTAAAATTTCAACACAATCAACTAAAGCATCAAATACAAAATACAAACCATCAGCATGCATTATCTACAAGACTTATCTGCAGATTGGTTAGAAAGGAAAGAAAAAAAGAGAAGAAATATTTTCTAGGCACACTTCTTCCCTTCTAAAAATCTGGGTCCAGTTTTTCCGAATGAAAGTGAATAGAGTCAACGCTAGGAAAGGTGGTACTTAATGTTTACCTCCCTTTCTTCCCAAATAGGCTTCACTGGATTCAGATTTAATTATTTTATTCTTCCCTTTGGTAGTAAACAGATACTCTTGGTCCCATTTTCTGATGATTGCACCCTGATTTTCCCTTGAGAAAGTACTACTTTCCCATTCTCTCAGTTTATGGGATCCGGATGAACATTGCACACAGGAATGGCTTCCCTCTGCCTAGGGATGAACACTAATCCAAGTTGGTCCATTTAGAGCTAGTACTGGGGGCTTCTGATGAAAAGAACAGAAAAGCAAGGTTCTTTCTCATGCAGTTGCCAAGAGAGTATAATGCAGATTAAAAGCCTTGACATCTATTTTGCCAGCAAGAGGAAGTATGAAGCTAAGAAGGAAGCCCACACAGCTCAAAGCATCGCCAAGAGATGAAAAGAACAAGTCTTAGTCTTGATAAGGACTTTTGAGTACCTGGATTCAGCTTCTCCTAAAGCCACTTATTTCTAAGAATCTTGAGCTACGTAATATATTAAAGGCCTGTTTTTGTTTAAACGTGGGGAGATGGAAGGTTTTCCTATCTCTTACGAATGAAAGAATCTTGCCTCATCCATAATTTTCCTCCCAAAACATCTCTCTTCATCTTCCTGAGCACTGAAAGACATATCATTTATCTGCTGTTTGTTTTTCCACCTTGTAAAAAAAAAAGTACACTTAGAGACCTGTTTGTCTGTATTGCCTCTTCTCATTAGCCTCATTCTCATGTCGTGCTCATTTTTTGAAAATCTTATTACTGTATTCCCTGGGTCCTGAAAAGTGATTGGCCCAATACTAGTAAGCATTCCTCCACATTTCTCTGTCTCCTGTATTGGAATTTTCCCACTCACATAGCCTTTAGCTCATCATGTAACTTCTCAGAGTTACTTATCTGATTTACATATCCTTTCTTGGTTATATGTGAAATCCAGTCATTTTACTCTAACCTTTAAATTTAGTGTAAAAATAAAGGCCTTGTTAATTGAGAAGGAAATTGAAATTAATGTCTTTATTATGAGGGAGGGGGACCTTAGGAGCTCAGTGTCTTAAACATCGAGTTGATTTCCTCACCTGCAAAGACTTTAGTGTCAGTATTTAAAATTTGTAGTTCATTAAAAATTAAATTTTAGAATACTAAAAGTATTACAGTTTATTCATGTATTTTTAAAAATTTAAATCTTATTTATCCAATTGTTAATTATTCTTAATAGCATAAAAGGGTCTTTATTTATTTATTTTTCTAATTCACTAATTCTCTTTTCTGAGACAAAAAATCAGGATACTTCTCCTCACCTCACACTTCCCTTGGTACTATTCCTTCCCTCCTCCTCCGGCTCTTTCTCCCCCACTCCTCCTTCTTTATCTGACTAGATTCTTTCAAAGAGCCTACTTTACATTTGAATTGCAACACATACGTTTTAAAAACTGGTGGTAAAATAGCAGTATGTTTCCTATTCATTTCTTTTAATTTTCCATAATTTGGATCTCAATGAGCTGTTATCATATACAAACAGCCTGGCCCCTTGAGCTGTTCTGGGATGAAGATAATTGGTACACATTGTGATTGTTAATAGAGAATTTGTTGTACAACACATTCTTTACAATGCAGTGAAGATAATTATAATTGGGGGCACAAAATAAAACCTGCTCCAGCTAGGAAATTGTTCAGATACACATGTTATTTTTATGCATCTCCTGGGGAAAGGGCAGGCCATGTCAAGGACTTACATTTGATATTAAAATATCAAATTGTCAAATGATAACACCTTCAGGGAAACATGCTTAACTACCTATTCAAATTACATTTTAAATATTTCTCTCCAAGTGAAAACGTATCATTTTTAATATCCTGAGGCTGTTTGTCAAGGTGGTTAAAAGGGTGAGAAGCTATTAAGAAAAGCACATTTTTGAAAAGGACACATAATCTCTGCATTGTGTGTAAATTATGGTAGCAAACCAAGTCCAGAAACATATACATGGAAGGAATAAAGAAGAAAAAATAGTTGCGATGAATAGGGAGGAAAATGAAGTGAAAGTGTGACAAAGCATCTTTTTTTAAATTGTGGGAAATGTCCTACGTGAGACGACTGAATTTGGAGAGGAATCCAGAGAAAAGAGAAATGCCAGGCATATTGTCTTTCTTTTCAATCAATGTAAAGGATACTGTTGTGAGCCACACTGGCCCCTTTTCAGGACTGAAGGAATTATGCCCGCGGTTGCTGGGAGTATGACTGCTGACAGCTCTTAACTGCTAACCCTCTCCAGAAATCGCCCTAGGCTAGAGAGAGCTGCCTCTGATGGAACAGCCTGTATCCCATGACTGGTTGGTCCCTGAGGCCAGAGGTCCAGACTCCTTGACGCAGGGAGAGCTATCTCTGGAGGGCTTTCCCAGCTTCCCTGTGGGGACAGCTGCAACACTTGCTGAAGATGAATCAACTTCTCTCTGCCCAACTCTGCTTCCTTCCTGTCCCTTGCCCTCCCCAGGTGTGGATCCTGAGGACCTCAAATAAACGTCTTGCATGTTAATCTCCAACTCAGGGCTTCCCAGGAAGCCCCGTCTGCCACAACGTATGCAATTATTTCTCTGGTTGCTATTGTTTATTGAGTAAATATTATGCATTAAGGACAGTGTATGCACTTTACATGGATTATTTATTTTGATCCTCATGGATTCCAAGCCACTGGAGTTAGCTATGGAATGGTAATGGTGGTCTCATGGAATATGCCTGCTCAACGGACCAGATTTGAGTATTGCCAACCAAGGAAGCTGTCATTTCTTTGTTTAAACCCATCACTCTTAGATTAATGTATAACATCTGTTTTTTTGTTCCTAACCACTCCTCTAATTTCCTGCCACTCCTACCTTGCTTCCTATGATGATCCACATGCTCTACCTTTTTTCAGTTCCTGTGACTCAGCAAACCCCTTGCAACCTCATGGCCTTTGAAGATGCCATTCTGTTGACAAAGGATACTGTTTTACCCAATGTTTCTACCCCATTTGTCAGTTTAACTACCATTTATCATTCACTGTTCTCTGAATTTCATTTTTCTCAGAAAACATCCTCTGAAATACAGATTAGTCAAATTTGACTAATACATAAACCCTCTTAGCAGCCAGGCCTTCTTTGGGGCGCTTGTCTCAGTTGTAACTGAACGATTCCATGCACATTTTTCTGTGAAGTAGGTACCTATTTAAAGGGAAGATTGATGGGGTAAAGACATGTGCAGTGAGCTACATGAGGTCAAGGACCATTATCTCTCTTATTTACCACTGTGACTTCAGTACCAAGCTCTGGACTTGGCATTTCTTAGATATGTGTAGAAATCACAGAAATTTATTTCTCTGCCTTTTTTTTTTCCCTCTGCTTGCATTTTTTTTTTTTTTCCGGTACGCAGGCCTCTCACTGTTGTGACCTCTCCTGTTGCAGAGCACAGGCTCCAGACGTGCAGGCTTAGTGGCCATGGCTCACGGGCCTAGCCGCTCCGCAGCATGTGGGATCTTCCCGGACCGGGACACGAACCCGTGTCCCCTGCATCGGCAGGCAGACTCTCAACCACTGTGCCACCAGGGAAGCCCTCTGCTTGCATTTTTAACCATAATGTTTTTCTCCCCTTTCCTTGCTAAGATGAACACACATATACATATGGACATGTGTGTATATGTAGGGGTGTGTGTGTGTGTGTGTTGGTATAAAATCTTCAGATTCAGTTTCAAATTAACTTTTTGTCTTAGAATAAACACTCTCTTTAAGCTGACTTTATATATTCCTGTTTTGATATGAAAAATAGAGACTTTATATCCAAGATTTCAGGATATGCCTCACAGCTTCCTCTAGTTACGTGAGTATGTTGCCATTTCCAAAGTCTTTGAACAATTAGATTTAATCACTTATTTCTACTATACACAATGCTACAATACACAAGAGCTTATAGCTATAAAGCAAACTATTTTTGTATTTTTAATTGATTTTATTTCCTAGGATAGACCAAAGAAATGCTTGTAAGAGATGAGTAAGCCCTCTCTGGATTGAAAAATTTTTAAAAACTTAAAGTCCTTCAGCAACTTAAAGTGATAATGGATCTTTAATTTCTTTAAGTATTTTGATTTCTCTGAGTTCCCAGTTGGTTTTGAAGACTCAGGTACAAGTAAAAATATTATCAACCTAGAAAGTGAATGTGGCTAGCTGGGTTTGGTTTTCTTCAGTCTTTCAGGAAATGACAAAACGTTCAACCTTTTGAGAGAACTTAACTTTATGTTCCTATATTCAATGCTGACACTGCTAAAAATGAATCATTAAATGTGAGATGAAGGCTAAATGGAAAAATGTTTAACCAACTGTCCTTTCCCAGTGCTACATTTATAAAAAACTGTATTTTGGATATACAGAATATATTGCAATGGCTAGGATATAAGAGGACCAAAAAAGATATGTGTCAATTGTTGAAATTCATTTATAAAAGCATTTTGCATACTTATAGAAACAAATTTTGATGACTGGAATGGTATGTTCAGGGGATAGGAAGGGGAGGTTCTTCATTAGTTAACTGAATGAAAGATTTCTTATAAAGTGCAATAATGGCACTCATTACATACTTCAAGAAGAGGAATTGAATTCAACAGGGAAGGAAAAAAGCTAATTCATCCTTCTTGTAAATCCATGAGCTTTGGTTGCATGAAATAATAACCTTACTTACATAGAATTCAATTAAAAGAGGCTTTCAGTTAATCAGATTTATGTTCCCAGAGTTTTACTTTGGAAAAAAAATAAAGAACCCAAAGACCAACCAGTTAAATAAATATGTGTATGGTTCATGTTGTTGATTGATAGTTTAATCCTAAGATGTAGATCTATACTACTAAAAACATATTTATATATTTTATGCTAGACAATGAGGAATGCCACTTGGGGTGATTTAATTTTTGAAGAAATGTTGAGTGCCTAAGATATGCCAGATGTTAAGATAATCACTTTGGATTAAATGGTAAACTAAAATAGATATTATCTCTGTCCTCATAGAGTTAAAATCTAGTGAAGGACATAGGCATGGGAAAAACTTATTTTTAAAAACTAGGTAAATAAAGACTCAGTTAAGTACTATATGGAAAGTTATGTGATGCTTTGAGTGTGCAATAGACCTAATTAGGAAGGTGAGAGAAAGCTTTCCCAACAAAGGAGCAGTTGGAAAAGGAGATGAAGAATGATGCAATTATTAGTTTAAGAAAAAAGAGAAGAATTTCTTAAGAGATGAGCTTTAGGAAATTGCCTAGCGGTCCAGTGGTTAGGACTCTTCGCTTTCACTGCCACCAGGGCCTGGGTTTGATCCCTGGTTAGGGAACTAAGAAAAACATACACATGACTGGAAATATGATAACTTTTAAAGTGGTAGAAATATTCCCATCCAAAGAGTTTCATTTCATTATTCTTTGAACAAATATTGTCTAGTTATAGCAAGAAATCATCTAGATTATAGGAATGTGGTGATGAACAAGAAAGACAAAGTTCCTCACCTTGAGGAGCTTCATATCTGGTAACCCAAAACAAGTTAACCAATAAAGAAATAATTTCATATAATAATAAATTCGGTATAGAAAATAAACTTAGGCAAATAAAGGCTAGAGAGTGAATGTGACAGGAGGTAATTCTTTAGAGATCCGTGAAAAAATGTTAGCATAAGGAGGAATATGAGGAGGGTAAACAAGGTGTGAGCAATAATTGTAAGGTCCCTGCACCAGACACTTCATTCTGAAGGGCCAGGGCGCTTGGAACTTGGTGTGGATATAGAAGAGAATGCAAGTTGATGAGGATCTTGGAGTCATAGACAGAATTAGATTTGTACAAGTCCTTCTTGACTGTGGTCAGGAGTTTGGGTTTTATTCATATCAAAGACTTTGGAAGGATTTATGCAAGAAAAAAGAATTAGTAGGCCCTAAAAGTAATTTGGCTATGAATTGATGGTAACATCAATGACAGTGGTAGTGAGAGAGAGAAGAAGTGAGATTTGGGATGTATTGAGGATAGAAGGTTACTGATGGGTTGGACTTTCAAGGGCAGGAATAGAAAGGAATCAAGCAGAAGTGCTAGGTTTTTAGTGTGACCAACTGGGTTCAGCATGGTGCCATTACCAAGGTTTCACCATATTCAATTAAATCCTCATATGTCTTTCACCTTAACACTTGACCACCCATCTATACATTCTTTTATTGTAATATTGAGTGCTTATTTTGTACCTTGCAAGAAGCACTACCTTTTAGGGACACAAAGATGAAAAAGATAAACTATGTCCCCACCTTACTGAAACTTCTATTCTAAATAGGAAGAGATAGACTGGAAAAAAATACATAAACAAAACATCCTACAGATTATGATAAAGGAAATAAAACAGCTCCTGGGATAAAGAGTATATCATGGTACCTAAGTTAACTAGGATGGTCAGGGAAAAATTCTTAGGTGGTACCCAAGCCAACATCTATAGAATATAAAGGAGTCAGGCATATAGAGAACCTGGGGAGGGTTTTTAATTTTTTTTTAATTTAGCATTTAATTTTTTTTTCATTATCTACCAAATGAAGACTTCATGACTCTGACTCTGGTAAGACTAATTCTTATTATATACTCTTAAGAACAATATTACCACCGTCATCTTATTTTCCCTACTGTAGAGCATTAACTTCTTTTGATCTTTCTTTCAAAGTAATTTTCATATTCTTATTGATTAAAAAAGTAACCCAAAGCTACACTAAATCACATTACAGAAATACTAGTTTCCATTTACTTTACCATTCCCTCTCTAAAATATACATTGTCAATAGTTTTTGTATACTATTTCACCTTTTAAATATACATGTTTATATACTATATTTGCTCTATTTTAACAAAACGATACAGTATTAACTATGTTCCTGTAGTGCTTGTGGGTTTTTGTTTTCATCTGTTTTTATTTTTCACCTTGTAATAATATCTTGGATAGCTTTCACTGCCAACACATATGGAACTTTTCATTGTTTTTAATAGTCACATCATAATCCATTTATGGATCTAACATTGTTATTTAGTTTCTCAATTTAAGAATGTTTAGGTTCTTTCCATTTTTCACCATTATTATGGATGATTAATGAAAAGTTCTTTGCAGTTGTGGGGTGTTTATAAAGAATGTAGCAGAAATGTTAGGTCAAAAAGGTATGCATATTTTAAATTTAATAGGTATTTCTATATTGCATTCCAAAAGCTTATATCACTTTCTATATGAACAAAGCATAAAAGTACCAATTTACAGTTTTCTTTCATAAGATTACATATTAATGTATCATTTTTATGTTCAGTTCCTTGATAACCAATGAAGTGCATGTTGATGCTGTCTCTCTTCTAACAGATTCCTCACTTCTAACTTCATTTATAAATGGTAATGCTTTAATGGCCATTTGTCTCACCATTCTAAATTTCTTTCTGAATTTCATGTATTTTTATTGTCCAAACATGCCTCACAGACGCAAAACCCCAAATCAAACCAGCTTCAAAATTTAAAGGAGGTATTTGCATTCTTAGCAATGAACACAATTTGGAATATGGGAAAAACTTTGTGCAAGGCTAGTATTTGTGCAAATGAAAGAGAGAGCAGTAGAAGCTGACACTGTAGTACTCTGCTAGTGGCAGTCAATTCTAGAAGTTCCCATTGGAAGATATTCCACAGAGATATCAAAAACAATAAACTGTGTACAAGGGTCAACAGGGAATATACTTCACTATTATTGGGTAGAGCACCTATATCTGTGTGGAAGTTACTGAGGATTTTCCTTTACACACGTGATGCATTTTTCAAGTGTTCCATGAATACTTAGGAGAATAAATCTGTATGTGTTAGGTTTCATCTATTAATTCTACTTTATCAATCATATCATTCTTATCCTTTATGCATTTTATTCAATATCTTAAACTGGAGCAACATGTTCCAATGAAGAATAAATAAAGCCACAAGTGACATAATGACATTTCTTCTGGAGGGTTGATATCAGTATAACACACTGGGAACTTCTGTTAAAGTTTGATTTTGAGAAGTGTGGCTGTTATATATACTTTATATACTTGAGTATTTTCTCTATTATATACAGATAATGGTTTCATAAATGTCCATTAATGTCATTTACATCTCTAATACATTTGTTGCTTTATATCTTAAAATGCTTTATTTTAATTTTGCATATAGATATTTATTAATCAGGTCTTTACTTTGGATGTAGCTTGTATCAATTTAAAATGATTGTCATCTTCCCTTTGCATTACATTCTGATTTATCTGCTGAATTCTTGTTTCCATATTATTGTCTAATGCACATTTAGGAATCCTTTTTTTTTTTTTTTTGACTAGTTTCATTTTCTTTTAGAACTGTGTAAGTAGGAAAGCAAGATATAGTATTTTGGTCTACTTCAAGAAATCATGCTTTATAATGTTGGAAATTGCTGTTTATGTTTATTAGAAATTTGCTTATTTCATGTTCTTCTGCTGTTTTGTTTTTTGCCTTTTGTTTTACATTGATTCTATTTCCTTTCTTTAGTTTCTTAATTTTTAAAAAATATACTTTGGAAGTTGATGTGGTAAAGTCTGTTTTTAATTGTTCTGGTGGCAACCCTTATGTTATAATTAACATCGTTATGATTAAATTCATCTAACTTCAGATTAGAAACAAAACAGTAGCTTTTGACTTTTCAGTATTTAAAAATGGGAAATTTAGAGTTTCTTTATTGAAGTATAGTTGATTTATAATGTTAGTTTCAGGTGTATAGTATTGTGCTTCAGTACTTTTACATATCATACTTCATTAAAAGTTATTACAAGATAATGCCTTCAATTCCCTTTGCTATACAATGTATCCCTGAGGCTTATCTATTTTATACATACTAGTTTGTATCTCTTAATCCCATACCCTTAATTTGCTCATCCCCTCTTCCCTCTCCCCTTTGGTAACCACCATGTCGTTTTCTATATCTGTGAGTCTGTTTCTGTTTTGCATATACATTCATTTATATTATTTTTTATATTCCACATAAAAGTGATATCATACAGTATTTGTCTTTCACTGTCTCACTTGTTTCACTAAGCATAATATTCTCTAGGTCCATCTATGTTGCTGCAAATAGAAGAATTTCATTCTTGTGGCTGAGTAATAGTCTATTGTGTGTATGTGTGTGTATGTGTGTGTGTCCATATATATATATACACACACATATATATATACATGTATACCACATCCTCTTTATTCATTTATCTGTTGATGGGCACTTGGGTTACTTCTTTATCTTGACTATTCTACATAGGGCTGCTACAAACCTTGCGGTGCATGTATCTTTTTGAATTAGTGTTTTCTTTTTTTCCAAATACACACCCAGGAGTGGAATTGCTGGGTCATTGGTAGTTCTATTTTTAGTTATTTGATGAACCTCCATACTGTTTTCCAAACTGGCTACACCAATTTACATTCCTACCAACAGTGTATGAATGTTCCCTTTTCTTCACATCCTCTCCAACACTTGTTATTTGTAGCCTTTTAGATGATAGCCATTCTGACAGGTGTAAGGTGATATTTCACTGCTGATTTGATTTACATTTTTTCTGTTAATTAGCAATGTTGAGCATCTTTTCATATGCCTGTTAGCCATCTGTATGTATTCTTTGGAAAATGTCTATTCAGATCTTCTGCCGGTTTTTTTGATTGGGTTGTTTGCTTTTTTGATATTGAGTTATATGAGCTGTTTATATATTTTGGATATTAACTCCTGTCAGTCATATCATTTGCAAATATTTTCTTCCATTCTACAGGTTATCTTTTCATTTTGTTGATGATTTCCTTTGTTATGCAAAAGCTTTTAAGCTTAAGTCCCATTTTTAAACTATTGCTTTTATTTCTTTTGTCTTAGGAGACAGATGCAAAAAAAAATATTGTTACGATTTACATCAAAGAGTGTTCTGCCTGTGTTCTCTTCTAGGAGTGTTATGGTTTCAAGCCCTACATTTAGGACTTTAATTCATTTTGAGTTTATTTTATATAAGGGGTGAGGAAATGTTCTAATTTCATTATTTTACATGAAGCCGTCCAGTTTTCCCAGCACCACTTATTGAAGAAATTATTTTTTCTTCATTGTATATTCCTGCCTACTTTGTTGCGGATTAATTGACTGTAAGTACATGGATTTATTTCTGGGTTCTCTATTTTGTCCCATTGATCTATGTGTTTGTTTTGTGCCAATACCATGTGCTTTTGATTGTTGTAGCTTTACAGTGTAGTCTGAAGACTGGAAGGGTTATGTCTCCAGCTTTGTTCTTTTTTTCTCAAATTGCTTTGGCAATTCAGAGTCTTGTGGTTCCATATGAATTTTAGGATATTTGTTCTGTGAAAACCATCATGGGTATTTTTATAGGGATTGCATTAAATTTATAGATTGCTTTGGGTAATATGACCATTTTAACAATATTAATTATTCTAATCTAAGAGGACAAGATATCTTTCTATTTCTTTGTATCATCTTCAATTTCCTTCATCAATGTTTTATTTTTTCAGAGTACAGGTCTTTTACCTCCTTGGTTAAGTTTATTCCTAGGTATTTTATTCTTTTTGATGTGATTTTTAAACAGGATTTTTTTTTTTTTACTTTCTCTTTCTGATAGTTCATTATTAGTGTGTAGAAAAGAAACTGGTTTCTGTATATTAATCTTGTACCCTGAAACTGCTGAATCCATTTATTAGTTCTAATAATTTTTTGGGTGGAGACTTTAAAGTATCATGTCATCTGCAAATAGTGACAGTTTTACTTCTTTCTTTCCAATTTGGGTGCCTTTTGTTTTTCTTGTTTGATTGTTGTGGCTAGGACTTCCAAATGAATAGAAGTGGTGAGAGTGGGCATCCTTGTCTTGTTCCTGAATTTCACCATTGAGTATGATGTTAGCTGTGCATTTGTCATAAACGTTCTTTATTATGTTGAGATAATGTTCCCTCTCTACCCGCTTTGATGAGAGTTTTTATCAAGAATGGATGTTGAGTTCTGTCAAATGCTTTTTCTGCATTTATTGAGATGACCATGTGATTTTTATCCTTCCTTTTGCAGAATATTGAAGGGTCTTGTTTTTGGTTTTTTGTTTTTTTATATCCAGTTAGCCTCCCTGTGTCTTTTGATCAGAGCATTTAGTCCATTGATACTTAAAATAATTATTGATAAGTATGTACTTGTTGCCATTTTATTACTTTTTTTTTCTGGTTGTTTTCATAGTTCTCAGACCATTTCTTCTACTTTTTGTTTCTTCCGTTGTGGCTTGATGATTTTCTTTAGTAGTAGGCTTGTGCTCTTTCTTTTTAGTTTTTGTGTATTTACTGTAGGTTTTTGATTTGTGGTTGCCATGGGGTTCATGTACATTGACCTATAATTTTATCTACTTGTTTTAAACTAGTCATCATTCTGAAAAACCTACATTTTTACTCCTCTCCCCTTCATTTTGTGGTTTATTTATTTATTTTTGGCTGTGTTGGGTCTTTGTTTCTGTGCGCAGGCTTTCGCTAGTTGCGGCGAGCGGGGGCTACTCTTCGTTGCAGTGTACGGGCTTCTCATTTCAGTGGCTTCTCTTGTTGCAGAGCATGGCCTCTAGGCTCATGGGCTTCAGTAGTTGTGGCATGAGGGCTCAGTAGTTGTGGCCCATGGGCTTAGTTGCTCCATGGCATGTGGGATCTTCCTGGACCAGGGATCAAACCCATGTCCCCTGCATTGGCAGGCAGATTCTTAAACACTGCACCACCAGGGAAGTCCCCATTTTGTGTTTTTGATATCATATTTTATATTTTCATGCTCATTCCTTAGCTGTTTATTGTTGTTATAGTTGCTTTTATAATTTTTTTGTCTTTTAATCTATGTACTGATTTATCTAAGTGGTTGATCATCAATCCTTACTATATACTTGCTTTTCCTAGTGGAATTTTCTCTTTCTTATAAATTCTTACTTCTTTCCCACCTAGAGAAAACCCTTTAACATTTCTTTTAAGGTAAGTTTATTATTGATGAACTCTTAGTTTTTGCTTATCTGAGAAGTTCTTTATCTTTCCTTCTATTCTAAATGATATTCTTCCTGGGTAGAGTGTCATAGGTTGCAGGCTTTTCCCTTTCAGCACTTTGAACATATTATGTCACTCTTCTGGCTGCAAAATTTCTGCAAAGAAATCAGTTGATAGCCTTAGGGGGTTTCCTTTGTATATGGCTTTTTGTTTCCCTTATGCAGCCTTTAGAATTCTCTCTTTAATTTTTGCCATTTTAATTATGATGTGTCTTGGTGTGGGTCTGTTTGAGTTCATTTTGTTTGGAACCCCCTGTGCTTCCAGTACCTGAATATCTCTTTCTTTCTTCAGGTTTGGGAATTTTTCAGCCATAATTTCCTCAAATACATTTTTGATCCCCTTCTCTCTCTCTTCTCCTTCTGGAATCCCTATAATAGCAAATGTTGGAATGCTTAAGTTATTCCACAGATCTCTCAAATTGCTTTCATTTTTTTAAAATTTGTTTTTCTTTTTGTTGCTTTGATTGGATGATTTCCATTATTCTCTCTTCCAGATCACATATGAGTTCTTCTGTATCACTTAGTCTGCTATTCATTCTTTGTAGTATATTTTTTAAATTTCAGCTATTGAATTATTCATTTCTGATTGGGTCATTTTTATGTTTTGTATCTCCTTGTTAAAATGTTTACTGTTTAGAGCAATTCTTTTCCCTAACTCAGTTAACATTTTTATTACTAATATTTTGAATTCTTCATCTGGTAAATTGTTTTTTTCTGTTTCATTATTTTCTCTTGCTCTTTGAATTGAGAGTAGTTCCTTTGCCTTTTCTTTTTGCCTAACTTTTTCAGCCTCTGTGAATTTAGGTGAAACAGTTAACCTTGTTCTTTTGTGGGGGCATTACTATACAGACCCAGTGTGCCCAATGCCTTTGGTGAGAGAACTGGATTTGACATGGATGAAAGTCACATCTTTCCTCAAGGTGTGCTGGCTGCTATCACCTTGGTAGTGGGTTAGTCTATAGATGGAGGGGCTAGAGCTGTCACCCAGTGTGAGGTGGGACTTTGTCTCTGCTCAGTGGCTATTACTACCCTGTCAGGAGCAGGGTCTATCCCAAGTTGCTTGAGCAGAAACCTTGAGGGTCATCCTGACCTGGCTCTATTCCCTTTAAGTGAGAGTCTCTCCCTCTCCCCACACCGGGACCTTTGCCCCAGGGGAGGGGAGTGCTGAAGCAAGTGGGGCCCATGTGCAGATAGAGGTTCAGTGTGCTTGCCTGTGGAGCAGGTGTCTGCAGCTCCACTCAGATGCAACCTTGTGTGCAAGTCCCCTGTATCTCTTACAGCTGATCACTGCCCCCTGCCTCTGCTGTCCCTGCCCTATTGTAGAACCACTCCACAGAGCTGGTGGGACATGGACCCTCAGTGTGTATCAGGATGTTAGTTGTGGTGGGGCAGCTGCCATCAGAGATCTGTGTGGTTTCTGAGGTACTGCTTGAGTAAGTGCCAACAATGGCTGCTATCGCCCCATCCAGGCTCCACCCTGGGACCAACCCAGTTACCTCTCTGTCACATGGTTGAGTCTTTCTTCTGGTCGTAGGTGCTCCAGACCCAGTGCTGTGTGGTGGCATGGATGAATGGGGGCAGAGTGTTCGCTTGGCTCAGGGGTGCATAGCAAAGCTGTCACAGGAAATTGGCAGCTGCCAGGGCAGACCTCTCCACCTTGCCTCTTGAGCAAGTCCCATTTGTCTCTCACAGCTCATCACTCTCACCACCCTCCATGACTCCCACCCTGTTGTGGAACTGCTCTGCAGGGCACGCAGGGCCCTTGTGATCTCTCTGCATCTATGGCGGGGGTGGGTGAGGTGTGATGGAGCGGCTACTGTCAGAGATCTAGGTAGCTTCTGAAGCACTGCTTGAGTAAGCACCAGCAATAGCTACTGCCACCCCACCCAGGCTCCTCCCTAGGACCAGGTTGCATCTGTTTCCCACAGGTCTAGTCTTTTGCCTGGTCATGGCCACCCCAGATCCAGTGCCATGCTGCAGTGTGGAGTGAGTGGGGCTGGAGTTTCACTTGGCTTGGGCTGGGACATGCAGTGGGGCAGTCTCTGGGAACCTGGCACCCACTAGAGCAGATTTGTCTCTGTCCTGCCTCAGGGGATAGCCAGTAAATGCATTTCTTGCAAGTGGAGTCCAGCCTTCCCCAGCCCTTCTGTTTGTCCCAGCTGTCCTACAACCCACCAAGGGGGGCTTGTCTCCTCTCAACCTGTTCACTCCCCAGGGTGTGTGTCTGCCCATGTAATCTCCCTTTTACTCTGAATCTCCTCCCAGGGACACAGGTCCTGACCTGATCACTTTTCTTCCCTTCCTACCTGATTACGTGTGTATCTTTCTTACAACCTTGGTTTTACTGGAGTCTTTCTACCAGTTTCCAGTTAGTTTTAGTGAGAATTGTTCCACTATAGGTGTATTTTTGATGTGTTCATGGGGAGAGGTGAGCTCTAGGTTCTCTTACTCAGCCATCTTGATTTCCTACTCCAGGCATTTTTCAGTTATTTGTTCGCAGGCAAACCTATTCTGTCTTATAGGTTTGCAACTATGCAGATTATTTTTTTCTTTCAAATACAAATTACTACTACCTTGTAAATGATTATTTATGTTACTTACTCCTTTTATCGTGTTAACTTATTCAGTGCTCACTGACATTCTTGACCAACAGCCCTGACAAACTCATTATTTCAGTTCTTTTCAGTATACCTGAGTAATACATTTAGAAAATGACCTTAGGTGATATATATTTTGAGAACTTTATAGCAAATATTTTCCTTTTATCTCACATACTAATGATTATGGAATGGCATAAAATTTTAGGTATAATAAAAATTTTCCTCAAAGCTATTTAGATACATTTTTTCCCCTTTGGATATTGTTATAGAACAAGTCAGAAAGCTCTCTCAATGGCCAAAGATCTATCTTTCCCAATGGCTAAGCTGAAAGGATTGGAGAAATGAAGTTAACAATAGGAATATTGGATTATAACCCATAGAATATAAAAAAAATCCGTGGTTTTGTGCTGATGTAAATAAATAATTGGGGGGTAAGGGACAGCTATCTTAAATATGAAATACGATTAAAAAATAGAGGTAGAATGAGGGAAATGGAAAATCTCATTAGAACTTTATAGTAATAATTATCAGGCAAGATCTACCAAAGGAATGTAAAATTAGGGAGCATAAGTGTGAGGAGAGATAGGATATTTGTATAGATTCAAAGTATCTCCCTCAGGATATCTGTTAATTACAAAAGGAAAAAGAGTAGTTTTATAGTAGAGAAACCTGACAGACAGCACCTTAATGAAGTGATTAATGTTACCGTCACTAGTAAAATGACATATTGACATTTTCTGGCCCCTGCTATGAACTGGAGAAAAAATATCACTTTTGTGTTACCTTTCCAAAAATGCGTAACTTCAGTCTAATAATGAAAAACTTTCAAACGAGTCCTCAGATTGAGAGCTATTCCTCAGAATAACTGAGCAAACCCTCAGTTGTCAGGATTGTGAAAGACAAGGAAAGACCAAGGAATTGTCACAGATTGGACGAGACTAAGGAGACAACTAAATTTAATGTGGGATCTAGTAATATGTCCTAAAAGAGTATTAGTAGAAATACTCATGGAATCTGAATAAAATGTATACTTGAGTTTTAAAATAGCAAAAAATAAACAAAAAGAAAAAGACCTTTTAAGTAAGCCAACAAAGAAATGAAACTGAAATAAAAAAATATTTAGAAATGAGTAACAATGAGGACAGAGCATTTTAAATATCTGGGAAGAGATCAAAATAATTAGAGGAAAAATTATAGCCATAAATGCCTTTGTTAGAAATAAATATTTATTTTTATAAAATGAAATAAGCATTTAAATCAAGAAATTAGGGATGGGAGAACAATAAAATAAATCCAAAATACTTATAAAGGTGGACTTTGTAAAGGTTAAATAGAAATTTTTAATTCTTTTAATTAAAAGAATAAAGTATAAAGTGATAACAAAATAGATTTGATCAATAAAACTGTTTTTAACAGTGACAAATTAGCTGAAAAATTGACAAGTCTACTACAAAAAACAAGGGAAATTATTGATAAACAACTAAGAAAAAATGTACTTATAATAAATACAGTGTACAACTTTAAAGCATTAAATTTAATAATCAGATGAAATGGACAGTTTTCTAGGAAGAGCTGACATAAGAATAAGTAGAATCAATTTTTAGTTTTAAAAAATCTAATTAGATCAATAAACTGAGAAGATATTTTTAAAGTAGTAGAAGACCTATTAAAAAGAAAGCACAAACTCATTTATGAGCATAATCAAGATTACTTCCAGGATAGAAACCACATATTATATAAAGGAAATTCTCTTATCTAAGAGAGAATACACTGGAGTATATTTTTTTAAAAAAGGAATAGTGTGCTGTGCTTCAACATGGAAATATCCTGTATCATAAAGATGTCAGTTTTTTCCAATCAACATTTACAGTGCAATTCTACTCATAATCTTTAAAGGATTTTCATGAAACTACCAAGAATGTTTGAAAACCAATCTGGAAGGACAGATACATAAAAATGGCAAAGAAAAACCCAAAGAGAGAAGAAAAGCTAGTTGCATACAAAAGATGAGGAATTAGAACAGCATCAGATTTCTCAGCAACACTAGAAAGTGGAATACAGTAAAATTCTGAAACAAATTAATTGTGCCAGTTTTCTACCACTTGTTCCTCCAGGTATTTCTCCACCATAGTCTCTACCTCAGGAAACAAATCTGTATGCAAAACTTCATTGGGATCTCTCGGCCCCCTTCTTTAAGGTGTGTGTGTGGCCAATGCAAAAACCAAGCAAGAAATTCAAGGAAGGAGAGTGAGGCAGCCTTGTATAGCTTTGACCTTCAACTAAAGATTGCTCCTCCTGAAAGCTGCATTCTTTACACATACTTTTCTTAAGAATTTCAATAACCACCCCCTCTTTGTTCCCTCGGGCCTAAAAGTGGTAATAGTTTGACTCTTAACTATTCCAGGGTGCTGCACTATTCATGGTAAACATTTTCTGTATTAACTCTTTGAATTATTCTAATATGACACTTATTTCCCTCTGCGACCCTGACTGGGGCAGTGTTAGATAATTAGAAATAAGAGATAATATAACAAAAGGAGACAATCAATTTAGGGGATGAAATACTTAATTGAGAATAGTTCTAAAATGAGAAAAGTGAAAATAAGGGAAGATATTAACTAACAATTTATTCAAGAAAACTTTCCCTAAGTGATAGACTTGACTTGTAAAAGTCTCCCAGATTACAGTAGCCTTCTACCTGTTTGCACAAATGGATAAAAATCTCGACTGATGGTGGGTGGATGGATGGATAGATAATGGGTAGGCCAAAAAGTTCGTTTGGGTTCTTCCATACAATGTTATAGAAAAACCCAAACGAACTTTTTGGCCAATATAGAGAGATATGTCAATCCTAATACATTTGTTTTATATATATATATATATATATATAAAACAAACTATTAAAAACTTAACTAATTAAAGTAATAGTACTGGTTCAAGAATTGATGTATAGTTCTATGTAATGAATAAATAGTTCAGAAACAGGTCTTTGTGAACATGAGGTTTTATTTTATTGCATAAGTGACATTTCAGTACAATTGAGAAATAAATTGTAACATCAAATAGCCATCCCTTTGGAGAGGAGAACAGAAAGAAATAAAGTTCTGTAAACTAGAGAGTATTTAAAGAAAAATTACTTACATAATCTTAAAAAAGGCAAATTAGGACAGAAAAAAGGTGGTACACATAAATAGTAAGATGGTAGATTTAAATATGTATGCACATGTGTGTAGATGATTATTCACATGTAAATGAGTTAAATACTCCAATAGAAGACAAAGTTTGTTTGAATTCTTAAAACCCTATATATTGTTTTAAAAAATAGAATCTTAAATATGAGTAAATAGAAATTGAAATAAAAGTAAACAGCAAAGACATATGATGAAAATGCCAACCAATATAATACAGATATAAATGTACAAATATTAGAAAAAGTAGATTTAATAATTTTTAACTTTGTGTGTACCTGAAAACAGCTGCAAATATATATACAGCAAAAGTTTACAGAACTGAAATCTATAATCATAGAGTGAAATGTCCACAGGCTTTCATAGTATTAAATGAAATATGGGAAAAAATTAAGTTTATAGGGGATTTGAACACAAAGAACAAATTTGACCTTATTGACATATATAGAGCATTGTTTCCAACTTCTGCAGAATATACATTCTTTTAAGAGCACATATAGAATTTACTATAATTGGTCATATTCTGGACCATGAAACAATTCTCAACAGCTTTCTTGGGGCTGAAATCATAGTAAAATCCAAGGACTTAACACAGTGTGACTAAATTATACATAATAACAAGATCTACAAATGTTTGGAAATTAAAGAAATAACTTCTAGATAATACAATGGAATAACATGTTCGGATCTTACATCAACCTAAAAAAATGCACATCAAATTAAACCAATGGAAGAAGATGAGAAAAAATTATTAAGAATAGAAATTAATGAAATAGAGATAAAATGTTCGAAAGAGAGAATCAATAAACTAAAAGTTGGTTCCTTGAAAAATGATATAATAAAATGGTTAACCTCCTGGTAAGTCTAATCAAAAAAAGACCTGTAACAAATATATCAAAAATGAGAAAAAAGATAACATTACACATCACACAGAAAATAAAAGAAAGATATTATAAACAATTTTATGAACACAATTTTAAAAATTTAGAGGAAATGAACATATGTCTGATAGAATAAAACCTGCTAAAACTGACATAAGAAGAAAGAGAATATCTGAATATTACTATTATCTGCTAAAGAAATTGAATCTGTAATTTAAAACCTTCCTACAAATAAAATTCCAAACTTAGATAGCTTGGCCAGTTTAGAAAAACAATCATATATTTATAAACTCTTTCTGAAAATAAAAAAATTGAGATGAATTTCTGAGTCATTTCATAAGACCAGCATAATATTGATATAAAACCTGATAAAAACATTGCAAGAAAGGATATCATAATCTACCTCAAACACAAAAACATAAAAAAATTCTAAACAAAATATTTGAGGATTCCAGTGAAATGTATCTTTTAAAGTTTGGAGGGATACTAAATTATGACAAAGTTGGATTGATTCCATGAATGCAAGGTTGATTTAATGTTTGAAAATTAATATAAGGGATGGCACATTAATAGCACAAAGGAAAAAGTAATAATAATTTCAAAAGATTCAAAAGAAGCACTCAAGCAAAAAATCATCAATTTACACTTTAAAAAATAGAAAACTAAGAGTAAAAGGAAACTTCTCCATCTAATACTGAGTATCTTTCAGCAAATATCTTATTTAATGAAATGATATTGAAAATTTATACCCTAAATTCAGGCAGGAGAAAGGAGATGCCCATTGTTATCATTCATATTCCATATGTACTGCATAAACTTGCTAGTGAAATAAGGCAAGAAAATAAGTAAAAGATACACTGACTGGAAAGGAATGAATAAGACTACTCATTCATAAACCTGATTATACACATTAAAATGTCCCCAAAGAATCTATAGATAAACAAGTAGAATTAATAAATTATTTTATCAAAGATACAACTTGGCTTGTGGATACATGGTCATGTTCATTTTGTGATCATTTATTGAACTGTATACTTAATGACTTATTCAATTTTTTTTGTCTATATGTTATACTTCAATAAAAATTGTTAACAGAAAATGCAGAGAAGTATGGCTATAATCTTGGAATAAAGACCTTCCTAAGGAATTTGTAAATTGCATAAAGAAAGATAATTTTGCTTCACAAATCAGAAATCTTCTAAAGTATAAAAAATAATGAAAGACAAGTGGTACATTGGGAAAATATTTGCCAAAATAAATTAAAACATAGCATAGCTATCCAGATTACAGAACAAAAAAGTTCCTCAAAACAAATTTTAAAAAGAAAAGTCAGAGAAGTACCTAAATATTCCAAAAGCCCATGATCAAGCATCTCACAGGAGAAGTAATTGACTAAAAAACATATGAAAATAATTTCAACTTCAGTAATACTTAGGAAAATGCAAAGTAAAGAAAATATAAGATTTAAAAAATGATTACCAATATCAAATGTTGGCTAATATGTGGGGAATAGATGTAAGTGTGTACAGCCCTTTTGGAAGGCCAATATGATAATGCCTATCCACGATAAAAATGAGTATTGTCTTTGACCCAGCAGTTACATTCCAGTGTGCTTACTTGTAAAATTATACATGTGCTCACAATTAGTCATTTGCATGGACTTTCACTAATAGGAAAAAATGGAAATAATCTAAATTCATCAATTCATGAATAGTAATACAAACTCTGGTGTATCTGTATTGTATAGCTGCAAGAATAGGGTAGATGTTATGTGTAGTGATATAAAAAGATCCTTAGTCATATTAGGAAGTAAAAATAGTAAATTACAGAGTAATATGTCTAGTTGGATTCTATTTCTCTATTAAAGAAAATAAGCTATCAGTATATTTAAGATTGTATGTGCATTTATGTGTATGTTTTGTTTTTGTAAAATAAAGGAAAAAGTCTAGAGAAATACACAACAAAACAACTGCAGGGTCAGTTCTGGGGAAGGAATTAAGAGGATAAAGAATTCAGGACCTTTGCTTTTTTTCCTATTGCTGGAATTTGTTTTAATTTTTTACATAAAGAATCTATTCTTGCATTACTTGAATAATTAAAAGGGAGGAAGAAAACAATGAAAAGCTCAGTACAAATGTGACATGGTTTTTATTGTAATGTCCATGTTTTATAAGGTTGCTTTTTGGTGGTATATTGAAGGGGTTAGCATTTGCACAAGTACTTAGTCATACAATAATACAAGAGATTCAGAGGTGATAAGTAACATTCCCACTTGTAGTGACTGCAAGGGAAAGTCCTAATGAAATTACACAGGAAATGCCAAGAGAGACATCCAGGTGTAGACAGAACACTAGTAGTGAATATAGACAAAATCAACATTTCCATGGTCCTTACTGTATGTTTTTTGGTTTCCTCTAACTTTTCTTCTCTCTTTTAGGGAGACATTAAAAAATGGAAGTAGTTTCTTGCTACCAAGAGACTACTTTAAAAAGTATGCTTAGAATGCTAAATACGGATTTTGATGAGTATCTAAAGAATTCTCAAAGCCAAGGCACATTTGCCTGAACATACAGTATATATATTTTAATTACATTAAGTGAGATTTCTAATCATCTGACATCAGTTTACTAGTAAACATTTAATTATTTGAACATACAGTGTTAAATAAAATGTTTTAAAGAAGCCATTAGGACTCTGCAGTTCTAACTGCAGTCATAACAGATGCGTGCAAGAGCAGTAGAATCTCTTCCTGTAATCAGGGACAATAGAGCCCATTTGCTCTGTGTTCTCCCTTTATTCGCTTGATTCCTTGACTGTTGTCTGGTTTTTCTTACCACCTCTTCCTCAGTGATGTTGCATCATTCATCAAACCCTGTGTTTGAGAAGAGTTGCATCTTGTAATCAGAGCAGTGGGTCCTAAGTTTTTCACTCAGAGACCATTGTGCATATATACATTTAAAAATCATTTGTTCCCCTAGTAAAAGTAAAAAGAGAGTCATTAAATTTTTTCACTTGGGGCATTGTCTAGCTACTGGAAGTTACAAGAGTGACTTTTATCTGGTGATTAAATATGAATCAAGCGTTGCAGCTTTAGCAGATTCCATGTAAACACTGCAGACAGAAACTCTTTTATCCTGTGCTGTACTGTTTTTAAGAGGGGGTGTATGAGGTTAGATACATGGGAACAGGCCTCCCAAGTGCAGGGTATTTACATACAGCTGTGATGACCTCTCGCAGGACAAAGCTGCAAAGGGGGTATCTGTAACCTCTCATATCGGACACCCTATTACATTCCAGCACCCTTGAGGGCCTACAGCCCTACTATTTCCCAGTCCATACAATGTCACTTGGGACTTTCCAGTGTGGTCCTCCTGAGAGCCCAGGCCTCCAAAACAGCCATCATTATGCAGACTTTCCAGATCCCGCTCTCCTTATTGAATATCAGAATTTACTATTGCTCATTTCTTTTCCCTTAAGATATACTTATGTGACTACAGTTCAGCTGGGGATGGGTGAAAAACAAATTTTGGTCTTAGTAGCTGATAAATGACTTAACCAGGTCTCCCTTTCAAATAACACTGGTATTTGAAAAGTAATTTTTTAACATCGTTAGACAGAATGAAATATTGCATGTAAGCATCTAGCACAGAATCCCCAGTGCCTGCTTTTGTTGATGACTATAGAAAATGCTGGCTGGTCTGGACACATTTGCCCCAAATTCCAACTATGCATGAAAACTTCAGAATATTTTTAAAATCCAATTTTTTTTTTCTTAGGAGCAGGAAGAAAACACTCCTTGAAAGGGTGTTAGCAAAGGGAGGTGAGGGTAGGGAGAACCTTAATTTGGATCCTTTTTTAGTTGAAATGCAACCTGTAAGAAACTTTTGACAACCAGAGACCAGAATTTTATCTAAATTGCTTCCCTATGTATCAGCTGTTTTTGGAAGAAAAACCCATCCCTGCAACCACTTCTTAGAACTGTCTTGATTTTTTCATGTGGTGAAAAATTTAGCATGTGGTGTCTGGCAAATAAGGTGGCTATCGTTATTGTTGTTCTGCTGTCATAAAGAGCACAGGGGCAGCAGGTTGGGGGAGGGTCTCATTTTGAGATTTGCCTTCTTTATCTGCAGTGCTTATTGGCTCTGTGGTTTGTATTTGTTCTCTAAATGTTGGCTCATTGTCTAGTTATCAGTACATTCTGGCCCTATATCCTCGACAAGAGCAAAGTATAATCCAGATTCTAGAAGGGCTTAAATATTGTTTTCCTCTAATGGTAATGACAGTGATGGTTAATATTCATTGGTATCATATGATGTGCTAAGGGCTACATTAAGCCCTTTCTGTAGATTATCCTGTTTAATCCTTACAACAATTCCATCAGGAAGTTATTATTATTACAGTTTTATAGATAGAGAATCCACAGGTCAGAGAAGTTAACTAATTTGTCAAAGGTCATATGCTAGTAAGTAACAGAATTAGAATCAAAACTCCAGGTCTACATTATTAAGATATTCTGCTTCAATCATTCCTTGAGTGGTCTCTTCCTCCCACTCCACACATTGCCTGCCCTAGCTTGTTGCTAAGTTATGTCTGGCAGAAGATATCCTTTCCACCCATGAAATGGAAAACCACTGCCTTTGCAGCTTATCTCCTTTTACAATAAGGGCTGCTTCCTTATCTTCCTTTTCAAAAATCATTAACCACAATTAGGGTGTTTTACAGGGGCAGAACAAAAACATTCATTCAACAAATGAGCTTCTACCAAGTGCCAGGCACTGTTCTAGGTAATGCAAAACAAACAAAATATCTGGCTTCATGGTGCCTATAGACCAGGGTGGGAAGACAGGAAATAAGCAAGTCAATGATCAAGATAACTGTTGTAGTGATACATGCTTCAAGAAAAATAAAACAGAATGATAAAAGCAAGTGACTTACAGAAGGCTACTCTACTTCAGATTGCAGCAAACGACTGGCAGCAACACCAGGGACCAGCAGTAAGGGTCTTGTTGACTGGATTTTGCTTTATCCACACATTGGAGCACTAATTAGCTGCAAAAGTAACAAGCGGGGGGGGGGGGGGGGCGTCTCTGAATACTGATACGGAATGATTGCCAGAGTAGTTTGTTCTTTAATATTACTACCTTTTGCATAAGAAAGGGGAAATATGGCTCTCTCTGTATATGTACATATGTTGATATGTGTGTATACAAAGATATACATGTATAAACCAAAACATATATTTGCTTATATTTTTTAAAAGACACAGTGGCTGAATAAAACAAAACTAATGAAAAAGGTAACTCGTAGGAGAGAAGGGACAAGAGCAGAATGGAAAGAAATGGGAGTAAGATTTTTGTGAATGTGTGTGCCTTGGTACATAATTTTGACTGTAGAAGATAAATGTTTTCCAAAATTTGAAGAAAGTTATTGATTCCAAAAATAGTGAAGAAGATTGAAAACAAGATTCAATGAGATTTTTAATAAAAATTAAATACTAAGTAGATGCCATCTATACTGTTTCCTTACTGGTTCTTGAATCCAGAAGCATATTCCTGCCTTAGGGCCTTTGCATTGAACACACTCTGTTTGGAGCAATCTTCTCCTGTATCCCATAGCTTATTCCCTTACTCTATCAGGTATCTGATGGTATTTCCTGAGTCATCTGTGTAAAGATGACTTCACTCTTTTACAGCATTTATTACCACTTGGCAAGCCATGTGATATGGGAAAAGGGTGGCTGAAACACTGCAAGAAGCTGTTAATATTCAACAATAGCTGTATTCTTCTGTTCTTTGCAGGCGTAGAGCTACATTATGTTTTCCAGCCTCCTTTGCAATTAGGTATATGTGGCCAGTCATGTGGGTAGACTAAGTTCTGGCCAATTGAATATGGGTAGAAATGATGTTCAAACAATTGCAGACCTGGTCCATACAATTACTTTACCCAATCCTCCATCCTTTTGCTGTTTTCCCATATATCACTGAATGGAGGAGACTTCGAAGACATAGATATGGGTAGAGTTTCAAGAGCAAAGGATCTTGAACCTGAAGACCTAGGAGCAGGGGCCCACTACTACCATATTTTTCCCTGGAACATGAGCATGACATAAAACTTAATTTTGTTAAGCCCCATATCTGTCAAAGTCTAAACAGTAAAACAGAAATAACAACTTCATTTACAGCAAAAGAAAATTAACTCAGGGAATTAGTTGACATAGATGATGGCCGAGATGAGAGCCAAATGAGACAGAGATAAACCAGAGGTTAGTATCAGCAGGAACCTCTGCCGTGCTAGCCAAGAGATCCCAGGGCCTGGCAGAAGCCTGGACCATGTAAAGGGTACTCTGCGGGAGGTATAGCCACTGTATCTTGGAAGAGTTACCAGGGGAAGGAAATATTCCAGACTCTCCTTTCCCTGACCTCCAGTCTCTTGGCAATGCCTTCCATTAGCTGGATTGAACTGGAAGTGAGATGAGAATGGAACCCGTGAAGAGCAACCTGTAGGGATCAGCTCACCTACAATCAGAGCAGAGTAGAAAGAGGGTAAGGCTCAGGCCGTTACTAATATTGAATTTCTCGGTTTCTTAAGGTCTTGGTGAATATGCTAGCTTCTATTTCCAGTATAACAAAAAGCTTCCGGAGGGTTGGAGGGTTGTGAGCAGAATAATGCCATGATCTATTAAAATATAATAACATTACTCTGGCAGCAATGGAGAATATACTATAAACCGTGTAGGAGAAGGAGCGGGGAACGGTAGGCTATACTGAAGAAATCTAGGCAGAAGATGCAGATTGCTTGTACTAGGGTGGAAATGGTAGAGGGAATGAGAAGTGGTTGGATATTTGGAAGCTTGAGCTAACAGGGTTTTTGAAAGATTGAATATGAGGTGTGAGGGAAAGAGAGGAGCCAATGAGGCTTCAAGATTTTTGGTTTGAACCACTAGGTGAAAGATAGTACAAGTTACTAGACTGGGAAACCCTTAGGTTTAGAGTTTAGAGGAAGGAATGAGGAGTTACTAGATTTTTGAGATGCTTATAGGAATACCAGGGTTCATTGGGTGCCTTAGACAGTTACTCACCTACTACACTTCCAGTAGTGGGGAGTCTCCACTAGGAAGTACGGGAAGATCTCATTTCATTGACAGTATCTACTTCAATCATCGCCATCCTTCTAAGAGGTAAAAGAAAAAGCCCTATCTATAGTAGCTAGAGATACCTTTTCATAGAATCATCATTTCACAGTGCTACCATGTCACAATAATAACATCAAGCTAAATTTGAGTTCCTTTGGTGGATAGATTAGTGTTACCATTTTTCTTCATGAAAAATTGTAATGAGATCTGAGCCTTGGAATGGAAGGGAAGAATTTGAGGAGAGAAGGAAGAAAATCAGGTTTTAGACCAAAGTGGAACTGAGTCGTAAAATTCCATTACTCAGAGTAATGATTTGAATTAGTTCCCTGAGAACTGAAACTAATCAATATCTGTTCTATAATTATAATCTCACCTAAAATACTAAAATTAAGATATATAATTTATAAGACTCACCTATAAAATATTTTTAAATAATTATTAATAATAATGATGACCTGAGAATGGTGAGATTTATTATACCATATTTTTAAAAAGTATTCTCACATCTTTTACTTTGGATTGCCCTTAGAATAGCTTCTTATGTAAGCATGGCTGGAATTAGTAATAAGAAATGAATTTCAGTTTGTTACCACCCTAGTCTCCTTTTTGAGGGTGTTCAAATTAGTGTTACAGATAAGTAATGATGTCTTGAAATGGACACAATACTCCTGATGAGGTCTAAGTAAGGCACTATGGTTTCTTTGATCTGGATGCATGACTAGACAATGGCAGTATAACATGGTGATTTTAACTAGGTACTGCGCTTCTATCATTCCTTGGGTGATGTGTTATTTCTTTGCTTTTCTGTTTTCTTGTCTAAAAAAGTCATATTCTAGGAGGCACTGCATCTTAGCAATTGGGTTATAACTCTCTTCACTTGCCTATCTCTTTCTCTGTGTACTTTCCCAAAGTAAAATGGGAATCTGATAACTCAGAGCAAAAGTCTATAAAAACTGAGTTGCCAAATGAATGCAATGATCCATGATGAAAGCCATCATTATCTACCCCTGGGGCAAAAAATCAGGTAGGTGAGAAGTCATTTTTTTGCTGGTTGTGGGTTGAGGGGGTCCTGTAACTATATTCTTGTGTATTACCCGTCGCTTTCCCTAGGGTGAATTATTGATAACTTTTTTGGTAAATTCTCCTTAGATTGATTAAAGTTTATAAATGAAGCAAATATTCACAAAACATGACAGCTATTGTGGGGGTAGGACATGGATAGATTAAGTCAGAATGGGGGAAACAGCTGTTTCTTTAGTAACAACATATATGAGATACTGGCTTCATTAATTTTACTGCCTTTGTAAACTTAATTAACAAACATCTGTATCCTGTTACCTATTCCCCGAGGTTCTGACATTTTCCACATATTCAAATACATTCACTTTTATTGATTGAACATTTCCCAAGCAGCTATTTTGACAAAGTTACCAATTGGTGATGTGTCAGGGGTAGAACTATACTTTTTGAGACTTTATTTGGTCAGAATATCAGCACAATTTTTGACCACTAATCATGGGATATGATTATGGGAGAAAAATCATGGGAGAAAAATCATGGGAGAAAAACTGGGTACATCACATTTTTCTTTCTTTCTGTCCAATTCCACAGATGTCAGCAAAAAATTCAAGATGACTTCCATGTCTGTAGTGCACAGATAACTAAGTTTCGGATCAATTCAGTTTCAGTTTTAAAAATAACCAGTGATTCACTATGCAGATCTTAGATGTATTTTTATCCTCCCAGGCATGTGCCTTTGTCCCTTTGGTGCCCCTTCAAAAACTACCCAGGGCTTGATCTCCTCAATAATGGCAGATTTATTGCTGTGATTACAAGGAATGGGGAAATCTGTCTTCTTCTCTTTCATATGAATGTGAGGGCCTAGAAGTGGATTTTGATGGAGGTGGACAAAATTATTTTACCTCCTAAAGACCTCTGGTGAGTGAGTTTGTGGGCAAAAGATACTAACTGTGTCTAAAAGCCCTCTGAACTATGCCCATTTCTCTTAAAGTTATTTCAAAGGACATCCCTGGCAACCAACTGATCGCTCAGCCTGCATTATCAATGGCCTTTGTAGGTGCCACAATTTAAATTGGCTCCCTGGCTTCTTGGGATGATAGTTAATATTTTCGAGGGATATATCTCAGTGCCAATGGAATACAGTTTGGAAACGGAAAATTACAGGCATATAGGTAAAAAAAATTATTCATTTTTATGGAAGAAAATGTGTTCTTTTAATATGCTGCGATTATTTTTAGATGTTAAGATGAGAGCATGACTCACCACCCTTCCATTTCATCCACCACTTGTGCCGGCCCCCACTCATCTTTCCTGACACATTGTGCTGATGAAGGGAGTGACAGCCTGTTCTCCACAGTGTGGTCATCACTGCATGTTGCAGCTGCTTTGGGAAAATATGGGGTGCTCTACATCTTGAAGACAGATTCCCAGACTGAACATTAGTATTCTGTGGGTCAGTCCACTCTGTGACCTCAAGTGTATACCATCGCATAGGGCATTCACTGGGAACACTTCTTCCTAGCGTTTTTTTTTTTTTTTCTTCACCACACCTCGTGGCTTGTAGGATCTTAGTTCCCCGACCATGTGGGCCACTGCAGTGAAAGTGCCAAATCCTAACCATTGGACCGCCAGGGAAGTCCTCTACTGGTGGACGATAATGTTTCACAATCTTAGAGATCTAGGTTCAAATCTGGCCCTCACCTCTTAGAAGTTACTGACTCTAGGTGGGGTTTGTAACCACACTGAACATCTTTTCTGCAGGGCAATGAATAATACCAACTCAGTGGGGTTATTTGAAATATTAAATGAGATCATGATTACAAAGAATTTAGCACAGTGCTTTGCACAGAGTATGCAAGCCATCACTCTTATAATACTGAGAATCACTGTTGCAATCATGATGATTTCAACTGTAGCCCCTCCCATTTTCTCACCTGCAAAACTAAAATATGCCTATAGCACCCACTAGAATATCACGAGGCTAAATTTCTATCTACATCCTCATATGAGCATGGTGTGCTTTTGGAGAAGGAACCTTAGAAAATCCAACTCGTTATTGCTGTTACTGATATTTAAATCCAGGGGCTATTTGATTTGTGGTATTAAAAATTTTCCTTTGCTGTTTATTTTTCTTATGCTTAAGAGACAATTGTTTATTTGCAGTCAGTTTTATCAAGCCTGAGGCATGATTCATGTCCTGTCCCATCCTTGGCCAAGATGCCTGTCCACCTGCTTCCCACACTCCCCAGTTCTGTTTCTTTGCTGGCCCACTGCTCATATTTTCTGAATTACCCTTTGTGCCAGTCTTTCTATTGCTCCTCTGCCCACCTTGCTTCTTCCAAAAGTAGTCTGTCCTTAGAATAATTTCACCGAATGACCAGAAGGAATATAATCACTGTAAAACACTCTTTAAAAAAAAAAAAGAAAGAACAGAAGATTGTTCAAAATATTGTATACATCATTATCCTCATGTGAAACTCCTCCCCAGGGTCCTTGATTTTCATTGCTTGTAAGACTGGTGGTTAGACAGGTGTTAGAATTTCTTTATCAAGCCAGCAAAGGGACAAACAATTATTGTAGTAAGATTATATCAAATTATTATATTCAGAAGGATTTACACTACAATGTATAGTTCTCCTTCCTTAGACATCATGCTTCATCATATAAACTTAAATGTCATAAAATTATAGGGGACGTTTCAGAAAAAAACATGCCCATAGTGATTTGTCTGGTGATCCCTTCTTTTCTCACCTCCTTTTCTCTCTTGGCAAAGAGAAAGAGAGAGAAAAAAGATTCTTAAAACTAGCAACATATTGAAAATGAAACTGGCAAACTGCCCTCCTTCTAAGGGGAGGGTGAAAATACCAGTTGACTGTTAGTGATTCAGAAATGAAATTTTGGTATATTTAAGACCATTTTAGAAGGAGGGATGGAAAATGTGAAGCTAGGAAGAAAAAAAAAATTTAGGAAAAAAGATTATTCTGGTTTCTACACTGGTATGGATATCTGTGTGGTAAAATGAAGGAGAGAAATGACCAAATATAACTTTCCCACTACTGCTTCTGGCACCCCAGATCCAATCCCTTCCTTAAACAATGCCTTCAAAAATGAGTCTATTTTACTTCTAGATGACGCCTAGATTAGACACCCAAAACTTCTAGAAGTCCTAAATGGTAGAAAACATGGTAGTGCCCACTGTCCAAGACCTGTCACATAGAATCCGAATTAGATGTAATACTAAACCTTAAAACACAAATATTAACTTAGCTTCCTTTTAGAATGAACTTCTCTCATTGTGTTTATCTTAATAATATGCTATGTATAGACTTAGTGTGAAAAAACCTGCATTGCCTTAAAGTTTAACAGATAAGGAATGACAGGTTGTAAATAGTTGAAGTACTCAGTTTTAGGGTAGTCCTCTAGCTTTTTATTGATAAGCTTGGGGTAAGTTCCCTAAGCCTCAGGGTTTTATAAGGGACATGTAGATAACAGTACATACAGCATAGAGTTTTCGAGAGAATTAACTGACATAATGCTCAATAAATGTCACTGTTATTATCCAAATTATTTGAGTTCTCACTTCTTAATCAAGTATCATGAGCAATGGGGCCAAATACCTGAGCTACCAATACTTCTCCTATAAAAAAAGAAAATGAATATCAGCAAAATGGGAGTCATGAAAGAGTGATATTGTGGAGAGGTGGAGAGAAATCATATATGATTTAAAAAAATAGTCTGGCACATAATAGACATGCAATAAATCTTGATTCTCTTTTACCGGCCTACCTTACCAGTACCAGTGCTGACCAGTGGCTTTATTTGTCTGGAAGTGTAGTACAAATTGTGTGAGAGTTGCTAAGGAGAGGGGATGGAGAGAAGGTCACAGGAATCAGGAAATTCTTTTCTTCATTTTGCTTCAAGTTACCTTGATGATCCGGAGCTACTTTACCAAAGAGAGATTAGAGAAAATCATCATGGGTATAGCTTGAGCTCTTACTCTGTTTCACTGGGATTTTACAGAATTTTAAGTAGAGAAATAGTTTCATAATAGTATAGAACATTAAACCTGGAATTGGTTAGCAAAATAGGAAGATCTGAAAAGGACAATTTTCTTCTCGAGTTGAAATTAAACACCTACACCATCAGCAGTGGCACCAGGGGGTAGACTTCAGGAAATCTGAACATTTAATTGAAATAAAAGTTTGCCAGAACAAATGGATTGTCTTAATTCTTTTCTTACTTTCTTGATAGTTGTTTGGTTTTATATTGATTACTAGTAGCTTTGCTGTGTTACTTATAGGAATTTACTAAAATTAGAAAAATTTTAAGATCTAATAAATATTTTTTAAAGTGCTCAACTAAATATCTAATATTCATAATAGGGCATTCACAATAAAATCTAGCCATATTTTGATGAAAGCCCCACGTGCTTGTTGTGACTGTACTAAATATATTGTTATAAAGGCAAATCTCAACTATTGTATCTTCAAAATGTTTTCTATAATTAACTTTTATAGCAAACTTAACCACTTGCCAGGTTCCATTCTAAAAACTCTGTGTTTACAACATAACATATATTAACTTCTTTAATACTTAGTAAAACTTGTCTAGTAGGTAGTATTAATTTCTTTACTTTATACATGGGAAAATTAAGGCACATAATGATTTTTTAACTCTTTCAAACTTCTGGAGCCAAGATACAAATCCAGTGCCTATTTGTAATTATTTTGTTGTATTTCCTCCCTGTAAAACAGACATGGAAAAAAGAAGTTCATTTCTCCAACCCCATTTGGAATTCAGAGCCAAAATATATTTCTTAATTTGTGGGGGGAAAGCCATTGGGATCTCTCAATTCAAATCATAATTGTTCAAGAAATAAAGAAATAGACAAAATATTTGAAAATAGTTTTAAAACTGGGCATGAAGGGATGAAGGACAGTGAACCCTGAAAGAAGGAAAATAAATAAAGTGAGCCGAACAAATTCCCCAGATTACTAATTTAAGAGAGTATCAAAGCCCTCATACATGGAGGAGAAAACTATATGAAGCCTAAGTTAAGGAGTTAGGGAGACAGAGTTGTGAATCCAGGCAGACAAAGGCAGCTATAGTACAGGATAGATGACCAGAGAGAACACGTGGAAAGAGGATTCCAGAGATCTGTAGAGGGTTTCCCTCAAGTATTCAGTTGCACATGCATGTGGGAAAATGCTTCAAGACTAGGGAAATGACTACCAAAGAGGATTAGGAGTAGCAATGTCTGGCATTCACACGGGACCAGGAATAGTGCCTATTTGCATCAGGCAGATTGAAAAATATCATGATTCACAGAGAACTGGGCAGATCTTGCCTCACTAGTGGGGAATAATTATTTCTAGGATGAGTATTTTTCCAGAAGGAACTAACAATCATTAAGCAAGACATGAAGGAATCGAACTATTTCTAAGTAATTGCATCCCAGAACAAAGTTCAATAATAGTTATAAGAATATAATAATACTCAGCATCCAGTAAAGTAAAATTTGTAACGTCTGGCATTCAAAGATTACCTGATATATACGAAAATATTACCCACAGTGAGGAGAAAAACAGCCAGTTGAAACCATTCCAGATCTAAGCCATATGTTAGAATTAACAGGTTAGGACTTTAAAAACAGTTATTATAGATATATTCTGTAGGTTTAAAAAGTTAAATAGAGCTATAGAAGGTATAAAAAAGACCCAAGTCAAACTTGGTGAGATGAGAACAATGTGTGGGATGAAATATACACAATATATGAGTGGATGTGATTAACAGCATATTAGTGTAGAAGAAAAAAATGAGTGAATCTGAAGACATAACAAAACTGAAGAGAACATTACGGAGCTGTGGGATAACTTCAAATGACCTAATGTATATTTGGAATCCCTAAAGGAGTGAGAGGGAGAAAAATATTTGGAAAAGTTGGTCTAGAAAATTTTTCCAAATTTGATGAAAATTATAAACTTACAGTACCAAGAAGCTTAATAATCCCCAGGCACAAAAAACATCAAGAAAGCTACACCAAGGTACACAATACTAAATTACTCAAAATCAGTGATAAAGAGAAAATCTTTAAAGCAAATAGAAAAAAACTAGTAAATACAAAATATCAAAAATAAGTATGATGGCAGATTTCTCATCAAAAACAATGCAATCAGGAAGACAGTGAGCAGGGGCTTCCCTGGTGGCGTAGTGGTTGAGAGTCCGCCTGCCAATGCAGGCGATGCGGGTTCGTGCCCCGATCTGCGAGGATCCCACATGCCACGGAGAGGCTGGGCCCGTGAGCCGTGGCCGCTGGGCCTGCGTGTCCGGAGCCTGTGCTCCGCAGCGAGAGAGGCCACAGCGGTGAGGGGCCCGCGTACCGCAAAAAAAAAAAAAAGAAGACAGTGAGCAACCTCTTTAATGTACTGAGGGAAAAAGATGTTAAACATGAATTTTGTATCCAATAAAAATATTTTTTCATACGTGAAAATGAAATAAAAACTTTTGTAGACAAAGCTGAAAGAATTCATTGCCAGAAGACCTGCACTACAGGAAATGTTAAAGAAAGTTCTTTAGTCAGATGGATAAGTAAGCAAGACAGAAATATGAATCTATACAAAGTATGAATAGCACTAAAAGTGGCAACCACATGAATTCTGTTCCTAGAACACTCCTCAATAATCTTGCATGCAAATCTCAGAATATCAAATTATACAATGACCTGCATCAATAATGGGGAAAATGGTAGTAATTAAATCTTAATGCTTTAAAATATCAAACCCAATCTAACTATTGACAAAATATTTTTTAAAAAAATTAAAACTAATGGCAAATTCATTAATTGGGTAATATTTACTATCTCTTCTGAAGTATGCTGTTTGTTTATTTGAAGTTTCTCTAAGAAAGAGACTATATGTACTTGAATTTCACAAATGTGTGATAATTACACAGTATGATACTTTCTTAACAAAAACCAAGTTCAGGTTCCTTTCAGATATTGACTTTTCTTAGCAAGGCACAGAGTCTTTGTAGAAAAATTTATTCTTTACATTAGGAAAAAAACTGAAGACTAATTCATGAAATCACTAATAAATCTTGTTTCCTATTTCTAAACTTCCTACATTTGACCTAAGTCATATATATATGTGTGTGTGTGTATATATATATATATATATATACACACACATACGTGTGTGTGTGTGTGTGTGTATATATATATATATATCTTCCATAATAAAATCACTCAAAGTAATATTTTGATTAATAAAGTTGTCATATTAACAAATGCACTTGGGGAGGTGTATAAACATTTATAATACATGGAAAGATCCTGGAAGAAGGCATTCCAAATTGATAACAGAAGTCCCTTCAAGAGAAGGTACTGTCTGGAACTGGGGATTGGCGACTGAAGATGAGGGGCAAAGAAGAATTATCAATTATCTACATTCTGTGTGTTAGCGTTCATTTAAACCACAATGTATTGTCTCATAACAACAAAAAAAGTCACGACAAGTTGGCAATGTTAAATCAATATATCTATAGAAAGATATAGATATATATAATATATGTTATTACATTTATATATTATATATAATTATAACATATAAACATATATCCCATAAGTTATATATGCTTGTTATATATACACATTATATATACATATATACATAGTTATACATATATGCACGTACACATATATGTATATGTGTATGTGTATTTGTAGTCATATATAAAACTTACGATGCCATAAGCACAGACATTTTTGGGGAGAATACACAAGACACCATTAATAGTTGTGCATCTGGGGAGGGAGCTTGTAGGTCTAGGTACGAGACTTCCTCTTCTTTGTTCAGTACCTTTTGTACTATTTGAGTTCTCTTGAGCACTTGATGTGTGGTTAGTCCAAATTGAGATGTGTTGAAAATGTAATATATACACTGGGTTTTGAATACTCAGTATGAAAAAATAAAGGAAGGTAAAAATCTTACGAATAATATCAATATTATAATGATTATATGTTGAAATTATAATATTGTAGGTATATTAACTAAGTAAAATCTACTTATTAAAATTAAAAAATCATAACTGTCACCTGAGTTGGGTGTACATTCAGAATGAATACTTTGTATAAGGGATAGTATTTCAGTATTCCTACATAGCAATATTTCTTAGAACATGCCTTAAAAGTGTCTTGATGTGTGTTATTTTCTTCACTTTAAAGATGACAAGATAGAGGCAGAAAAGGTTTAGGAGAATTTTTAAAATTTCATAATGAATGAAATTTAACTTTATGAGTTAATTTTTTTCAGTTGGCAAGATATATGAGCAATTACATTTTCTTAGAAATATAGATGAAACAGAAATATTAAACATTTAATCAGTTCATTACTCTAGCATTTAAAGGAAGGTTTTTAATGTCATTTCTACAGAGAGGTCTTTCTTTATCCCAAACTAGGTTAGGTGACACTGGTATGTGCTTAAAGAAGTCTGGAGATCTCATAATTCTTGCTATAATTTCAGTGAATTATTTTTCTCTTATTAAACTAAGCACCAAAAAAACCCACTAAGCACCAAGAGAGCAATGTCTTTCTATCTTGTCTACCATTTTACATCTGGTCATTAGGAAACTAGCTGATACTCAGCAACCATTTAACGAATGGATTAAGCAAGCAAGCAAGCAATCCTGGAAATTAGGAATTCTTTATTTTAAAAAATATAACAGATCTCTTTGCAATGCTCCATTGCATTAATTACTCATTTATTTATTTTACAAATAATTTATTGATATACCTTCATAGAATTGTGCTAGGAAACATACTCAGTGCTCATGGACTTGTGTACTTGAGTAAAACCTAAATCTGCTTCATAGGTTTTTTTCATTGTTTACAGGGGTAGAAAATAATTGCACTTTCCTCATCTCACACCTGGAGTTAATGCTAACTTCTTTTATTAGTAAACACTTAACATTTACATTTCAGAAGCTTTCAAATTCTCTTCTTGTCACAGTGTCATGCTGGCATTAGCAGAAGTATTGGATGCTGTTGCATATTTCACCCTCTTTTGTGGGTGGTATGACATTAAAGATGACATAGTACTCATCATGCAGATGAAGAAATAAATATTTTGTAACTCTAAAGAGTGAAGATTGATAGATATGTAATTTCTCAGTGTGCCAAGAAGGACATTCTACAATCTGCGTAAATCTTGAGGTTGTTAAACTTATAAGGCAACGTGAAATAAATCAATGCCTTAAAGATAGCTGGTAATGAATTGTTATGGAATTGACAATAGCATGGTATTTTACAATTTTATAAGAGCAAGCTAGCTCTGTATCTCATTGGCTGTACAAGTGAGCAGCTTTGCTTTTCCTTCTTAGGCAGATATTTAGATCTCTTTTGAGATGAGGCAAACCAGGTTCTCCCTTTCCCCAGCGTGTTGATGAGAATGCACAAATATTCACGGTTTATTAATCAATTTTAAATCTTTGAATAATAAATGAAATGAAATGAACTAAAAGGATAATGTAGCAAGGTATCATGGATTTTTAAAATCAAACAAATCATCCCCTATGGACAGATTCTGAAGGCTTTAGGACTCACAGGACTTATTTATGCAATTCATTGAAAACCTCTTGGAAAGACTGACTCTTGGGGAATCATTTCTTCAAAACGATGAGCTTTCCTGCATTTCTGTATCTCCTCCTAGAATGTGCACTTTACAATACTGATGCAATACAGCCTCTGATCTTTGCTACCTGACTCATGAACACACACACACACACACACACACACACACACACACACACACACGGATAGCAGCCACATAAAATCTGATAAAGAGAATTTTGGAGAGATATATGGAATAAATTACAGAAGTATGAGAATCATTCTCAGTTTTAAATAGGATCTACATAACATGGAAGAAACCAATGAAAAACATTCAGTTAATAAATGTTATATTTTTCACATATGAAAGCAAATACATTGTTTTGATCTTTTTTTTCCAAACTGAGTTGATATTTTAATATCTTATTCACAGACGATGAAAGCATTAAGAAAGTTGCTATATTTGCCTCTGGAAAATTATTACTTCTGACTTCATGAATTTCTTCAAGTGATAGGACTATGGCTGACTAGAAAGAGCAAGGGACTTGTACTAGAAAACATGGGTTCAATTACTGTTATTTTCATTTATTATCTCTGCAAACTTTTGTAAGTATAATTTTAAAGAAATACATTTAGAGATATGATCAAAGTCTCTTAATGTACCATGCTGCACTTTCTCCAGAGAGAAAATAATCGCTCTCTTGAAGCAGTGTGGTATTCTCATGGAGATTTTCATAATTTGTGTTCTTTCTTGCTCTCTCTTCATACATATATGATAAAATATTCAGTATTTTCTGAACTTTTTTTCCCATAAATGGTCTTAAATTATACAAATCATAAGATACTTTATTCTCATTATTTATATTATGACATTTTTCCAATTTAAATTCTTACAATTTAGCAGTTGTATTTTGTATTACTGTTTTTATAGCTGTTTGAAAAACAGATTTCTAGATCCTTACTCTGCCTTTGCTTTGTTAGGTGACTGCTTTTCCTCTGCCCCAGTAATGTCTAGGGATTTACTACACTGAAAGAGTAATTAGGAGCATCTTTGAACTGATGATGCTAGGCACAGTTGAGATCAGGGGAACCCCCCTGAGAAAGAGGAAGATGAGGTAACAATATATATACTGAAGGGTAAAAATAGAGACCATTAAATCTATTTGACCTCCTGCATACTGGGAATCAAATTCTTTCTCCAAAATTATGGAGATTGGAGGACTCTTCTAAAGATGTCCGACTAGCTCAAGAAACAAATGACACATCTCTATCATGCTGTAAAGCACAATTTTAAAATTGCCAATTCTTAATCATTTCTACAGAACCGAATATGTTCATACAAGATAGGAAAGTTAACAAGGAAGAACTAGACAAAAACAAATAAACCAGAGAAACCAGCTTGGTGGAAAAGATACTAAAAACAAATCTTCTAAAATACTATCATTAATATTCTCAGAAAAAATAGAGAATATATTGCATCTATGAAACATGATGCTATAAAAAAGAATATTCAGTAAACAGTAAAGGATTCTTGGAAATTATAAATATGAAGATAATATAAAAATAATAGTAGAAGTGTTAGAAAATATAGAGAAATTATTCTCAAAGTTAGAGCAAAATTTTTAAAAGGTGAAAAAGGGAAAAGGAAATTGTCATATAAATAATAGGTGCCATAGAGAAAGAGAACAGAAGGAAGGAAATTATCAAAGAAACAATACAAAAAATTTTCCTAGAATTTCAGGCTAGAAATTGTCAAACTGAAAAGGGCAATTGGATTAAACTAATTACTATTGAACATATAGAGACAATGTTCTTGAATATTCTTGTTCTTGGAATAATTAATATCATACGTATATCAATTATTTCAACTGGTCTGTAGCTTCAATGCAGTCACATATACACAGAAACACACACAATAATGATAGTCTTTTCAAGGAACAAAATGGTTTTATGCTATTTATTGCTGCTGAGGATACTTTATAAAAAATTACGATTGCTAATCATTTGTTATTATTAAGTGGGAAAGCTTTGTTTTCGTATATTGATCTTATCGTAATGAAACAAACAACCTTAGTTAATTTTTTTTACTTGCTTTTAATGATGTTTGTATAGATATTTCCAAATATGCTCTGCAGAAAATTAAACTATCCATGAGTAAAGACAATTATATTTCTTCCTTTGCTATCCTTAGAGCCATTCTTATACAATGCAGTAGCTAGAATTTCCAGTTCAATGTTAACTGATATATTCAGTGAATTCTGTGAATTGAATTCAGCAGGTTAAGGAAAACTTTGCTACTTCTAGTTTGCTAAGAAGTTTTCTTTTCATGGCTGAGTATTGAACTTTACCCTTCTTTTTAATCTATTAATGTGGCTAATTACATTAATAAGTTTTGGGTCATGCTATGACTTTTGAAAAATGTATTTCCTGAATTTACTTTTTAATATTTTAATTAAGATTTTGTGTATATGTTTATAAGTGAGATTTGTCTATATTTTTACTCTCTCGCACAGTCACTTTTGGGCTTCGTCACTAAGCTCGTACATACTAAACTCAAAATAAGTTTGGAAATCTTCACTTTTCTTCTATTCTCTTGAACAGGTTATATAAAATACAGATTATTTTATCTGTTCATTGAATATTTGGAAAAATCTACTCTCATCAGGATATGATGTTTATTCTGTAGATAGATTTTTTTAAAAATATAGCCTGTTTATTTATTCTTGAAAAGCTTATCCAATTACTACAGCATTAAATTGGAACTCTGACTTTAAGTTACCTTTTAATCATTATCACGTGGGAATTATGAGGATTTTTTCTTTTTTAAATGTTCTGCCCTGCTTAATGTTCAAATTTTCTAATTCAATTAATTAATTTTCAAATTAAACTGATTCAGTGGGTGTAAACTTACTTCCATAAAAATCTTTGAAGGGATTGCAACAGCTATTGGTTTTCTCACTGCTTAATATTTGAGTATTTTAAGCCAAACTCTTTTAAATGTCAAAGAATAGAGCAATACAGTTGATATCTGGATTTCATTAGGACGAATAAGGCACTGCCTTGTCCTTGAGGAGCCAAAGGATTTAAGACAAAGCAAATGTAGATATATTGAATAAAACATTTCAGAACAGGATAATGCCCTAGGAGACGTTGAAACACATTGCTGTGGCCTTGTATGATCGGATTCCTACTCTGTGATTTCTCCTGTTTGACTTATGCTCCTACTTTTTAATGTCTTGCTTACTATGCTCTGACCATCCTGAACTTTCTTCTGAATCTCAAACATTCTAAAGTGATTTTCATCTTAAGTTCTTCATACTTCCTACTCTCTGTATGAAGTGCTTTCCCTAGATCCCACATGCCAGCTCCTTTCTCATTAGCTGAATTTCAACTCAGAGGATTTTTATCCCTACCCTAGTTATAGAAGCCCCTACACATAGTCATTCTCTATTACCCTGTTTTATTTTCTTCAGAACTCTAGTCTGAAATGATCTGTTCGCTTATTTGTTCATAAACTTATTGCCTGTGTACTCTCACTAGAATGTAAGTGCTATGAAAGAAGTGTTTCCTTCATTACTGCATCTGTGGCACCTCTAAAAGCACCTTGCAAAAATTATGCTCTTCCATAAATATTTGTTTAACGAAAGTTAACTTTGTACTTTCTCTACTTCTGAGCCTTTGTTGGATGTTAAATTCTTCTTTATTTTTTTACATTTTATTTTATTTATTTATTCTTAACATCTTTATTGGCGTATAATTGCTTTACAATGGTGTGTTAGTTTCTGCTTTATAACAAACTGAATCAGTTATACATATACATATGTCCCCATATCTCTTTTCTCTTGCATCTCCCTCCCTCCCACCCTCCCTATCCTACCTCTCTAGGTGGACACAAAGCACTGAGCTGATCTCCCTGTGCTATGGAATTCTTTTTTTTAAATCTTTAAATGGTGATTATCTTTATTATTTTTCAGGCAGTTTCTACCTTTTTATTTACTTATTTATTTTTTTATTGAAGTATAGTTGATTTGCAATGTCCTGTTTCACGTATACAGCACATTGTATATTCTCTTTCAGATTCTTTTCCCTTATAGGTTATTACAAAATATTGAGTAGAGCTCCCTGTGCTATACAGTAGGTCCTTGTTGGTTATCTATTGCATATATAGTAGTGTGTATATGTTAATCCCAACCTCCTAATTTATCCCTACCCCGCACCCTTTCCCCTTTGGTAACTCTACGTTTGTTTTCTATGCCTGTGAGTCTTTTTCTGTTTTGTAAATAAGTTCATTTGTATTTTTTATTTTTAGAGACCATATCAAAGCAATATCATATGATATTTGTCTTTCACTGTCTAATTTACTTCATTTAGTATGATAATATCTAGGTCCATCCATCTTGCTGCAAATGGCATTATTTCATTCTTTTTTATGGCTGAGTAATATTCCATTATATATATGTACATCTTCTTTATCAATCTGTCAACAGACATTTAGGTTGCTTCCATGTCTTGGCTGTTGTAAATAGGACTGCTATGAACATTGGGTGCATGTATATTTTAATTATGGTTTTCTCCAGATATATGCACAGGAGTGGGATTGCTGGGTCGTATGGCAATTCTATTTTTAGTTTATTTTATTTTTTTCAGTACGCGGGCCTCTCACTGTTGTGGCCTCTCCCGTTGCGGAGCACAGGCTCCAGACGCACAGGCTCAGCGGCCATGGCTCACAGGCCCAGCCGCTCCGCGGCATGTGGGATCTTCCCAGACCAGGGCACGAACCCATGTCCCCTGCATTGGCAAGCAGACTCTCAGCCACTGCGCCACCAGGGAAGCCCTATTTTTAGTTTTTTTAAGGAAGCTCCATATTGTTGTCCGTAATGGCTGCACCAATTTACATTCCCACCAACAGTGTAGGAGGGTTCCTTTTTCTCCACACCTTCCCCAGTATTATTATTTGGAATTCCTTAAATTAATACTGGAAGATGCATGCTCTTCATTTTAGAGACAATGGTATAATAAGGATTAGGTGTTCAGCAATAATACTCCAAATAGCCCCAGAGAGCTCATAATTATAGCACAGCATACAACAAGATCATTTCATACATAAAAAATAACAAGGAATATTTTGAATTTTACAATAGAATAAAGGTGAAATTTCCCAATCTTCAAATTTCATTTGGTTGTTCTTATAATTTGACAAACTTTCTGAAAAGCAAATTGCCTGAAAAATAACTGTCAGTTTTTAATATGTACTGTTTTCAGAAGGTATACTCTAGAGCTATAGATAGAGAATGATGTTTTCAATTATATTTACAGGGAAACAACCTCTAAAAGGAGTGTTTCCGAGATCAGGTACACAACAGCATCTCGCATCACTTCAAGTCCTTCACAAGTAGTGAGTTCTATTATAGTTATTGCTGATACCAAATTATCTCCTTTGTAAAGGATGTTCATCTAGGTCCAACTGTATTTTCCTGTTCCACACGTAGCAAAGCTAATTGGCTAAGTAACATCAAGATGGCATTTGCTAAATGTTTTAGACTTCATTTCTCCCCTATAGCACCAATAGTGCTACACTATATTGAGACCAATGTGATCTCTTCATTGTTATGGCTCAAACAGTACTGTATGCTCCTATAGATTTTCAATAAGGCGATTTCTAGCTAGACAGATGAAATGGATATGCTATATACATCATCATCATCATCATCTATTTTTAAAGACATGTATGGGGAATTGCTCAGTCAAAAAGAACACAGATGGCAAAAATCGGTGAAAATCTAAAATATATATATAAAGAACTCAACTTCTCCAATGCAAAATCAAGTAGAAAGCACGATACATTTTATTTGTACTCGTATTCAGATCCAGATATTCCCCAGCTTGTGAGAGTGAAGAAATCAATTTTAATGTAATTGAGCACTATCTTCCCACCGTGGAGAAGCACTCAGTAAAAAGTAAGCAGTTTTTAGGACTGATTCTGACTGCTCTCCCCCAGCTTTGCCATCCTGTCATCCAGCCACATGTGCTCCTGAGACAAATCACCATGCATATGCATGGCCATATGTTTCCTCCTCGTGGGCCTCCTCAGTCTCATCATTTGGTTCAATGTCAACATTCCCATCCTCTTCCTTGCAATTCCACACATTACATTTCACTCATTACACCTCTAACCACACCTCAGGAAAACTGTCGCTCTCAAGAGGGAAATGGTATTGCCTGGGACGTGTGAAGGTTGTCATATTCTGACCATCTATGCTATAATGCTGTTTCTGACAGCCTTCTCCTCTGACTGTCATCACAGAAAAGCCAGTGTTTTTCTCTGCTTTGTGAGTTGGAGTGTAGGCTGAAGTTCTTTGCCATCCTCCGGTTCTCAAGTAAATTAAGGTTCTCAGAATAACTCTGAGGGGAACTGAGTTTTGCATGTGTTTCTAGCAGCTTTGTCTGCAATGGAGGTGATCTAAACTGCGAGGATACCCAAGGGAGCTTTGGCGAGAAATGCCATCTGACTCGTCATCACCCATGAAATTTAAGTGTGAAGTAGTAGGGGTGGGGTCCAGTGGGAAGGGAACAAAACAAAGTATAAATATGGAGAGAGAGTGGTGTTTCTTTCCATGCATGTCAACAGGGAAACTAAACAAACATTTCAATAATAAACAGTTGTTCTTTTTAACTAAGATCTCCTGAGAAACACAGTTGCCCAGAAAAGCAAAATGCTATGTAGCTTTAGATAAAAAAAAAAAAGCACTTCAGAAAAGGAAACTAAGTGCCAAGACATGGCTCACATTTCCTACATCAAATTTCTTAGTTAATTGATTTTACTCTTAGGTCCAGATACATAGTTTGCAAGGCCCAGTGCAAAAGGAAAATGTGGGTTCCCTTGTACAAAAAGCAGAAAAAAAATTATGTTAAATGTACTAAAAATTGTTTATTTCTTCCGTGGTCTCACTCTCAATTTGTGGTGGCATTTATTATTGGCTGTTACATGTGATCCTAAGTAAACAAAAATTAAAATGTTAAACTATTAGCATGGATTTTACCATTCATCCTAATATTGTGCAATGCCAGTTTTAAATACAATTATATAAGCGTAACTCTTATGTGGACTCTCTGAAGTTTTATAATTTGCATTTTGTAGCTCATACATTCATATGTGTTTTGTTCTTACGAACAGTAGAAACATTTCACAAAACTAACTCAACTTTTAAATTTTATTCCTTGATAAAGTTCCTTAATTCCTTGATGCTCATCTACCAGTACTTTCTATCTGTGGATTGTTGATAAGTAAGGAAAGACAGAAAGGAAAAGAACAATTGTTGCTCTATATTTCCCTTTCCCAGCCCTAAGTAGGGAAGTAACATGAGTAAGAAGGATATGATAGGGTTCCTTGGTCACTCATTTCTTAGGATGCCATTTTCTACTTTCTACATTTGGAGCAAGTTCTGGTTCAAATGAAGTGTGGCCTCTTAGGGCTGTCAGCACCCCTGCTTACTTGTTCTAAGCTTAACAGGTTTACCTTTCACTTCTGTGAGTTTCAATGAAGTACCACACATTTTGAGTCTATTGGAATTCTGTCCTCATGGGGCATCATGAATGCTATATGCAAATGGGGTGACAAGGAACAGGGTACACACAAATTGTAAGAATCCTCTCTGCTCTAGTGTTCTATTGTATTTCACTTTTAAGGTTGAAGTTTAAAGATAAAATCATTAAGAATTGCTGAGACAGTGACAACAGAGCGTTAAACCAAGTACAAAGCCTTTCTGATTTCAAGGCCCTGTGTGACTACACAATTGTATTCCCATAAAGGTGGCCCCACCTACTCTTGTTTGTTGCCTTTGTAACTAGGAATCTCAATCTGAGGACCTAAAGTTGAATATTATGTTCACCTTTGTATTCAGTCATGCCTGGATATATCCTGAAACTATGAGTATAAACTCTCCAGTCTAGTTACTTGAAGACAAAGGAACTCCCTGAGAAAAAAGAATTGAGAATAAATTCATTCAGGTAAATTTTGCTCAAACAGTTGTTGGAGGTTAAAGATATATGAATCTAAGAGTACCCAGAATCAGTGGATTTATCCTAAGGCCTAAGGAAAGGATGACATATTAAAAAGTGAGCACAAATCAGTATAGGGATGTCTTAATACAATCTCCGTAACATTTTAGAAGCGAAAGTTTCTATTGTTTGTCACCTGTGTGAGGAAGATTAGTACCACACCAGGGGGAAGAATACTTGAAGTTCTTAGAGGATTAATATTGAAGTATGAAATTCATGCAGTGAGATCCTCCAACCCAGAGAAGAAACTTAATAGTATTTCAGGCTCTAGGTGATATTAATGCTTTTAGTACAGTTTGTCAATAGGAATAATAGTTATTGTAATAATGTAATAATTGTAATGATGATAAATAATAATTATGGCTAATATTAGAAGAGCAAAAATTTTAAACTCTGTGCTATAGTGTGCCCAGAGTATGAATTATCTGATGGAAAACCCACAATAAATCTGTAGAAGAGACAGAAAGTAAAATTTATTAAGAACCCATTTAAAGTATGATAAATATGAGGTCCAGAGAGTTAATTATCTTGCCTAAGGTCACACCGAGGTTAGGTTCTGGAGGCAAGGTTTGAGAGCAGATGCCATGGATGACTCCTGGGATTTCTGCACCATCTGTGTGTGATGTTTCTCTTCTTTAAGAACTGTACTACACCCTCTCCCCAGAGGTGGAATCCCATAGCCAGGTATATAAGGCATTTTAGTTCCTTTTTCAAAGATATATATGATTCGATTAGTTAGGCATAAACATCTCCTCCAAATTGTTCTGTAAATGTGTTTTTCAAACTTTTTGACTCAGACATATAGTACATTTTACATCAGTACCAAGTATACATACTCACATATATATATGTATATATGTGAAACATCTACTGTGTGCCTTGCTGTCTGATATTTTCTGTTCAATTTTTCATTTCTAAAAATGCAAATTACACAAATCACTCAGTAGACTGAGTAACAAATTCATGGTAATTTGAAAAAAAATTACTAGCTGACAAAAATCTCTCTCCCAGGATTTTGGAATTGTGACTGAGAGACAGCTTAATTAGGATGGCTAATTAAGTTTTATGTGACTCTAACAAGGACACGTGAATTTTATTTATTGTTGTTCTGGGGCTGCCATATCCTGCCATCTTTTACCTGCCATAAACCAAAATAAGTAAATTCATGCATACATACATAGAAGGCTGATATGGGAATAGAGGGAGGGAGCGAGAGAAAGAAATAGAGGAGAGGGGACAGAGAGATCATTTTCAGAAAGAAACAGATAAATGTATTAAATAGGAGCAAATGAGACAACTACCCAGTTCTTGGTTCCGTGTCTTCCTGAAGGCTGGTTATATTTCTGTCTTTGAATTTTACTGAGACTCCTTTAGTTTAAATGGGCTCTAATTTACTTTTGTTGGGTTTACAACAAGTAGAGATTCTCTGGTTGCACAAACAGGGGAAACCCATCAAGATTGTCCTAAAATAGCTGGGAGGAATTTGACGAGGGAAGAAGTCTCCCCACCCTCACACTTGCTGTGTTTGTAAAAGATAAAGAGGAAGAGAATGAGTTACTGTACTAAATTTTGACTTTTGACTTCTGATTAGTCCAGCCAATTACTGGTTTGCTGTTTGCATTAGAGAAGTGGAAAGACTAGACTCCAAAGAACCAGATGAGAGTCAGTTCTCTGACTCTGCCTGGGTTTTGTTAAGTCATCATCTCTTACTTTTACAGATAAAACAGGAGAAGTAAATATTGTCCAAATATAGAAACACTCCACTTACCCAGAGGACAAGATTATAACAGTCTCGATAAACTGGAAACAGGAACATATTCCACATATGTGAGAACTGTAAAAACTAATAATCTAAAGCCTTGAGTAACTATTTTAATTTTTTCCCCTTTTTACTGTTGCTTCTCACAAGAGAGCCTAGAAACAATATATTTGAGAAATCCTTATGAATCCCATAGTATGGTTAGCTCTGGTTGACTGTAAATTCAGTGTTGCAGGAACTGCCAATTCTGTTTTTGTCCCCTCTTCTTCTACAAAAGGGAGAAGACATTGCCCATTGTTTCAATGACACTTGTAAATCCCATAGTTAACAGGTGACTTATCCTGTGGGATGCATGGATGTTTCAACTAATCTTGAGTGACAGAGGCAATTCCAAATACTACTTACTGGCATTAACCTCTTCTAATCACCACCCACTCATCCCCCAAAGCAATGATCTCTTATATCTGTAGGAAGAAGCTGGCACAATTAAGAACCAAACTATATGCTGTCTTCAATTCAAATTCGTGGGGATGGAGCTGGTTTGAGAAGTTTCCAGCCATCTCTAACCCTTTCTCTAGTTCATAGGCTTCAATACTTATATAACAGAAAAACTCACATGTAATAGTGGCTGAGTTGCCAGGAATCCAGTGAATTGTATGCTGGGTCACATCTCCTTAGAACAACTTAAAACTATCTGGGAATAAACTAATGTATTCTACATAGGACATTTCACATTCTAGCCTTCATGATTTGGCCTCTTAACTTCATCCATTAATTACTCCATTCAATAGATTTTAATGAACACTTACTACATACAAGATGAGGTAATAAGATTATAATAATGTGTGTGGACAATTGTATTTTCCAAAGATGAATATGTATGGTGTGCACAAGTGTGCATATTCTATTCCACGATGCTTTTCCTACGATGTGATTGACACTCTTCCCACTGAGATGTGGGTGTGTGGGGGGTGTCTCTGCACCCCTACCTTGAACCTGAGCAAACTTTCATAACTACCTCAATCAATAAAATGCAGCAGAAGTGACACTACATGACATCTAAGGGACGCTCATATAAGGCAATCTAGCTCCACCTGGCTCTCTCTCAGAAAGTTCATTGGTGGAATCCATGTAGGCATAAAGTTTACATGTAGAGGTCCAGGAACATTGGAACTGAGATTCCCAGCCAACAGTCCAAACCAATGATCCAATATGAGACTTACGATAACTCAAGTCCTCAGTGTTTGATCCTCTGGCTAAGGTCTTTGCTGTCCAACCTCCTGATTCACAGAAACCAGGAAAGATAAGGAATGACAATTACTTGTTTAGCACCACTAAGTTTTAGAGTAATTTGTTTATTAGAATTAGAATAATTTGTGAGGCCAAACTAACTGTGACAGAGAGGAAAAAGAGGCCTCCATCCTCATGGTGACAATAGTTTGTTGAGAGAATCAGATATTAGTTCAATATAAATACAAACAATTGTAACTCTAATTACAAATTACTGAAGCTAGAATTGTCAATGCAGTGAGAGCAGAAATAACTTCTCTTTCATTCATTGTCTTATCTGCAAGGCCTATTGCAACAACATAGTAACTCCATAATTGTTGAATGGGTAAATGAATGAATCAAATGTTATGAAAAAAATATCCACAGAAATATGGAAACATGTTTCCAAGGAACCTGAATGAGCCTGGTGTATTGTGGCAGCTTTTCCGGAAGAACATTTCATGAGCCTGCAGGAATAATGTGTTAAAGCTGATTGGGAGTAAGGAACATGGTGAATACAAGGGTCTAAAATAAGGCCAGGGTGGCTAGAATGCACGGGGTAAAGGTAAAAGGAGTCCATAATAGGAGAAATTGTTTTATTCTAAGACTAGTGGGAAACCATTCATTTACTTTAATCAGGGACACAATATGACAAGGTTTTTTTGTAAAGTATATTCTGACTCAAGTGTGAAGGCATAGTGCATTTTTTCAGTAGTCCAGATGAGAAATTTAGATTAAAACAGTTGTAGCAGGATGGATAAAAAGCAGTGGTTTCAAAAGATACTTGAGGAATGAAATCTGTAGGACTTGGAGTTGGATGACTTCTGGAGAACGAGATAGACGTATCAAGGACATATCCAAGTTTTAAGAAATGGATATATCTAGTTTTCATACATTGAGAGACCAACAATCGAACGAAAATGAAGTTTAGGGATTAAGATCACAAGTTTCAATTTTTAGACATCTGAGTGGAGATGTCATGTAGATGGTCAGATATGTAGATTTGGAGCTCAGAGGAGATGACTGAGCTAGAGATAAAATTTGAGACTTATGGCATATAAATGATAATGGAAGTTTTTTGGCAAAGATGAGGTCACTTAAAGGAAGAAAAAACAAGACAGTACTTTAAAACTTATAAAGGATGAGTCTAGAAACAAGACTGAAAAGATATAACCAGAGAGATAGAGAAAATTGAAGAAAGTATGAGGTCATGGAAACCAAGGAAGAGATTGTTGTAACAAGGAAAGTATATAGTACTGGATACTGGAGAAAATCCAAAGGAGAAATAGAATAAAAACTAACCAATTTTATAGTGACCTGAAGTACATTGTTGACCTTACACAGTACTCACTTATGCCAGGCATTAGGTTAGGCTTTATCTCATTTATATTTAAAAATGAGAAAAGAGATTAGGAAGGTCCAATAACCTATTTCAGACTGCAGTTTAACAGAAGTGAGACACATCTACAAAATTGAAATTGTCTATGGTTTCTATTTTGGGAAATGGTGATAAAGATTGGGTACCCCATCAAAGAATTAATTAAGGAAAACTTGAGATTTACATTTATCTGACATTTAGAGAAAATTTAAGGGGGGAAGATTTAAAAGCGACCTAGAATATCAAGTACACCACATCAGCTAGCATTAGTGGTGAAACTACAGAATAGTATGCAAGATGTTACAATCAATTTAGCAAAATAATAGACTATTTACAAACCTGCAAAATATAGAAAACAGTTATGCTTCTGTTGCATGCCATTCTGCTTGGAGCACAAAGAGGTCATTTGAAGTTCCACCAATGAGTTAATCTGTGTACTGTTGTCCCTCAAATAAAAGTATATAAAGTTTTGTAAGTAAGCAGTTTACCCTGATGTGAATATCTGGCCATAGCAGTGAAATCCAGAAAACAATCAAGTTCATGAAAACACATGGTGGTGGACAAAAGACCATGGCCTCTAGAATGTCTGCAAACAAGAAGGAAAGCTAAGGGTAACTACATTAGAGAGCCATTCCACTCTGGGTGGCAACTTTGCTGACAGTGGCTAATATTACTTAAAGGAACCAGCAGACCCTCATGGACAAGAACTGCACCAAGAGTGAAAAGTATAAGATTATGTCTGCTGAGTACAGATTGCAAATTTTAGATGAAATGTGGCCCAGAGTAGACTTCTTCCTATGATTGGGCTCACCTATAGTTTCATGCTAGACCATTCTGGTTAATGAGTCCATGGAAATGGGTCACTGCCTTCTTGTTAATTGCTCACAATTTCCCTTTCCTATGCCCAGGTGGGCCTAGTATGTCTTAAAATATATTGAAGGTAAAAATGAGTCAATTCATACCCAAAGGGGATGGAGAGAAGACCTGGAAGTAGAGGAGGGGTGTGGTCAGAGAATATATTGGAAGACTGTTTATCAATTCATGTTTTGGCATGAAAAAAATAGCATATTCAAACTGGGGAGTCTGAGAATAATTTAATAAAGGTACGGGCAGAGTTGAAACAAACAATCAAGAATGACACAACATCCTGGGTATGTGTATGCTTGTAACAGTAAGCAGCCACTGGGACTCAGACTTGAAGCAGCCGTGGGGGAAGCATTTATTGGAACTCAGTGGTGACCTGGCATGGAGAGACCCAAGGGAATAAACATGCTTAGCTCACTCTTCTTACTTCTGGTCTTCTGCCATGGCCTCTCACTGGCTAAACCCAACTGGAAACCAGAGGGCAAGGGATCTTGTTAGTGGAGACCATTGAGATCTGCCTCTCTACACACAGAGCAAGATGGAGAGTACATCTGAAGGGTCCAATTGGAGAATCATCCTAAGTGTCTTCTCTAATGAAAGATTGGGCTGGTAGTTCCCTGGTTTTATGTCCAATTAAATTGAACAAACTTTTATTCAGAGCAGAATAGGTACAATAGGTACACGCTTTGAGGTATAAAAAGATGCATAAATATCAGATTCTGTCCTTAGAGGACCATACAAGTAGCCAAGAGACTATATGGTAAAGTACAGAAGAAAAGAGAGGAGAGTAACCTAAAAAAGTGATATATTTCCCTGAAAGTATTAGGAGATAAGGCTCTGATATTTCTTCTTAGCTGGGAAAATTGCAAATTTTATTTTATGGTTGTTTGTTCAAATTAAATCTTAGTCAAAAGTCCATTATGCTAATTGGATAAAACAGGTACACTGATTAAAGTAAGGATAGGCTGAAAATATGTCTATAAAGGGCAAAAAGTCTGCCATTATGTGTAAATAAGAAACAACAGAAAAATTGGGGAATAAACAAATGTTTCTTTCAAGTGCTTACTGTGTGATAGACACTATGCTAGGTACTGGAGTTATAATAGCGAACAGTAATGCGATACTCCTAGTCTTCATGGAATTAAAAATCTAGTGGGCAAGGCAGAGAAGTGGCCCGACAATTGCAGTTCAAGTTGATAAGAATTATTATGAAGAAAGTAGTGATGCTATGGGAGCATGGATGGGGGAATAAGAGTTGGAGATTTGGAGCTCAAGACACATAGGTCAAGAAAGATGTTATATCTAAATTGTTACCTGAAACGTGTTACCTGAAAAAAATCCATGCAAAGAAGGCAAAAGGAGAAGAACTTTCTAGGCAGAGAAAATGGCATATATAAAATTTGAGAAAATAGAACTGGTGTTAGCATGATGCTTCCAGGGAGAGGCAAGAGATTGAATATTACCGAAGTTCAAAGGGAAAGATGAAAGAGCTAAGGTCAGGGAAATCAGCAACGGTGAATTCATGACAGCATCTGAGGAAAGAGCTTAGATTTTACCTGGAGGGTACTGGGAAGTCCTTGAGGGGTTTTAAGTAAGAATGTGGCTTGACATATTTGCATTTTAGAAGACTAGTCCGATGAATGCAGTAGATTAGAAGAGAAAATGATAAATTAATACACGTAATCCAGATAAAAGATAATGATGACCTGCGCTAGGCTGGTAAGAATAAAACTGTAAGAACTAGATGAATTTCAGAAATATTAAAGAGCTATAATGATCTGGGTTGATGATGGATTCAATGGAGCCATGGTAAAGAGAGAAGTACATGCCTCAGTTTCTAACCTGGCAATCCAATGATCAGTGCCATTTACAGAGCTAGAAGTTACAAGGAAAGAAAGAGGTATGGGGTGGGGAGAAACGGGGTTAGTTTTTGATATTTAGACTGAGGTACTTGTAAGACATTCACATGTAAAAGGCTAGTAAGCATTTAAAACATAGATCTGAATTTTCTGTGAAAGTTATTGGCTGGAACTCTAAATTTAGGAACTTGTCAACATTTGAGTGGTAATTAAGCTACTCACTAATTAAGCTTATCACTTATCAGACTATTGTGAGAATGTATCAGTGATGGGGGGGAAAAAAAAAGGTAAAAGATAGTCTAAAACATAACAATTGAAGAATAGCCAGAAGAGGTGCCTACCAAAGACTGAAAACAGGTGGTGTGAGAGGTAGGAAAAATTTATAAGAATGTGTTGTCAAAAAACTCATAGAAGAGAATATTTCCAGAAGAATTGGTTTTTGATGATAACATGGACCATAATCGCTTTTCAGAGGCATGAAGGACAGACCAGTGTTCTTGCTGATGCCAGTCCTAAGGGGAGAGACAGTTTTTTATCCTTTCTTCCAGTTTCAAATTTTTATTTTCTTGGTATCTGTGGAGAACAATTTTCCTCACCTCTCTAATATTTCAGCAGGTCAGTAGACACATAAGCTACCAAGATAACAGACTTACTAAAACACTATAAAATGGATGAAACAGGTTCAAGAAAGTTCCTATCACAGAGTTATTTTAGTAACTGCATATGGAATTCTTACCATTTTATTTAATGCTATGTTGCCTATTCAGATCAGTATTTCTCAGCATCACTGTGTAGGACTCCTTTGACTAAAAAGCATTCATATGCCAATGTGAAAAAAGGAGAGGACAGTGACAGGACTAGAGGACTATCATTTCACAACCAGTTAATATATTATTTAAGTTGCATATACATTATATAAGACATACCTATATATATTATAAAACATATAGTATATTAAATCATATATATGTGTAACATATACATATATATGTGTATATATATGTAACTTTTCTTGGTTGAGTACTGCTTATATGAAAAAATCCAGCATATTTGATGAGAAACTTGGGGGTTGTTGGGTTGGCTGAGTCAGAAGACTAGTGCAGAAATTTATTAGACTGACAGCATTGAAGGACTCTGGCCTTACATCATCAGCCAGATATTTCTCAAAAGTTGTCAGCTTCCTCCTTTTATTAGTTTAGTGTATGGCACAAAATTTCAGAGCTCTCATTAAGTTAGACACAAAGTTGTAAGACAGAGTGTAGGTGGGCAAGGCACACACTTTGCTGTATACACGCTTATTGACTGATTCCAATCCACCTAAATTAATTAGACCTCTTGATACCGAGAATCAAAAGATTTACTAACCAGGTAATACTAATGACTTAGCCCTGAGTGACAAGGGCATTATTCTGTTGGATCCAAAAGGCTAAACTTGATTACTGAAATCTTCACAGCGATATTTCTTTTTAAAGCACTCACTAAACCTTATAAAGAGGTAAAGAAATAAAGAAGTTTAAAATATCTGTTTTAAAATTTTTAAAAGAGATCCAATCAGAAGACTATAAAAGTATAGCTATATTGTTAGAGATAAATTATTTTGGAAAATAAACTCCCTGAGGGCAAAGACCATGTCCATTTCGTTTATCACTATATTGTTACCTAATATTGCCTGGCACATGCTAGGCATTCAAAAACATTTCTTAGATAGATGTTGCATAATCTCAGTTTGATTCAAGAGTCTTATAAAAATATTTGGCTGAAGAATCCTGAAGCCTATGCTAAGTATGGCTTCCATTAGCAAATAGTTTTTCTCTACCCATCAATCATGATAGATGTCTAACCCACATTATGTTGAATTGGAAGACATATTCAGGAGCTTCTGAGCAACAGCCATAGTGGAGCACCAAAGATCTCTAAAACTGCCATGTGCTTTCATATATACATATGGAAGAAATCATCAAAACAATGTTGATCTTTTAAAATTGTATAACACATTATATATTACAAAGCACATCTATAGACTTTTTGTTTTCATTTGAGCTTCACAGCGACTCAGTTGGAGAAGAAAACAGAATACTATCTCCAATCACACCTCTCCATGTAATTATTTATTCTTTCAGCAGGCATTGATTGTGTTCCAAATACTGACAGTACCCTGTGCCAGATAAATATATAGATTATTAGGCATGAATCCTACCCTTAAGAAGTTGGCATTATTTTAGAGGAGATATCATAATGACATAAATAGGTATAATGAAGTAAAGAGATTAATGTCAAATGAAAGGTATAACCTCACTCTATAAGGAAGTTGAGGAAGAACACCCATTTTTGGCTGGGAATTTTTCTTTGAGATGGAAGGTATATGTAAGTGAGACTTTGATATATTTATTTAATCAATTTTTGGAGATTATTTATTTAATAAGTAATTATTAGATGCCTACTGTATTTCAGGCACTGTACCAAGTGTTAGGGATACAAAAAAGAATGAAAAACCTATTACTAACTTTTTGGTAAGCAAATTTTAGTGTTAAATTAGTATAGACCTTAAAGAAAATCATTACCTTAATGAGGAAAAGTTTGTTACAAAAATCCCCTATGGTAGAGCCAGTACCACTCTTAGTCCTGAACAAATGGGGACCCTGCCTCAGCCCCTAGTTTATATAAAAGGATCCACATAAATATATATATCAGAGATGAGACCTCGTGTATTCTAGGGGAGGCCTTGGGTGAAAAGATGAACCAAGCACTCTTGGAGGACAGATATGGAGGAAAATAACTGATTGAAATGGTCAAAGAAGACTTCCAGAGGAGATAACATTTTAAAGGAGAGAATTTTATATTAAGAGCATTTTATTGCTATTTTTAGCTACTGTAATTATGATTTCAAAAAATATGATTAGTTGTTATTTCTACTCCTTCCAAAATACATTTTGTGAACAATATCATTAATAAAGATATAAATGTGGTGCTATTTGCAACATGGCTAAAATGATATCAGGCTTGAACCTAAGTCCTGAATAAATTAGACCTGCTATATAAAACATTACCAACTTTCCAAGATTAATTTATATTTTACAGAAAAGGGTTTTATTTCATTCATACAAGGGTTAGTTAAAAATAATTTTTTGAGAGCAAAGACTAAAAATGGTGTAAGAGAAATATGATGCAGTGGGGAAGAAAGCTGGATTTTTATTCTAGCTCTATTGGACGATTGAACATTTACTTGCCTCCTGGTGTTCAGATTTCCATAAAGGGAGGTAGGGGCGATTAGATTAAGTATAACTGAAATGTTATGTACATGCTATAACTTTTCCCTCCTATGACAATGATAAACATTGCTATAGGATCATTGGTCTCTTTTCCAGTAAGTCACAGTTGACATACAAGGTGAAAAGCATTTGCCATCCCTAGATTAGATAATCTTCAAAATTCCTTCAACCTGGAGTATTCTATAAATCTGTGATTTGTGTAACTCAAATGACATAATTGAATGTAAAATTAAATTTCTTTAGTTTCTTGAAAAATTATTGACTTATTCATGAGCAGCACATCAACATTTTATTAAAGATTTAATGGTAAATCAAAATACATTTGCTTAACAACTATTATTGATAGAAATTTTAGTCAATATCTCTCATCTTTGCCCAATTAGATTGTCACTTGTTTTATACTTTTTTGTTGTTTGTTTTTTCATTTAGTTCTCAGAAAGAGGAAGGAAAAATTCTATGCAATTCAGTATTCAGGTTTATTTGACTGATAGTCCTCCAAAAGATTGTAAACATAGTGAAACTCCATTTAGTACCTTCAATTAATGTTGAATAATATATAGATCCTACAATATAGATAGAAAAAATTATTTGATTTTTGGAATGTTGAAAAATTGATGTGTAATGTAGCAATTAAATATTACATATGAACAGCCAGCTGTTACACCTCCACCATGCTACGTCTGATTGGATTCTATTGAATTCACTACTGAGCATCAGTTATTCTTTCTAGCTGAGAAGAAGCGGAAAATATGAGAATTCAATCTCTTTCTTTCTATAACTGTCCAAATATCTTAAAATTTATCTGAACTAGCTTCCTATAAGATTCTTTAAGTGCTTCACCCTACACCAATATTTATCTTTCCTAAACTTCCATAGTATACTAAATACAATAAAATGCAAAAAGTTATCCCTTATTTTTTAAAATTTCAGCTTATCTACATTAAGCCCTCATGATGTGAATAGTAGTATATTGTCCATTTATTCTTTTTTTTTTCTTTCCACCACAAATTATACTATTCTTCTGGGGAGAAATGTTGTTTATATTATTCAAAATAACTATCACCAAACTTACCACATAAAAATATATTAAAAATGGTCATATAAAATTTAACAAGTAGGAATGAGTATTTCCTTTTTAATTTCCTCTTACTGTAAATAGTTCTTATAGAGACTTTTAAATTAATTTTGATGGAATGGATTATTTATGAAACAACAGAAAAAAGGAAACATAAAAATACTTCATGTAATATAGAACAAATACTGGTTTCACAGATTGATACTCATTTAAATTTTATACTTTCAACAGAAATTTGTTATTATCAATGAGGAAAAAAGTCTTCAAGTCACAAAAATATTCTAGGAATGAGATTCTGATAAAGGAAATTTATACAACTAAAAATTATAGGGGTGGCTTCCCTAGTGGCGCAGTGGTTGAGAGTCTGCCTGCCGATGCAGGGGACACGGGTTCGTGCCCCGGTCCCGGAAGATCCCACATGCCGCGGAGTGGCTGGGCCCATGAGCCATGGCCGCTGAGCCTGTGCGTCCGGAGCCTGTGCTCCGCAACGGGAGAGGCCACAACAGTGAGAGGCCCGCGTACCACAAAAAAAATAATAATTATTATTATTTATAGGGGCTTCCCTGGTGGCGCAGTGGTTAAGAATCCTCCTGCCAATGCAGGGGACATGGGATCGAGCCCTGGTCCGGGAAGATCCCACATGCTGTGGAGCAACTAAGCTTGTGCACCACAACTACTGAGCCTGTGCTCTAGAGCCCATGAGCCACAACTACTGAGCCCACGAGCCACACTACTGAAGCCCGCACACCTAGAGCCCGTGCTCCACAACGAGAGAAGCCACCGCTATGAGAAGCCCACTCACCACAACTAGAGAAAGCCTGTGCACAGCAATGAAGACCCAACACAGCCAAAAATAAATAAATTTTAAAAAAAAGAATGAAAAAAATTTTTAGTAAAAGTCATTTGATTTTTAAAAGGTAATTCTGTTAGGGAAATATCAGAAACATACACATCAGTTTTCTCCTTGAAGAATTTTAGTTAATAGAGTTATTGGAGGCTTTTGGAGTCCCCATTGCAGACTTGGATATTACTTTCTCAAGAATTATAGATGCAGGTTTAGAGTGTGTTTAATTAGTCGTCCAGCATATTATCTGGAACTTTTTGTTTCTTAACAGTTCACTGTTTATTTATTTATAAAAATATCCATTGTTAACTCATATCGAAGTAGAAACACTGTTAATGTAAATAGCTCAATTGAAAAATAATTAACCAAGTAAACAAATGAAATGAAACCACACGTTTGAATCTCATCTTCATAACTAATTGTATGCATGATTTAGAGGAGTTGAATTTAAACATAAAGTGGTATTTGGAATATTTATATACCAGTTATGGTGAGGTAACTAGTATTGGGCTTCCATATTTCCTAAGAATAGCTATCAAAGCTGGGTAAGAAAAAAAAAGCATCTGTTTGAACAGATAGCAGGTAAGGGTTAATGAACCACGATATCAGAGATAATCAGAGATCATGTAAACACGTAGATGAACTATGTATTTATGCCTAAATTTTCTTCTCAGGGAATTTGTTGATTTTAATGGTGAGTAGTGAGTGATCTACTTGCTGAATCTGGATATAAAAATTTCACTGAACAAGTGAAACTAAAATTTGAGGTGGTGATCACAGAGAAAAGAACCAGAAAAAAACAAAAGTCATGAATTCTGCATGTGATTTCCTCTTGAGGCATTTGTTGGTTCCTAGGTTGAACATCTGGAGGCCAAAATGCTGAAAACGTAAAATGCAAAAGGTTACTGAATGGCTAAAATGTAAGTAAATATTTCAGCAGTTCTAATGAGCTAGAGACACAAAAATTGGAGTCGAGAGCCCACTGAGAAAGAGAGGTACTGGTAAGTACTAAAGACTTTTTAGTTATGAACCCAGAAAAGGATAAGCTTAAGACTAATGGTAAATTGGAAATAGACTAGTGAAGGTGATGCCGCCCAGAGTTGATATGCTGCCAGAAGAAAATTAGTCTATTACATCACCCAGACTCTTTACAGTTTTTCATGTCAATTTCCAAAATTCATGTCAATTTCCAAAATTTGGCAGGAATAATAGAAAATAGATCCAAATGACCAAGACCATACAAAGAAGGACTATACAGAAAGACCTATAAGGTATCAAAATACTGGAGTTATCATCTAAGGACTTTAAAAGAACTATGATTAATATGTTTAATAAAATAGATAAGGAATTTCGTCAAAAAAGTTTAATATATTAAAAAAGTATTTAGAAATAATGGAACTGAAAAATAGACTAACTAAAATTAAGAATTCAATAGACTCAGCAAATTAGCTAGTGTAGAACAGATGATTAGCGAACTGGAAGCTATGTTAGTAAAAATAGTTCAGCTGGAAAAATGTGGAGGGAAAAAGAAAATTAGAGGGGGAAAAATAGTAAGAATCATATAGGACCCAGTGAAAAGTTTTAACATAAATGTAAAAAGGGAGTAATAGAAAGTAAGTGGGTCAATAACAGTATTCAAAAAGATAATGAGAAAGAAACTTTTCAAACTGCTGAGATACCAATCCAGAGATTCAAGAAGCTTTGATAACCCTAAGCAGAGTAAATACAAAGATTAACACTTAGGAACATCATAGTAAAACTAGTAAAAAAAAATTTAAAAAGAGACAAAAAAGCAGTCAGAGATAAAAGATACATTATGCTTAAACAATAAGACTCAGGAGTTTTATAGTTCTCAGCATATGTCTTTCACCTCCTTGGTCAGGTTTATTCCCAAGTATTTTTTTTCTTTTTGATGCAATTTTAAAAGGGATATTTTTTTTAACTTTCTCTTTCTGTTATTTCATTGTTAGTTTAAGAAATGTAACCAATTTCTGTATGTTGATCTTGTACCCTGCTACCTTGCTGAATTTGTTTATCAGTTCTAATAGTTTTTTTGTGGAGTCCTTTAGAGTTTTCCATATATAATATCATGTCATCTGCATATAATGACAATTTTACCTCTTCCTTTCCAATTTGGACACCTTTTACTTCTTTTCTTCTCTGATTGCTGTGGCTAGGACTTCTAATACTGTGTTGGAGAGAAGTGGGCATCCTTGTCTTCTTCCAGATTTAGCGGGAAGGCTTTCAGTTTTTTACCGTTGAGTATTACATTGGCTGTGTGCTTCGAAAGAATGTGTATTCTGGGGGTTTTCTTTTTGTTTGTTTTTTTTGTGTGTAGTGTCCTGAAAATATCAATTAAATAATTTAGGCACTATATATGTGTGTGTGTGTATATATGTATGTGTGTATATGTATGTATGTGTGTGTGTGTATACGTATATATATATATATATATATATTTTAAATTGAATTTAGCAATGTGACTAGATTCAAGGTTAATATATGTTTTATATTTCTATTTCTACCAATAAACATTATAGATACCTAGGAATAGATCTAAAGTAAGATGACCAAGATCTCTATAGACATTGCCACTTGGAGGCAAGATTTCACCATTTTGGTTTCCAGTGTCAGCCAGGCATTAAGTGTGGTCTGTCTTCTGCTCTTGCCCCATGATGGATATCAGGAGACATAATCTCCCTTTGTGGTCATTTCCAAAGTCAGTTCTCTGGAGAAGGTAGCAACTGTGAGCCATTAACAGCCAGTACTCACAACCCTCAGTTGCTAGTGTCTGGGTGTACTGGCATAGTAAATGGGATCTAGGAGGCATATGAATATGGTCCTCCACATTTGAGTTTCTGCTAGTTGTCTCCTGCTATGGGCTAAATGTTTGTGCCCCTCTAATATTCATATGCTAAAAGCCTAATGCCCAAGGTGATGGTATTAGGAAGGAGGCCTTTGGGAGATGACTAGGTCATGTGAGTGGAGACCCTGTGAGTGGGATTAGTGCCTTTATAAAATAGGTCCCACAGAGGTAACTTGTCCCTTGAGCTATGTGAGGCTACATTGAGAAGTCTGTGGCCCAGAAGAGGGCACTCACCCAGCTATTCTGGCACCCTGATCTTGGACTTGCAGCCTCCAGAACTGTGAGAAATGAATTTCTGTTGTTTCTAAACTATCCAACCTGTGGTATTTTGTTATAGCAGCCTGAATGGACTAAGACATTTCTCCACCAAAAAAGAAGTCTAATATTCCTCTGAAAATAATTTATTATATATCAGTCAATAGTTTTAGAAGATAACATGAAATCCTCTGTAATAAACAAGAAAACATGACTTTTAAAAAGGAAGATGAGAGTTACTATTGGGTGAAATGTAGAGAAAAACTATGAGATACCAAACTGAAAATTATTGAAAATGTAATACCAAAATTAAAAAACTACTATAATAATACAAGAATACAAAATTGAGAATTAAGAAAGCTGGAATAAATATCTATATAGCCCTTTTAGTTTAAGATGGCATCTCACTAACAGAATATACTCTACCAAATTTTTTTTTAACATCTTTATTGGAGTATAATTGCTTTACAATGGTGTGTTAGTTTCTGCTTTATAACAAAGTGAATCAGGTATTCATATACATATATCCCCATATCTCCTCCCTCTTGCATCTGCTTTCCACCCTCCCTATCCCACCCCTCTAGGTGGTCACAAAGCACTGAGCTGATCTCCCTGTGCTATGCAGCTGTTTCCCACTAGCTACCTATTTTACATTTACCAAATTGATTTTTAAGCTAAACTGATTAAAAACTAAAAACTAAAAATTGATTTTTAAGCTAAGATATACAGCCATGAAAACAGAATCAAAGAAAAATTTTTACTAATTATGGATTTGACAACATGAAATGAAAATCACCACCAGTGATTGAAGCTGAAAAACAGTTTTGTCCCAAAGGGAAATAAAATTTGGGGAAAGAGATGGGAAGACATCCTTTTCTCTGTTTCAGAGATCAGGATCTTTACTAAGAAGAAAAGTAGTTGTGCTTCTTCTATTCCACTAATCTGGTAATACATTCATGCATTTGGGCATTCTGTTTCTTATAATAAAGAAATATATTAATGGGTAGATGCTAATATTCTTTTTCTAGAATTTGAAATCAGACTAGTAATAGTTTGTGAACAGAAAAGTCATGGAGTGGTACTCTCTTAAACATCTCAATTTTTATTCAGGCTTTTTGGCAAGAGGAAACTAAGTATTAGTTTAAATTACTAAGGAATAAATTTTAATTTTCTTAATTCCAGTTAGAGCTAGCAGATAATCCTTTGTCTCAATTCTGTAGCCACATTAGAAAAATTATTGCTAGATACACAGATTTTGGCTAGAGGCTCTGTACATCTGTGGTCCTCTAGCTTAAGTCCTGAGAGGAAACTCCGTTACTTGTAACCAGGAAACAGGGATAGAAACCAAGATAAATGCCTGTTTATGGCAAAATGATAGGAAGGACTGGATCTCTTTTCATTCAAGGATGTGTAAACAGAAATACAAAGCCAAAGACATGTCCATGAAAGAACTCTGTACTCAAGTCATAGACAAAAAGAACAGAGGACTCAAGAAACAGAAGGACATACTTTATTAAAAATGTAATTGTAAAAGTAAGAAACAAATTTAAGGAAAATGTTTGCTTTGACTTGGTAATATAATTCAAAGAATTCAGGGTTTCATAAAATTAAAACTGATGAAACAAAAGATCAAGACCAAAAAATCTTGTTGAGAGGAGAGTAGAAATGAAAAGGCAGCTATTTTAGCCATGGGATAATTGAAAAAAACATAAATATTCATAAACATACAAAAAATACACAATATAAAAGGCATTAAAAACAGTAAATTTCAAAATGAATTTTAGAGAAAACAGATTTGATCATTTGTAAGATAACTTTCCAGTAACTCTTAGAATACTGTACAAAAGTAAAGAATAACACAACTGGGGAAAATGGGGAGAAAGCATGATCAGTATGAAAGACACAAAAGAAAACACATATGGTTTGTGGGAGTGTTGAATAATAGACTCATATATAGTTACTGGTAGTATAAGTCAGTGTGTTCATTTATCCAACAAATATTTAGCACCTACAGTGTACAAGGGACTACTATAGTTGAATCAAATGCATCAATGAACAAAAGATGCAAAATACACAAGACGTCTTGATAGCATTCTAATGGCCAAAATTTTCATTTTTTGCACGGTATTTTAGCCTGTAAGTCTCTCTGATTCCCTACCAATATAGAGCTTCTAGAGTGAGGAGACAGACAATTCAAAATAACACAATAAATAGTTAAATTATATAGTCAGCACTTTGAAGGTGGAATCTGCAGAAGAAATAAGGTGTTAAGGATATACTTCATTGAGGAGGTGAAATTTGAGGAAAAAATTGCTGGAGATATGTTAGATTCCAAAAAGGTTACAGAGAGAAGAGTAGTCGACACAGAGGATCTAGCTAAAACAAAGGCTCTGAGAGATTAAAACATGCTTGTTGTAAAAAGAGCAGCCAGGAGTCCATGTGTGCTTGCAGTGGAATAATTGAGAAGGAAAGTAGTGAAAGGGAGGGCAGAGCTTTAATAGTTGGCCGGATATGTAGACCTTATAAGGATTTTTGGTTTTTACTTTGATTGAAGTGGAGAGCCACTAGAGTTCTGAACAACATTTCTAGAGAGAATTTTAATAAGATGAAATAAGAGATTTAAAAACATTCACATCCATTGCCTTACTAATTAAATTTCATAGATTTTATCCTGAAGATATAAGCAGATATGCAACAATGATTTAGGTCCAAGAATACCATAACTTCAGTGAATATATTATAACAAACAATTGGAAACAACTTACTGTTCCAATAGTAGGATAATGATTAAATAAAGTGTGAATATTCTGCAGGGTTTACAAAACATGCTTTTTTGAAAAATATTTAATGACATGAAGAATGCTTATGGAATAAAAGATGGTAAAAATGGAGGCAAACCTGTAAATAGGCACTTTTGTTAATAAAGTTTCAATTAATATAAGTATGTGAATTAATATATGAAGACAACTAGAGGAAAATACTAGCATGGTAGGAGGGTATGTCTCTGGATGCTGCTATTATGGAATTTAAAAAATTCTTTCTTAGACATATTTACCAATTTATTTATTTATTTGTAAATTAGCATGCATATTTGAAAGCAATGATAAACTGTTCTTCAAAGTAAGAAATTGACTGTGAAGCAAATTACTTTTTAAAGAATGTGTTTGAGAGGTCAGACATGAAATAGACTATTTTAATGATGATGATGGCAAAGTTCTTAGTATGATCTAGGCACTGTCCAAAATGCTTGCCTTACTTAAGGCAATCAACTTTCTAATCTACTTATTCAAATTAACTTTATGAAATATAAGGAGCTATAGGAATGCATTTCATTTCATCTGTTGGATCGAAAGATGCAAAATACACAAGACGTCTTGATAGCATTCTAATGGCCAAAATTTTCATTTTTTGCACGGTATTTTAGCCTGTAAGTCTCTCTGATTATAAACAAAATGAAACAAAAACACTCTTACTTATTGCTGAGCATATTCATGTTTCAGAGTTTGTATGAAACATTCACACACATTATAACTTTTAATCTTTGTAATAACTATGTAAAGTAGGCATTATTTATAATTTGCAGCTTATAAAACTGAGTCTTTGGGTGGCTGTACTGCCCGTAACATCTTACCTAGCAAATGCCAGAAGCAGGACACAACCCAAGGTATATCCAACACTCAATCTCATTTTCTTAGCCACTGCTGTGAACTCTTAGGGGTACAATTTTAACCCTTACAGTACTAGAATTTCATTAGCATGCTGAATCATTTGTTCAATGCATTTATCTATTTCATTACATTCTCATTTAGAAAGTTTTAATGACCACATTATACACGTAGAATTATAGAATGCTAGAATCCAAAGAGACTTTGGATACCTTGTCTAACCTTATAACTCAATACCAAAATCCCATTTTAATGTGTATTTGCTGTGTCAGGAATTACCCTTGCTCTAAGTTATAATAGCTTTGGGTCTCTTGTTGGCAATATCCTGACTCTGCTTCCTACTCAGAAAGAACTGTTCCCACAACATTTTCAAACATCATTCTGTAGTTTCAAAAGCATCATTCTAAGTTTTGGCAAATTTAATGTGAGCTTAGGCTCAGATATGTTTGCTTTTAGAACAAGTAGCTATATCCTTAGTAGCAGATTTAGTTTAGTAATCGAGCACAATGTGTTCATTCATGTGATGAGATATTCAACATCTGGACACACTCACACACACACTTTCTTTTACTCATTCACTTAGTAACAAGTATTTATTGAGCACCTATCATGTTCCAGGCAATGTTGTAAATGCTAATGATACAGTAGTGAACAAAATGAATAACACTCTTCACCTTCAGACTTCAGGGAGATTACATACCAGAAGTAGTCAAGGGAATTTTTAGAATGGAAAAGATGAAGTTTGTACAAGTGCTAGTAAAGCTAGAACCAAAGTAAATGTTTGAAACTACTAATTTAACTTCATTAATTTAAGTGACACATTTTATTGCAGGGCTGGCTGAAGCCTGGGAAATATGTATTATATTATTTTGTAAAATTTTGGACTTGAAAAGAACAGTAAACCTGATCTATACTCAACCTCCCTGCTCATGTATAGGATTCCTTTCTTTAACTTCCTCTAATTGATCTGGGTTTTGACTACTAGAGCAAATAAAATAAGAACAAGAAAATATGACATAAGAAAGGAATTTTAATCACTAAAGTGCTCTTGCCATTCATAAAAAGTTAAATGTTAAATATCTTGTTTAAGAGCACAAACTGCTAACAACTAGTCAGAATTTGAATCTAAGACTATTACATTCCTACTTTCAACCAATAAAATTTTCTGCCTCTAGGAGATACTTAATTTGTATTGTTAAGGGCTTATGGTACAGTTTAGGAGTATTGCAATATCACAGGCACAGTTTCTTTGGCCCAAGAAATGCAAGGTGGACCAATGTGCTTGCAATTTTTTCTCCATTGCCAAGTGTGAGTCTATATATCAGCCTCCTAATCACAGGCAATGAACAGGCTTTGGTCAAACTCAAATTAAAGAATTTTCTGTGTGGAGTCTAGACCTCCATTTTTTAGTAAAAATATACTAAAATTGATGGATATAATTGGAAGCAACATTTCATACTTTTTATCTCAAAGGCCACCATATCACCAATTCTCTCTCCTCATCGGAATGATTTGAGGACTGCCAGAAAGTAAGTAGGGCACAGTCAAAATCACAACTTTCAAGTTTCCTGTATCAAATATACAAGCGACTGGAGATAAATAACAGCTCTGCAAAATCCTTATTTGTAGCCCTGACACACTATGACTTCTTCATAAGGACTCCCATTAGGCAAGAATAAAGTAACCCTTTAAGAACATAACTAAATAAAGACATCCTTTGTGTTGCTGGATTTGATAACTATATACATGAGACTGTCATAAGTCTATAACATATGATCTTTAAAATAAAGTTTTAAAGTGAGGTAGAGAAAGGAATTGGAAGCCAAATGCTGGGAAAGATATTACCCCCGCAATGATCACATGATGATAAGTCAGAATTGAGCATGGCCTCTGTCCCAATTATCATCTGCCCTCTATAAGGTGATGTTTTTCAGAGACCTGATCAATAAAATCTCTTTCTGCTCCTTCTGTTTGGAATAGGTTCTATTTAAGTACACTTCTGCCTTATATATGAGTCTGGGCAGTGCAGCTTACAAAAAAAGTATTGTCCTTTATGATACATGTAAACAAGTCATGGTGCAATTAAAACTTGATTGCAGTGACTAGAATTAATATATAAATGAGTGAAATGGGATTACTCTAGTTACAGCAGAAGAAAAATGCCAGATCTGAGGTCAACCAAGAGTTGTTACATCAGTGGCTATCCTAAGTAAGACACAATTGAATTATTTGAATGGGGCAATAACTGAGACTAAGTTTCATTTAACACTCAGTGAAGATGTGATAAGGATAGATTGTTGCAATAAGGTTTTTCAGTGTTCATTTCTGGAAAATTTCTATGCATTCCTGAGTTTAATGGAACTGCAAAGAGAATACCTGTTGAGAAAACAAGTCTTAGTTTAGAATAATCACTTTATGTCCTTGACTAGAAACAGGTGCGAGTAAATGCACACTGACCATTTAGAAGGACAAAGAGACACAAAAGTAGCAAACTTGAATTTTTTTTTAATCCATACTGGATTTTTAGAATTGAAATCACTGTGATAAACTGAACAGATTTTTTTTAAAAAATTGCCTGGATTCTGTTTTTCTTCAATTTTCTAGTCCTTCAGGAGGATATCTGATATGACCATCTCATCTTTTCCTCAACAAGCTCTTTGAATTGCTTTAGTACACTTGAGTTTTATTTATATAAACCAGAACTGTAATAACATGGAAGGGAGATCTCCCATCATAAATTCTTGTCCTCTAAAGAGACAACATATTCTCCTTTTGCCAAAATATCTCGCCTCACATTGGATTACTGGAAATTTCCCAAACATCTTGTGGTGTTTCTTATATTCATACATGCCTGGAATACCTTACTCCTTTCATTCAGAGCATAAAGAACCACGAGGAAGTGCTCTGAAGTCAAACTCCCCTGTTTAAAATCCCAGTTGCACCATTTCCTCATTGTATGATATTTAGCAAATTGCCCAACTCTCTAAATTTTAATGTCCTCATCTATAAACTTGGAGTACTACTAATAGCTACTCATAGAGCTGTTGAAAGATTAAATAAGATAAACCATGTAGAGGATTTAGCTAAATGCTTAGCTATAGCATACAAAGAATGATGGTAATTCTTATAATTGTTATCATTATCCATATAAAAATTATGTTCGGCCTCTTTGAGTAATACAACTGTTTCAAAATCTTGGTCACAGGCTCTCATGATACTTTGAAGACTAATGTAGACTAAAGTCAAAAGCAGACTGAAATGTCAAATAATTCCTTAAGGTTGTCCAAAGATTCAATGTGGAAGGATTCTAGGAACATAAAAAGGGCACAGGGATGCTTTATCTTGGTGACTTGGCTGAAACTAGCAACTCTTATTCTCACCTATGGACATATCTAAATGCAGTGACATTTTGTTAGTATTTCATTTAAAAAGATGATTTTAGTCTCAGAATCTCAGAAGCGAAAGAACACTCTTTATTTGTACTTAAGTCTTGTGAGAATTCATTTCCCTAGAGGGCTATTGCCATTAAAAGTATTCCCTGATTCTATTTAATAACTATGGCCACTTATGTCCGGAGATAAGTAAGTACTTCTTACTAGCTACTGGTACTACTTACTAGCTATGTGACTCCAGACAACTTACCTAGCTTCTATGAATCTTTCCTTATCTACAAAATGTATAAAATGATCTTAATAATATCTCTCTAACCTGGTGTCTATGATCGTTTAAGATATATATCACATCTTGCACACATACTATGTATACGCACCATATGTAGGTAGTATATAGCATAATGGGTAGTTGATGTTAGCCGCCAAAGGGTAAATACAAATATGAATATCTATATCAAGATATCAACATCATAATGTCTATAGCAGGATATCTGCTTTTATATCATCTTCCCCAAAATCAGCACAGAAGCCTTACCCTGAATCAAATTAAACCTATTCTAGTTAAAATATAAGTGTTTGCTTAGGAAATATGTATTGTGTGCAAGACCATAGACAAGATTTTATGGAGGAGGCAAGAAGCACAGTCGTTGTTCCTGTTTTCAAAAATTTACTCTCAAATTGAAAACACGACGCTTAGACATCTCAAGAGTTATGTGATAACATGGCAATAATAAGTACTGCCACAGTGCAGTATTGCATTATTTGCCTGTTAAATGTTATTATCAACAGATGCAAAATTTTCACCTGGGAAGGTCTCTACCACCCCTTGAAAAGCCAAAGGTAATTATGGTTTAACTCTCTGGGGACTTCCCATAATTTTCAGGGGAAAGCCTGTACTTCTGTTCAACAAGGTCTACAGACTCTTCTATATCTGTCTTTTCTGGCTTTATCTCCCTCCTCTCTGCTGCAGTGAGTTCTGTGTCTCTCCTTTACACACCAGTCACATCCTATGTGTACATAATTCACCACAGTGTTTGACTGTAGCCTGTGTTCTGCCTCTCTTTGCCACTAGAATATGAACTTGAAAGCAGAGGTCTTGTTCTTCTCTGGACCTGTGTATAGAACACAGTGCTTGGCATGTAGTAAGAGTGTTCTAAGTGGGTGTTTGATAGGTTTTTATCTCAAAAAAGGTGGTATTTTGACTGGGCTTTGTCTGTTACAAAGGAATGTCTCATGCCAATTAACTCAGGATGAAGAAGGCTCTGATAACAAGGAGGATCCCATGGAGAAGAAATACAATCATAAGACCAAAGAAATTACAATCACTTCGGCTATAAAGTATGAATTACCCAAATCCTATTTCAGTGAGGTCAGTAGGTATACATTTTTTAAACTAGAGAGATAACATCTTGCACGGTCAACACTGAAATTCAATTTTTATAAGTTTTTAGGAGAATCAGTTGTTATATTTTGGTAACAGAACTTTTTTCTGCTCAAATAATGATAGTAGGCCTACATCTCTAATTACTAGAACTAAAAGTCTTCATATGATCAGAATGCCTGTGGAAGGGAATGTTCTGGGCAGTTATATTTCTTGATTGGACAGTAATTATAATAATAATTTCTTCTATTTTTTTCACTACACTGTCACAAATTAGGTTCCTTTAATATTGACAAGACTGTTATGAAATAGCTATAGTTCTTATTTTTCACAGAGGAAAACTGAAGTTACTAGAAGTGTGAATGGTCACAATATAATCACATGTTTTTGTTTCTATCATGTAGAATATCTTTGTAAAATGGGAAAATTATAACAATGTAGAATTGGAAAATAACTTTGAAATCTTTTTACATTCTTATATCAAGCTAATTTCCTGCCTTATGCAGAAGAAAGAAACTTACCATTTGAAAGAAATAAGTCCTGTGTCCTTCATAAATACCCAAATTCATAAATAACAGTGTAACTTCTTTTGAAACAGAGTTTTTAAATTATTTTTGATCATCCCTAAATAGTCAGCAATGAGTGTAGAATGACAGAAATGGATATGGAGAAACAGATATAGGCAGCAACTTTATCCTCTTAGTACTGTGATTCAAATTTGTGACATCAAAATCACGAACTGCTAAAAGTCATGAGTCTTTGAGGTGGTTTTTGAAACCATAAAGAGTAAATTTACAAATGTCAATCCATTGAAGATTTATAACCCTTTACTTGACATTTAAAGGCTTTCCAGGGCTCTAGGGTCTTGTATCTGAGTCTAATTTCTAGTTTTGTGGAGGCATAGAAGGACAAGTTAAAGGTATATGGAGTGAAAGTTGTAAATTGATTGATAAACAAGTCGTTAGGGATCCAAGAGAAAGATCTTTATTTTTTTCACTAGCCTGCTATTATCTTGATTTTTATTTTTCCTATCCTGAAAACAAAGAACAACAAATAAAAATTTCTCAATATTTCCACCACATTTTCTCTAGCATTCTTACAAAGTTCCCTAGAGTAAGGTATTAAAGACTGAGACCAGTCTGGCTAAGAGAATTATATTTATCTAAATATGCAGTTCCCTACATATCAAGAAAGTATATACATTTTTTAAGAAAGAAATTGTATTTCTGAGTTGTTACAATTTAGACAGTTGCAGTAGTATCACAAGTGTTTTTACTCTTTTTACATTGGTTGCCTCTAATCTCGTCTTCATATTGCAAGCATGGTGTATTTTGGAATGTGGACATGATCATCTCACACCCTTACTTAAAGTAATAGCCTTTTCTTTGGACTTTCTTAGGATAAAGACACAGATGTCTCTTAAGAGGATCTGTTCTGTGGGCTGGCCCTGATTATCTCTCCAGGTTAATCTCCAGGAAGCAATACCAGTCTCTGAACAGGGGCTGCCCTGCCTTTGAATTTCTCCAAATGACTATGCTCTTTGCCCTAGGTCTCTCTACCCAGATCTCTCTTCTCTATCCCTCCTCCCTACTGTCTTTTTTGTAATTAGCACATTTTTCTTTCTTCCCATCACTCTCAGTTTCCTCAGAAATATATTTCCTCTCCATAGCATTTATCACAATTGTAAGCTTACTTTATTTGTGTAATTATTGATTTTTCTATGCTCTGTGCAGGACAGTAAGCTGTATAATGAGAGAGACTGTCTGCTTTACTGACGTTATATCCCAGCACCTAGTAGTATGTTAGGAACAAAGTAAGTGCTATCAGTGGGCTAATACAAGGATTTGTAGAAACCGAAAATATATATGCCTCATACTATGTAATTCAGCCATGACTAGAGAAAATAACTGAATATGAGCTCATAAGACTGAATTGGTAGTTAATGAAGAAAATTGAAAGACTGGAAATCTTTTCACATAGTGGTTTGAGCTTTTAATTGATAGGAAGTTGATAGATAAAGAGAAGTTTCAAAAATGCTTGCCTACTAGAAATCAGAAAACATAATTTTCTCACCTTATAATTAATAGAGTTTTGTCTAAGTTCCTGTTGGATTTATAACTTAAAGGATACTGTCGTAGTCAATTTTGGCTGCTATAACAAATTACCATAGATGAGTGGCTTAAGCAACAAACATTTATTTCTCACAGTTCTGGAAGCTGCAAATCTGAGGCATAGGCACTAGCCAGTCAGGTGTCTGGTGAGGGCACTTGTTTGGTTTGCAAACGGCCTGTCTGCTCATTGTATCCTCATATCGAGGGGTGGCGTAGCGGGGAGAGAGAGAAAGAGAGAGAGATCATCTCTCTCCCATCCCTTCATTTAAGGTTACTAATCCCACTCATGAGGGTTCCACTGTTATGGCCTAATTACCTCCTAAAGGCCCACCTCCAAATACTATCACATTGGGGATTCAGGCTTCAACATATGGATATTGGAGGGATATAAACATTCAGTACATAGCAGATACAATATTGTTATGGGAAACAGCATTTGTTATAATGTTTATTAGATAAAATGCTACCTGTTCACTTATAGTTATAAACCGTATCTGTCATAGGAGGATGATTTTTCCTTCTACCTTAGTGATAATTAATTTAGCCAACATCACTAATCTAGCTTTAATTAACTCAACTGATGAAAAAGGACCATGGGACTTTCCTGGTGTTGCAGTAGTTAAAAATCTGCCTGCCAATGCAGAGGACATGGTTTCAAGCCCTGGTCCGGGAAGATCCCGCATGCCGCAGAGCAAGTAAGCCCGTGTGCCACAACTACTGAGCCTGCGCTCTAGAGCCCATGAGCTGCAACTAGAGAAAGCCCACGTGCCACAATGAAGACCCAACGCAGCCAATAAATAAATTTATAAAGAAAGAAAAAGAAAAAGGACCATGAAGTCCTTAAATTCATTAAAATGAAAATAACTAGAGAAATATTAGATCCTTATAAAATATATTTAGAAATAGAGTTAATTTTAAAATAAATCACAACACCTAAATATTGTCAAAATAGTGATATGTAATAAAAATGGTCTGTTAACAAAAGTTTTGTGAAGTTCTGGGTTAACCAAAGTTAAATTAGTTTCTTTATTGCAAAGTATCTCAGAATCTTTAAGATAGTAAGCTTCACTGTGTGAATCTTAAGGTGGGAATAGTGTAAACTGCATTTAATAAATTCATCTGAACACACAATTCTTTTTCACAAGCATCTCCCAAAGAATATATACTTGAGAATGCTGAGAGTGGGATACTTTCCATCTCTGTAATGGTACATTTCATGTCTTAGATGTATGAATATGCCTAGAGAAAGGAAAGGAAGAGAGATAAATCCTTTAAAAACAAAGTGAGAATATCACACCTAGACAAATGGGAAAAGTCTTTCAAATTTAGAACTAGATGGAAAATGACACTGTAAGCACTTTCTATTCCACTCACTCAGCTCTGAATTTGAGATGTTATTCTTTTATTGTAACATGTACACACTGACATATAAAGCCAACCCTAATGCTTGATAGTTCAATATGGATGGCACAGTGCTAATGATATTCTCATGACTGTGAGAGGAATCTAAATATTTTCTTCCTTGTATAATTGCACACTGAATGCCTAGTTTCGACAGATAATTTTTAATATTTAAATTATAAGGTAATTAAGTAGAACTCTTTTCAGGGACCCCTAGCTCAAGCACCAAATTGTATTAATTATATAAGATGCTTTGTTGAAAAATGTGGCCAGTTTAAATTCATATTGCCAAATAAATTTGAAAGAACACATTCATTAAATTCTTCCATTATGTTCTTGTCATTTCTGTTGGTATGAATGTTCTGACCTTTGAAAACGATGAACAATTCAGAAATTAAACATTTTAAAAAGCAGTATTAAATTGTGATTGAGGATACTGAGGAGTTGTTTTGATACTACTGACTTTTGTAATTTGTTACAGGTAGTTATCGAGTTCATCTAGACTTTCTCTCAATAAAAATAAATACACTTCAAAGTATCTGTAAAGCAGATGTATGAGCACTTTTATTGGAATTTCAAATATGGAGTCTTAGGAGTCTTTCTAAGCACCATGGTCTAATAGCAAAACAGGTTCTGAACTGTGAATCATAAAATCTAGTCAGATGGCAAACGTTGGTATTTTTTTATCCACCACATTCTGTTGCTTCTGATTTATTTACCAAGTACCTACATGCAGAAAGTAAATGCTCAGTTACCTTCTGGGTAATTAGTACTTTTATTCAAAGACTCACAGAACTTTTGGGTATAGTAACATATAAACAACTAACAAATTATGTAAATGTTTAAACACAGACTATTCAACAAGTGATGACATCACAGAAGAAATGTTATATGTGGATTTCATTGTGTCCACAATGTTATATGTGGAAGAATCCTAAGTGTGTTATTATAGTTGGTCTTAGAACATGAGTAGGGCTTTACAAGTGTAAAAGATACTGTTGTGAGGTTGGGATGGTAGTGGGTGAACCATAGGATTGCCAGATTTGGCAAGTAAGAATATAGGGTGCGTTTGGAGTTCTTTAGTTTATTCGGTACTCCAAATTACGGGAAACCAGTACACACATGTGGTTGATTGACATTAACTTACGTATTTAAGGGGTAATCCTGGGTCACTACATCCTTGAGTTTATCAATGGTGTGGAATGCCTAGCTACCTATAATAGAGTTAAATGGGAGTCAGTGGGGCTCCGTATGTGGATTCAAACAATTAAAAGTTTGGAACAACCATTATGGGGTATGGCAACAATTACTGGCTAGTACCTACCTAGAATTTCCTCATGACATTGAATTTTCAGCAAATTAGAAACTTTCTGTCTATTTCAAATATTCATATACTTTATGCAGTGTAGGAAGACACACAGATATACAGTTTACATAGATGCTTCTTACGTGTTTTATTATATTTTAAAAATACTTTATTCTATTATGATATTAATACATATGCAATATAGGAAAGTATAAAGTATATAATACATCACATCAACACACAGAAATAACATTTTGTTGTTACATATTATGTATGAATATATAGATTTATAGGTAACTGTTATGTATATATGTAGCTATAGATAGGTAGTATTTTGATTAGCTTTGTACATTGCTTCTTGTACTTAGTATCACAAGGAGAGCATTTTATTTCATTAATCTGAAAATATCACTTTCAATGGCTTCATCGTATAATACTGTTTGTATTGATCATTACTTAAGCAATTCCCTATTGTTTAAGATTTAGAATGCTTTTCAACTATGTACTATTATAAAAACACTGCGGTAAGAATTCTTTAGCATAGAATTATTGTTTACATTTTTCATATGTTCTTAGGATGAATTCCAAAAAGCATAATTAGTTTGATAAAGCATATGTGTCTTTTAGATCTTGGGATTTATTTGGCCAAATTGCTTTCTAGAAAAGTTTTATGAATTTAACTCCTCCTGGGAGTGTAAGAGACTATTTGCTTCACTGTAAATTCACAAACATTCAATATTTTAAAAAATTCTTGACTGTTTTTGGCACTTGCATTTCTTTGTTATCTAGGAAATTTTGTTAGAAGAGGCACATGTTTCTAATTCTACGAGTTATCTGCTCATCTTTCTTCCCAGGTTTCTATTAGGCTATTAGCTTTTATTTTCTTAATGATTTGCAACAAGTATTAGTATACTAATGTTTTTAACTCTAGGTCATATCTCTTGAAATGTATTTCCAACTTTGCCATTTGCTTTTCATAGTAATAAGATGTATGATATATAGTAACCTTAAAGTTTTATGTAGCCATATGTTTCAATATTTTATTTCTTCATTTTTCTTATGCACAGAACAGGTTTCTTTAGCCAAAAAGTAGATGGATATTCATTTAAAACTTCTGGTATTTCACTTAATCTTTTTCTTTTTTATTAAACTCTGAACGTCTGAAATTTATTTTGGTGTAAAATCTGAGGTAAGGATGTAACAGTCTACTAATTTAGGATAGTCAAGTCTCCCAGCAAAATTTATTGACTGACAAGGTTATCCCTTCCCACTTCAATTTATAGTGTTTTATTTTTTAATGCATCAAGTTGATATAGATATAAACATTGACATATAATCTATTTTGAGACTATCTATTCTATTCCTTTCATTTTACTGTTAACTCTTGAACTAGTTTCACATGTAATAAAGTTGTCCAGTTAGTGTAACATGAGGTGGCTACCAGGCCATCACTCTCAACCTCTCTCCTTGATGCCACTGTACTTAAATGTCCAAAACCATTCCCCTGTTGATTTATTTTCCAGACAAACTTTAGAATAGTTATGTCAACTTCTTTTGTTAAAGGAATTTTATTGAGATGCATTCAGGACTATAAATTTACCTGGTAAGAACTAAGTTTTGAAACAATGGTCTCTTCCAGGAACATAATAATAACCAACATTTATTACATATTTATTATATACCATTATTTGAAGTCATTCCCATTTACTAACTCATTTAAAACCACATACCCTCACTTCTTTGGTGATTTGATTGAGTTCCAAGGCTTTGAATTCATTTTCTATGAGAGCATCCAGATTTGCCTTTCCAGTTATGAACACCCTGCTGAACTCTGTAAAATATATCCCTTTCCTACTTAACACCTCTTCTTGCATGTCTCATAGGCATTTAAAACTTGATATGTCCAAACTGGACTTCACCGATGCCTTCCCCATCTTAGTTAATGGCTCCATTTAAAAACCTTACAGTATCAATTGACTCCTTTTTTTTTTAATTTATTTTTTTATATAGCAGGTTCTTATTAGTCATCAATTTTATACACATCAGTGTATACATCAATCCCAATCTCCCAATTCATCAGACCACCACCCCACTCCCTGCTTTCCCCTCTTGGTGCCCATACATTTGTTCTCTACATCTGTGTCTCTATTTCTGCCTTGCAAACCATTTCATCTGTTCCATTTTTCTAGATTCCACATATATGGATTAATATACGCTATTTGTTTTTCTCTTTCTGACTTACTTCACTCTGTATGACAGTCTCTAGGTCCATCCATGTCTCTACAAATGACCCAATTTCGTTCCGTTTTATGGCTGAGTAATATTCCATTGTATATATGTACCATATCTTCTTCCATTCATCTGTCGATGGGCATTTAGGTTGCTTCCATGACCTGGCTATTATAAATACTGCTGCAATGAACATTGGGGTGCATGTGTCTCTTTGAATTATGGTTTTCTCTGGTATATGCCCAGTAGTGGGATTGCTGGGTCATATGGTAATTCTATTTTTTGTTTTTTAAGGAACCTCCATACTGTTCTCCATAGTGGCTGTATCAACTTACATTCCCACCAACAGTGCAAGAGGATTCCCTTTTCTCTACACCCTCTCCAGCATTAGTTGTTTGTAGATTTTCTGATGAGGCACATTCTAACTGGTGTGAGGTGATACCTCATTGTAGTTTTCATTTGCATTTCTCTAATAATTAGTGATGTTGAGCAGCTTTTCATGTGCTTCTTGTCCATCTGTATGTCTTCTTTGGAGAAATGTCTATTTAGGTCTTCTGCCCATTTTTGGATTGGGTTTTTTTTTTTTTTAATATTGAGCTGCATGAGCTGTTTATATATTTTCGAGATTAATCCTTTGTCTGTTGATTCATTTGCAAATATTTTCCCCCATTCTGAGGGCTGTCTTTTGATCTTGTTTATAGTTCCTTTGCAGTGAAAAAGCTTTTAAGTTTCATTTGGTCCCATTTGTTTATTTTTGTTTTTATTTCCATTACTTTAGGAGGTGGGTCACAAAAGATCTTGCTGTGATTTATGTCAAAGAGTGTTCTTCCTATGTTTTCCTCTAAGAGTTTTATAGTGTCCAGTCTTACATTTAGGTCTTAATACCTTTTGAGTTTATTTTTGTGCATGGTATTAGGGAGTGTTCTAATTTCATTCTTTTACATGTAGCTGTCCAGTGTTCCCAGCACCATTTACTGAAGAGGCTGTCTTTTCTCCATTGTATATCCTTCCCTCCTTTGTCATAGATTAGTAGAGCATAGGTCCGTGGGTTTACCTCTGGGCTTTCTATCCTGTTCCATTGATCTATATTTCTGTTTTTGTGCCAGTACCATACTGTCTTGATTACTGTAGCTTTGTAGTATAGTCTGAAGTCAGGGAGTCTGATTCCTCCAGCTCTGTTATTTTCCCTCAAGTTTGCTTTGGCTATTCGGGGTCTTTTGTGTCTCCATACAAATTTTAAGATTTTTTGTTCTAGTTCTGTAAAACATACCATTGGTAATTTGTTAGAGATTGCATTGAATCTGTAGATTGCTTTGGGTAGTTTAGTCGTTTTCACAATATTGATTCTTCCAGTCCAAGAACATGGTATATCTCTCCATCTGTTTGTGTCATTTTTGATTTCTTTCATCAGTGTCTTAAAGTTTTCTGAGTACAGGTCTTTTACCTCCTTAGGTAGGTTTATTTCTAGGTATTTTATTCTTTTTGTTGCAATGGTGAATGGGATTGTTTCCTTAATTTCTCTTTCTGATCTTTTGTTGTTAGTGTATAAGAATGCAAGAGATTTTTCTGTGCATGAATTTTGTATCCTGCAACTTAACCAAATTCATTGATTAGCTGTAGTAGTTTTTTGGTGGCATCTGTAGGATCATCTATATCTATGTATAGTATCATGTCATCTGCAAAGAGTGACAGTTTTACTTCTTCTTTTCCAATTTGGATTCCTTTTATTTCTTTTTCTTCTCTGATTGTTGTGGCTAGGATTTCCAATACTATGTTGAATAATAGTGGTGAGAGTGGACATCCTTGTCTTGTTCCTGATCTTAGAGGAAATGCTTTCAGTTTTTCACCATTGAGAATGATGTTTGCTGTGGGTTTGTCACATATGGCCTTTATTATGTTGAGGTAGGTTCCCTGTATGCCCACTTTCTGGAGAGTTTTTATCATAAATGGTGTTGAGTTTTGTCAAAAACTTTTCCTGCATCTATTGAGATGATCATATTTTTTTATTCTTCAGTTTGTTAATATGGTGTGTCACATTGATAGATTTGCATATACTGAAGAATCCTTGTATCCCTGGGATAAATCCCACTTGATCATGGTGTATGATCCTTCTAATTTGTTGTTGGATTCTGTTTACTAGTATTTTGTTGAGGATTTTTGCATCTATATTCATTAGTGATATTGGTCTGTAAGTTTCTTTTTTTGTAGTATCTTTGTCTGGTTTTGGTATCAGGGTGATGGTGGCCTCGTAGAGTGAGTTTGAGAGTGTTCCTTACTCTGCAATTTTTTTGGAAGAGTTTGAGAAGAATGGGAGTTAGCTCTTCTCTAAATATTGGATAGAATTCACCTGTGAAGCCATCTGGTCCTGGACATTTGTTTGTTGGAAGATTTTTAATTACAGTTTCAATTTCATTGCTTGTGATTTGTCTCTTCATATTTTCTATTTCTTCCGGGTTCAGTCTTGGAAGGTTATACCTTTCTAAGAAATCAATTGACTCTTCTCTTTCTCTCATACTCCACATGTAATCCATCTGGATATATTTTGTTCTTGATATATTTCTTAGCACTTCCATTACGGCTACATTGATCCAATCCATCTCTCACTTGGATTGCTGCAGTGGCCTCCTTGGAGGTTTCCTTGCTCTGATCCTTGCTCCACTAGGGTCTTTTCCCAATAGAGTAACCAGAATAAAGCCAGTCTTACAGTAACCTAAAATGCTATCCTAGCATTTAATTTACTTATTTAATTTTCTCATGATTTCTTTTCTTTTTTTAAATTAATTAATTTTATATATTTATTTTTGGCTGCATTAGGTCTTTGTTGCTGCATGTGGGCTTTCTCTAGTTCTGGCGAGTGGAGGCTACTCTTCATTGCTGTGCACAGGCTTCTCATTGTGGTGGCTTATCTCATTGCAGAGCACGGGCTCTAGGCACATGGGCTTCAGTAGTTGTGGCTCACAGGCTCTAGAGAGCAGGCTTAGTAGATGTCGCACATGGGCTTAGTTGCTCCACGGCATGTGTGATTTTCCCAGACCAGGATTCGAACCCATGTTCCCTGCATTGGCAGGCGGATTCTTAACCACTGCGCCACCAGGGAAGCCCTATTTTCTGTTTTTCTCTCAAGAATGTATGATGCCCAAAGGCAGAAATCTGTGTCTGTTTTGTTCATGGATATGCCTAAGCACCAAAGATAGTATATTCTCGGCACGAAATAGTTGCTTAGTTTTCATAAATTCACAAAACAGATATGCAACTCAATAAGCCATATACTATTATTGCTTCTACTTTTCAGATGTGAAGAACAAATAATAGCAAGGTGAAGTACAAGGATACTTAATGGCAGTTGCAGAGCCAGGATTTCAGCCTAAGCACTGCTTCTGGAGTCTGAATTTTTAATCTCTAGACTGGGTATTGCAATCAACCATTATATTTTTTTCAGTTAGATTGTGGCTAATATTTTACTACCTTACCATTTTGAAATTAGGCATTACATCTGCCTTGCTTTGACCAGTGTGTAAAGCAGAAGTGGTGAAGGAATCTGTTGAACAATTTTCATCTTCCATTTTTCTCATGCCATGGTGCAGAGATACCAATACTTAGGGCCCTGAATATACACCATATGTAATAGATTGCCCTTGCAACTGACCAAGGATATGAAACATGAGTGAGAAACAAACCAAGGTTATTTAGAGGGATTACTTATCACCATAACATAACCAGTCCAGAATAATATAAGCATTTATAATTTTCTTCATATAGATTCACAGAATGATATTCCTAGGCAGTGGTTGTTTGTTTATGTGTGTGAAGTATATGTTATTTTGTGTGCTTTCAGGGTGGTATAATTTTGGCTTTAGAATATTTGGTTGAAATATTTTTTAACATATTTCAGGTACTGTATTTCAAGTAGAGTAAGGCATCTGATATTTTTATATTGATTTAAACTATAACTACTGTTCTTAAGATAAATTCAATCTAAGATGTTATACCTCAGTTCTCTTCCATTTCCATATATATAATTCTGCCACCTGCAAGTAATGCTAATTTTGTTTCATTTCCAATAGTAATATCTCTTATTTCTGTCTCATGCTTTATTACTTTCGAGAGAATGTCCAGATAATGTTAAAAAATAATGATGTCTTTGTCTTGCTCCTGATTTTAATGGGAATGACTATAGTGTTTCACTATAAGTATGTTGTTGGCATTTTGTTTAAAAAATTTTTTATCATGTCAAGCAAGTAACTTTCTATTCTGATGTTTCTACATATTTCTTTTCTTTTTACCCAAATGTGGGTAAAATGCCTTTTTTTTTTTACTTATTGAAATAACCACGTGGTATTTACTTTAACCAGTAGGATTGATATTAATACATATTAATACAGATTACATTGATTCCCAAATGTAATGATGGTAGTTTTGAATTATTATCTTGCTAAATGACACTTCTCAGTAATTTTTTTCCCTGAAGACCTTCCACCTTTAAGATGAGGCTTATAGCCTCAGAAAAGAAGAATATGAATATTGCCTCTGGAAGGAGAAGATATTAAAGTAGCTTCTTCCAGACCTTAAGGGAAACTGAAAGCCCTTTCTGTTGGAAAGATGGGTTTCTAGGAAGAGCGATGCACATGGTAGTTTCTGGGGTGTTAGAGAGCACAGGCTGCTAAACATGAAATTCTTACTGTTCTATATGCACAGCTGAAACTAGGCATGGGGAATAAAAACATTTCCTAATTTTTCCATACTTAATATGTTCTTAGAATTAAAAAAAAACATTTTTACTACTAAATAAGGGCAGAAGTTTAAAGCTTCTGAATGGTGACTACTGAATACTTGTGGGCTAGGAGCTGGATATTTTTAGAGATTTTTGGCACATTATTTGGATGACAAATATGTTTAGTGAAGTAATCAGAAATCTTTGGTTGCAAATAACAGAAATTCAGTTTAAAGTAATTTCTGAAAACATAATATTTATTGGCACTCTTATCCTGTTTGTGGTTTGATTTGGGGGGCTAATAATTCTATAAATGATAATCTATAAATAGTATAGATTTTAGTAATCTATTCTATTAATATGTATAACATATTAATTTATATAATATATTTATAAATATAATACATAATGTATTATAATAATATAATATATTCTATAAATAAATAAATCTAGTCCTAAGTGGAATCAAAGACTGCTCAGTCTCTCTCACTCTCTTTCCATTATCTCGCATCTTTAATTCTCTCTACATGTTACCTTATGCCTTTCAAGTCTGTTGTTACCAAGAAAGGGAAGTCCTGGGTACTGGTGATTCCAATTAGAAGGTGGGGCAGGTAAGGCCCAGGATGATCTTCATTGGGTCATGTGCCTATTGCTGGCACCAATATTTTATTTTGGAGACAGGATGCTGTTGTTAGTGCAAGATGGGCCATATGTCGGCCCTTTGGCCATGTGAGTGGGAAGCTATGATTTTTAGCTCCCATGTGAAATACATGAGTGGGGACAGGGTGAAGCATTTCACTAAATGGGTATGTGGTTACCAGGAGAATGGAGAAAGAGCTCTTTGACCACCCAAACTAGCAGATATCTATTGCAACTGGGGAATCAGAAGTGATGACCAAAAATGTACTGATAATACAAAAAGACAAAGCTAGGATGCAGAGTAAATATAGGCTGAGTTAACCGTTCAAGAAAGAGGATGTAATCAATTGTCAGTTGACAACTGATAGGTGAAAAAGAGGAAGTAAAATATCAGTGAAGTGTTGATAGGGCAAATACAACTGGGATTTGCCAATTGAATGTCAATAATGCAAGAAGGGTTTAAGAAACTGAAGACAGTACAGCCTAGTGAACGCTTACATTTTTGGTGTCGGTAGATGTCAAATTACAAACTTATTTACTTTGCTACGAATAGGAAACAAAATTTATGGTATGAGGAGGTCTGAGGATTTTCTGATTGAGGCCAAAGGAAACATGGACTCTTAGGTGCTGATTGTAACTCTCTGCCTCCTGATCTGTGAGGAATCACAAACACTGCAGGCACAAGAAAAACATCCACTGAGTCATGGTCCATCTCTACTCATCTGCCTTCTACCTGAGAATGAATAACTGTTCTTAAACAGTCACACTGTCAAGAGACCATAAAAAAGAAGGTGGCTCTTAAAGGATGGGCTAAAAATTAAGTAGTGTTCCATAAAAAATTAAGTAGTGTTCAATAAAAAATTAAGCAGCATATTTGTTAAGTAGGGTATAAAATTACTGTTTCTATCACAAAAATTTATAGAGGTGAAAATAATAATCTATAAGCAGTTGAAGATATTGTGGTTACATAGGAAAAGCTCAGATGAGATAAGATTTCAAATCAAGACAAAAGATGTATATATTAAATGATGTTTGTTTCCATCCCCACATGCTCTCAACCTACCATTTCATTCCAGTCTTCACTGTGGAACCCAAATGTGCACAATTATAAACTAAGAGCATCTCACCTCAGCTACTCACTTTCTGCTTCCAGTCTTCCAGTCTTCCATTCAGCCATTTTGATGCATTTGCCAACAAATATGAAGTAGTTATGGGTCAATCCTTGACTGTTGGGAAATGGAGTCCAGAGGATTCACACTTGCCTCTTCTGATCCTCAGGCAAATAGTTCTAAAGTGTGTTGTATGTGAATCCTCAGAGAATTCTAGCAGAATTGAACCCTAGTTACCCACAACAGGATCAGCTTGTAACTCACTCTTTGGATCAACTTCACCTGCTTTCTTCTCACACACCTTTTGGTTCCCTCCTCTTATTCTTTGGAATCACCCCTCAAAATAAACTACCCTATTTCTGCTTTTAAGGAAAACCTAAAATAAAACAACTGGATAAAGATGAAGCAAGTATGAATGTCACAAATGAATTCAGGGGGGTAAGAGCCAAAACAGATGAAGTTTGCATATTAAATGGAAAAAGTGATAAAAATGCTGGCTTTGTGAGTTATGATTTGGCCAGTGAAGTGATAATTCCACTGTTTTTCACATATGGTGTAATGTGAAGAGATTACATTTATGTAGTTTCAACTTTATTATGAGACACTCTACTACAGTGTATGGAGGCAAGTGACCAAGAGCAAACTACTTAATTTCTACAAGCCTCAGTATTCTCATTCTATATAAAATATAAATAATGATAATATCAAATTCATTTGGTTGTTATAAGACCAAATGAAGTAACATCTATAAATCAGTGTTGTATTTTGAAAACACAAGGGCCAATTTCCCCTCCCTGGATAGAAGGAGAAGTGCCTTACATTTTATTCTGATGAATCAATACCTACTCTGAAAAGAGACGAGGATTCTTCTAACCAAAGTAAATCAATAACTATGTTAGTTATAAGAGGGTCACCCCACTGTTCAAGAATTTCTTAGGATACCCTTCTGCTGTTACTACAGCTGTTTTACTTCTACTTTATCAATACTATTACACATCATATATCATTATGATATTATTTGTATCTGTACTTTCAGCATTTGGCAAGTCCCTGAACTAAGTAGTCAGTAGATATTTGTTGAATGTGTAAATAAACAGTTTGCTAAATGTGAAGAGTGTGGCAATTCTAAAGAAAGAATTGACAACTGTGATAGTATGGGAAATCTGCCAGCAGATGTGGCCTCCCTGGAAGCACCAGTTTACTATAGAGAAAACAAAGATTAATGTAGTCTGATATCATGACGTATGTCTACATATGTCTACATATGTCTACATCACAGGAGGAGACAACAGGATATCTTAAGCTCTACTGGAAGGAGCAAGCTTATTCAATTTCAATGCATTAGAATGTTAAAGAAGAGATAAAACACCAAGTTACATTTAACTTACACAGCATGTTTCAAAAATGTAAAGAATTTTAACTCTGACACTAAGACCACAATCTGGAATTCTAAAATGCTGTGAAATAAAATGGAATGCAGAATCTCACAAAATAGCACTTAGCCAAAAATACAACATACGTGGGTCTTTACCTGTAGTTGTTATCATATCACACAGAAAAAAGGCAGGCTCTAGGGCAGAGCTGGGAAGGTTAAGCCACTGAGGGAGAACTAAATATTCCAAGGAACGCTGTTGGCTTTCAAGCCTCTGGACTGCATAGCCTGTTCTGTTTCCATTTATATACCCTTATTTTTAATTCTCTTCAATAAAACCCAATGTAAATGAGAATCTATTAATAGAGTCATGTAGCTGCTCATTTAAAGACCCAGATATTTCCTGTTAGAGTGGGAAGAATAACTTTCTTTTAAGATCTCAATATCACAGATGCTTAATTTTGGAGAAATAATGATTAATTGAAGCACTGCACAGGACAGTAGACAGGCAGATGTCTCAACTGATCAAAGGCAGAACAGGAGGAAATGGTGACATATGAACCTGGTGAACTTGATGTCAAACATTAATACAACTCTGGAGTGGATTATTAAGCCCAAGCATGATAAGCATTAAGAACAGAAGGTGTCAACCTGGGTTCACTGGCAAAAGCGATGTCAAACTAATCAGACTTTTAAAACGACTGTGTTCATAATGTGCCATAGGTTTACAGTGGTTAAATTTCATCAAAATATTTGATAAAATGACAAGACTTCGGAGCGGGAGAGTGTAGGGTAAGCTGAAGCCTGTCTGAGGGCACCATATGACAATCTGATGAAAAAGTGTCTTTGGGTGAAGAAACAGCAATGGCAAAGGTCTTGAGTTGAGAAAATACTGATTATGTTCAAGGAACAAGGAAGCCAGCATGAATGGTGTGATATGAGCAAGGGAGAGAATAGTAGGAGATGCGGTCAGAAATGAGGGGACAGATCACATAGTAGTGTGATCACAGTAAGATGTCTGGTTTTTATTTGATTATGATAATAAGCTGTTGGAATGTTATAAGCAGGAGAATTACATGATATGATCTGATCTTTTCAAAATCACTCTAGCTACGGTGTAGAGAATTGATTATAGGGGCCAAGATTATAGGGGTCAATTCTACTATCTTATTATAGTAGAATCAGGAGGTAAGTTAGGAAGGTAATAATAGCAAGGTTCCAATTGAGCCCTGTGGTACTTTGGAATGGTGTCATAAAGGTGGAGGTGAGGGGTGGTTAGATTCAGGTTTATTTTGAAAATAAGATCAATGGACTTAACTCATGATTCCATGTAGAGTCAAGAACAATGCCTGGAGGGGGACCTTCAAGATGGTGGAGGAGTAAGACATGGAGATCACCTTCCTTCCCACAAATACATCAAAAATATATCTACATCTGGAACAGCTCCTACAGAACACCTACTGAACACAGACAGAAGACTTCAGACTTCCCAAAAGGCAAGAAACTCCCCATATACCTGGCCATGTGGCTGACAGGGCCTTGGTGCTCTGGCTGGGTGTGAGGCCTGAGCCTCTGAGGTGGGAGAGCCAAGTTCAGGACACTGAACCACTAGAGACCTCCTGGCCCCATGTAATATCAATTGGCGAGAGCTCTACCAGAAATCTCCATTTCAAAGCTAAGACCCAGCTCCACTCAACAACCAGCAAGCTTCAGTGCTGGAAACCCCATGCCAAACAACTAGCAAGACAGGACCACAACCCGACCCATTAGCAGAGAGGCTGCCTAAAATCATTCTAAGTTCACAGACACCACAAAACATACCACCAGGCACAGCCTTGCTCACCAGAAACACAAAATCCAGCCTCATCCACCAGAACACATGAAACAGTACCTTCCACAAGGAAGCCTACGCAACCCACTGAACCAATCTTATCCACTGAGGTCAGACACCAAAAACAACAGGAACTACAAACCTGCAGCCTGTGAAAAGGAGACCACAACCACAGTAAGTTAAGCAAAATGGGAAGACAGAGAAATACGCAGCAGGTGAAGAAACAAGGTAAAAACCCACCAGACCAAACAATGAAGAGGAAATAGGCAGTCCACCTGAAAAAGAATTCAGAGTAATGATAGTAAATATGAATCAAAATCTTGGAAATAGAATGGAGAAAATACAAGAAATGTTAAAGAAGGACATAGCAGAACTAAAGAACAAACAAACAATGATGAACAACACAAGAAATGAAATTAAAAATACTCTAGAAGGAATCAATAGTGGAATAACTGAGGCAGAAGAAAGAATAAGTGACCTGGAAGATAAAATAGTGGAAATAACTACAGCAGAGCAGAATAAAGAAAAAGGAATGAAAAGAATTGAGGATAGCCTCAGAGACCTCTGAGACAAAGTTAAACACACCAATATTAGAATTATATGGGTCCCAGAAGAAGAAGAGAAAAAGAAAGGGAATGCGAAAATATTTGAAGAGATTATAGTTGAAAACTTCCCTAATGTGGGAAAGGAAATAATCAGTCAAGACCAGGAAGTGCAGAGAGTCCCATAAAGGATAAATCCAAGGAGAAACGCACCAAGACACATATTAATCAAACTATCAAAAATTAAATACAAAGAAAAAATATTAAAAGCAACAAGGGAAAAGCAACAAATAACATGTAAGGGAATCCCCATAAGGTTAACAGCTGATCTTTCAGCAGAAGCTCTGCAAGCCAGAAGGGAGTAGCAGGACATATTTAAAGTGATGAAAGGGAAAAATCTACAACCAAGATTACTCTGCCCAGCAAGGATCTCATTCAGATTTGATGGAGAAATTAAAACCTTTATAGACAGCAAAAGCTAAGAGAATTCAGCACCACCAAATGAGCTTTACAACAAATACTAAAGGAACTTCTCTAGGCAGGAAACACAAGAGAAGGAAAAGACCTACAATAACAAACCCAAAACAATTAAGAAAATTTTAATAGGAACATACATATCAATAATTACCTTTAATATAAATGGATTAAATGTTCCAAGCAAAAGACATAGATTGGCTGAATGGATACAAAAACAAGACCCATATATAGGCTGTCTGCAAGAGACCCACTTCAGACCTAGGGTCACCTACAGACTGAAAGTGAGGGGATGGAGAAAGATATTCCATGCAAATGGAAATAAAAAGACCTGGAGTAGCAATTCTCATATCAGACAAAGTGACTTTAAAATAGAGACTACTAAAAAAGGCAAAGAAGGACACTACATAATGATCAAGGGACCAATCCTAGAAGAAGATATAACAATTGTAAATATGCACCCAACGTAGGAACACCTCAATACATAAGGCAAATGCTAACAGCCATAAAAGGGAGAATCGACAGTAACACAATAATAGTAGGGGACTTTAACACCCCACTATCACCAATGGACAGATCATCCAAAATGAAAATAAATAAGGAAACACGAGCTTTAAATGACACATTAAACAAGATGAAATTAATTGATATTTATAGGACATTCCAACCCAAAACAACAGAATACACTTTCTTCTCAAGTGCTCATGGAACATTCTCCAGGATAGATCATATCTTGGGTCACAAATCAAGCCTTGGTAAATTTAAGAAAATGGAACTTGTATCAGGTATCTTTTCTGACCACAACGCTATGAGACTAGATATCAATTATGGGGAAAAAATATGTAAAAAATACAAACATATGGAGGCAAAACATCACACTACTAACTAACGAAGAGATCACTGAAGAAATCAAAGAGGAAATCAAAAAATACCTAGAAACAAATGACAATGAGAACACAATGACCCAAAACCTATTAGATGCAGCAAAAACAGTTCTAAGAGGGAAATTTATAGCAATACAATCCTACCTCAAGAAACAAGAATCATCTCAAATAAACAACTGAACCTTACACATAAAGCAACAAGAGAAAGAAGAACAAAAAAACCCCAAAGTTAACAGAAGGAAAGAAATAATAAAGATCAGATTAGAAATGAATGAAAAAGAAATGAAGGAAACAATAGCAAAGATCAATAAAACTAAAAGCTGGTTCTTCAAAAAGATAAACAAAATTGATAAACCATTAGCCAGACTCATTAAGAAAAACAAGGAGAAGACTCAAATCAACAGAATTAGAAATGAAAAAGGAGAAGTAACAACTGACACTGCAGAAATACAAAGGATCACGAGGGATTACTACAAGCAACTCTATGCCAATAAAATGGACACCCTGGAAGAAATGGACAAATTCTCAGAAAAGCACAACCTTCTGAGACTGAACCAGGAAGAAATAGAAAATATAAACAGACCAATCACAAGCACTGAAATTGAGATTGTGATTAAAAATCTTCCAACAGGGCTTCCCTGGTGGCGCAGTGGTTGGGAGTCCACCGGCCAATGCAGGGGATGCAGATTGTTGCCCCGGTCTGGGAGGGTCCCGCGTGCCACAGAGCAGCTGGGCCCGTGGGCCATGGCCGCAGAGCCTGTGCTCTGCAGCAGGAGGGGCCACTGCAGCAGTGAGAGGCCCGCATACCACAAAAAAAAAAAGAAAAATCTTCCAACAAACAAAAGCCCAGGACTAGATGGTTTCACAGGTGAATTCTATCAAACATTTAGAGAAGAGCTAACACCTATCCTTCTCAAACTCTTCCAAAGTATAGCAGAGGGAGGAATACTCCCAAACTCATTCTATAAGGCCACCATCACCCTGATACCAAACCCAGACAAAGATGTCACAAAAAAAACTACAGGCCAATATCACTGATGACCATAGATACAGAAATCCTCAACAAAATATGAACAAACAGAATCCAGCAGCACATTCAAAGGATCACACAGCATGGTCAAGTGGGGTTTATTCCAGGAATGCAAGGATTCTTCAATATACGAAATTCAATTAATGTGGTACACCGTATTAACAAATTGAAGGATAAAAACCATATGATCATCTCAATAGATGCAGAAAATGCTTCCAACAAAGTCAACATCATTTTTGATAAAAACTCTCCAGAAAGTAGACAAAGAGGAAACTTAGCTCAACATAATAAAGGCCATATATGACAAACCCACAACCAACATCATTTTCAATGGTGAAACACTGAAACTATTTCCTCTAAGTTCAGGAACAAGACAAGGTTGCCCACTCTCACCACTGTTATTCAACATAGTTTTGGAAGTTTTAGCCACAGCAATCAGAGAAGAAGAAGAAATAAAAGGAATCCAAATAAGAAAAGAAGAAGTAAAACCGTCACTGTTTGCTCTTGACTTGATTCTATACATAGGGAATCTTAAAGATACCATCAGAAAACTACTAGAGCTAATCAATGAATTTGGTAAAGTAGCAGCATACAAAATTAATGCACAGAAATCTCTTGCATTCCTATACACTAATGACGAAAAATCTGAAAGAGAAATTAAGGAAACACTCCCATTTACCACTGCGACAAAAAGAATAAAATACCTAGGAATAAAACTACCTAAGGAGACAAAAGACCTGTATGCAGAAGACTATAAGACACTGAGGAAAGAATTTAAAGATGATACAAACAGGTGGAGAGTTATGCCATGTCCTTGGATTGGAAGAATCAACACTGTGAAAATACTGTACTACCCAAAGCAATTTACATATTCAATGCAATCCCTATCAAACTACCAATGGCATTTTTCACAGAACCAGAACAAAATATTTCACAATTTGTATGGAAACATAAAAGACCCTGAATAGCCAGAGCAATCTTGAGAAAGAAAACAGAACAGGAGGAATCAGGCTCCCGGACTTCAGACTGAACTACAAAGCTACAGTACTCAAGACAGTATGGTAGTGGCACAAAAACAGAAATATAGATCAATGGAACAGAATAGAAAGCCCAGAGATAAACCCATGCACATATGGTCACCTTATCTTTGATATAAAGGAGGCAAGAATATACAATGGAGAAAAGACAGCCCCTTCAATAAGTGGTTCTGGGAAAACTGGACAGCTACATGTAAAAGTATGAAATTAGAACACTCCCTAACGCCATATACAAAAATGAACTCAAAATGGATTAAAGATCTAAATTTAAGACTGGACACTATAAAACTCTTAGAGTAAAACATAGGTAGAACACACTATGACATAAATCATAGCAAGATGCTTTTTGACCCACCACCTAGAGAAATGGAAATAAAAAGAAAAATAAACAAATGGGACCTAATTGAAACTTAAAAGCTTTTGCACAGCAAAAGAAGCCATAAACAAGATGTAAAGACAACCCTCAGAATGGGAGAAAATATTTGCAAATGAAGCAACTGTCAAAGGATTAATCTCCAAAATATACAAACAGCTCATGCAGCTCAATATCAAAAAAACAAAAAAAAAACCCAATCCTAAAATGGGCAGAAGACCTAAATAGACATTTCTCCAAAGAAGATATACAGATTGCCAACAAACACATGAAAGGATGCTCAACATCACTAATCATTAGATAAATTCAAATCAAAATGAGGTATCACCTCACACTGGTCAGAATGGCCATCATCAAAAAAATCTACAAACAATAAATGCTGGAGAGGGTGTGGAGTATAGGGAACCCTCTTGCATTGTTGGTGGGAATGTAAATTGATACAGCCCCTATAGAGAACAATATAGAGGTTCCTTAAAAAACTAAAAATAGAACTATTGTATGACCCAGCAATCCCACTACTAGGCATATTCCCTGAGAAAACCATAATCCAGAAAGAGTCATGTATCACAATATTCATTTCAGCACTATTTGGAATAGCCAGGACATCAAATCAACCTAAATGTCCATCTACAGATGAATGGGTAAAGAAGATGTGGCACATATATACAATGGAATATTTCTCAGCCATGAAAAGAAATGAAATTGAGTTATTTGTAGTGAGGTGGATGGACTAGAGTCTGTCATACAGAGTGAAGTAAGTTAGAAAGAGAAAAATACCATATGCTAACACATATATATGGAATCTAGAAAAAAAGAAAAATGGTTCTGACAAACCTAGTGGAAGGACAGGAATAAAGACAGAGACATAGAGAATGGACTTGATAACATGGGGAGGGTAAGGGTAAGCTGGGTTGAAGTGAGAGAGTGGCATGAACATATATACACTACCAAATGTAAAATAGATAGCTAGTGGGAAGCAGCCACATAGCACGGGGGGAGGTCAGCTCAGTGCTTTGTGACCACCTAGACGGGAGGGATAGGTAGGGTGGGAGGGAGACGCCAAGAGTGAGGGGATATGGGGATATAGTTATATGTATAGTTGATTTACTTTGTTTTACAGCAGAAACTAACACAACATTGTAAAGCAATTATACTCCAATAAATATGTTAAAAAAGAAAGAGTAATTCCTAGCACATAGTTGGTCCCTGACAGATACCTTTTTAAAGAATTTGTGATGAGGTGAAAGAAAAGAAAGGGCAAGCATGATTCTTACATGTAGACCTGAGGTGAACTAGAGAAAATTAAGAAGAAGCAAAGCTGGTCAAGGATCAGGAGTTTTTTTTTAAAATGTGATAATTTAGGGGTACCTGTTTTTTATATATCCAATTAAATTTCAAAGAGCAGCTTAATAAATAAGCCCATATATTTAACAATTATTTAGTGTTTAGTTGTATGAGATATTGGAAAATAAACTCTTCTCCTTGTTTTTGTCTTTACAAAATTTTTGTTTTCTCTTGGGTCTAGAGGAGAAGCCTAACCTGCTGGTGTCAGATCAGTAGAATTATTGATTGTTAAGAATCAGAGCTACAGATTTGAGCAGGCCTTGGAAAGTTCCAAAGGATATATTGCTTTTTATAAAGGAAACATTTATTCTCTCAAAATTTGGAATGCTTAATTTGTTTAAACATTTTATCTGAAAGGCATGTTGTTTTAGTTTCCCGTTGCTGCTATATTTATCACAATATTAAGCATCTAAAAAAACTCAAATTTATTACCTTATAATTCTGTGTTATTTTACAATTCATGTTCCTTCAAATATGAACTGTAATATTTGGTAGACAAATTCTACATCTATCTTCTGGTTTGAAACATTTTAAATTTTATTTCTCTTCCACTACTTACATACTTTCTGTGACTGCTGCTTAGGACGTATTCATATCGCAACATGACCTGTGACCCTGTACCGTCACACCACAACTTTGGATGATTCGGCACACTACATCGTAGAAGTATTTCTGGAAGTCATTCCTATAGTAGGAGGACCAGCAGTACCTAACTATGAACTTACGTGACTGAGACCCACATGAATAGGCTTCTGACCTCACTCCAGAACTGGGCTAAGAGCCTGGGCTAAAATCGGTGTCATCAGGGCTGCTGTTCTTTCTGGAGGCTCTAAAAGAGAGGACATTTTCAATCTCTAGAGGCTATTGGCACTCCTTGGCTCATGACCCCCTCCCATCTTCAAATCCAGCAATGGTGACCAACTCATTCTCAAAACATGTCCCTCTGATCCTGACTCTTCTGTTTCTCTCTTCCGTATTGGCCTCACCTAGATAGTCCAGGAATATCTCCCACTATTAATTCAGTTGATTAGCAAATTTAATTCCATATGCAACCTCAAAATCCCCCCTCTGCCATGTAACATAACATATTCACAGATTCCAGGGATTAGGATGTGGACATCTTTGAAGCACCACTACTATTCTGCTTATTACACATACCTGTAAAGTAAATGTCTTGGGTCAGTATTCTGTAATAGAAGGAGGCCGATTTTAGGCACAGTCATTTCTTTCTCTATTGATTATTTCTGTGTATTTTATCACATTGGGGAAAAATATGTCAAGAAAACCGTAACAGGATTTGCAACATTTATGGACATTTCCATCAGAATATAGGTATTGATTACTGGGTGGAAGGTATGGCTCAAAATGACCCATAGAAATGCATATGTGTTTAGAACTTGCCTATCAGTGGCACCGCAAGCATCAGACTTATTAGAAATGGTCTCTTAATGGGAAACATGTTTTCCAATAAAATTTTTAAAATATCTGTCTGCACTTGGTGACTCCTCCTCCCATTCTCTTCCTCTAATTTGTATACAAACGACTTGATAACGCTTTTGATGGGCAAGATACATGATCCTTGCTTCTATTCCCACAGGCAGATAGAAAATTAAATATTTTCTATAGACTTCTGTCAGGCACTTCCAGACCACAATCACTACTTTAGTGAATGTCTCTGAAATTCTAACTAGCCAGGAAGTCTTGGCTTAGATAGATATACTTTGCTCAGGGAAGGCTTCCCTGTGACCCTCACCTTAAAATAACTCCCTCTGTGTATTTCTTCATAATCCTTTTCACTTTTTCTTCATACGTAGTACAGTTGTAAAGTATTAATTGTTTGAGTGATTATTTCCTTGATGTTTTTCGTCACTGAACGCAAAGACTGCCCCTATCTCATTGGCTACTCTGCTTTATCACTGGTGTTTCACTCGCGACCTTGACACTTGATGCTCAGCGATTGTTTGATGAGTAAATGAAGTCAACAGACTTAACCTAGACACATTTCGCAACTGATTTATCTTGAAGTATTGATAGTAAAGTTAAGACTTTAAATGTAGCTATCCTGTAGGTACCCTATTCATTTTATTTTGAATGGCTTCTAGGGCATTTGATAATTTCCTTTAAAAAATGTTCAGGCTAAAAATTTCATGGTCCTGTGCATTACTGTGGGCCTAGACTAGCTATATGCCCACCTATTTTAAAATAAGTCTTAAATTATTGAGAAAAAAGACCTTGACCCTTTTGGCTCAACATCTGTATGGACCTTAAATTTAGTACATTCTTCTTATTAAAACATCTTAACTGTCATAACTTACCTCTAGACAACAGCAATCAGCATTTATTGAATGTTTACTGTAGGCCCGGCAGTATCCTAAGTGCTTTGCATTCCCATTTAATCATCACAACAATCCTGTGATATATGTATTATTCATTGACTTCATTTTACATACGAGGCAACTGAGAAACAGAGAAGTTAAGTACTTTCTCAAGGTTGTACAGCTGAGGCAGTTAGTCAGGATTCAGTTCGAGGCTGTTTTGCTCCAGGGTCCGTGCTTTAAACCAGTATAACTTATTGACTCTGCAAAAACTTCTAAAGCAATGGAAATATCTTTATTTCAGGTATTTCTTAAAGAATATACGCTAAGATGCACAGCTACCAAATAGTTTTCCAAAGCTCAAAAATGGGAAATAATATCAAGGTGAGACTATTTGAAGAACAAATAGTCTGGACATTCATCTGGAGCAGTGATTCTCAACATACAGTCTCTAGACCAGCAGCATCAGTATCACAGGGGAATGTGTTAGAAATGCAAATCCTCTGCTAGTCAGATCTACTGAGTCAGAAACTATCCGGGGTGGGAGGGTACCCTGCAGTCTGGGTTTTAACCCAGCCCTCTGCATGATTCGAATGCATGCTGAAATCCAGGAACCTCTGCTCTCTTGCATGGGTGGGAAAACTATGGCCTTGGGCCAAATCTGGCATGCAAACATTTTTTTGGTGTCATCCCATTAGCTAAGAATTGTTTTACTTTTTAAAGATGAAAGAAATCGAATGAAGGATAATATTTTGTGACATGTTAAAATTATATGGAATTCGCATTCAGTGTCCATAAGTAAAGGTTTGTTGGACCGCAGCCATGACCATGCATTTATGTAACATCTATGGCTGGTTTCACACTTAAGTAGCAGAGTTGAATAGTTGCAACAGAGACCGTATGACATGCAAAGACTGAATTATTTACCTCCTGTCTCTTTGCTGAAAAAGTTTGCTGACTGCCGATCTAATGGAATAGTGGTATTCAACCGAGCAAATGGGGCCATGGTGATTAAAATCACCTGCAAGTCTCCATAAACCTACAGCTGTGGAGACCCAATGGAGAGCTACTGAATAAGAATCACCAAAGATGGAATTTAGGCATGTGTATTACAACAAAAACAAGCCAAATTACGAGGTGAGTTTGAGATGCAGCCAGGATTGAAAACCCCTCTTCTAGATACACTATACTGTATTATGTCAGGTTTTCTTCACATCAATTCTAAAGGATAAATAATATTTATTCCCAAGTTACTGATGAAAAGACTGAGGTCCAGAGATGTTAGGAGCCTTGTTCAGTCACATAGGATTTGAGCCTTGTATTTGAACCCAGGCCTGAAAAAAAAATCACAAAACCAATGTTTTTTAACCCTCTCTTCTAAACTACTCTGTGTTTTCTTTTGTCTGAAGGTATCTTCCCTGGACCTCACCCATTGCCTTTCTTTCTGTACTCTTTCACACTCTTTTGATGTCACTACTTTTCATGTGCCTGGTTCCCAGTTTTTTAAAGTTTTCTACTCTGTGTGTAAATTTTCTCCTGGCTCTAATTTTGTCTGTGATTTTAATTGTTTGGCGTTCAGCTCATTTCCATTTGCCTGCTATATCCCGTAGGTCCACCTTGACCTTGTCCCTTTGACAAGGTAAAATCCATTGCTCTGTCTAGCCTCTGAAAGCATATGAGCTGCCTTTCACAGGGCACTGGATTTCTACATCACGGGTCGTGCCCTCAGCTGATCTCTTAAACAGCATATTCTTGACATATTCTAATGTCAAGAGAGCTCTGTTTCTGTTCAAAGGGAAGGTTATTTACAATTTGGACCCCGATCAGAAGTAGGACCAATCCTGCTGCAGAGGTATAAAGCACCACTCACAAGGTCATGGGAGAATGATGCCTGTAGAGAAAGGACACAGGTCAGAGAGCAGCAGGGCACAACAGCCCTCATTAGTAGAGCAACACTTTACAGAGCCTGCTACTAGGAAGCAAAGACCCCCTGTACTCAAGACTCGTGGCAGAGACTTCTAGAGCTCTCTAGTATTTGAACTCTCCTTTTCTTGGGCACATGGCTAGACTCCATTTCTCAGGCTTCTTTGAGTGAAGCGTGGCCATAACATTGAGTTCTGTAAGGAGTGAGAGCAAAAGCAATGTGTTCAGCTTCCAGTCTTGACCTTTAAAAATCCCCGTGCCTGGTCCCCATGCTTTGCTCATCTGTCAAAAGGAGAAAAATCTGAGGGTCTAGAAGAGGGTAGAGACACAGCATGGTAGGAGCTTTGGTCTCAAAATATCTGCATGGAGTACACCCCAAACACACACACACACACACACGCACGCACGCACGCACACACACTGACTACCTGCATTGGAATATGATGTGAGCAGGAAGTTTAATTGTGTTAAGCCAGTGAGATTTGGGGATTTATCTGTAATAGCACAGTGTTATTTACCTTAAATAATACAGTACTTAAAGTCAGTTCTGAGTAATCACATTAATCGAGGTGAAAATAGTATGAAAACAGTCATCAGAGCCTGAAACAAGGAAGTAACCAAGTGCAGGTGACTCAGACAGTGAGACAGTGCATTTCATGTACTAACCCATTTAATTGTCAAAGCACCCATTTCGTGGATGAGGAAACTGAGGCATAGGGAAGTTAAGAAACTTGTTTCCAGTTACACAGTTTCAAGTGGCAGAGCTGAGATTCAAACCCCGGTCACTTTTCTCTAAAGTCTTTACTCTTGACTACTACAAATACAACATGCTATTTATACTTTTATAATCCGAAGATCATCCTGAGTTAAAGATTCCATACGCAGCTATTAAGAGCCTTTTGCCTATGGTGAGAAAGATATTGTGCTCAGCAATTATAGGCCTGATTTTTTGAATACCTTGTAACAATGCTATTATCCCCGCCCCGTATAGAGGAGAACACTGAAGTTTGACGGTTTAAGGTTCCAGAGCTGGTCTGAGCCGATATTCTTACCTAGATCTTCAGATTCCAGAGCCTATGCTCTCATAAGCATGCTCTGCTGTCTTAAAGCTGTAGAAACACCGCTTCTGAGCACTGTCTTCCTTCTGGCTGGGTGTCCATAGGATTGCTTTGTGAGTAGAATGACATAATGTATGGGAAAGTGCTCTGTAAACCAGGAAACACTGCACAAACATAAGGTCTGTTATTACTTAAGACAGAGAACAAACCATGACAAGCCAATTGCATGTATTTCCTTGTTGTTCAGAGAGGGAGCTCACAGGAAAAGCCTGGCCTGGGGAATTCACTACCATCTGACTGTACGTTCTGCAGTTCATTCAGAGAACTGTGATTCGGCAGTTCCTTTCCTAAATTCTGCTTCCCATTAATTGGGTGATATTCACTTAGAGGCAGTGCAGTAGGATCACCTCTGCCTCATGCACCCGTGCCTCATTGTCTCACTTAATGCCTTCTTAGTTCCGTTATTTATTTTCTTTAATATTACAGCAGGATGAGTCACCATCCCTGCGGTTCCCAGTAGCACCCTCAAAGCCCCACAAAACAATAAGGTGATTTATGAGTCCATTTTCAGCCAAATGCTGCAGAGCATTTGGAAGCTCATTTTCATGGCATTGGTCTCCAGATCAGGAACCCATTTCAGCTATCTGATCAGGGAAGGGGCTCTAGATCCTTTGACTGAGCCCCTGTACCGGAACCCTTTGGAAGCAGGGAGACACGGATGGCTGGATGGCTGGACAGGGCACAGCAGGTGGAGACGAGGGTCTGGGCACAAGCAGATGAAGTTTCCAAAAAAAGAGGTCACAAGCACAAACCTCAGGTTGTAAACTAATTCTTAGAGTGGGAACGCCATACATCTAAACCCGCGGTTCTCCACCAGAGAGCACTTTTGTCCCTTAAGCATCACTTGGCAAAGTCTGGAACCATTTTTACCTGTCACAGTGGGGCATGGGGAGGGGGCTTGAGGTGGTGCTACTTGTGTTTAGTAGGTAGAGGCCAGGGATGCTTTTAGGCATTCTGCAGTGCCCCAGGGCGTCCACCCCCAACCCCCAGCAAAGAATTAGCTGGGTCAATAGCAAGCATGCTGAGGTTAAGAAACCCTCTAAAACCAAGAGAAGGAGCCCAGTCCCATTCAGAATGAGAGTTTGAACTTTGGGATCATGATGGAGGGATTGAGGGGTGGGTGTGATTGAGATCTCTAAACCCTTGGCAACACCCATGTTTTCTTTTACCCAACGGTACGCATTTTGAAAGTTCAGTTCTGTCACTTTCTTTAAAAAATATTTTTCCAGTTTTACTGAGGTAGAATTGACATAGAACCTTGTACAAATTTAAAGTGTACAACATAATAACCTTATATACATATAAATGAAGTTACGTTGTATACCTTAAACTTACATACTACATGTATATGTATATTTACCATAAGTTTAGTTAACATGCAACACCTCGCATAATTACAGATTATTTTCCTTGTGATGAGAACTTTTAAGATCTACTTTCTTAGCAACTTCAAGTATATAATACAATATTATTAACTATAGTCATCATGCTGTACGTTACATTCCCAGAAAGTACTTACTGTATAACTGGAAGTCTGTACTTTTCTGCCCGTCTTCACCAATTTTCCCAGCCCACCCCTAACCTCCCACATCTGACTTCCACCAGTCTGTTCTCTGCTCCTAGAGTTTGTTCTTTTTGGATTTCATATATAAGTTAGATCATATAGTATTTGTCTTTCTCTGTGTGACTTGTTTTACTTAGCATAATGCCCTTAAGGTCCATCCATGTTGTTGCAAATAGCAGGATTTCCTTCCTTTTTATGGCTGAGTAGTATTCATATATATATATATTTTGTTGTTGTTATCTGTTCATCCATTGATGGACACTTAGGTTGTTTCCATGCCTTGGCTATTTTAAATACAGGCATACCTCAGAGATATTGCAGGTTCAGTTCCAGACCACTGCAGCAAAATGAATATTGCAGTAATGCTAGTCATGAATTTTTTGTTTACATTATGCTCTAATCTATTAAGTATTCAATAGCATTATGTCTAAAAAATGTATATACCTTAATTAAAAATGCTTTATTGCTAAAAAAAATTCTAACCATCCTCTGAGCCTTCAGTGAATTATAATCTTTTTACTGGTGGAGGGTTTGAAATATTACGAGCACTACCAAAATGTGACACAGAAATACAAAGTGAGAAAATGTTGGAAAAATGATGCCAATAGACTCGCTTGAAGCAGAGTTGCCACAAACCTTCAATTTGTAAAAAGTGCAAGTATCTGTAAAGTGCAATAAAACCAGGTACATCTGCAATGCTGCAATGAGCATGGGGTGCAGATACCTCTCCGGGATATATCTCTTTCTTAAAGAGGAAGTTTGTGAACTGTGGAAAGGGCAATGACTTTGATGCTGAACGGACCTAAATTCAAATGCAAGGGTGACCACTTGTTAGCTCTGAGACCTTAGAAAATGTTCTTAACCTCTCTGTGTTAAAATTTCAACACCTACACAATGGAAATAGTAATAATTAGCTTGGAGAGCAGTGCTAACATTTAATAAATTGCTGAAGCTTTTCAGATTTTCTTCTCTGCTAGAATTGAAGTTCTTTGCTGTCAGAGCTGTACTCTAATATCTGGGGCAGTGGGAGAGGAACAGTGTACCATTTTTGAGTGTCGACATGTGTCGATGACTTTATACCCATTATTTCACCTGATCAGTAGGGCTTGAATTAGAATGGCTGCAGTGGTAAGAGGAGGGACACTGCATCACCTCCTCTGGAACAGAATCAATTGAGGTTTTCCCAGCAGGGTTCCTAATCATGCCTGTGCAATGAGGCTTAGTTTGTGTGTGTGTGTGTGTGTGTGTGTGTGTGTGCAAAACAGATCTGACCCCTTAGCAAGATTATTCACAATTTCTCCCTTTGTATCTGTGACACCATCCTCCCCTTGCCATCCTTTCCTACTTCTTTGCCTGCTTTCTGGTCACCTCCTTGAAGAATTCATCTTTTTTAAAAAAAAATTATATTGGAGTATAGTTGATTAACAATGTTGTTTTAGTTTCAGGTGTACAGCAAAGTGATTCAATTATACATACATATGTATCTATTCTTTTTCAAATTATTTTCCCATTTAGGTTATTACAGAGTATTGAGTAGAGTTCCCTGTGCTATACAGTAGGTCCTATTAGTGGGTTATCTATTTTAAATATAGCAGTGTGTACATGTCAATCCCAAACTCCCAATCTATCCCTCCCCCCTTGAAGAACTCATCTGAAATGACTCAGTCCTCAATCTTCTGTACCTCTGGTTCTTTCTTACTCATTCCTAATTAACACTCTTTCCATAAATGATTTCATATCCATCCAAGATTTCAACTGCCACTTAGCAGAACAAAAGCTCAAGAATTGTATTTCTAGCTCAAATACGTATTTTAAGTCTTATTGAGCATCAGCTTTATAAAGAGAGGCAGTCTTGCGTAGTGGTTAACAAGTGTATACTCGAAGACATATCCAGAACTGTAGTAACATTTTGACTTTGGCACTTGCCATGTTAAATGGAACAAGTTAATCTCTACGAGCCTTCATTTTTAAAATAAAAAGATTAATACCTACATCACAGGACTTTTGTGATGATTAATATATGAAGGGTCTAGTAAAGTTTCTGATATTTAGTTAGAACACAAAATTCTTTACTCAACGTGGGTATCTTAAAGGTAATTCTGTCCAAATGTAAATTGCTTTTTCTGTACTCTCATTCCCCCAGGGAGAAATCCTCCTCTCTTAACGCTTTTACCTCCAAGACCTATAAATTGTACCACAACTCTGTTTTGATTCTAGCCTTTCCTCTGAATTCTCATTGCTGTTGCCTTAGTTCAGGCCTTTATCATTTTTTTTACCTGATAACATTCAAACGTTTTATTCCACAAGATTCTTAGTCTGGCTCTAGCTTTTGCCTTTAGCCCTATCACTCTTCCACCTAGTGAACTCCAGCCTCAGTATTGCACTCACCTTCCATATGATCCTTTTTAGGAGACCTTCTCCATTGTCTCCAAAGAGAGCTAAGTGCCTCTTCCTCTGTGTTACCATACCACCATGCTCTCGTCTGTTTTAGTACTGTAGTTATTGTTGTCATTATTTACTGTGTTATAATTATTCGCTATGTGTCTGGCTAGATGTACTGAGTTTATACCAAGAATTTAATAAACATTTGTTTGCCAAATGAATGACCAATGAATGAATCAGTCTTCCAGTGTGAGAGTCAGCACCTATTGTTATCATAGCCCTTGGTATATAACTTTAGTCTAGTATATTGTATCGCCCATCTTTTTCCACTATACAGGGCAAGCTAAGGTGTGGTATCATGATTTATTGATGTATGTATTTTGGAGGGAAAAAGTAGAGGAATAAATCATACATACATACAAACATACGTACATACTGATTCCCAGTATACATGTAGCAAGAGCTGGACCTTGTTATTGGATTAAGTGAAATTACCTTTTGTTTATGTAGCCAGCATACTCCAAGGAGCACTCACTGGCCAAATAAGTCTTCATAATTCAGTACCAGAGAGGTGCCTTCCTGATTTTATGAAATAAACTTTATAAAAGGGACTTCTATACATGGAAAAAGGCAAATGCCTCCAGAGACCAGACTTTCGGAGCTCTGGTTTCCTTGACCACAAAGGCTTGTCCAGCAAAGCGTGGTGTGGAAGGGTCCAGCTTTGGCAGCTAGAGCATTCTGGGTTCAAATCCTGAGACTTACTAACTTTGTGAACACAAGCAAGTCATTTAGTAGCTTCCAGTGGCCTCATCTATAGACTAAGAATATTATACTCACCACATAAGATTTTGTGGGAATCAGTTTCAGTGTTTGTTGACATTGATATTATCAGGAGTTTAGGCTGGATAATTCTTTGTTGTGCAGGGTCACCCCATGCCTTGCAAGATGTCCAGCAACATTGCTGGCCTCTATCCATTAGATGCTAACAGGTGTGACAGCTAACAATGTCTCCAGACATTGCCAGATTTCCTCAGGAAAAGGCTGGGGGTGCGTGAGAAATTACACCTGATTGAAAACCGATTTATATATTATAATGTGTGTGGTATGACAAGAATAGAGTAGATGTTTCATGAATCTCCTTTTCCTTCCCTTCCTTAATGGGGCTAATGAAATTCCATATCAAGTACTCACATTACCTCAAAAAAATTTTTATGTCTACTAATGGCTACATCTCAGTGAATGTTTGATCTGAGATGTATGGTGTTTTTTTTCCAGCCCTTCCTGGCTCTTCACAACTGCTTTACTCGAGAAAACCTTAATTATCAGTGCAAAGTGATAATAGTCTGAATTTTCCAATGATGAAGCTTGGGCTCTAATAAGTGTTGTCTGTGAAGAAAGAAAAATAAAAATCCTTCTCTTAGTAGGAGAGAAAAGAGAAAGAAAAGCAAAAGAAACTACAATCCTGAGATAAATTGGAGGCTCTAGGTGTCATGGCAATGTGAGTTGAGGGATGATCGATTCTCCTAGATTCTGAGTGGCACATTCTGTGCACGGAACGCTGGCTGACGTCAATCGGATTAAGTGGCCTCAGTGGGAGCACTGCATGCAAGATGAGTGAAACGCAGGCCCCAGGATTTGTCATTGCCTCAAACACAGCTTCCTACTTCCTAGTGAGAGGGAGGAGAGTCTGCGAATGAGGAACAAGAAGAGGAATGTTCCTGCTTAAGGAAAAGCTCTCCTGGTTTGTACGATTGCTGCAATACAAGTGAAGTCTGAAAACACTTACCTTTTTGTACATGCATTTGTTGAGTAATATCTCTAGCCAAGTGGCATTCTTTCCTTTTGGATAGGGCTATACAAATTCTCCTAGCTCTATTTTGAGAAATGGTGACAGACTTTCAAGACATTTTTCCCTTAAGGCATGAATTTAGAGAGAGCAGAGGCTCAGAGTTCACGAATAGATTTTGCCGATCCTCCGAAATTAATAATTTAAATGAAGTAATGTATTCAAAGGGCTTAGAATAGTGTCTGACATTATAATTCTGTATAATTGTTAACTAGTTTCACTATAATTGCTGCTGTTGCTGCTACTGCTACTTTCACTTTTTGCCAAATACTATCCTTCAAGGGTCATCTAAGGAAAGATTTCCCTAAATCTCCAGGATAGATTAAGCTCCTGTCTTCTGTGATTCCACAGATACAAGGTATCCATTCATAACATACTCCATTCTATTAACATTGTCTGCTTACTGTTTTTCTTTTACTGAAATGAACTCTGGTTGCATGGTCTTATTTCATTTATTTTTTTTGAATCTTTAGCATTAGCAAATTGCTTGGTTCATGCATGTTTGTGTAATTCAGTTACTGAAAATACCCTTTCAGTGAACAGTCATCATGATTTTTCTAGAATATTTCTATCATGGAGAAAGCATTTCTGAATAACCAATCAAAGTGAGAAGAGCATTAGAAACTGTGTTTCCCCAAAGCATCATGGGCTTACTCTTAAGCAATGTGATTCATTTGAGTCCAGTGGAGACCCTTGTTCTCAGGACAGATGACCAGAGGTCCATGTATGGCCATGTGCAGTGAAGAATTACCCTCACTCAAAGAGAAGTTTAGCCTTTATCCTTGGCTACTAAGAGGTAATCTCTAGGTCCCTGGAACTTCTCTCTGACAGGAGAGTCTCTATTTGCCTGGGGGCTTTGGCCACTAGATAGTGTAATGATGTGATTTATGATGAGAGCTTTGAGACATACATTATCAGGAGAACTGGTGAGTATTACCCTGACAGTGTCCAAGAGGGGCTGGGTACCAACAGTCAGCCATATGGATGGTATATAATTAAACCCCAATAGAAACTCTGGACATCAGAGGCTCAGGACAGCTTCCCTGGTTGGCAATTCTATGTGTGTGTATATTGTCACACTTTGTGGTCAGTAGAAAGTAACACTGTCTATGATTCCACAGGAAAAGGACAACCAGAAGCTCAGCATTTGGACCCCTCCAGGTCTACCCTATGAATCTCTTTGGCTAATTTTAACCTGTGTCATTTCCCTGTAATGAATCATGGGTGTAATAGCTTTCAGTGAGCTTGGAGAGTTCTCCTCGTGAATTATCAAACCTGAGGATGGTTTTGGGAACCCCCCAAACTTGGTGTCAGAAGTGAAGGTGATCTAGCGGAGAATGTTCCCTCTAATTGTACCGTTGGCGAATACCATTGCATGTGGACCTGAACGACCCCATTTTTGGTCAGTTGATGATATTCTCCTAAAGATCATTTCCCTGTGTCTAGGACCTTTGAGTCTACTGGAGACCTCAGCAGTAAATTTTCTTCCCCCTGTTACTGAGCAGAATTGAGTGATGATGGGGGGAAGATAGAATGAACACATTATTAGGGTATTAAAGACAGACTTTATATGAGTGATTTGCTCTTTTTTACTTAAACAGCTATAACCTTCACACCATTTCTTTTCTTTTTTCTTTTTTTTGTGGTACACGGGCCTCTCACTGTTGTGGCCTCTCCCGTTGCGGAGCACAGGCTCCGGACGTGCAGGCTCAGCGGCCATGGCTCACGGGCCCAACCACTCCGCAGCATGTGGGATCCTCCCGGACCGGGGCACGAACCCGTGTCCCCTGCATCGGCAGGTGGACTCTCAACCACTGTGCCACCAGGGAAGCCCACACACCATTTCTTAATATACACAAGGGTTATCCGTGGCTTGTGCTGTCCAAAGATGGCCACTTTTGCAAATCACTTGGGACTATACATACCTTAAGTGCATCGCTAGAGAATAGACACGATTTTCCAGAGCTGGATCCAGGATCTGATTAGGCAACTACACAGGATAGTTGGTCAACAGGAATAACTATTCCCATTTTTTTGAAGGCACAAGATTTTTTTGTTTTGTTTTGTTTTTTCCTATCACTCCTCCTGGATCTTCTTCCTTTCATCCAGGGACCAGTAACCAGACATATCCTTATAATAGAATAATAAGTTTATAAAGTCACAAATCAGAGAAGAACCTCAATTCTCAAATGCAGGTGTACAAATATATGACTTTCTTATTTATAACTTAACATATCTTCTATTTCAGGCCCTCACAATGTAAAGCTTGGAGGAATTTTAAATTACTCCTTCCTGAGATGTACCATGATTTCCAGGGGCATATGTGTAGTTCCAGGGTTTTGTAGAAGATGAGAGAGAATATATTTCTTACATATATCTAGATATAAAAATAATTGCTGAAATGTCCTTATCCATGGTCAGTTTAGTGGTGACTTTGTGGCTCTGCTTCTGTATCACTTTGGGCCTTGAGACTCCTTTGTTCTGCTTCAGCTGACCAATTTCCTCTCTCAGATAATTACTACTTTCCAGGAAGCTACTGAGAAGTCAATGCTGTTCTTCTCATTCTCTCCCTCCCCTATCTCTAGAGCTGGAAGAGAATTTCTTCCCCCTGTTTTTAGCCTAAGTTCTCTCTTTTTCACACCAGTTTTCTAACTGTCTTAAGGACTTCACCTTTTGGAACACAAAAATTATTTTTGAGTTCTACCCTGTTACATCTGTCCTCTGAGTCAGCAAACAAAGAGCTAATTCCTTAAAATGGAGAAAAGGAAAGAAGGAAATTCAGATAGGGGAAAAGTTAAAAGAGATAATAGATTCTAAATCATCTCATTAAAACCTTGACTTCAATTCATAGTGTAAGATACACATTTAACATCATGACCAATTATCACTTGGGCGTACTACCACATGTATGTGGAAAAATACATTGGCATGGGACTTCCCCGGTGGTCCAGTGGTTAAGACTTCGACTTCTGATGCAGGGGGTGTGGGTTCGATCCCCGGTCAGGGAGCTACGATCCCACATGCCTCATGGCCAAAAAACCAAAACATAAAACAGAAGCAATATTGTAACAAATTCAATAAAGACTTAAAAAAAATACATTGGCATGACCGATTACCACATTTCTATATATACATACACATATACAGTGTCGTGTGCATATATACATACATATGAATACATGTATCTATGCATGTGTGTATGTATGTGTAAATATATGAAAGAATTACAAGTTTTTAAGAAAATGTTTACCTCTACTATATTGTATGTATTTCTTAAAAACTATTTTCCTCTATTCTATTGGTGATGGCCATCCACCAGACTGATCTTATGAGCACTGATGCATCGCAACTTAGTATTTGAAAAACACTAACTCAGTTACGTGGCAATTCTATTTGCACTGCTGAAATGGACTTTTGAGGGAAGTGGCTGAATTCTTTTCAACTTTCAGGTCAGAGAGTCAGTGATCCATCAAACCGTGCAATTGGAAGGATTTTATTGCAGAGGATTATATTAAAGAAATTCCAACTCCTGTTAAGTCCTATGATTCTAAGCGCACAAGTTCGGAAAACTATAATTAACACCTTAATAATTGTTTTAAAATAAGTGATCCCAAGTCTATATCATTATTCTGGTACAGGTATTATTGTCCCTATTTTAATGACAAGAAAGGAAGGAAGGGAGGGAGGAAGGAAGGAAGGAAGGAAGGAGGGAAGGAGGGAAGGAAGGAAGGAGGAAGGAAGGAAGGAGGGAAGGAGGGAAGGAAGGAAGGAGGGAAGGAAGGAAGGAAGGAGGGAAGGAAGGAAGGAGGAAGGAAGGAAGGAGGGAAGGAAGGAAGGAGGAAGGAAGGAAGGAAGGAAGGAAGGAAGGAAAGAAAAATTCTGGGAGATCTAACACCCTCAGTGTCACAAAGCTAGTAAATGCAGATGTGGATCCAAATCCATAGCATCAAATTGCTAGCCTCATTCACACTATACTATATACCACTTTGCCTTTTCAAATACTTTTAAGCTCAAACATATAACATGCATATTATGAGCCAGGCAACTTTATAACACCATTGCGTGCAGTGACTCATTTAATCCTTGCTGCAACCCTATAAGGTAAGTATTATTATTTTCCGCATTTTATAGAAAAGGAGACTAAGGAAAAATAGGTTAAGTCACTTGTCCGATATACAGTTTATTAAATATGGAGGCAAAATTCAAGCTGAGATGTCTGACTCAAGAGACTCTTCAGTGGAGACACTATAGGAAAGGCTGGTCCAAAATAATAAGAAATTGAGTGGCAACCTGTAACCATGAATATAAATTTTCTTATATTTTTAATTATTTATATCACACCTCATTAAAATATAAAATTATCATATTGTAATATTATATAAACATATTATTTAAATGGAAATTTATATAAATATAGAATATGTGATTTACATAATAATGTAATAGAATAATTTTAATGTCTTGTGGATGGAAATTTTAATAAAATCTATGTGGTTAAAAAGGAAAATTTTAAGTGAGGTAAATAAAAAGATACTTTTTTTTAATCAGAAAAGAGGGAAAATAATGGTGGGAGAAATAATGTGTAGTTATTACAGGAGCATGATAAAAGGCCTTGTCCTTGTCCACTTGAGACAGAGAAATGATTAGTGCAGATGCTCCTAGAAGGCTATGCAAAGAGGTACAAACCACTTTTGATTATTCACAGGAGTGGTTTGGTAATATATACTTTGTAATCTAGCATGGAAAAATGTTCCAGTTCATAACAATATTTGATTAATGCTAAAGAGGATTTACAGTTGTCCCTTGGTATTTGTGGGGCCATTGGTTTCATGACCCCCATGGATACCAAAATCCGCAGATGCTCAAATCCCTTACAATAAAATGACTTAGCCTATAACCTATAACCAATGCACATCCTCATATTAAATCATCTCTAGATTACTTATAATACCTAATACAATGGAAGTGCTATGTAAAGAGTTGTAAATACAATGTACATGAAAGAAAGAATTGCTTGTGAGAAGAAAATTCGAGTTTTGCTTTCTTGAACTTTCTGGAATTTTTGTTCTAATATTTTTGATCCCTGGTTGGTTGAATCTGTGGATGCAGAACTCTTGTATGTAGAGGGCTGACTGTATAAAACGGGCCCAAGGATTTTACATTTCTATGGACTTATTAGGATTCAACTCACATATTTAAAATTTAAAAACCAATAAATGTTGGTAATATACATTAGAAAATAAGTAGAAGTGGAAATGGCATGAGTCTGATTGTTAGCAAGACCACGTTGGTTTAGTAGAACTGAGGTGAGAAACTGATCAAATTACTTAGATGACTTTGGGTGGAGAGTTAAATCTGTAGGACATGGGTGCAATCTAGTATAGCAGGTCTTGAACCCTCTTTTTTTTTTTTTCTATTTTGCTCACCAAGTCACAGATTTCAATGCTCCTGTATAATTTGTAGATTCTGATGAAATAGCAGTTTTTCAAAGAAGTAAATTATAGCAATGATTTATAATCTAAACTGGGAAAAATTGAAAATAAAAGGCAGTTGTTAATAATTCCACTGTGACAATAAGCATAAAACAGGACTGTCCTAGGCAAACTGAGGTGTAAAGTCACAGGGAGAATGCTCAGCCAGTGTGGTTGCTAAAATGTAGAAGTTCTTTATCTATACCCGTGAGAAAATGCCCAATGCTCCAAGTTCCCCAAGTATCTTAAAGCTTCTGAACCATTTCAGTCTCTCCCCTAGGACTCACCAGGCCAACCAACCAATGATCCAGCAAATGAAGGGGCTATGACTAAGACCTTTCATAGCACTACCACATCAGAGTCCTCTATCCATAGCTGGGTGACCATATTCCTGTTTTGTACCCTGTTATTATTATTAATAGTACTCCTTTTCAATCACAAAAATGCCCTAAGTTGTATGATAAATGTTATGACTACCCTATCCATTGGGCATTCTTTTTTCTTTTTCTTTCTGCTTTTATTTTTATTTATTTATTGGAGTATAATTGCTTTACAATGGTGTGTTAGTTGCTGCTTTATAACAAAGTGAATCAGCTATACCATATCTCCTCCCTCTTGCGTCTCCCTCCCACCCTCCCTATCCCACCCCTCTACGTGGTCACAAAGCACTGAGCTGATCTCCCTGTGCTATGCGGCTGCTTCCCACTAGCTATCTGTTTTACATTTGGTAGTGTATATATGTCTATCCCACTCTCTCACTTCATCCCAGCTTACCCTCCCCCCTCCCCGTGTCCTCAAGTCCATACTCTACGTCTGTGTCTTTATTTGCATTGGGCATTCTGAACAAACGCAGCAATCCTGGTTGGAGCAGGAAGACAGAATATAAACTTTTTCCCAGCTCCCAAATCTAGTTAAATAATGTAACAGGTACTCAAGTTCTGAAATATGGCATATAATAATAGCCTCCCAGTGTGGGTGGTATCCTATGGAGTGGGTCTTGCAGCTTTAGTACACAAAGTGATTTGCCTTGAAGCTGTGGACTCCTTTAAATGAAGATGAGTCAGGCAGTCCTTGGGGGCAAGAGAAGAGGATGTATATTATTGCACTGGAATTGATCCCATTTCCTGTGAATATTCTCTTCCCCGGAAATAGCATTTGGTCCCCAATAATTATTTTCAAACACTTTCTAAGTTGACACTGTATTGGCATATTGGCACTTAAAATTATGCTTCTCTTAAAACATAAAGATGTCCAAACTACCTATATATGCATATCTTGTCAGTACTACACAGAGTGATGTTCTTCCGGAAGCTGGAAGTGATCAGAAATGACTAAATTTGCTCATTCATAGATTCATTCAACAATATTAAATATTTATGAACACCTATTTTATGCCAGGAACTGTCCAAAGTACTTAGAACACAACAGAGAACAAAACAAACAAAAAATTATTGAGGAGATTTGACACTTTTGAATAAGGTGGTCAAGGTAGTCCTTGTTATAAGGTGAAACCTGAGCAAAGACTTGAAGGAAGTAAGAGATTTAGCTTTACTGAATATTCTGGAGAAGAGAATTCCCAGAAGTGAGAGTAAGCAGTATAAACGATCTGAGAGGTTTTGTTTAACTATTCGAAGACATGTGGGGGTGGGTGTGGCTTGAAGCAGAGAGAGCAGGAGATGGGGCCAGACAGCAAAGAAACAGGGCCCAGATAATGCAGTCATGAAGGCCATTGTAATTATTTTGACTTTAATCTGAGAGAAATGGGAAACCATTGGGTGGCTTTGTGTATCTCTGTGACATTAGGTGACTTACATTTTATAAGGCATACTTTGGCTATTGTGGGTTGAAAATAGACTATACAGATGCTGTTAGGAGCCTATGGCAGAGAAATTTAGAAGTGAGATGGTGGTGAGTCAGAACAGGTAGTCAAAGTAGAGGTGGGAATATTCTCCCTATATTTTACATGTACAGAAACAAGAGCTCCTGAGACATGAGAAGTATGGGAGAAAGTAAGAAGGGAAAAGTCAGTGAAAATTCTGATGCATTTGTTTATTTGTTTTACTGATCAATGTTGCCATCATTTGATATAAATAAGATGGTAGATAGGATTGGGGGTGGAATATATAAATTGGCTAAATTTAAGGTACTTTTGGACATCAAATGAATATGTCACATTGACAATTCCAATTAAGAATGAGAGACAGGAATTAATATCTTATTTAGTTTTTATTATACACAAAAACTGTTTACCAGAACATATAAAATTATGGAAGGTGTCATCCCTGCCTCTTCTTGATCCTGTGAATCCTAAGCTATTGATTTGTTTCTCCTCTTCATACCCACATTCTTCAAAAGCACAGTTCATACTCACTTCCATTTCTTCACCACAGATCCTACTCCTCAACTAGCTGCAATCAAACTTCTTTCTTTACCAGTTCCCTAAAATTAATCATCCTAAGTTAAAATGGAATATACATGTTTTTTTAACATCTTTATTGGAGTATAATTTCTTTACAATGGTGCGTTAGTTTCTGCTGTATAACAAAGTGAATCAGCTATATATATATACATATATCCTCATATCCCCTCCCTCTTGTGTCTCCCTCCCACCCTCCCTATCCCACCCCTCTAGGTGGTTACAAAGCACCAGGCTGCTCTCCCTGTGCAATGTAGCTGCTTCCCACTAGCCACCTGTTTTACATTTGGTACTGTATATATGTCAATGCTACTCTGTCACTTCGTCCCAGCTAACCCTTCCCCATCCCCATGTCCTCAAGTCCATTCTCTACATCTGAGTCTTTTTTTCTTTTACATCTTTATTGGAGTATAATTGCTTTACAATGGTGTGTTAGTTTTTGCTTTATACCAAAGTGAATCAGTTATACATATACATGTGTTCCCATATCTCTTCCCTCTTGCGTCTCCCTCCCTCCCGCCCTCCCTGTCCCACCCCTCTAGGTGGTCACAAAGCACTGAGCTGATCTCCCTGTGCTATGCGGCTGCTTCCCACTAGCTATCTACCTTACGTTGGGTAGTGTATATATGTCCATGCCTCTCTCTCGCTTTGTCACAGCTTACCCTTCCCCCTCCCCATATCCTCAAGTCCATTCTCTAGTAGGTCTGTGTCTTTATTCCTGTCTTACCCCTAGGTTCTTCATGACATTTTTTTTTCTTAAATTCCATATATATGTGTTAGCATACGGCCCAGGAATACGTCTGAGTCTTTATTCCTGTCCTGCCCCTAGGTTTATCAGAACCATTTTTTTTTGATTCCATATATATGTGTTAGCATACAGTACTTGTTTTTCTCTTTCTGACTTACTTCACTCTGTATGACAGTCTCTAGGCCCATCCACCTCACTACAGATAACTCAATTTCGTTTCTTTATATGGCTGAGTAATATTCTATTGTATATATGTGCCACATCTTCTCTATCCATTCATCTTTCGATGGACACTTAGGTTGCTTCCATGTACTGGCTATTGTAAATAGAGCTGCAATGAACATTGTGGTACATGACTCTTTTTGAATTATGGTTTTCTCAGGCTATATGCCCAGTAGTGGGATTGCTGAGTCGTATGGTTGTTCTGTTTTTAGTTTTTATAAGGAACCTCCATACTGTTCTCCATAGTGGCTCTATCAATTTACAGTCCCACCAACAGTGCAAGAGTGTTCCCTTTTCTCCACACCCTCTCCAGCATTTATTGTTTGTAGATTTTTTGATGATGGCCATTCTGACCTGTGTGAGGTGATACCTCATTGTAGTTTTGATTTGCATTTCTCTAATGATTAGTGATATTGAGCATCCTTTCATGTGTTTGTTGGCCATCTGTATATCTTTGGAGAAATGTCTATTTAGATTTTCTGCCCAATTTTGGAATGGGTTGTTTGTTTTTTTGATATTGAGCTGCATGAGCTGCTTGTAAATTTTGGAGATTAATCCTTTGTCAGTTGCTTCATTTGCAAATATTTTCTCCCATTCTGAGGGTTGTCTTTTCATCTTGTTTATGGTTTCCTTTGCTGTGCAAAAGCTTTTAAATTTCATTAGGTCCCATTTGTTTATTTTTGTTTTTATTTCCCTATCTCTAGGAGGTAGATGAAATAGGATCTTGCCGTGATTTATGTCAAAGAGTGTTCTTCCTGTGTTTTCCTCTAAGAGTTTTATAGTGTCCAGTCTTACATTTAGGTCTTTAATCCATTTTGAGGTTTTTTGGTGTATGGTGTTAGGAGGTGTTCTAATTTCTTTCTTTTACATGTAGCTGTCCAGTTTTCCCAGCACCACTTATTGAAGAGACTGTCTTTTCTCCATTGTGATCCTTGCCTCCTTTGTCATAGATTAGTTGACCATAGGTGTGTGGGTTTATCTCTGGGCTTTCTATCCTGTTCCATTGATCTATATTTCTGTTTTTGTGCCAGTACCATATTGTCTTGATTACTGTAGCTTTGTAGTATAGTCTGAAGTCAGGGAGTCTGATTCCTCCAGCTCTGTTTTTTTTTTTTCCCTAAAGACTGCTTTGGCTATTCGGGGTCTTTTGTGTCTCCATACAAATTTTAAGATTTTTTGTTATAATTATGTAAAAAATGCCATGGTAATTTGATAGGGATTGCATTGATTCTGTAGACTGCTTTGAGTAGTATAGTCATTTTCACAATATTGATTCTTCCAATCTGAGAACATGGTATATCTCTCCATCTGTTTGTATCATCTTTAATTTCTTTCATCAGTGTCTCATAGTTTTCTGCATACAGGTCTTTTTTCTCCCTAGGTAGGTTTATTCCTAGGTATTTTGTTCTTTTTGTTGCAATGGTAAATGGGAGTGTTTCCTTAATTTCTTTTTCAGATTTTTCATCATTAGCATATAGGAATGCAAGAGATTTCTGTGCATGAATTTTGTATCCTGCTACTTTACCAAATTCATTGATTAGCTCTGGTAGTTTTCTGGTGGCATCTTTAGGATTCTTTATGTATAGTGTCATGTCATTGTCAAACAGTGACAGCTTTACTTCTTCTTTTCCGGTTTGTATTCCTTTTATTTCTTTTTCTTCTCTGATTGCTGTGGCTAAAATTTCCAAAACTATGTTGAATAATAGTGATGAGAGTGGGCATCCTTGTTTTGTTCCTGATTTTACAGGAAATGGTTTCAGTTTTTCCCCATTGAGAATTATGTTGGCTGTGGGATTGTCATACATGGCCTTTATTACGTTGAGGTAAGTTTCTTTTATGACTACTTTCTGGAGAGTTTTTATCATAAATCGGTGTTGAATTTTGCCAAAAGCTTTTTCTGCATCTATGAGATAATCATATGGTTTTTATCCTTCAGTTTGTTAATATGGTGTATCACATTTATTGATTTGTGTATATTGAAGAATCCTTGCATTACTGGAATAAACACCACTTGATCATTGTGTATGATCCTTTTAATGTACTGTTGGATTCTGTTTGCTAGTATTTTGTTGAGGATTTTTACATCTATGTTCATCAGTGATATTGGTCTGTAGTTTTCATTTTTTGTGACATCTTTGATTTTGGTATGAGGGTGATGGTGGCCTCATGGAATGAATTTGGGAGTGTTCCTCCCTCTGCTATATTTTGGAAGAGTTTGAGAAGGTTAGGTGTTAGCTCTTCTCTAAATTTTTGATAGAATTTGCCTGTGAAACCATCTGGTCCTGGGCTTTTGTTTGTTGGAAGATTTTTGATCACATATTCAATGTCAGTGCTTGTGATTGGTCTGTTTATATTTTCTCTTTCTTCCTGGTTCATTCTTGGAAGGTAGTGCTGTTCTAAGAATTTGTCCATTTCTTCCAGGTTGTCCATTTTATTGGCATATAGTTGCTTTTAGTAATCCCTCACGATTCTTGTATTTCTGCAGTGTCAGTTGTTACTCCTCCTTTTTCATTTCTGATTCTGTTGATTTGAGTCTTCTCCCTTTTTTTCTTGATGAGTCTGGCTAGTGGTTTATCAATTTTGTTTATCTTCTCAAAGAACCAGCTTTTATTTTTATTGATTTTTGTTATCTTTTCCTTCACTTCTTTTTCATTGATTTCTGATCTGATCGTTATGATTTCTTTCCTTCTACTAACTTTGGGTTTTTTTTTGTTCTTCTTTCTCTAATTGATTTGGGTGTAAGGTTAGGTTGTTTATTTGAGATTTTTCTTGTTTCTTGATGTAGGATTGTATTGCTATAAATTTCCCTCTTAGAACTGCTTTTGCTGCGTCCCATAGGTTTTGGGTCATTGTGTTTTCATTGTCATTTGTTTCTAGGCATTTTTTGATTTCCTTTTTGATTTCTTCAGTGATCTCTTTGTTATTTAGTAGTGTGATGTTTAGCCTCCATGTGTTTGTATTTTTTGCAGATTTTTTCCCATAATTGATACCTAGTCTCATAGCGTGGTCGGAAAAGATACTTGATATGGTTCAATTTTCTTAAATTTAACAAGGCTTGACTTGTGCCCCAAGTTATGATCTATCCTGGAGAATGTTCCATGAGCACTTGAGAAGAAAGTGTATTCTGTTGTTTTTGGATGGAATGTCCTATAATATCAATTAAATCCATCTTGTTTAATGTGTCATTTAAAGCTTGTGTTTCCTTATTTATTTTCATTTTCGATGATCTGTCCATTGGTGAAAGTGACACATTAAAGTCCCCTACTATTATTATGTTAATGTCAATTTCCCCTTTTATGACTGTTAGCATTTGCCTTATCTTTTGAGGTGCTCTTATGTTGGGTGGATAAATATTTACAATTGTTATATCTTTTTCATGGATCGATCCCTTGATCATTATGTAGTGTCCTTCTTTGTCTCTTGTAATAGTGTTTATTTTAAAGTCAGTTTTGTCTGATATGAGAATTGCTACTCCAGCCTTCTTTTGATTTCCATTTGCATGGAATATCTTTCTCCATCCCCTCACTTTCAGTCTGTATGTGTCCCTAGGTCTGAAGTGGGTCTCTTGTAGACAGCATATATATGGGTCTTGTTTTTGTATTCTTTCAGGCAGTCTATGTCTTTTGGTTGGAGCGTTTAATCCATTACATTTAAGGTAATTATGGTCCTATATAATTTATGGTCCTATTACCACTTTCTTAATTGTTTTGGGTTTGTTTTTGTAGGTATTTTCCTTCTCTTGTGTTTCCTGCCTAGAGAAGTTCCTTTAGCACTCGTTGTAAAGCTGGTTTGGTGGTGCTGAATTCTCTTAACTTTTGCTTGTCTGTAAAGATTTTAATTTCTCCATCAAATCTGCATGAGATCCTTGCTGGGTAGAGTAATCTTGATTGTAGGTTTTCCCTTTCATCACTTTAAATATGTCCTGCCACTCCCTTCTGGCTTACAGAGTTTCTGCTGAAAGATCAGCTGTTAACCTTATGGGGATTCCCTTGTATGTTATTTGTTGCTTTTCCCTTGCTGCTTTTAATATTTTTTCTTTGTATTTACTTTTTGATAGTTTGATTAATATGTGTCTTGGTGTGTTTCTGATTGGATTTACCCTGTATAGGACTGTCTCTGCTTCCTGGACTTGATTGACTATTTCCTTTAGGGAAGTTTTCAACTATAATCTCTTCAAATATTTTCTCAGACCCTTTCTTTTTCTCTTCTTCTGGGACCCCTATAATTTGAATGTTGGTGCATTCAGTGTTGTGCCAGAGGTCTCTGAGACTGTCCTCTATTCTTTTCTTTTTATTCTGCTCTGTGGTAATTATTTCCACTATTTTATCTTCCAGGTCACTTATCCATTCTTCTGCTCCAGTTATTCTGCTATTCCTTCTAGAGAATTTTTAATTTCATTTCTTGTGTTGTTCATCACTCTTTGTTTGCTCTTTAGTTCTTCTATGTCCTTGTGAAACGTTTCTTGTATTTTCTCCATTCTATTTCCAAGATTTTGAATCATCTTTACTGTCATTATTCTGAATCCTTTTTCAGGTAGACTGCCTATTTCCTCTGCATTTGTTTGGTCTGGTTGGTTTTTAACTTGCTCCTTCATCTGCTGTGTGTTTCTCCGTCTTCTCATTTTGCTTAACTTACTATTTTGGGGGTTTCTTTTTCGTAGGCTGCAGGTTCATCGTTCCCATTGTTTTTGCTGTCTGCCCCAGTGGGTAAGGTTGGGTCACTGACTTGTATAGGCTCTCTGCTGGAGGGGACTGGTGCCTTTGTTCTGGTGGGTGCAGCTGGATCTTGTCTTTCTGGTGGGCAGGGCTGTGTCCGGTGGTGTGTTTTGGGATGTCTTTGAACTTAGTATGATTTTAGGCAGCCTCTCTTCTAATGGGTGGGGTTTTGTTCCTATCTTGCTAGTTGTTTGGCTTGGGGCATCCAGCACTGGAGTTTGCTGGCCATTGAGTGCAGCTGGGTCTTAGCATTGAGATGGAGATCTCTGAGAGAGCTCTCGCTGATTGATATTGCATGGGGCTGGTAGGTCTCTGTTGGTCCAATGTCTTGAACTCGGCTCTCCCACCTCAGAGGCTCAGGCCTGTCATCATGCCAGAGCACCAAGACCCTGTCAGCCACATGGTTCAGAAGAAAAGGGAGAATAAAAAGAAAGAAAAAAAATAAAATAAAATAATTAAATTTTAAAAAATAATTAAAAAGATTAAAAATTATTTAAAAAAAGAAGAGAGGAACCAAGCCAATAAACAAATCCACCAATGGTAACAAGCACTAAAATCTATACCAAGGTAAACATAAAAATCAGAAACAAGTCAGCTGCACACAGCAAACCCCAGCCTACAGTTGCTCCCAAAGTCTACCACCTCAGTTTCGGGTTGATTCATTGTCTATTCAGGTATTCCACAGATGCAGGGTACATCAAGTTGATTGTGGGGATTTAATCCGCTGCTCCTGAGGCTGCACCAAGAAATTTCCCTTTCTCTTCTTTTTTTGCACAGCTTCTGGGGTTCAGCTGTGCTTTTGACCCCACCTTTGCGTGGAGGTTGCCCTTAGGCTTCTGTTCCCACCCAGACAGGATGCGGTTAAAGCAGCGACTGATTAGGGGGCTCTTGTTCACCCATGCCGGTGGGAGGGATGAGCACGGTAGTTAGAATTGGAATGCAGGGCAAGCGTGCCACAGCAGAGGCCTGCATGATGTTGCAACAGCCTGAAGCGTGCCTTGTGTTCTCCCAGGGAAGTTGTCCCTGGACCTCAGGACCCTGGCAGTGGTGGGCTGCACAGGCTTCTGGGGCAGAGGGGGGCATGTGGATAGTGACCTGTGCTCGCACACAGTATTCTTGGTGGCTGTAACAGCCGCGTTTGCATTTCATGCCTGTCTGTGGTGTCCAAGCTGAATGCTGCGGCTTGCACCCGTCTCTGGAGCTTGTTTAGGTGGTGCTCTGCCTTCTTTTGGGAAGTCTGAGGTCTTCTGCCAGCGTTCAGTAGGTGTTCTGTAGGAGTTGTTCCACATGTAGATGTATTTTTGATGTATTTGTGGGGAGGAAGGTGATCTCCATGTCTTACTCCTCCGCTGTCTTGAAGGTACTCCCGGAATATTCATGTTGTCACTCTGAAAGTTCTTAGATTTTTTTTTTTTTTTTTTTTGTGGTACGCGGGCCTCTCACTGTTGTGGCCTCTCCCGTTGCGGAGCACAGGCTCCAGACGCGCAGGCTCAGCGGCCATGGCTCACGGGCCCAGCTGCTCCGCAGCATATGGGATCCTCCTGGACCGGGGCACGAACCCATGTCCCCTGCATTGGCAGGTGGACTCTCAACCACTGCGCCACCAGGGAAACCCCTTAGATTTTTTTTTTATATCTTTATTGGTGTATAATTGCTTTACAATGTTGTGTTAGTTTCTGCTATACAACAAAGTGAATCAGCTATATGTATACATATATCCCCATATCCCCTCCCTCTTAAGCCAGCCTCCCACCCTCTCTATCCCACCCCTCTAAGTCATCACAAAGCATCAATCTGATCTCCCTGTGCTATGCAGCAGCTTCCTTCTAGCCATCCATTTTACATATGGTAGTGTATATATGTCAGTGCTACTCTCTCACTTCGTCCCAGCTTCCTCTCCCGGCCCCGAGTCCTCAAGTCCATTCTCTACGTCTGTGTCTTTATTCCTGCCCTGCCGGGTTCTTAGTTCTTATATTACTTGACCCCCTGTGACATGGAACAGTGTTGAACACTTTCTCCTTCTTGAAATTGTCTTTCCTTGATTTATGAGATAGCTCTCCCTGTGTTTCTTCCCTATCTCACTATTATTTTTCATTTTTTCTAAATGGGTTGTTTCTTCTGTTCATGCTTGAAATGCTATGTTATCTCAAGTTCCATTGTTAGCCTTCAAATTGTCTAAGTCAACATCTTCTCTCTGAGAAGTCTCCTTTTCTTCCAGAGCTTCAACAATCACCAGATATGCTGATGACACTAAACTCTATCTCTAGTACAGGCCTTTCTCTTTAGCTGGGGACTCATTCAGGCAGCTGTTTGCTGAGTATCTCCAATGGTGTATCCCACAGGTAGCTCAAAGTCAACGTGATCTCTACTTTCCTTCCTGTTGGACACACACAGAAACACACACAGACACACAGACACATGGGTTTCCCTTCTCAGTTAAGGACATTTCCTTCCTAAGCAGTCCCTTAAGCCAGAAATCTTAAAGTTGTCCTAACCCCTTTCTTCACCTACATCATAAATTCTACCAATTTTAAGTTTTTAATATATTCCAAATCTCTCTCCTTTTTTCCATTCTCATCTCCAGATTTCCCGACTCTTTTCTTAAGCCAGCCTCACATGCATACCCACCAGATATTTCTGGAATTGTTACTTAAAAAGGTGGTACTATATGCTAGCGAGCTCAGATGATAATGTTAATATTAAACTGTGTTGGCTTGCTTTCTCTATGAACTTCTTTTAAATTCATGACTTTACCAGTTTTGACCATTAGACATGAGGCTTCTGTTGTCCAAGAGGAATGGATCAGAGCAGAATCAAAGATCTAAGCCCTTCATTTTCAGTGTTCAAAAGCAGAAGTCCTGCTATAAAGAGGTGCAATTTTTGTAAGAATACTTCATGAGGGTTTTTTTTTTTTTTTTTTGCTCTTTTTAGAAGTGATAAATCCTCTCTGAGCTGGAAGAGTAAGAGAGATTTAGAGAAGAGAGCAAAGAGTATGATTGTTATGTTGTCTATAATTTATTTGAAAACACTTCTGGAAGAATAAGTTTTCAACCTTTTTTTATTACTTCAACCCATAGTTTGAAGTACATTATACACTGAAATTTAGTATGTACACACCACACACACACACACACACACACACACACAAACACACATGCAAGTGTCAATACACACATACACACATAACTGATATAAACATATTAAGGGAAGTATTTACCCTTCCTTTTCATGTCCCTGTATTTTGACATTTTTTCTATTACATATCATTTTGTAAAACTGTTGCTCTTGATACATAAAATTGTTTTTGTTACTTATTAATGATCACTGAGAACCCCAGTTTGGAAAACATTGATAGGGTGACCTAGATACATGTGTAGGTAAGTTCATTTTAACCTACAATCAGATGGCAGTTAGTTAGCATTTAAATCACCCTAATCATAAATCTACATTCCAAGGTTAGCACCAAAAAATCCTGATCAGGGTTTCTTGTTTCCCCAAGACTTCATAGCAAGTACTTCAAAAGCTTTCTAAAAATGCACTAACAAATTGGCTGACGGATATAAGAAACAACTTCTGGGTTGAAAGTAAATATTCTAAATATGAGATGTATACAAATACTGTATAGGCATGTCTGCTCTTGCATGAATGGAATTTGAAAAATTATAAAAACCTGATAGGCCCAGCAGCCAAATTTGGAATTGTACATTTGGTCTAAAAATTTATACTGCCTGGGTTTTTACCCCTTGTCCTCTCCAGAGCAAAGTTACCCTGTGTGATCTACCTATGGTCATATCTGATCCTGCCATAGAATCATTTCTGCATTTGCCTCATAATAAACCTTTCATTCAAGGTTTGTTGAGGGCTTAACAGGGCAAAAAGCAGAAAGTATTAAGCATGCAGGACAGGTTGTATGACTGCTTTTGGACCTGTGCTAAGAAATGTTCATACCTGTGGCAGATATCATACTAGACTTGTTCACATTATAAGAAAACACTTGGTAGTGGGGAAGGGCAAGGAACAAGAGCTTTTCTATCTCTAAATATCAGAGCAACCTGATATTACCAAAAGAAAACAACCTAAAAATTGTGAATGGTCAACTTAGCCTATGGCGGTTTTGCAATATAGTTATTAGTGGGTGTTTGAGAATTGCTACAACTTGCTCATTTTTGCAACTCAAGTGTCCTCCAAGTAGATAGGGGCCAATAAATACTCCAGATGAGTGCAAGTTGAAAATAAGAGACCTGTTTTCCACTTCCTTTCTGGAGCCCTAAAAGGTGATAACTTCACAGAATTTCCAGGATCATCATCACATAAAATGACGGGCAGCCTGCATGCTAGGCAGAGAAGACTTGAAGCCATACCAAGCTTCCTGAGGTCTCAGACCCCATGGAAGAGCAACCAAATTGCCAATCAAACTGAAAGCGTTAAAGTGGTTAGCTAAAGTGGGCTCAAGGTCAGGTTAGGGAACTCAAGGTCAGAATTTCTGGAGCACGACATCAGATCTTCTTCAGCACTTCCTAGGTGTGCATAAATAAGTTGCTTAATGCTCTCTGCAGCATGGTTTCCTGACCTATATGAGGAGAAGGATGTATACCTTTCAGTATTGCCGTGAATATTCATTGGATAGTATTATGTAGAGGGCATTTGCACATAGTTTATAATTATACATATGTGAAGTCCAATTTGCATTGATGTCAGAAGAATAACCACTTTTGTCTTTTCTAAGAGATACACTGAAGGCTCAGTTATGAATTGAAGAAAAGAGAATTAATCTTTATTGAATGTCTCTATGCCACATACTAAGGTAGACACTTCATAAATATATATCTTTAATCAGCTCAATACCCCTGATCAATGGATACACTTCTTACAGCCAGTTTATAGATGAGAAAAGTAAGACACTAAGCAATTTACCCATTCACAGAGCATAGACTTGGTTAGGTTTATATTGAAATTGAAGTTTGACTTTTCAGACAGAGAAAGACAAATATTGTAAGATCTCACTTATATGTGAAATCTGAAAAAAACAAACTCATAGAAACAGAGATCAGATTAGTGGTTTCCAGAGGTGTGGGAGTGGGGACATTGGGTGGAGGTGGTCAAAAGGCACAAACTTCCAGTTATAAGACAAGTAAGTTTTGGGGGACATAATGTACAGCCTGGTGACTACAGTTAATAATACTGTATTGTATATTTGGAAGTTGCTAAGATAGTAGATCTTAAAAGTTTTCATCACGAGGAAAAGTACATTTGTAACTATGTGAGGTGGTGGCTGTTAACACTATGGTAATAATTTTGCAATATATACATTTATCAAATCTTTATATCATATACCTTGAACTTATACAATGTATGCATTAATTATATCTCAAAAAAATTGGAAAATACATATAAAAAACAAAATTAAACAAAAAATGTCTGACTTTAAGAGCCATCCTCCTTGCTCCCTCTTGATGCTACCACTTTAGACTAAGCTGAATACTATGTGAGAAAAAAATAATAAACCTCCTGAAGAAAGAGAACAAGCCGTGCACATTATTTTTAATAGCATTCTGGTATGGACAAGAAATAATTTATATTATCATTTTTCCAAGGGAAGTTTAACAAAGATTTCAGAAATATCAGGTAAAGAAAAAAAACTATTTTAAATAAATTATATAAATATCTTTGTGGGATAAAGAAGCGTTTTTCAATTTTTACCTTTCTTTAAAAATAACCTGCTAGCATTACAAACCATCAGTATTTTTTCTTTCAATTAATGCTCAACCAATAGAAATCATACTGCTCATGTTTCTTTTAATAAATATTAGAGAATACTAAATAAGTTAGAAATATAAAGCTTGGTGGTTCCTGATTGTTATATTGTTTTTCAGAGTTAGAAGTAGATTAATGTCTTTGGGAACTTTGTAGCCTTTCATGAATACCATACTGCCTTGCAAAACTGATTTTTCCTTTTTGGCTTATATGTAATGATTTAACGAAAGAAAACTTATGAGTGGCTACATCTGATCTTAGGTTATTTATGTCTCACAAGATGTCCCTATTAAACTATCATATTCCACCATCTAGGGAAGCCAGACCCTGGTCATAATTGCCCTTTGAATAAGATAACGTTGTGGGAAGTACACATGAAACACATATGCCACTTGGTATAGGGCCTATTGCTTAGTTAGTGCTCAATAAGCATTCTTAGTGCTGTCATTATAGTAGTAGTTGTTATTTCTGTTATCATTATTTTATTATTGTTAAACTAGGGAGAATAATTCAGTGGTACTATATCCATAAGAATTATGTTTCGTAGCTGTAGGTATCAACTTGGCACGTTGATGATGGTGGTGATAACAATAGCAGTCCGTTATTTATAATGTAATATACATGTTTATATTTAGATATACCTTATGTAATCCTTACTGTGATTCTATAAGAAGCTTCTTTTATTTATTTATTTATTTATTTATTTATTGGCTCCGTTGGGTCTTTGTTGCTGCGTGCAGGCTTTCTCTAGTTGCGGCGAGTAGGGGCTACTCTTCGTTGCATTGCAGGAACTTCTCATTTCAGTGGTTTCTCTTGTTTGGGGGCATGGGCTCTAGGCTCATAGTCTTCAGTAGTTGTGGCACGCAGACTCAGTAGTTGTGGCTCATGGGCTCTAGAGTGCAGGCTCAGTAGTTGTGGCACAGAGGCTTAGTTGCTCTCCGGCATGTGGGATCTTCCTGGACCAGGGCTCGAACCCATGTCCCCTGCATTGGCAGGCAGATTCTTAACCACTGCACCATTAGGGAAGTCCCAAGATGCTTCTTTATTAACACCATTTGGCGTATGAAGGAATTGAGGCTCACAGAAATTGATATATGCCCAAGCTTATATAGCCATTAAAAGTCTGTTTCTGATTCTCTTCAGGGTCCGTTTATTTTCCATTTCTCATGCTGCCTCTCTTATGCCAAACTCCTTTCAAATCCTTGGGATAATAGTCACTGGCTCATGAGGCTTTGAACTCAGCAGTTTGACCAAAAAGATATTTCTATCACCATCACAAGAAGGGCTTTACCATTGCCCAGCCATGCTTAAGGAACCATTTAATTCCATCTGAGTGTAGTCTCCACCTGTATTCCCTCTTCTTCTATTTTCTAGAAAAAATGTTGGAGAATTGGTATTATTTCTTCATAAATATTTGGTAGAATTTACCAAAGAAACCAACCAGGTCTGGTGCTTTCTTCTTTGAAAACTTACTCATTTTTGATTCATTTTCTTTAGTAGATATCAGCCTACTTATAGTATCTGTTTCCCCTTGTGTAAGTTTGGTAACGTGTCTTTCAAAGAATTGGCCCATTTGATCTAGTTTATCAAATTTGTGGAGTTGTTTGCAGTATTCCTTTATTATCCTTTTGATGTCCATGGGACCAATAGTAATGATCCCTCTTTCATTTCATTATTGGTGATTTATATCTTTATTTTTTTCTTGGTCAACCCGGCTAGAGGATTATCAATTATATTGATCTTTGCAAAAGAACCTGTTTTTAGTTTCATTGATAATTTTTCCCCTATTTTTAATTTGTTTTGAATTTCTGCTTTATTTTTATTGATTTATTTTCTAATTTTTATTTTCATTTTTCCCTTCTTGTTTTAAGCTTAAATTGCTCTATTTCACTAGTCCTAAAATGTAAACTTAGATTATTGATTTTTAGATCTTTCTTCTTTTCTAATATATGCATTTAATTATATAAATTTCCTTCTAAGCACTACTTTCACAGCATCCCACAGATTTTGATAGTTGCATTTTTATTTTGTTTTAATTTAAAATATTTAAAAATTTGTGTTCCTCTTCCACTTGGGCCAGAGGGTTATTTAAAAGTTTGTTGCTTAATTTCCAAATATTTTGGTATTTTTCAGCTATCTTTCTGTTATTAATTTCTGGTTTAATTGCACATTTTCTGAGAATGTGCTTTGCATGATTTCTGTCATTTTAAAGTATGGGGATGTTTTGGTCCAGAATGAGATCTATATTGGTGAATATTACATATGAGCTTGAGAAGAATGTGTATGCTGCTGTTATTAAAAGGAATATTCTGTAAATGTCAATTAGGTCAAGTTGACTGATAGTGCTCTTCACGTCAGCTGTGTTTTTACTGACTTTCTGATAGCTTGATCTATCATTTGCTTAAAGAGGAATGCTGAAGACTCAAACTCAATCGTGGATTTGTATCTTCTTCCTTTCAGTTCTACCAGTTTTGGGGTCACATGTTATGCCACTCTGTTGTTTGGGGCATACATGTTAAAGATTGTTATACCTCCTTGGAAATTTTTCCCTTTTATAATTCTCCTCTTTAAACCTTATAAATTCCTTTGTTTTGATATTTGCTTTCTTTGGAATTAATTACTACCCTGGCTTTCTCAAGATCTTTAGATTAGTGTTAATATGGTATATCTTTTTCTGCCTCTTTATATGTACCTATTTGATTATTTATATTTAAAATGTGTCTCTTGTAAACAATGTATAGTTGGGTCTTTTGTTTTTGCTTTTGTTTTATCCAATCTGACAGTCTGCCTTTTAATATGTGTATTTAGACCATACACATTTAAAGTGATTATTAGTTTAGTTGGTTTACTATCTACCATGTTTGTAACTATTTTCTACTTGCAGCATTTGTTCTTTGTTTTTCTTTTTTCTCCATTTTTGTCTTCTCTGGTTATAATTGAACATTTTATATGATTCCAATTTATCTCCCCTCTTAGTATGTTAATTATACTTCTTTATAAATGTTTTAAACCTTGCGTTAAAAATTTTGATATACATTTTTACCAGACTATATCCACCTTCAGTGACACTATTGCTACACTATCCTTGTGTATAGTATATATCTTACAATATCATATTATAGTATTTCCAAATCCTCCCTTATAACATCACTGTTGTTAATTTTACTTATCCCTATGCTATAATCACACAACGCATTGTTACTATTATTATTTTGAACACTTATTGTTTAGATCAATTAAGAAAAGGAAAAATAATATTTGCTTTTACCTTATATTATTCCTTATTTAATGCTCTTCCTTTCTTTATGTAGATCTACGTTTTGCCCCTATATTATATTCCTTCTCCCAAAAGAACTTCTTTTAACATTTCTTGTAGAGTAAGTTGTTTTTGTTTGTCTGAGAAAATCTTTATTTCTCCTGTACTTTTGAGGGATAATTTTTGCTGGATATAGAATTCTACACACCACTATATATAACAACAAGGATTTACTGTATAGCACAGGAAACTATATTCAATATCTTATAATAACCAATAATGGAAAAGAATCTGAAGCTGTACACCTGAAACTAACACAATATTGTAAATCAACTATAGTTAAATAAAAAAATTGTAACAATGTATGGTGATGGATGTTAATTAGACTTACTGTGGTGACCATTTTGTAATATATATAAATATTGAATCATATACTGTACACTTGAAACTAATATGTTATATGTCAATTATACCTCAATTAAAAAGGAGTAAAGGACAAATTAAAAAAAAATTTTTAAATAGGATTCTAGATTGTTTTTTCTTTCAAAACTTAAATATTTCCTCCACTCTCTTATTGTTAGCCTGGTTTCTCATGAAAGGATTACTTTAATTCTTATCTTTTTTCTTTTATAGATAAGGTATTCTTTTTTAACTATTCTTAAGATTTTTTTTTTCTCTATCTTTGGTTTTCTGCAGTTTGAATACAACATATCTAAGGATCTTTTTGTTGTTGTATAACCCTGCTTGCTGTCCTCTGAGCTTCCTGGGTTTGTGACTTTGTGTCTGTTATTAACTTCTTGAAAGTTCTTAGCCATTATTTTTTCAAATACTTCTTCTCGTCCATTTTTCTTTAATTTATTCTTTTGCTGTTATTGTTAATGGTGATGATGATGTTAGAGTGAGAGAAATTATTTTTTTAATTTCTATGGCTCAGACGGAATGAGGAACATTCACTTTGTTCTCTTGAGGTATGGGAAGCCGGTTTCCATATAAGATGTTTGACTACTCTAAGCCCATTTATGATGGAGGATCTACATGCAGGTGTTACTGTCAACACTCCCAGTATCATAGCCAGCAGCAACTTCCAATCATCTGAATGATGCATCTAAGATAGGAATTAGCAAATCACAGACCACGGGCCAAATCAACCTCTGCCTATTTTTAAAGTTATTTTATTAAAATAAATAGACATGTGAATTTAGTTACATGACATTTATGACTACTTTTGTACTAAAATGGCAGAACTGAGTCATTTTGGCAGAGACCACATAGTCCATGAAACCTAAAATATTTACTAGTTATCCCTTTGGAGAAAAGATTTGCTAACTCCTGGTGTAGGACCTTAAGCCTACTTGAGCCTTCAGATGACTGCAGCCCCAGTTGACATCTGAATAAAAATGCATGAGACACTCTATGCATAAATCAACCTGATGAGCCTTTCCCAAATTCCTGATCCACAAAATCATAAATAAAATAAAATTGTTGTTTTATGCAATTAAGTTCTGGGGTAATTAGTTGTATGGCAATAGAAACAAGAACAACTGGCATCTGGTTTCTGACTGTCAAGAAGCTCAGCTTCGTATTCAAGGTCTAGACTGAAACTAAATCAACCCCAGAATCTTCTGTGGGGGACTATTTGCTGGAACCACTTCTTTTTTTAATCAAATACTATAAGTCGGAGTTTGATCGAGAAAATAGATCCACATCAGTTATGTTAACAGCAAGAATCCCATGTAAGGAGTTGGTTAAATGGACATGAAAGGACTGGCAAGTCAAGAGGAGAACTCTGAAATAACACAGAGATACTAACTGCCAGAAGCAACTACCATTCTTAGGGAAGGGGGAACAAATGGAGGAGATTGTGATGATTAGAAGCTTGAAGATTTACAGGACAGGATCTGCAGAGCTTGCCTACTGACCTCAGAAGTATAGATGCTGTCTAACTGATTCTGGTACTCAGGAGCAAGGAGAATAGAGACCCTGTGGAACTGAGACCCACACCTCGGAGCATGGCCCAAATTGAGTTGGTGCCTCTGGAGCTCCAAGAAGGGGCCATGCAGAGCTGAAACTCAAAATGAAAGGCAGGCACTGGGCAGCTGGTGCTACATCTCAGAGAGAGCTCTATGAAATTTATTCTGGGAATATGAAGGAAAAAATTGAAACTTGTGAGACAGGCTGGGACCTGGGACTTGGGACCCTTTGCTGCAGTGCTTGCACATGGACAAATGTCTCCTCAAGCAACAAAATGCAAAGAAACTATAAGGAAATAAAAATAACTGCATGCATTCACAGTTGGAATAAATTATGGACAAAAAGGTACAAAAAGACCAAAAACCCAACTGCCACTTCTGAAGAGCTGGGAGCAAAAGCAGGGTACAGTGCATGCCCCCTGCACACAACACCACCAAAGGGGTAGACAAACTACCTAAGCCACCCCTCCGGCCCAGCCCCTGGACACATCCATACCCTCACGCCATATAAGGAACCAGCTGAGGGAGCGAGCAAGGGAACCTGTTAGTAGTTCTCGCCTCCCCCTGCTGCAGCAGGGACCCCAGTAGAGCCTTGCTTGGATTTCTTGTCTGGCCTCTTATCAATTTCTATAAATTAAGGAGGCCAAGTACCCTGGTTAGTAACACTTGAAGTAGTAGGTCCTGCTAGTATGAAGGGAAACTTGCCATGGAGATGCAGAAAGGAAAAGAAATCAAAAGAGGAAGGAACAAGTCCCTTCATCTTTGTAGTCTCCCTCTAGCACCATTTATAGGCAGAACCTAGTAGGGAACAACCTGGTAAAACGCACATGCTTCACCAAGAACCCTATATAGGAGGGTGGTTTGGAACTCAGATCCTGTAGCTTAATAACTCTTAGACCCTTATTATGGAGCATCCAGCTCCTTTTCCACTCAAAGTATCCCTCTAGAAAGTTCTGTAAATATACAGGTAACATATTTTCTGAGCTACTGTGTGACATCCACTGTATTTCTTCCTCTCTTGTTCTAGCCCTTTTCAGACATTTGAACTTGAAAATAAGAGACAGTGGCTTCCCAAATGTTTCTGCTACTGGATCTGTTTCCTGGCAGTAGTATTACTTCTTACTAAAAGCTCCCATGGCATTTCAAGTGTGCTAATACCACACAGTGCTAATACTATTCAGCTGTGCTAGAGATAATTCCCATCCACTCTACCCTCATCATTTACCCCCACTAGAATAATAACTTTGTATCATTGAGGTCTCAGATTCAAGCACAGGAAACTAGTCTTGCCTAACTTAGGCAAAGAGGAATGTGTTAGAAGGACATGGAAAGCCCAGTAACTGGGACATCACTTGGATCTGGGTAGTTGGAAATGATAGTCACTTCAGATCACTAATGGGGAAATGAGTCAATTTATAATACTTATAAATACTTTCCAGTCTTTGTGTCACACAAATCAAGATCCAAATTTCAGGCGGAGAGAATCTGATTGACTTATCTTGTTCAGGTGCCCACATTTTGGCCATGGAGAACAGGACACCTTGAATGACAGCTAAGCTAAGATAAAATGCAATGGAGGAGGGGCAGTTCCCTTAAGTAAAATCAGGATACTCCTTTCAGAAGTAAGGGGAATAGATTCTTATCTGATAAAGGTAGCTTACCCTCTCCTGTCACCATTTGTCGTGATTACCCAAAGGGATAAAAATGTGTGCATCTCATGGTTGTAAATCACTTCTCATATCCTTTTATATGTCCTTTTGCCTAGGACTCAGTCCCTTGTCTCATACAGATATGGCGTGCTCAGTCTGATATCACCCATACTCACACCTTCTGCACTCCTACAACGCAAGTCCCATCTCTTCTAATCATCCACCCCAAGTTCTGTCTTCACCCCATTTAAAACAGGAATAATATTTTACTTTAGAAATTTGCCTCTCTTTTGATTACTGTTTGTGAATTTAAAAGGCCAACAATGTAGTCAAAGACTTACTTTAAACATGCTTTCAAAAGCATCCTAGAAAATAACACAGAATTTTCACTTGCGTTGAGACAGCTGCTCAAGTTTCAGCATTCTTTTAGATGAGCTCTATGGATTTTGCTAACATGCAAGAAAAGAAAAAAGAAGTGCTGGTGAGTCAAGGATACCTGAATGGATGATGAAAATGTATTTCAAATGTTAGAGTCATTAGTTATTTCATAAGCTAACAAGAATGCTACAGGCTCTGTGGCTTTGACATTACATTACCCCACTGATTGCCATAGTAGATTTTCCCTAATCTGACTGACAAGACAGGCATGCGTTTCCTCCTTCACTTTTCCTAGGATTCATCCTAAAGCCATATGATCATTTGATGGTATCTAAATTTATAATTGAATAAATGTTTTCCTTTCTGAAAACTTAATAACCAAGTCACATATGTGTCTTTGATTAAGGAAGAAACTACCATCCATCACATTTTAATCTGTATGTACATATTAAGTGTCTATAATATGTCAGGTTCTGTGATGGACACTAGGAAACAAATGATGCCTAAGACAGGTGTACTCTCCACCCTTTTAGAGCTTAGAGATAGGGGAAGAAAAATATATTTGACGATTTGCCTCTGCTGATCCTAGGATTGCCATATTCACCAAATAAAAATATAGGAATTCAATTTCAATTTCAAATAAAATATATTTTTTAGTATAAGTATGTTCTTTGCAATATGTATGATATCTTATAGTTTCAAAATTGCTATTTATTGGAAATTCAAATTTTACTGTGCATTCTCTGATTCTCTTGCAACTCTAGACGGCCAGTAAGATAAAAGAAGTATATTTGGAGGTATGTATTTGTTTTTCTAACAAGGTTTGATTCCTAGATCAATTAATGGTAGTAACAGTTATATTACATAACAATATTAACAATTAATATAACAATAATGAGTTAATCTGAAGAAAAGATATGTAGTGCATCTCCATGGGACTTTTTCTGTAGGTTTATATTGCAATGAATAACGCAATATCATTATGCAAAAGGATTATTTTTGTATTTGGAGAAAAATCCCATTTCCTGAAAAGGACAGTATTCTGCTTCAGGGATTCCATGAGGCACATGTAGTGTTGTCACCTGTGAACGCTGCTGGAACTAATCATAAGACCACTGCTCCCAGCAGAAGTGCAGACTATGAGGTGACTTTTGGGAGTACCACATCAACCCAATCAATATAGAAATCAATATAGAAATCAATCAATATAGAAAATTCTGAATGTGAGACATTGAAAACTGGGTTATAAATTATAAAAAATGCAGTCTAGTGGAAAAATTAAGGTCAAGAGGAAACTTGGGTGACAATTCCAGTTCTTTTACTAAAAGTGCCTGTCCATTATAAGTCTATGCAGTGTCTGTTGCTGTGTCTTGCATATAGTAGGCTGATGAAAACTGTTGACTCAATTTGGGTATCTCTGTCTTTCCATGTCTATTTCTTCATCTGTTAAGTGACCAAAGTATATTAAGATTTACAGCTGTGACCTCCCAGTAACTAGATTGTAGTTACTGGTCTATGGGAACTGCCTCATTTTATTTGAATATCTTTAATAATGATTATATCTGGCATTTCTTTAGTGCTTGATAAGTGTGTTTCCAAGCTAAATCTCTACCTGCATACATTACTTTAATCTTTACAACGACTTGAAGAGATAGAAGCTTTATTTTCTCCATTGTACAGATTAAATAACTGAGGCTCAGAGTATTTATTTTTCCAAGTTCAGTGGCTAATAAATGATGGATATGAGATAAAAACCAAGGCAGTCTGATTCCAGAGCATGTACTTTTGATCACTAATGAATTCAGTGCCCAAATGATAATAGCTACCGGTTTTTGAGTGCTTTAAGTACTTTATATGCATTATCTTATTTAATCCTCACAGGAACCTTATGAGCACACTAGCTTAAGGAGATCAAGTAACTTGGTCCAGGGTCATGAAGTAAGGAAGTAGCGGAGTCAGTATTCAATCCTAAAGCTTTCTAATTCCTAAATCATGTTCATAACGACTACGAAATGCTGACTATTTCATTATATACAGGAGGAAGCTGTAGCTTCTAGAAATCAAGAAGCTGACCTAAATTTGCACAGCTAGTTAGTAACAGGAATAGGACTAATAAATACACTGTCTGTTGATTCCTGGTCCAATGAACTTTTGATTATTCCTTTGCCTGCTTTCTCATTTCATTGCTCTTAGCTGATGTTAATTAGTTACAAAATTTAGAGATACTCTTTCTCCAAATCACACTCTGCTGATCAAGCTTAGGAATGCTGACTTCCTCATATAAATCATAATTTCTATCATAGTCCTCTATCCAGCAGATGATGATATCTAGCACCTCTACCTGACCTTGTCAGTTCATAAATTATAGGCTAATAAATTTCTTAAAAGGTCATGTGTTTTTTTAAATTATAAAATGTATACATAGTCAAAAATTACAGTTTCAAATAAATCATCTCATCTGTTAGCTGTAATAAAACTTGGGTTTGTGGCAACATTCGATAGAGATACCAGACATCTTTAAATTACATTTATACTTATGATTTTGTCATTGGTAAATTTACTTAAGTGAGGATTTCATAAAGTATGTTCCGCATAATGTTAGTTATTCTGCTAAAAAAGGGATTCAGGACCAAATGCATTTGGAAAATACAGCATAATATAGCTATCTATACATTTATAGTTTTAAGGTAATTCCTATCAAAATCACAGGAAGGTTTTGTGTTGATGTAGATGAGATTATTCTAAAATTTATATGGAAAGCCATAGGACCTAAGATGACTAAAACAATTTTGAAATAGAAGAATAAAGTAGGAGGAATCATTCTAGCTTATAGCTGTAGTGGTCAAGACAGAATGGTATTGGCAGAAGAATAGACACACAAGTCAATGAAACAGAATACAGAAGCCAGGAACAGATCTACGCAAATATGCTCAACTAATTCTTTTGGTTTTGTTTTTTCGTAAATAGCAGATTTATTGAGATATAATTTTTTTACTGTAAAATTTACCCCTTTAAATTGAAAAATATGTGTTTTTTAGAATATCAACTTAATTGTGTGACCATCATCACTATCTATTTAATTTTATTATTATTTTTAAAATATTTATTTATTTATTTGGCTGCACCGGGTCCTGGTTGCGGCTTGCAGGATCTTCTTTGCGGCATACAGGTTCTTAGTTGCGGCATGAGGGATCTAGATCCCTGACCAGGGATTGAACCCGGTCCCCTGCACTGGGAGCGTGGAGTCTTAACCCCTGGACCAGCAGAGAAGTCCCATCACTATCTATTTTAGAACAAGCGATTTCATCACCCCCAAAAGAAACTCAATATCCATTGGCAGTAACTCCCTATTTCCTCTTCTCCTCAACCCCTGAAAACCCTAAACTATTTTCTGTCTCTATAGATGTGCTTATTCTGGACATTTCATACAAATGAAATCAATCTGGTATTCTGTGACTGGCTTCTTTCACTTAGCATAGTGTTTTCAAGGTGTATCCATCTTACAGCATGTACCAGAACCTTATTCCGTTTTATTGCCAAATAATATACCATTGAGTGAATATACCATATACCACATTTTATTTACCCTTTCATCATTTGGGATTGTTTCCACTTTTTGGTATTCTAGTTTTCATGCACCAGCTAGCTTTTTTTTTTTTTTTTTTTTTTTCACAGAGGTGCTAAAGCAATTCAGTTGAGGAAGGATAGACTTTTCAACACATGATGCTAATGCTGGCTGGAACAATTGGACATCCATAAGCAAAAAGTGAACCATAACCTGAACCTTACATTCTATGTAAAAATTAACTCCCAGTGGATCAGGGACTTAAACATAAATGTAAAACTAAAAATATTTAGGGAAAAAACCTTTTAAAAAACTTTCAGAAAAAAATAGGAGAGACTCTTTGGGAGCTTAAGCTAGACAGAGTGCTTAGACTTGACAGAAAAATATGATCAATAAAAGGAAAAATCGATAAATAGGACCTTATCAAAATTTAAAATATTTACTCCGTTAAAGGACCTGTTAAGAGAATGAAAGCTACAGACAAGTATAAAATATTTGCAAACTACATATCTGAGAGTAACTGTGCCTAAGAAAATATAAATAACACTCAAAACCCAACAGTAAAAAGAAAACAATCCAATTAGATAAAGGGTAAAATACATTAAGACATTTCACTAACGAGGATATACAGATGGCAAATAATCACATGAAAAGATGTTCAACATCATGAGCTAGTAGAAAATTGTAAATTAAACTACAATGAGATATCACTATAAACCTATAAAATGGCAAAAATAAGAAGATAGTCTTGGACTTCCTTGGTGGCGCAGTGGTTGAGAGTCCGCCTGCCGATGCAGGGGACACGGATTCGTGCCCCGGTCCGGGAAGATCCCACATGCCGCGGAGCGGCTGGGCCCGTGAGCCACGGTCGCCGAGCCTGCGCGTCCGGAGCCTGTGCTCCGCAACGGGAGAGGCCACAACAGTGAGAGGCCCGCGTACCGCAAAAAAAAAAAAAAAAAAAAAAGAAGATAGTGTTAACAGCAAATGCTGATGAGGATACAGGAACACTGGGTCATACATTTCTGGTGGGAATATAAAATGTTACAGGCACTCTGGAAAGTAGTTTGACGGTTTCTTATAAAACCAAATATGCAACTACCATATGACCCAGCAATTGCTTTTTAGGGCATTTACTCCAGAGAAACGAAGACTTATATTCATACACAGTCCTACTCAGGAATGTCCATAACAGCTTTATTCATAACAGCCAACAACTGAAAACAACCCATATGCTCTTCAACATATGATGGTTAAACAAACCATGGTCTATCTAAACCATGGAATTCTAATCAGCATAAAAAGGAAGAAACTGCTGATACCATAATAACTAATGAATTTCAAGGAAATTATGCTGAGTGAAAAAAGAAGCTAATTGCAAATGATTATATACCATATGATTCTATTTATATTTATGTAACATTCATGAAATGGCAAAATTATAGAGGAGAATAGATTAGTAGTCTCTAGGGATTATGGGTGAGGGAGAGAAGGTAAATGGTGTGGCTATAAAAGGGTAGCTCAAGGATCCTTGCTATGATGGAACTATTCTTTATCTTGACTGTGGTGATGATTACAAAAATTCACGTGTGATAAAATTGCATCGAACTTAATACACACACCCCCACCCACAAATGCACACTCAAATGAAGACATGCAAATCTAGTAAAATCTGAATAAGTAAAGTGGATTGTATCAATTTCCGGGTTGTGATATTGTATTGTAGTTATTCATGATGTTACCATTGGGGGAAACTGGATGGAGAGTGTATAGGGTCTCTCTATATCATTTCTTACAACTGGATGTGAATCTAGATTTACCTAAAAAGAATTAAAAAGAAAACTTCTTAAGCTGGAATTTTTGATTCTGAAATTGATTTTTCCAAGGGGAGCAAAGGTTGTCCTCTCTTGAGTGTTACTGAAGAGATGGTAGAGAAAGAGTACTTCCGTTTCCTCTGAAGAAAGAATAAGTAATTTTAATTTTGGTAAGCAGACATGTAAAATATCACTAAAGCAGCGCTATAAAGTCCATCTTAGCAGCCAGTGTAATCTTTCTAAAATGTAATTCAGGGCGTGACTTACCTATGCTGAAAAATTCCCAGTGGTTTCCCATTGCACTTAGAATAAAAATCAATTTTTTTGCCATGGTCTACCTGGCCCTATATGATGTGACTCCTGCATACTCTATGATCTGATCCCATCTCCTTAAGTTCTTTGTATAAGTTATCTGTCGGTGTGCAATAAGCTACCCCCAAAAGCTCAAAACAACTCACATTTATTATCTATAATTTCTAGGAGATAAGAATCTGGGCATAGCTTAGCTAGGTGCTCTGCTTCGAGACCTCTTAGAAGACTGAAGTCTAGGTTGTAGCCAGCGTTGGGGTGTCATTTAAGGGCTCACTTAAGGAAAAATCTGCTTCCAAGCTCGCTTACATGGCTGTTGGGAGGATTTAGTTCTAAAGGCTGTTGGATTGAGAGCCTCAGTTCCTTGTGGTTTGTTGGCAAGGTTACCCTCAGTTCCTTGCCATCCAGCCCTCTCTGACATGCCTCTTGTCTCTTCAAGACTAATAAGAGAAAGAAAGAATCTACTGGCAAGACATAGGTCACAATCTTTTGTAACTTAAGTCCAAAAGTGACATCACCTCAATGTTGCTGTATTCTATTGGCTAGAAGCAAGTTAGTCAAGGGGAAGGCATTACACAAGGCCCTGAGCAACAAGAGGTAGAAATCACTAGAGGCCACATTAGAGTCTCTTATCACACTGGTCTTTTTGCTATTTATTGTCTATCTGATCCAAGGTTATTATAAAGCTGAATTCTTCTCATTTTGTAGGTCACAATACAGTCAGAGTTAACTGAAGAGATATCTCAACATCTTTAGAGGCAGGAGTTGGGAGTGGAGGTATATCAGGCTGGTGACTAGCTGGTCAGCTAGTGAAGTGTGGCCCTAAATAGTTAAATTGAGTTAGGCTGGCCTTCACTGAAGATTGGAAACGTCCATACAAGTGTGATAGTAAAAAGTTATGGAAGGAAAATAATATTTATTAAATACCTTCTATGACTCAGGCACCATGTCTGTTGTTTTGCAACCAAAAAAAAAAAAAAACAAAAAAACATATTACAATCTTATTTGGAAGGTATCTTGATCCTAACCTCTTAAATAATGGAATTCAGGGCCCAGAGATATTAAGTAACTCCTAAGATCACAGAACTGGAAAATGATTCAAAACCCAAGTTTTTCCTGACTTCAGTGACTGCCGCTGTTCCATACTGTCTCCTGGGATGTCAGATAGTTTTGGAGTCAGTACTTCTGATTTTGGAGTCAGGGTGGACCAGGCTCCTGTTTTACGTGGACTCAGCTACTGAGCTTTTTTCAGGATGCAGTGATGCTCCTTTTTGCATTCTGCTGCTCCCTAATGTTCATAGCTGTAATTGCATCTAAGCCTACAGCCTGGCAGAGGTTTCCAAGGAAAGAAGACAGGAGTCTGACAGAACATAGATCAGTCAGCATTGCAAGGAAATAAAGGATTTGCTTGGGAGAAAGGAAGGAAGGGAGGGAGGGAGGGGGGAAAGGAAAGAGGCAGGGAGGGAGGAAAGAGAAAGCTGTGATTGGGTCAGAAGCTGAAATGCAGGTATAGATCAGCTGCCTTTTGTCCAGGCCTGCCTAGAAGAAAATCTGTCTAGAAATTAGGGGAGTACACTCTGCATGAGGTATTGGGACTCCGCCAGGAATCCAACAGCTATGGATGAAATGACCTCTCCTCTTGTGCATTTGGAGAACATATGAAAGTTGGTAGAAGACCCAAGAGTTGATTAAATAGTGAGGACTGGGCCTGCATCATGTAAGGTTATTACTCGTTATAACTTAATTACAAAATAGTAACTATAATTATAAAACGTAATAAAATTAACTTTCAGAGGCATTATTGCATTGTATTATCTAAACAACCCTGTGAAATAGAATTTTCATTATCCTCATTTTATAGGTGGAGAAATTGAGATCTTAAGGCAATTTAGAATTGCTCCTATTCACTCATTTAAAAGTGTCAGACCCATATAGTACTTCATATCTTCTGATTCCAGACTTTGTCCTTTTCCTGTTATATTGTATCTCTGTTGTACCTATCTGTCATTTCCAAAGTATCTTCAAACCTACTTGCTCTCTCTCTGGGTGGTCTTCTGGATTTTCTAGATACTTTTTGGCTTCAGGGCCTAGTTGCATCTTCTTAGTCTTTAAAATAAAAGGTAATTGCTCATGTGTGATAAGTTTTCACATCTAAACCACCAACACCCATGCTTTCCCCACATACTGGTAAAGAATGCTTAGAATATTTGAGGCCATTCTGCACAGACTATACAGAGAGATAACAATGAATTTCAAGAATCTGTGTTCTTGATCTCCTGTGGGAGGAGTGGGCAGAGTGCCTAACTAAGGGTTAATTGATCATGCTTCCACCCCACTCCAACCCAGCAGGAGTTTCCCTACCACCCCACACTTCTATTATATAGGTCATAAGGAACTGAATTTCCAAACCCACCAATGATTCACCAGATTAATATAGACCAGAGGTAGTAATCACAGTTTGGAGATGAGAGAATGAGAGCACACTGACTGAAGAAGTAAAGGGCAGTTTGGAAGAGAGGACAAGGGGCTGCTTCCTCATTGTTTTTCCTGTCTGTCTGCAGTTCATTGTGTTCTTGAAAATGTTACTTTTCCAGTACCTAATGAATGATACATCAAGGGCTGCCATGAAACTGTAGGGAGAAACTTTATGGTATGACTCATGAGCCTTGCCGAATTACAGATCTTTTCTCATTAGTCTGATTAAAAACCTAAGCTCATTATGGCTCAGGAAGTGATTTAGTTTCAATGCCTTTTGGTTATGTTCCTTTTTTATTTTCCAGGAGCACATATTTTGGCTAAGAATTCATTTTCTATTTTAAATGGTTCTAAATTTCAATTCTTAAAATGTGTGTTCATTATCATATCGTTCAGACCTGTAAGTGTTCTTTTTATCCTTTAAGGACTATTTTTTAAAGCAAAAGTGATTTTGATTTTATCTTATGTAACATTTTTCCCCACAAATGAACTGTTCAAGGAAGGTTTTTCGATTTTTTTTTAACTTTTTGAAGAAAATAGACCCATAATATTGTGGAAAGAGAATGTTGGCTTTGGAGTTAGACCTAAGATAGATTCATACCTTAGCCATCTCCTACAGTCTCATCTTGGTCAATTCACTTAAAATTACTCAAGTCTCAATTTCTCCATCTTTTGTTTGTTTGTTTGTTTGGTTGGTTGGTGTTTTTGTGCGGTACGTGGGCCTCTCACTGTTGTGGCCTTTCCCGTTGCGGAGCACAGGCTCTGGACGCACAGGATCAGCGGCCATGGCTCACGGGCCCAACCACTCCGTGGCATGTGGGATCTTCCCGGACCGGGGCACGAACCCGGGTCCCCTGCATCAGCAGGCGGACTCTCAACCACTGCGCCACCAGGGAAGCCCTGTAATTAAGTTTTGATAGTTATAATATTCATAGTGAGAGGCAACAGGTATAAAATGGAATACAGTTAGATATATTTTCTTAGAAAACTGGGCCTAAAACCATTCAAGTGGAAAGTTTCCATTGTTTTCATGGTCACAGTTGATCAGTCTCCTTTATCTTCAAAATTTTCAGTTTCCCATTACTCTTATACAATTTATTTTATGATGAAACCTAAAGTCCCATGGCCTAGTACACTTTTTTTTTTTTTTTTTTTTTTTCCGTACGCGGGCCTCTCACTGTTGTGGCCTCTCCCATTGCGGAGCACAGGCTCGGGACGCACAGGCTCAGCGGCCATGGCTCACGGGCCCAGCCGCTCCGAGGCATGTGGGATCTTCCCGTACCGGGGCACGAACCCCTGTCCCCTGCATCAGCAGGCGGACTCTCAACCACTGCGCCACCAGGGAAGCCCCTCAATTTCTCCCTCTTTTAATGAAATAAGAATAATAGTTCAATAGCATTGATATAAAGATTAAATATGTTAATATATTTAAAGCATGTGAAATAGTAGGGGCCCAAGAAGTGTTAGTCTCCCTTACTTTCTCTGCTAATATGGAGTTATACTTTAGTGCTAACAAAAAATTAATCAAAGAAGCTGATGAATTGATTTAGAAATATCTCTGATATAAGGATTTAAGCATGTGTTTGCATGTCTCTGGGGACACATGTATGATTCTAAACGTTGACTGAGTGTCAATTGCTTGAAACTCAAGATTATTTTTCATGAATTCTACCTGGCACAAAGCAGGCAAGGGGTCATGGTCTATGTTAAGATATGTTGGAAGGTGGCATCCCAACGAACTTCTCAGAGAAAACAGTCTATTTTTTCAGCCTTGGATATAGCCTGATGCTAATCATGAAGGTATTTACTGTCTACTGAGAACTAGAATCCCAGACTGTGTTCATCTTACTGGTAAATTGAAGATATTAAGACCCTTTGTGATATGCAAACATGTCCCTTGTCACTGAGTAGTATTCTCCAAAACTACAATACCATGCTTCTCACTATAGGGGGGGGTGATTTTGGCCTTCTAGGGGACATTTGACAATGGCTGGAGGTATTTTTTGGTTACCACGAACGGAGGGGCAATACTGGTATCAGGAATACTGCTAAACATCCTACAATGCACAGAACAGCCTCCTAACAAAAAATTATCTGGCCCACAATTTCCATAGCACTGCTATTGAACTCTGGCCTGATAAAATCACCATTTCCCTCAAGCATTTGAAATACTCACTTTCAAAATATTTTCTTGATGTCATGTAGAAACAGCCAGAGGCTTACAAAGTTTGAGGGGTTGTCATGGCTATTGAGTAGAGATGTGACCAGCTGCACTTTCTTTCCATTCAGTGTTGATCAAGTGAAAACAGGTCTGAGGTACAAGAAGCCTAGTTTGAACGGAGGAATAGCTTCCTCTTAGTAAGTTAATCTTGGTTGATTAAGTGTTGTTAATCTTGGCACTGGAATTTTAAGATAGACTTTATCTTAAAACTGGAATTTTAAGATAGAAATTATTTTCTTTATAATATTTCACATTGATGGTCATCCCATCTTGCCATATCCCCAGTTGGCTATGATTACAAAAATTAGTTAGATGGCAAGAGAGCCTGGCTTGGATTATATCAACTTTTGCTAGCTGAAACTGCTGTTAACCCTACCATCTTTAACAGTTTGACTTTCCAACAAAAGTGCCCCTTTACATTATAACAAAATTCTGGGTAAATACACTGGTTTTTTTTTTTTGTCCTTTGAAATAATTCTTGATTGGCTTCCTCCCAGTATATGACTTTAACCTCTATCTTATTGCCACACTTTGGGTATCCATGGCAGTCTACAGAAGGCTTCTAAACACAATGAGAAAATGATGTAAAATGTTTGGTTCATGGCAAATATTTCTGAAACTTTCTGTAATTAAGTTTTTGTTTGTTTGTTTCTTTTGTTTTTGTTTTTGTTTTTTTTTGCGGTACGCGGGCCTCTCACTGTTGTGGCCTCTCCCGTTGCGGAGCACAGGCTCCGGACACACACGCTCAGCGGCCATGGCTCACGGGCCCAGCCGCTCCGTGGCATGTGGGATCTTCCCGGACCGGGGCACGAACCCGTGTCCCCTGCATCAGCAGGCGGACTCTCAACCACTGCGCCACCAGGGAAGCCCTGTAATTAAGTTTTGATAGTTATAATATTCATAGTGAGAGGCAACAGGTATAAAATGGAATACCGTTAGATAGATTTTCTTAGAAAGCTGGGCCTAAAACCATTCAAGTGGAAAGTTTCCATTGTTTTCATGGTCACAGTTGATCAGTCTCCTTTATCTTCAAAATTTTCAGTTTTCCGTTACTCTTATACAATTTATTTTATGATGAAAACTAAAGTCCCATGGCCTAGTACACTTTTTTTTTTTTTTTTTTTTTTTGAGGTACGTGGGCCTCTACACTGTTGTGGCCTCTCCCGTTGTGGAGCACAGGCTCCGGACACACACGCTCAGCGGCTATGGCTCACGGGCCCAGCCGCTCCGAGGCATGTGGGATCTTCCCGGACTGGGGCACGAACCCGTGTCCCCTGCATCGGCAGGCGGACTCTCAACCACTGCGCTACCAGGGAAGCCTGGCCTAGTACACTTTAATCTTAAGTATTCTGTTTTCAAAATCAGGGCTTTATCAGTGTTTTTGTCAGTTGCTACCACAAAGACTCCAAACTTTTAGGCTTTAAGAAATCTACCCAGTAATTAAAAGGATATAACAAGTAAAACAAATTTTAATACATCCATCCAATGGAATTCCAGATGGGTATCAAAAATATAAATTGATTTATATGCATTGGTATTAAAAGGTCTCTACATCATATTAAATGGTAAAAGAGACTTCCCAAATAACATGATCTTATTCGTGTAAAAACCACACAGATACAAACATGTCACAGAGAAAATGCCTAGAGGATATTCCTCTAAATGGAAATAGGTGTCATTTCTTGGGAGAGATGCGGGAATTTTGTCAGATTTTTATTCTGTCCCATATTTCTTTCTGTATTGGTGAAATTTTTACAATGAGTATAAAGTCACTTTATAATAATATAATAATTTAAAATTTTCAATTTCAAAACAAAATCTCAGTGAGATACAGAAAATTACCATGGCTTGCATCAATTTACTCAATAAATGTTTGGGAACACTTGCTATGCATTAATAACTGTGTTTGTCACATGCTGCTTATCAAATAGAGCCCTTGTATAGTTTGGAATGTTGTGGGAGAAATAGATATTGATCAAATAATTCTATGAATAAGTACAAATTAAAATTTTGAGCAGGTATATGAAGGAGAGTTTGCTAGTAATATAAGAGTATATGATAGGGGGAACTTGACCTAGATCATGAGCTCAGGTAAGTCTTTCTCTAAGGAATACAATGTTATCTAAATATAAAAATTACGTAGGAACTGAGTGGACAAAATGGGGGAAAGACCATCTTAGGTAAGGTAAACTGCAGGTAAAAAGACTTTCTGGTAGGAAATACATTGGTACATTCAAGTGATTGAGAGACAAGCAGTGTGGTTGGACCACAACACGAAAGGGACCTTGGTGAGAGACAAGGCTGGTAGGGACAAAATACTACAGGGCCTTTAGCTCATGTTATGGATTTTGAGATTATAATAAGCATAATGGGAAGCTATCTATTTCAGAAAATATAGCAGAAAATTGATGTGTTTGAATTACTATTTTGGAAACATTACTCTGGCTCCAGTGTAGAAAATGATGCCAGAACAGCAAGAGAGGATTCATGCAAACCAATCAGGAGCCTATGGAAGGACTCGCTATGCACTCCCATCACCTCATGTAACAGTGGCACGCATAGTGGCCATTTTTCTTAACATGTTCGGAAGTACATGAGTTGTAAACAACATTGGGGTCACCTACAAAGAATAATTTTTAAAAAATCATCAAGAAACAAATGGAGTTTGATATCTGTGGAAGGAACACACTTAACAATACTTTGAAAATGTGCAGCCATTTGAGTCCAATTCTAATAACTAGAATGTAACTTCAGAAATATAGCATTGGAATTTGAGTGTGTTTCTGTAAGCTACAACTTTTCAAAAGGATGGAGTGACCTATATAGAGCCCAGAGGAAAGAAGAGGCTAAAAGCAAGATTTTTATCAGTGTGTTTCTCGTTGATCTAAGAGTGGTCTTATGCCTTAATCATTTGTAATCTAGTCTAATTGCAAGGTATATGTTGTAGAGGAGATAGATATGTTTATTCAACCCCTTTTGCTCTGATTCCATGCTCACTAAGCAGCCTTCTGATTATAATTTGTCTTCCTGTATACCATCCTACAGGACAAGAACATGTTGCTCAGCTGAAATGAGCCATTGTGATAAGATTTACAGTTGTATTTAATATTAGACACTATTAAATGGGCATAGTTGTCTCTTACTGGTTTAATTTCACAAGTCCCTCTGACTTCAGAAGACATCACTTTTGAACAGATATGACAGAGTTGAGGGTCTGGTCCTACAAAGTTGAAGATGAGATTCTAGAGTTTTGGGAGCTCAAATATTTTTCCTGTAAACTCTTCCTGATGGACAAGCAATCGTCCCTTAGCCCCCCAATTTACCTTGAAATCCATTCTTCTAGCAATAACTTTCTAACAAACTAGTCATAACAGAAGCATAATATCTATGATTGGTGTTTACAATTCCTGAAAGCCCAGTCAGTTGTCTTGACTGGAAGTCATAGGTGGAATATTGCTGGTAGCTGGTTGCTACCAAATATATAAACAAGTCAAGATAGTGGCTAAGAGTGAAGTGGATAGAGGTAGATCCATCAACATTTGAATCCAACTCTGCCTCTTTCTACCTGTGGGACAGTGGGCAAGTCACTTAATCACCGGAGGCTGAGCGTCTTCTACTATAAACTGGGGATAATTTTGACCTCCAATGAATGCCAATAGAGGTTAAGTGAAATAAAATATCCAAAGTTCAAAACATAGCACCTGATGGAGTAGGTTTTCCATAAATGATAGCTTCTATTATTGCTATTTTTATTTCTTTTGCCCCTTACAGCTCTAAAACCTTATCTTCAAGCGTATCTAGAGAGATTCTATTTCTCATGTCTCCAACTAATCCTTGGCATGTGATCCTGTGCTTTGCCTGCCCTATCCATATTTTACTTCTCTTTATCATTATCTTCTCTGCTCAGCCATAGTTTCATGGTGTAAAATAGAGATGTTCTCCAAGTCCTTGCACTCTTGTCATATATTTTAACTTCTGCATCTTGGAGAATATGCCTGTGACACAAAATGCATGTTTGATATTGATGTAGACCTCATTGGTAGAAGGAATTTAATGAGTATATCTTACAAGTCTACTCAGATAAGCAATAAGAAAAGACCCGGGTGTTGTCACCAAAAAGAGGCGAAAGTAAAATCCCTATCAAACACTGGGGTGTTTTCTCTTTGATCTGCCCTGCTTGTCTTGAGCTGCACACCAGCTATCTGGCAGGCAGTACTTCTGCTTATGAAGATGAAGAGGTGCAGTGACTTACCCCGCAGGGAGGGCAAAGATTAATGAAGTGTGTGTATAAATTCTAGGAATATGAGAGGCAACAGTCAGCCTTTTAATAGTACTTTAATTAACACTGATATAATGCATTAACTAACCCTCAGCAGCACGTTTTGACTCATTTGTTAGTCGTGTTCTTAACAGCAGCTGTTCCACTGTATCAAAAAACATTGCTTCTTTATTGCATGTTAAAGAGCCCAGAGCCATATAAAGCAGGCTGCAATGCAATCATGCTATTTGGCTGAGAATGAAGGCGAAAAGAACACAAAACATTGAAAGTGTAAATACATTTCAAGTCATTACCTACATTTTGGGTTATAGCAGCCTTCCTGCACAGCAAATTTTATATGGAATTTCCCTAACAATCCGTGATACTTTACACCTCTTTTATGATTAACCTAGAACATAACCTAGAACAACTTTCTCATTATTCAAAAGCTAGGTCACATTTTACTAGTTTCCTCCATATTTATCCACGCTTGTTAGATCACCCTTGTTCATGCTTCTGTTACCTATTTGCTTCTATTCTTACATTGATCACACTATTTTATAAGCATCTGTTTAAACGTATCTGAATATCCCACTAGACTTCGAGTCTTAAAGGCTGAGGCTGTATGTTATCTGTTTCTGTGTCTCCAGAGTCTAGCACCATGGTGGGTATCTGGTAACCTCTCAGTAGATGTCTGTGGTCTTAATAAATAAATGAAAAATCAACTAATAGAATGCACATAGTTTACTAAGAGATTTTATTTACATCTGAATTATTCTTTTATGTCTTTTAGATTCAACAATCCACAAAAAATAATGAAAATTATATTTCTAAGAAAGATTGCCTCTAATAATATCTATAATAGAAAAATAAATATTACTACTTAGACTGTAGCCTTGTCTAACATAGGAACTAAGAAAGCATTCCATTCTGTTTACCATGACAGATCATTCTGACTGTCCAGTGGCTGAAAATTCTGCTAAATGTCATGTTTAAGCAACAGTTAAAAAGGAATGCCAGATGTTAAGAAACAGAGAAGTTGCCTTCTCAGCAAATTTTCCAATACCTATACCTTTAAAAATTCTGCTCTCTTTTTCTAAATCACGCGCTCTATCACTTGCCTGCTAGCTTAACTGTTTTCCACTTTTCAAACTCAGCTTCACTGTATCTTTGAGGCAGACTCTCATCTATAATACTCTGTACCCACACTCATCCAAGTAAGTATTTTATATGTTAATTGATTGTTCAAGAGAGTGTTTGTCACTAATCTTTTCACTTTTGGAGACCAAGTTTTTTCATCTTTGTATTTCTTCCTTCTGTCAGAGTGTCTAAGGCATAGTAGGCCCTCAAAAGCATTTGATGGATAAACAGTTCTTTAATGTAAACAGTGGTTTTGGGTTAGGGCTGTTTAGTTTCCACGATGATTGCATTTTAGTAGAATCATTTTCTTGTCAGTGATAATAAATGTATTTTAAAACACAACTGAGTATATGAGAAAAGCTTCCAAAGCTCGGCTTGTGTTCTGCTGCTCCATCTTTTCTATGTCATTCTTGAATTAAAGCTCACAAGGAGTTTAGTGCTCCCAGCACTCTATCACTCAGTAGCTTACTTGATTTACTGGAATGACCCAATGCAATGTTCATGTCTTTAAAGGATGGATCACCCAAATACACAGACACTCTTGGGAAATAAACCTAATAGATACTTTAACCTCAGTTCTGGAAACCCTTTCACCATGAGGAGTCATTTTGTATCACAGCATAGTTACATCTGATATGTGGAGATTAAAAAAAAAAAAGATTCCTTGGCCATTTACAAGGCTCTGTTCTTCATTGTTTTTTTTTTAAATATGAATAGCTATGGGATTTGATCAATCATAAGCCCTGTGATGTTTGGCATTACTTATGGAGTTTGGGTTTGCTAAGTTACCATATAATTTTTATTTATTTCCTTATCCAATTGGGTTGCTCCCACCAGGTGAATAGTGTTCTGAATTATTACAGTAAGTTTGGACAATTGAGTCTATGATTATTGAAACTATTTTCCTGACTCTCTTCCTAGAATAAGAGTTCCTTGAGGATGTAGACATTTTCTTATTCATCTTTGTATTTCTGTTCTCTTAATGTACAGTACTAGACATCCTCCAGTATTAAGTATTTAATAAATGCTTGTCATTGGAAGCTGTTGTTGAATTCCCATATACTTCTATGCTTTTTTCCCACTATTAAACATGATCACACACATAGACATCATTTGGGCTTAAAGTCAATTTTTGAAGCCTAAATTGCTATGAATTTCATCTCTTTGTCCTATCATTAGTTGCTGACTATACATTCTATATTACATTTTTCATTTTATGAATTGTGACTAGTAGACACTATGATTCTTCAGAAGGTTTCATACATATCAAAATTAGAAAACTATTTTGATATAAAGCATGAAAGATATCAGTAGTAATTCCTCCTGCAAAGCATAGAATTGCATAGTGGGAAAGAACATAGTTGCTAATTTCAGACTGATGGAGATAGCAGGGTTTGCTGTTAAATAAGATGAGATGTGGGGGGAAAAACGCATTCTAATTGTGCTTAGAATGTAGGTTCCATTTATGAAGATGGAGTGACCATAGGAGGACCAGTATTTTATAGGAAACCAGTTCTTTGGGCAGGTTAGGTTGTAGGTGCCCCATAGCCATCCAAGTTAGGGATGTTGAGTAGGCAGTTGGATACATGTCTCTGAAGCTCATGGAGCAGTTTCCCACTAAAGGTAAAATTAGGGGTGTACCAAAAAAGATGGTATTTCAAACCAGAAGATGGAGTTAAACATTCCATAGCTGTTGGAGGTTATTACTGTAGTGATCATCATCATCACCATCACCATCATCATCATTATTATCATTATGTTAGCCCTGTTTTCCTGTGTGAGGACATCAGAATCATGGCTCTCTTTGGAGATATGGTCTAGTATAGAGGTTGTGATGTTTAAATAATTGTTTCGTCTCTATTTAAAGCAGACATGACAGTGGACTGGGGACAGAGAGTGCAGCAATCCTATAAAACGTAGCTGGAAGAGTAAAGACAATTTGGGGGTTGAATTAAAACATTGTCAGGCCTAAAGGTCTTTTGAACCCATTTGCAAACCTGATCAAGGATAGTTGGAATAAATTAAAGCTAAGCGACAAAACAAACACTTTTACGTCCCAGGGAGAGATGGTTTGAGTAATTAAGGGCAGGTCTGCACTTTTATTTCAGTAGCAAAATATTTGCATTGCATATTAGTACTGTGTTAATCTGACAATTGGTTTCTTTGCTCACAATTTCCCTTCTTAGTCACTGATACTGAAAATGATTCAGAAACCTCATAGAATAATAATCTCTCAGCAAAATTCATCCAATTTAGGCACCATTCCAAATAAATCCATTTATCTGGTCATTTTCTATTGAAGGTAGGTCTGACTGCAGTCAACAAGTAGCTTGCAAGGTCAAGTTCTTTTTATGGATTAGAAATTAAAATTTCTAATTTTAATTAGAAGTGGGATTTAGCCAGTCATTTCAACATATATTTTAGTTTTTAAAAATAATTCCATAATATATACTACTATTACTAATATTAACACATTAACTTCCAGTTATTTGTACGCACTATGCCACAGTGTTTAGTGTATGTACTAAACACTTTGGGAATGTTATTTTATTTAATCTTGACAACATCCTTATAAAATAACCATTCTCCCTGTTTTACAGATGAGAAAACTAAAAATAAGGAAGCTGAGCACTGTATTTCTCAAAGCAGATATTTAGATCAGTAGGTCTGGAGTGAGGCCTCAGATTTTGCATTTCTAACAAACTCCTGGGTTTAGAGACTTGGCTTTAGAAACTAAAGGGCTTGACCAAAATTATTTTTCTGGCCCAAAGCTGCTACGTATAGCCTACTTATTTTTAACCCAGTTTTATCCCATTGTCAAAAGAATATTCCTTTCTTAAAGCTGAGCTCCTTTCCCCAGTATCCTATGGCAACCCAGGCCTTTAAGGGGGAGAAGCCTACTTCATGTTTTCTGTATGTGAGTCTGTGAGTGTGTCCTAATGCTTAGACTTCATATATTTCCTATAACTGCTCCTTCCTCCTGGATAGCCAACCAAATCATGGGTCCAGCGTTCTGCTTTTAGAACCTACCTATTCCCTTATCCTTAGTGAGTACCATAAAGTTTGTGCTTCTTTGCCCAGACTCTAAGGATCAGATTCAAGGGCTTCCCTAGATTGCCTATGGAATTGCCCACACTCCCTTCACATTCCCCCGCTCTTCTGGCTTTTTTTTTTTTTTTTTGTGGTACGCGGGCCTCTCACTGTTGTGGCCTCTCCCGTTGCGGAGCACAGGCTCCGGACGCGCAGGCTCGGCGACCGTGGCTCACGGGCCTAGCTGCTCCGTGGCATGTGGGATCTTCCCGGACCGGGGCACGAACCCGTGTCCCCTGCATCAGCAGGCGGACTCTCAACCGCTGCACCACCAGGGAAGCCCCATCTTCTGGCTTTTTAGATTATCATGCAGAAGGTGTGGAGGAGCCAAGAACCCACTGCCCTCTCGATACTCACACCTCCTACCCTTTCCCCTGTGATGCTTTTCTCACTTATAGCCTCACTCATGCCATTCATTATTCTTGGAATACCCTTTTGCTTTAAGTCTACCTTCTCTCCTCTTTTTCAAAGGTTTTCTAAAATCTCATCTCCAACAGTAAAGACTTCCAGAAATGAAGCCCTGTGATTATTCTCGTCCTAAGGCTGATGAGTAACATTCACATTTTCCATCCCACGAACCACAAACACAGTCACTTTCCTTAATATAAATGTCTATATAATTAGTCTTTCCCATGAAACATTCCCTTCTATAGCTTTGTATGTTGTGGACTCATGACATTAGAGCTAGTAGCTACCTTAGATTTTATCTAGTATTCTGCAACTAGACAATTAAGCAGAGAAAGCACTGATAGAAAAATTGCTAGATACCAATACCATTGTGAGATTTAACTAAGATAAAGAAAGTTATGGGCCTAGCAGTTCAGGTACATGTTAAGGGGTGAAAGAAAACACTAAAACACAATTTTAATAGTACAGTTTATTAGTACAACTGCTGAGAACAAAAATAGTTCAGTACTAATTCAGTACTCTTTCCACTCAACCACACTGGAATTAAAGCATTTAAAATTCCCAGACTATGACAGTAATGGTATAAAAGTAAGAGGCTGGGTTTTTAAGATTCAAGGTAATAAGGTATTCAAATCTTTCTCTGGTTTCTACTGTTAAGGCATACCTGTCTGGAAATATTGGTTGAGGAAATATGATCAGGGAGCATTCCCTACTTTTTAAAATTCAGAGGAAGGACAGGGCAAGGTAGACCTGAATGAAGGGCCCTGAACTAGTCGGAAACAATAATAAAGACCCTTAGGCATCTATAGTGCATCTGCAGCCAGAGGGTCACCCTCTTCAGGGGTATTTGATTGATCCTCTGAAATTGTCCCATCAACTTCCCAAGGAAAAGGGAAAGGAAATAGTGCCTCTTCCTATATTCCAGACATGGCTTTATACACATCAGAGTTCCAGTTGTCTGGTGAAACCACCTTTAATTATAGGCTATGAAATTGGGCACTTCTAAAATAGAACTTCTCTTCTTCTAATTGTTCTCTACCTCCCTTGCTCTCTTAAAATCATTGATTCAGCCCCCTGAATTAGGGCATTTGATGTCATTTTTGAGGTTTGCCTCTTCTATAATCCCTTCTCCCCATTTAAGCAGTACATAGAGTGTCAGCGATAACTAGAGATTTTTTAGATCCATTTTCCCCTGTCTATCCGAAATGCCACTGTGTTAAATCCAGTCCCTCATCACCTCTCACTTGAAAAACTGCAATTATAACCAAATGCTCTGGGTGCCATTCCATTTTTCAAATGACAAAAAGTTGTCACAAGTTTTTTTTTCTTAACACAATGCTGATCACAGCATCCTTTGGTCAATAGTTACTACTGGCTCTCTGTCTTTTGGATTAGTCCTCACTTCTCTTATTAGCAGAGAAGGGCCTCTGCAATCTGACACAGCAGAAAAATCTCTCCTTGATAATATTATGTAACTATCAACCAATAATACTGAGCTGAGTCCTGAACACTAGGAATCAAGGAGGCACAGATTATTTTGGTTTGACTGTTTTTCAATCTTCATTATATACAAGATCCATAGTTTGTCTTTAATCAGAAAATACTATGTAACCTTGAACCCTGAAAACAGTGAATCAGAGTCTGAAAGTTTACTTTTGAGTAACTGTCGGTTGGCACTTTCTAAAAGGAGATATGGTAGACATTAGTAGCTTGAGGTGGGTTAAATGACAAAGTACGTAGTTTATGCTTTTATATCTTTATCAAGTGTTCTCATTGTCTTTTGTGGAATATCCGTTTGTGGGTTGGAAAATATTTTAATTTCAGTTGGCTATCTGGTAATATTTAACCCGGCACAGGAAATTTCTATGTGTGCTACCTATAAATAAAAGGAAATTTCTTAGTGTTAGTGAATTATTTGACTTTAAAAATGTCTAGATAAAATATCACAGGAAAGAATAGTTTCTTGGCCTGCTTCTATGAGAACTTCTTTGGGTGAATACATTTGCAGAGACATATGAAAGCATTCATTAGAAGTGAATCATGGTGTACTTTCTTCAAATAATTTTCCATTCAAGTGACACTTAATGCATAGTTTATACATCTGGGGCCAATAGTTACATGATCCACATTCCATGAGGAGTACCAACAATTTATAAGATGCTCCAGGTTTCCTGAAAGTAGAGCATATTATGTCTATATAGATGATAGGGAAGGGAGTGAAATGATAAGATTGTCAGCATCCCTTTGATGTCTTTTAAACAAAGATTCTAACAAACATTGACTCATTTTCACTCCATGTGATATTACGGAAGAAAAATTTTGTTTGGGTCTTGGGATCTTAGACATGCAATGAACCTAGATTTCATTCCAACATTTTTTTCATTTTTGTAGTGGAAATATTTTCGTTCTTCAGATCTCAGCCTCATTAAATTTGCAAGCTACAAAGACATATAAATAGCATTCAGTGCATTTGTGCATGTGATGAGCTCAGTAATTTCAAAAGGCCTTCACCAATTTACTACACTACAGCCTACAAAAGTGGGAAATTTATCTCCTGTAAATTGCCTACCTGCTAATGCTGGATACCACTGATAATAGCTATCTTCAATATATTTTTAAATGGAGAAAATTATGATTCAATTACTCTGTAAAATTATTTGTTTGATGAGAAATGCTATCACACCTCCCTTAATATACCATAGAAAGTAGATTTTTTTTATTGCTCATTAGTTTTTTGGTCGAACTAGATTCTTCATCATTCAGGTATCTTTCTGAGATTGAAAGTTAAGCATTTTAGCAGATGTGTTTAAGTCCTTCCGCCACTACAAGAGTGGGAAGAGGTTGGAGGAGCTACTGAAGGAAAGGTCCTACATGGTGGTACCCAATTAAATTATAATAATTGCATTTTATTATGACTCCTTCAAGAATGTCTCAGGTAGAATGAGAATTATAGATCTGAACAAATGAAGATGGACAAGAGAATGGTAAATATAGTAAGGGAACATTCCCATGGCATAAAATATGGTTACAAAATATTTAAAGATAATTTATCCTTAGCATTTATTGAACAGATTTTCTGCTTACTGAGAGGTTTTGTTTTTCTACTCCATCACCTCTTCCAAAATCCCATTAAGAATTTTTTAAAAAGAAGAATTATGGAGAGAAGGAAAGGAAGCTTATTTCCCGCTCTCTTCAAACCCCGACCCCCCAAACTTCACAGGAATCAGAGATGCTTGAACTACTCTTACCTACTTCTCTTCCAGTCTTCAAAGGAATTAAGTGCCTCCCTGACATTTCCTGGGTGGAACAGTGAGAAGATAGCCTTCTTCCTCTGGACATTTACACATGCCTCTGAAGTCTCACACAGAATTAATTATAGTGAGACATGGGGGGAGTGTTTCCAGTGATTCTCCAAAGAAAGCTCAGAAGTCCCAGTGAGGCTAAGTAAAATAAACCCTTGGCACTACAGATATCAGCCCATGACTTGAGCTGAAAAGGAAGTAATCTAGTGGGTATGCCAATATTTTAATCTTCCCTCAGATTGTTCTGAGTCAAGAACAATCCTTGACTTAAATATTGTGAGAAACACAGTGATGGGGATGATTATATTATAATATCACACAATACATAAATATGAACTGCATTAGAGTTCATGAGATTCCAGAGGTCCCTAACAATGGTAAAGCACAGAAAATCATGAAAACTACTACCGTCAATCTGATGAAGAAGTTGCAGCTGCATGGCTTTGAAGTCTTTTAGGTTAGGGACCAAACTGTCATACCATTGTTAGGCTCCTAGGATCTGGTTTCCCATAGCAAGAGCCATTTGATCAACAGATGCATGCTTAAACTTGCCGCCTGCTGCCAAAACCACGCTGAGTTGAAATAGAGTGCTTGTTGTTGCTTTTTACTTTCTATTTGTGTTTTTTTTTTTTTCCTTTTAGGGGTAGCAAACTATAGCTTGGTTCAACCTGTTCTTTTATTTTTTTAATTGAAATATAGTTGATTTACAATGTTGTGTTAATTTCTGCTGTACAGCAAAGTGATTCAGTTATACATATATATACATTCTTTTTTAATATTATTTTCAATTATGGTTTATCACAGAATATTGAATATAGTTCCCTGTGCTATACAGTAGGACCTTGTTGTTCATCCATCCTGTATATAATAGTTTGCAACTGCTAACCCCAAATTCCCACTCCATCCCTCTCCCACCCCCACTCCCCCTTGGCAACCATAAGTCTCTTCTCTACATCTGTGAGTCTGTTTCTGTTTCAAAAAAGTTCATTTGTGTCATATTTTAGATTCCACATATAAGTGATATCATATGGTACTTGTCTTTGTCTGACTTACTTCACTTAGTATGATAATCTCTAGGTCTGTCCATGTTGCAGCAAATGGCATTATTTCATTCTTTTTTATGGCTGAGTAGTATTCCATTGTATATATGTACCACATCTTCTTTATCTGTTCATCTGTGGATGAGCATTTAGGTTGTTTCCTTGTCTTGGATATTGTGAATAGTGCTGCTGTGAATATAGGAGTGCCTGTGTCTTTGTAAATTATATTTTTGTCTGGATATTTGCCCAGGAGTGGGATTGCTGGATCATATAGCAACTCTATTTTTAGTTTTTTGAGGAACCTTCATACTGTTTTCCATAGTGGCTGCACCAACTTACATTCCCACCAGCAGTGTAGTTGCAACACATTCTTTTAAAACCAGGTAAACCTGGAATTCACTTATCTACTTATTTGGCCTTGGGAAATTTACTTACCCTTACTGAATTATAGTTTCTTTATCTGTCATGTGAAGATGCCAATGAGCCACACTACTGAAGCCTGCGCACCTAGAGCCCATGCTCCGCAACAAGAGAAGCCACTGCTATGAGAAGCCCGCTCACCGCAACTAGAGAAAGCCTGTGCACAGCAATGAAGACCCAACACAGCGAAAAATAAATAAATTTTTTTTAAAAAATTGAAATATATTAAAAGTAAGAGCTTTCTGGGTGCATTATAACATATAGACCAGTTGGTTCCTAACCTTAACAACACAAGAGAATCACCGGAAACGCACTAATATGTTTTTGGTCCTCATTCCTCAATATTCTGATTAAAATAATCTAGGTTGGGTTCTCAGCATCAGCATTTTTTTAAACATTTCAAGTGAGTAGCCAGTGTTGAGAATCACTCATCTCAACAGTCTGACCTAGGGGTTAAGAACATAGACTTTGTAGTCAGACAGACTGAAAGTTGGATCTTTGCTCTCTCATCGGCTATGAAATTTTGGGTGTTTGTTAAACTTTCCTCACCTTCAGTTTCTTCATCTATAAAATGACTTGTCAATATTTACTTGAAAAGTTGTTATGGGAATGGAATAGGATAAACAAGTTTACTTAGGGAGGGCCTGGTACTTAGTCATTGCTCAGTGCTTTTTATTAGTGTGATGATTAAATTTCTCAAGAATTTTAGATGTGCCTCTATGGTAAGACCATAAGACTATGGTAAGACTAGCCAGGAGACAGCATTTTTACTTAAATTTCCAAATTCAAATGTATCATAGATATCAGTAATAATAATTGCAAATATTTATTAACTTCAGTGGTATGTGCCAGGTGCTATGTTGAATCTTTTATAAACATTATATTTTTAACCTGCTCAGAATTTTGACATGTGCTTTAATCCATTTTAACAATGGAAGACACAGATTTTGAGAGATTAAAATCTTTTCTCAAATCATCTGGTATGAAGAGTTGGGACTCAAATCCATGTCTGAGCATATCTAAACTCAGACTTTTAACCATTATACTATATTGCCACCAAAACAACAAATCTGTACAAGATCAGTATACAGTCCCTTTAAACAAAACACTCTTTTTCACTTCTTTTTTTACTAAACTCAGAGAATAAAAAACAGGACCAACTCCATAAAAGCGAGCAACCATGCATTGCAATCACACAGGAGCCTGCACACAAAAGAACCCAATGCTCAGAAGGATCCTATGCTTAGAATTTTACTCTTTGCAATTGCCACCTTGAAGTACTTAATAATTGTCTCTTTGGATTTATGTTTTGTGAGTGAACTCGAATAGGACAATGGAGGATGCACTGGGGACTTGGAGGATTAGTTTATATACAGTCCTGTTTCCCACTGCCTTTCTGGGATGGGGCCTCAGTAACCCGTTCCCTGCTGCCTGGTGCTTGGGGTCATCACAGCCTCCCCCTCCATGTTCTCATCCCACTACTACTCCTTCCATCCTCCCAAGTTGGTGACTTGGTCACTTTGGTTGGGGGATGAGGAGGACTGTATCTCTGCCCCTGGCAAGGGCCTGTGCATGGCTGCAGGAGGGTTGAGTTTGTGTACACATCATGTGATATCTCTGGGCAAAGCAAGAAGGCAGTCATCCCCAAACTTATGTGACAGTGGTTCATTCAGCAGTAACTTGGCAGGGACCTCTTCCTCATCATATTTCCAGATACCTAGTACCTCCTGATGCGGAAGTTGTAATCTCTTGGTAGTCACCCATCTGCTTTGGTTTGAGGTGGCACCCCCATGGAAAGAATAAGTTGACCCCTCCAACCCCAACTGGCACCCTGCATTTTCATTTGACACTGGCCCCTCAAATTAAGTAGCTATCCCTGATGAAAATTATTAACAAATACAAAATAGTCCCGCAAAGGTGGGGTTGGGGGCAGGTTTGGAGTGTTTGGAAAGTACAAAGGCAATGCGAGGCTACCATAGCCTGATGGAACCCAGGCTGGAACAGTGTGCCCAGGGTTTAGAACCATGGGCTCTGGAGTTTTAAATGTTCTCAATATCAATCCCAGTCCTGCCATTTATTACTTGTGTGATTTTGGGTAAGTAACTCACCATCTCTAAGCTTCAGTTTCCTCTTTTGTAAACGTAGCATAATAATCACACTAACCTCGTGAGTTTGATTTAGGATTAAATAAGACAAGTGTGTGAAGCAAGTTTTTAGCAGTGTCTGAGACATAGTTAGTCCTGGATAAATGTGGTTTTTACTATTGCTATTTTCTTCTTGACTCAGTGTCTCTCTTGGCTGAGACCAAGTTTGTTGCATTGAAGTATTTGACCAGGACCCTACAAAGAAGAAACAATTGCTGGGAAGTGTACCCCTTCTTATTTCTCACCCCACTTTCTAGATCCCACCAAAAAAACAAAAAACCCATTTCATTTCCTATTTTTTCAATCAAATTCAAGGGAATTGTAATTTCTTACAGTACACTTTCATCAGCCATCTCAGAAAACATATTATGTCTGAAATGAAAAGTTTGGCTTTGCTTTCCTCTTTTTCTGCTCCCTGAATGCCATGATTGCAGTAGAATAAGAGAAGCATTGAAATAACAACTTCATCCTGTACATCCTCAACCCCCAACACGACCCACTTGAATATCCACATTCTTCTTCCTTCTTCCTCCCCTCACTCTCTGGGGATGTCCATTCACATACTCATGCTAATAATATTCCTTGAAACATTTAAGATGCATTTCCAAGTGACAGGAAGGGCTACCATACAAAAGCATCATCTTTTTTTTTTTCCATTCCCCAACACATTAATTGGTTGGATTGATTTTGTGGACCAGCAAGGAAGGGAAATATGCATTAAAGAAAGATTGATAGGATAACACAATTGTTTGTGTTTGGAAATGCATTTTTTTTTCTCAGAAATAAATCCTCAGGACATCAGGAAGCCTAGAAATATCAAGAAGTAGATTCCTTGCCTTAATTCATCTCATCTGGGTTAAAATACAGTCTTCTGAATAGAAATTATGTTAACAGATATTAACCAACAATCATCCAGAGAAAATATAAGTGAAAATAAACATACAACAAAGTTTAATCCTGTGAATGGTTGAAATTAAAATAAGAATGATATTTCTCTTTGCATTTATCAATTTAATAAATTTTTCTTAAAATTCATTTTGTTGGTGAGGGTATAGCAAGGTATATACCATTATAAATCACTAGTGACAAGGTAAACCATAAAACTTTCCAGACTGTAATTTTAAAAGTATGTTTCAAAAGTCTCAAAAGTGCTAGGTCTTTGAGTTCCAATTATTCCATATCTAGGAATGTTGCCCAAGAAAATGATAGGAAATGGGGACAAAGATTTATACAGGTTCCCTCCACTATCTGAAAGTAGAACATCCTATGAAATCTTTCATATACTGAAATGGCATAAAGTGAAGAAGCAATTTCCTTAGGACACATCTTGCTAATGCATGCACAAAATAAATTGAGGTAAAGCACAAATGCTCACAGACACAGTTCAAAACTGTAGAGGCTCGATGCTGAGACTCTGCGTGTGGTTCCCTGGGAAGGAGCTTGGCGGTGCCACTCATGCTGCTCAGTGTGTGTGATGCTTCTATAACAGCTCCCTGCAAAACAAAGTCTAAACACTATTATCTGTTTTTGCCTTTTTCATAAAAGCAAAAATCCTCTTCAGATTTCTTTTGGTTAGCAAAAACAGGTACTAATATAGGTCTTTCTTAAAAGCAAAGTGGCTAAAATGAACTTTAGAAAAGCGGGGGATACCTATATATCAAAATATTTGTTTGCATCATCAGTCATAGTAGTAAATAACTGACCACAAGCTGAATATCAAAATATATGGGATGAATAAATTATTATTTCTTATTTTCTCTCCTCTAATCCCCTCTCCCCTGGAATTTATACTCCTCCCCTTCACTAGGTATCACTGTCTCTTTTAGTTGGTAGTGTTTATCTGAGGATAATAAGGCAAATGGGAGGAAAGGTCCTGCACTCCTGGTGTAGCCATGATCTGCATTTGAGCTCCTTTGGAGTGCATTTGTGGGTGATCCTCATCATTAGGGATTTTACACCTTCCTTCCCTTACTGTGGACAATGTCTCCACTAAAGAATCTACTTGACACATGGTCTGTTGGAGGTCTCATTACCCTTCTATGCAGTACTCATGTCAATCTTTTTTATAATGGGTACAGGAAGGCTATCTTTTATTTAGCACCCAATTGGTCCACAAGAAATAATATACCTTGCCCTGAAAATTCTAGATATCCATGACTTTCCCAATGGAGTCACCTCTTTTTTTTCCACCATCACAGTAGCTATGTAGTCAAAAGTCATTCAATCTTAGACCTTTCCAGGAAAAGCGTTGGCACCAGTTGCTGTGCTCCCACAGACACTAGGGAACAAAGGTCAAGCTTTTCAAGTGGTCTTCTGGAGTCTCCTCTCACTTGTCTTGAAGGGAAATGGAAGTACCCTCTCCTTGCCCTGTGAAGAACAGAGTATGTAACCTTACTCCAAATTGCTTTTCCAAGGAAATTTTCTCTCCCAGACTTCTAACCTCCATTCTCTTATATGTCCTTGAATAAATGCTAAGCCACAGTTGTTGAAAAAATAGATAGGGGCTACCTTCTTCATAAATTCTTTTTTTTTTTCCCTTTGGCCACGTCACACAGCTTGTGGGATCTTAGTTCCCCAACCAGGCATTGAATCCAGGCCACAGCAGTGAAAGCGCCAAGTCCTAACCACTGGACCACCAAGGAATTCTCCGTAAATTCTAAGGTAGTGTAACACATCCCTTTGCATGCTGGAGTCGTTGTCATCTGTGATCTTGCAAGCTCAGCTCAAAGTGAGACAGAAATAGCCTTATTTTTACATTCTTTAAAATTATGCATTAATTGAGGAGATATAAAATAATATGACAGAACACAGGAGATACAACAATCTAGACCTGGGATCATCAAAGACTTGCCCAAAGAAAGCAATCACCAAGCTAAAATCTAAACTATAAGTATGAATAAGCAGAGTGAAGGAGATGAGTAGAATAATAGTAAGACAAAAAGGCCACCATTAAAAGAAAATATTGTGCAAAAGAAAAATGGTATAACCAATTTGGAAACAGTTTGGAAAGCAATTTCTTATAAAGTTAAACATACACTTATATGATCTAGTAATCCCACTCTGAGGTGAAATGATAACTTATATTCATACAAAAACCTGTGTGTAAATGATTATAATGATTTTATTCATAATTACCCCAAATTGGAAGCAATGCAAATATCCTTTAATTGGTGAATGGATAAACTGTGGTACATCCATACAATGGAAGACTACTCAGCGGTAAATAGGAACACATTATGAATACAGGCTCCAGCGTGGATGAATCTCTAAAGCATTATGCTAAGTAAAAGCATCCAGACTCAAAAGACTCCATGTTGTTATGATTCTATTATATGTTTTTCTGAAAAAATGAAAACTGTAGGGACAGAAAACTGATCATTGGTCACCAGGGACTGGAGGCAAGGCCAGAGGTTGACTACAAAGGGTCATGAGGGAATTTGGAGGGTAATGGAAATGTCTATATATTGATTATGGATATATTAGTCACATGATTCTTCATTTGTCAATGCTCATAAAATGGTGTACAAAACAAGGTGCATTTTTTTGTGTGTAAATTATACCTCATGTTAAAAAAAGGAGTATGGTTCCTTTGAGGAACTGAAAAGTAGTTACTATAGAAAAAGAGTGAGAAGCAGGGAAGGTAAATGATGAGGCAAGAAAGATACATGGGAATTGAGTCACTAAGGTCTTTACAAATCATGTTCAGGAATCCAGACTTTATCTTTAAAGTAATGGTGAACTATTGAGGGGTTTAACTTGGTGACAAATCATTTTAGAGGGATCACTCAGCCAGTAGAGCTAAAGCAAGAAGACTAATTGACGTGTTAGACAGAAATGGAGTAAACCAGGTAGGAGATATTGCTTGCCTGAACTAGGAAAATGTGGTGGGGATTTATTCACTTTTTAACAAATAGGTTTGGAGTGCCTGTTATGTTATGGACACTGAGCTGGTTCTTGGAAACAAAACGGTCAGTAAAAAACAGACACATTCTTGGACCTCTCAGAGCTCACAATCTGGTGGCAAAGGCAGCAAGTACATAATTTTGTCTGTAATAAATTCTAAGAAAAAAAGGTAGTTATTATTATGAAAGCCCCTGAAAGGGGGCCGTGTCAGACATGATTAGTTACTCACCCAAAATCTCTTTCTTACTAATTCCGTTGTGTTCAGGGCACCTATGTGTTAGCTTCTAAAAAACATTATCTCCCAGCTTCCCTAGCAGTTTGGGGTGGCCATGTGACACAATTCTGACCAGTGATGTATAAGTGGAAGGATGCTGGATATTTCTAGGATGGTTTTGCTTTCCTGATTATAGTCTCTTCTTACCGCATTCTTTCTTCTTTATCACATGTCTGGTACATGTGATAGTGGTCACTTAATGACGACATCAATATTTGTGTTGGTATGGCAACTGTTTAATGAATATTTAAATTTAATACATGATAATACTTCTTGATTGTTACTTTTATGGGACTTGTGTTTGTTCCCCACCATCCCCACCCCTGTCCCAAATGCTCAACAGAGATTTAGATGAAAGGTCCCTCATTCATGGCATGGTTCACCCTATTAAATTTCTGGGTGTTCTCTGTCTCGTATCCACTACCTAAATAACGGTGGTGGAGGATTTGGGTTCCTCAAGCCCAGAGCAGGTAAATATAGTGGGGTTTTATTGGGGGGTGGGGGTATTGTTTTTTTCATGTGTGACAATGCTAATTAACTGGTGCTAGTATTCCCAAACATTATGTTGAGAAGGATTCTGTATCAACAGGAAAGAGGATTGTCTCAATTAGTAATGTCTGCCATGTACACGGGAAGATTTATAAAAAATCTTTTTCATTGTCATGATGAAACCAGTCCCTCTGAAGAAAGGAAGAGGAGACGAGCCTTTTAAATAAGATTTGTATGCTCAAGAACACAGAAACAAGATGAGATAGTTCTTTGGAGCCTTACAAGAGCCTGACTTACATTGTTGCTGGTCTGTTGCAGACAGATAGGCCTGCGGACAGGGACCACTCACCCAGGAACAAAATAATAGTGTGACACACGTGGAATGGGTAGCCTAAGCCCTGATACCAGGACCTTCATTCTTATCAACCTTCACATTAGTGAGTCCTAAAATCCTCTGAGCAGTTTGTCTTGCCTGAACCCATTTACTATCTCATGGAAGCCATTTTTTTCCTGCCCAGAGGAGGTGAGGAGAGGTGAGGAATTGGGGCCATGAGGAAAAGGAGCCTTCTCTGCCAAGCAGTCAGGATGCAAACTGGAAGGAAAACAAGCCAGGAGGTTAACTTTGCCTAGTTTTAGGTACAAATTACTTTATTTTAGTTTTGGGGGAAGTAAAATGAAGCAATTCAAAAAGAAGAAAGAATTCCGGAAAGAAACTCTATTCTTACCAACCCAGCAGGGATGTACACTTCAATTGCTGAGAGGAAATAATATTAGATGTAATACTAGAGGCTCATTGGAAACGGAAACAGGAGCCCTAATTTGAAGTGGGAGCCATTCATAAAATGACTCACAAACTTGCTCTCAAGAATTAAACCAAGTTTATGAAGAATAATTTTTGTTTGTGATTTTATTTTTTTCCTTTGCAAGCAAGTAATGAGCAGTAATGTGGCCCATACACAAGGTCACTTCAAGTCTTTCTCTGGTTTTTAACCATGATCATTATTAAAGCAAGTGACTGACAGATACATATGTTGAGTAGCCAAGGACTGACTGACAATAGAAGGGGGGACAGGGCAGCTACTGGAAAGTCCCGGCTCCCAGCCATACACTGGATTAATGAGAGGATAGATCAGTTAATGGTATTTAATACTTTAGATAAATCTGAGGCCCAGATTTCTCCCACGAAGGACATTAGGCAGCAGTTCAGCCAGTGACAGGGCCTTTCATACGCCAGCTAAGCTGCCTCAAGGGATCTGCATGATGAAAGCAGGTGATTAACAGAAATCCTGTTTTCACTGTGGGGCCTTTACACATTTCCTGCCACCGAACAGCTCCATAGTCATGTGGCACACTTTATTGAATTAATTGATCTGATTAGTACCAATGCCTCACCCTGTTCTGCGTCCTCCCCCACATTCATGGATCTCACCTCTATCTGGGAGAGAAACAGCTTTGCAGGCAGTGGATGCCAGCAAAGCTTCCACAACTCAGAACCAAAAGAGCAGTGTCTCCTTCTGACTCATTTCTCAAGACTCCTGACTATTGCCACTTTGTATCACATTATGGGGCAAGCAAGCTGCTTTGGATCACAGAGTCGCCATGCATTCCAAACTTCTTCCCCAAGAGAGAAAACACAATGTAATATAAAAATCATTGGTCTAAATGAATGTCTAGTCTCCCCACAAATTGCTCTTGTCTTATATTACCTCTTAGGGGAATGAACCTATGTCACCGAAATTCTTTAAAGCTGCCCTCTTGCATGCCAGAACTTTCCTTTCAGAGAGACAATTGGACATTTCATTCCTTGGGAAACTCAGTTCTAGAGGGTCAAGGCTTTCTCAGCTGAAACCTGGGTCAGATGTCAAGTCAGATTGGTTTCCTAGTCTGTTTATCATCTTCTGTTCCCCATCTTCCTCTTCATAGGCACATTTTCTGAGTGTCTTAGGGGGAAGTTGGGACACCCTCACTCTGCAGGGAAATAAAGTTGGGAAAATCGTAAAAACAACTAACATTTATATAGTGTGGTTCTGTGTATTTTTCTAAGTTGTTTACTTAGAATAACTCATTCTGTCATCATAAAAACAGCCCTAAGGTCAATATATTTTTATCCTCATTTTACAGGTAAGGAAACTGAGGCATGGAGAAGCTAAGAAACTTGCCCAAGGTCAGAGGTATAAAGTAGTGTCACAAGTATTGAAACAGATAGTCTGGCCTCAGAGTGTATGTTGAGTGGCCTCTGTACAGAGATGCTCTTGTCAGTTGGTATATTTCTCCGAGTATTAGAATAATGCTACTAAAGATGTTTGTGCTAATGAATGTAGTTAGCTAATGAGAGAGCTATTGAAACTTGAAAGAGGGATGTATTGTATTATCGTACGAATATACACACATATATATACATTACGCACATATATCAATATAAATATTATTCTCTGAAGCACGTAAGCACTGTTCTTAGATTAGCTACTCCTTAATTATGTAGCAAAGTCCATCTTTTTTTTATAGACTTTTTTATCGATTTAAGGTGGATATATACAATTATGAAATTAAAAATAGGCTAAGTATACAAATAATACTAAAAGAAAAGTGCAAAGGAAAGGTCAGGTTGATGATGTACTAATACGAATCTAGGACTTAAGAAAATTTCTTAAGTTCTTTTTCAATGTTTTTTACTTCCTTTATCTCTCCTAAAAGCTAAATATGTAAGCAATAGCTATTAAGCTAACTGGATCCTGAATTTGCACCTTTCATGTATTTATTGATCATTAATTAATTAATTCTTTCATTCATTCAGAACATGTGACCTACTTATTGCCACTTTGGAACTGTTTCTCTAATCTTTCTATGACTCTCCAATCCTTTGTCAAATGGAGATAATAAAAGTAAATATTAGCTTTTTGTGAGATTTAATAGCATGTAAATCATAAGCACAGTCTTGCCCATAGTATGGTTTAATTACTATTTAATTAAACTAATTATTTTTAGTAATGATTTAAAAAATAGGAAAAACAAGCAGTCAATATTAATTGAGCCCTAACTATGTATAGGGTCACTGTATTTAGAGAACATGATAGTTATCCTTTTATTCATCCCTGTGTGTGTTATTTCTGCATCTTGTCTTTCTCTTTCATCCCATCCATTTTTCCTCCATTGATTTTTATGCCTTTGGAGTGGGGCAGTTTGGTCATGGACCAGTTTTTGTCACTATCTTTCTAAATATCACTTTTTCCTCTGGTTCATTCCACACTTGGTGTATTTTCAAAGGTCTGGCTTTACTTTCAGGCCATCTCTCATGATCCAGAGCTTCATTCAGTTCAATCTAATTTAATTCAATTCAGTTCAGTTAAAAGAAAAACAAATGTGTTCTAGAGTATGATACAGAGATGATTAAGGCAAGATCCTACATCAAGTTCCCTACAGCCTTTCCTTGTTCTACCTCAGGTCATGCCGCTGATAATCTCTCTTTATAATTGGAGTTTTGGCTCAGTCTTTATCCTGCCACCATCTTACCTCTAACAGGCCTGAGCAAGTCAGAAATCTGAAGATGGCTAGCTGACCCTAAAGGGGCAAGAATGGTGTCTCTGAAAATTCATTCATTATGTGCAAAATGCACTCACAAGAAAAAATGTTCAAAAGAATAGCTAATCTTCAGCTACATGAAGAATTTAATAAAGCTTTATGAGTCGAGGGGATTTTTCAAGGCAATAATGAATATGACTTTAACTGGCCTTGCTCCTTGTGAGCAAAGTGCATTCCAGTTTCCTTCTTCCAGTGTCTGTCTACATGAGGCTAACTGAAAACCTCCATCAAGACTATTTTCTACTTACTTTCTCTAAACTCCCATTTTTCGCTAAGGACGTTATCACTCCAACTTCATTTAGGAGCCTAAACACTTCCCTTTGTTTGTATTAGAATATTAACAATCCAAATACCACAGCCATGAGGGAGAACTGAGTCTTAATAAGGTCAGTATACATTCTGCCCAGATGCCATTGTTTTCCAATGAAGTAATATGTTCATTTACGTCTAATATTTCTGCACTACTCTGACCATGTAAGGTAAAGAGCAGACTTACAAAAATCAACAGCCCCATTAGCTAAGACTTCATTATATCCCAAAATGATTTGACAATGAAAACAACAGATCAGAAAAAAAAGGAAAACTGAGATGCCAGAAACACATGTCAACTTTTGAGTAGCATGGCCATATTTTGTTTATTGTGCTATATTGAAATATTATGAAAAATTATCAATATTCCCGTGATCCTGATGTTAAAAAGCTATTTTGAATCTTGTGAAACCTTCATATACTCCAATACAGAAGCAGTTTCCTTGTCCAGATAAATATTGGTTTGTAAACTTTAAAATATTTCCAGAGAATCAACTGTGAGCTTTCTGTGTTTTTTAATTCTATATTTATTTTATGTTTTATTAATTTGTGATTTTCTCCATGGCATTTCCTTGCTCTAATTTCTTTGGGATTTAGTTTGCAGTCTTTCTTCTCAGTTCTTGAGATAGTTGCCTAGTTCATTGGTTTTCAGCTTTTCTTTATTAATACATTCATTATAAGGCTATATATTTTCCTCTAAGCATAGCTATAGATGACCAGTGACTCAGAAAAAATAAAATAATGGAGGTGAGGAGCCAGAGTAGCAGTGTCTGACATGAAATACCTTGACACAGCTTTGTGGTTTAGATTAGGGCTGTTGGCTGCCATGTTTCAGAGTCTCAGTAGTAGCCTATACTCTGTACTGACATTCCTGGTATCTCACCCTTATTATAGCAAAAGAGGCCACTGTTCAAACAACACTCATACTTTATGCCCTCAACTACCTCTTATTTCTAGGATTAGGTAGAAGGAGGACTGTGTTGCTCCCCTAACCCAAATGCCCCTTCAATAAGAGCTGCACTATGTTTGTAAGCTCCTAGATGTACTTCTCCTTTGTATTCTTCAGCCACCATTAGTTCCTGACCATTTAAAGTAAATCCTCCTACTTTTCCAAATCATGGTCCTTCCCTTCTACCCCTTAAGAATCATACTTCAATCAGCCAATTAATCTTACATTGCTTCAAAAAGTGAAGAGCAGAATTTTGTCATGATATACATTTTAGAAAATGATGCCAATAAGAAAACTAGAAAGCTGTTCCTCTATACCCTCAAATCCTACCCCATGTGATAGAAAAATCACTACATTCTGTGTTCCCACCACCTAAACACTTTCTTTTCCTTGTTTGAAACAAAATGAAGCAAAAGTCTATGAAGATGGAAATTTTTTTCTTAAACTGTCTCCAGAACACACACAGACCTAAATGAAACCTTCTGTTCCAACAGGAATTCCACTACCCCATTTACCTGTCAATAGACCCAGATTTTATTTAGATATTAGGCCAAAATCATTGATATTTGGGAAGACAGATCCAACTTCAACTTCTGGGCAATGAAAATGTAAGAAGAAATTTTTAAAGGTGTTTCTGGGAAATAGTTTCTTACCTAAAAAGAATGTAGTTGCATCTCCATCTAACTGCTTATCCCACTCCCTCCCTCCCTTCACTTCCTGCTGATGACTGTGGTCCTACTTCCTAGAGCTGGGGCAGCCATCTTCTGACTGTGGAGTAATAGCATGAGCATGAAAAGCCAACCCACAAAGAGCGGCAGAGAAACTGTAGAAATGAGCCTGGGTTCTTGATGAAATTGTTGTTCTTGATGAAATTGCTGAGTCAATGACAGCAGCCGCCTACCTCCAGTTTTCTTGTGTGAAATCAATAAACCCCAGTTGTTTAAGCCATCATTAGTAGGATATTCTATTACCTTAGGCTGAAATGCTTTCCTAACAGATAAACATAACTTTTCCTCCATCCAAACTAACTGATACTTTACTTATTTCCCTAGTCCTAAAACTTTAGAACTTACCCTCTGACTAAACTGGCTAGTTCTTTTATGCATAAAGCATTAATGGTTAATGGTAGATTAATGAGTTATATTATCCCAGGAGACATTTATATTTTTATAGTTGGCTTTAAATTCTTAAGAAAAACTAGGGGGTATTATAATAAAGGAAGAGCTGAACCCATGAGGAAGACCAAGACTTACCCCTTAAAGCACAACTTTGCTGACCTGTGTTTTTGAGGGCCTCTTAGATAAGAGAAGAGATTGATTGTGTGACTTATGAAAGTGAATCTCACTACTGTGTGGTCAACAGGTAGAGTCATGTGTCAAATAATGACCTAAGACTAAAGAAAAATGGAACGATTGAAAGATTTCCTAAGATATCTATTAATTTCCATGGATCATTATATAAAAGAGACAATCTCCCTTCTCCATAGTAAGTAGAGACCAAAGATGGCATCCCTTTATCCTTTTTGTAAGAGAAAGAGGAAAATTCAGAACATCAGTTCCTAAGAATTTTCTGTGGGTATCTCAAATTCAGCATTTTTAAAACTGAACTCAAAATCTACTTCACTGAAATATTTTTCTTTTCATGTTCTCTGATAGGTTTCCCTGCTCCTTCCGACCATTTCACCCCATCCTCATTTCATTGTGTTATCAAGCCTGGCTAAGTCTCCCTCTTAAATTCCTTGGAATGCACCCCTTCCCTCAACTCCTATTGTTATACTTTAGGTCATTTTATTTCTCTTAAGGCTATTTGCAAAGACCCCCACACTGTGTTGTCTCAGATCACACCATCTTTTAGGCTGCACTCACTGTGATCGCTCTAAAATTCAGACCCAATCATGTCACTCTCATGAATAAAATCCTTCCATAGTTCCCTAGAGATCTCTTATGATCTAATGCCTATTAACTTCTCTAGGAACTCCTCCTGTCATGTTACTTACATACTATGTACCCCAGCCACACCCAGTGCCTGGTAGCTATCTATCTATACCACACTCTCTTCTACTTTGCATGACTTTAAATATGCTATTTTCTCAGGAGCGTCTTCCTGCCAACCCTCAACCCTTTTTCAACTTAGAAGAGGGTAATAACATAAAGTTATGAAGAATAAGAGGAGAGATTGGCATAATCAGAGACTGCTCAGATGTCATTTCTTTGGAGAATCCTTTTCTTCACCCTCAGTTTCCTTAGAGGGTCATAGAGTACCTGGTAGTTATCACTATCAATAATGTATCGTACTACATGATAAAATGTGATTACATATCTCTTTCCCATTAGACAAATGGTTCTCGCTCCTAAGCTACCCAATCTAGGGAATTTTGAAGATACACTAATCCTCAATCTCCATTCCAGACCACTAACTATGGTTTATTATGAACCAAATCTCAGATATCTGAAGAGACGGTTCTTTCACTGTCTGTTTGCATAGAGTGGCTGTAGTTGGCAATCCAGCTCCACTATTCTCTATATAGTTCTTTATTCATTACACTGAATGCCATTTCAGGGTTAATTCTTTTTTTTTTTTGCGGTACGCGGGCCTCTCACTGTTGTGGCCTCTCCCGTTGAGGAGCACAGGCTCCGGATGCGCAGGCTCAGTGGCCATGGCTCACGGGCCCAGCCACTCCGCGACATGTGGGGTCCTCCCGGACTGGGGCACGAACCCGCGTCCCCTGCATCGGCAGGCAGACTCTCAACCACTGCGCCACCAGGGAAGTCCTCAGGGTTAATTCTTGATGTCTATGCTGCCTTCTTTAAGCCTGGAGTCTCTATGAGGTTCTGCTAAAAAAAAAAAAAAAAAAAAAAAATAGCTTCCCTCTCTGTGATTCCTGGAAATGCAGCTTCCTCCACTCTGATTTATTTTTCAATGAGATACAAATTACTTTCTCTCTTGAAGAAATTATTCAAATTGTTGTGTCTTATGTTATTTTACACCTTCTTCCTATTCTTGGAACTTTTATGCTGTTTATTCCCTTTTGAGTATTTTAATTGTGGTTCAATCGGATGTAGGAGGGAAGGAAGGAAGTATATTTACAATGTTTGCCATTTTGCCTTGAAAGGCCATTAAAGCAATTTTAGGTAACTTATCATTTTTAACATTTTGTAGTACTATGGTTGGTCACTGTATCAGTTAAAAATGTGTCAAGCTGCAAGTAATTTTAAAAATTACTTAGTAGGTTACTTAGAGGTGTACTTTCTCACATAATAGGAAGTTTAAATATAAGCATACAACGATGTTGCACATTTTCAGTTGCGTCATAAAATACCCATCCTTAGCACATTATCTAATTTTCTAAGATGGCTTTACTACTCCAAGCATCACATATATATCCTGTGCTGGAAGAGAAAGAAAACCAGAATAAATACTACAGTAGCTGCATTTCTGCCCACTTTTTATTAGAAAAGTGATAGCTTTCCCAGAAGTCCCCTTATCAGACTATTCTTACCTACATACACTATCACATATGCTTTAGCACAAGGGAGACTGGAAAGTTAAGTACTGGACTCTCTAGCTTCTGAGTAGAGAAAAGAAAAAGATAAGGTCGTAGGAAATTTGTGTTTAGTGGACCAGCTTTTGGGTCTCATACAGCTGCTGACTGTTTCTCAGAGGTTATAAGCAGTTAAAATAAAAAAGAACACTATAAAATATCATAAGCATGTTTGTGCCTAGTTGAGAGAGAAGCTGGGAATTGATCCACTGGGCTGGAGGAGGAGGGATCCAGAGGCGAAAGTTGAGTGGTAGCATTGAGCCAGACAGCAGTCAGATGAGGGGAAAAGATGGAGCACACGTTTCTCCAGTGCTATAGCCTTGGTTGGGATAATACAGGGTCCACATATAATTAATTACTGAATTTATTTCTTTATATCATTACTTGAATTTATTTCTTTATATCATTATTTATTTCTTTATATCATTACTTGAATTTATTTCTTTATATTTATTTCTTTATTTATTTCTTTATTTATTTATTTATATCATTACTTGAATTTATTTCTTTATATCATTACTTGAAATTTTATTTAACTTAGACATTTTCCTTCAATGAGCAAAAAGTCTCAAGTTTCTACTTCCTAGGTTGGTGAGAAAATTTAGTGAATATATGTATTTACTACTGTCAAAGACCCCATTTTCAAAGAAAAGACTACTGAAAAAACAACTCGTTGCCCACTTAATTTCACATTATCATAAGAAAGTTATGGCTTTCCTTTTTATATGCCATAGAAGGTCTCATTTCTTATTATTTCAGCATACAGTTCAATAATTTGCTCAATCCAACCTCTAAGTACAAAGTAGAAAATCTGAAACTTGTTGCCATACCTTAAGAGGTGCTCTGGGGTTTTCTCTGGTCATATTGTTACTGTTATGGTACGAAAGCCTTCAGATAGCATCCTTAGAGATAGCTATAGAGTTGCAAAATATATACTAGCACAATTAGGTGCCACTTTTTTCTGAATGGTCAGCTGAAGTGGGAATTTGGCATAGAGATTGTAAAGTTTTTATTCATGAAAGACTGGACCAGAGCAGATCCTAAGTACAAAGATATAATGTTTCAACTCCCATAAAAACTGTGTCGCTGTTGACAGTTCTGGTCCAAAATGTCTCTGACATTTAAACAGTTATCCTTCTGTCCCACTCATCTAGTATCTATTCAGCAGGACTTGTCTTGGCAAGGATCTCCCTCCTAGCTGAAGTCTCATAGCGTTGCCCATCCATCCCCAACTTGTATCTTACTTCTCATCAACATCTCCACCATACTCAAAGTTATCCCTCCACACCAAAAGCCCCATTGACTCCCAATTGCATACCAGGAAATATCTTTGCAATCTTGCGCTTAAATCATTAGCAATAGACAAACTGGTTTACTCTTCAAGGTGTGAATTTTAATTTTTGGAGGGATGAGTCTGTTTCAAATTTGGAGTAGATTTTCCTATCCCATAAAATCCAAAGACTCCATTTAATACATTGAATGAAAAAATCAAAACAAACATTAAATAGAACAAATAGCATCTTGAGTTTTCAATTAAAAGTAAATGGCAACCATGAGCCAAGTCATAGTTTGATACCTCTATTTGATTGCATCTTATTCCTGAGTTATGACACTGAATAAACATCTTTCAACAAGAATTCTTGAACTCTCTGGGTCATGGTCTCAGAAAGAAGTGTGAAACTTGAATAGGATTGGTTACTAACAATCATAATTCGAATATATATATATATATATATATATTTTTTTTTTTTTTTTTTTTGTGGTACGTGGGCCTCTCACTGTTGTGGCCTCTTCCGTTGTGGAGCACAGGTTCCGGACACTCAGGCTCAGTGGCCATGGCTCACGGGCCTAGCCGCTCTGCGGCATGTGGGATCTTCCCAGACCAGGGCATGAACCCATGTCCCCTGCATCGGCAGGCGGACTCTCAACCACTGTGCCACCAGGGAAGCCCCGAATATATTTTTTTATAAATGACTTATCTTTGCATATTCTAAACTTTAAAATGACTTTCTAATACTTTTTAGGGAAACAGGAAAGTATAAAGAAAAACACAGCAATTATTCATATTTTTACCATACAGAATTTAAAATATTAATATTTCAATTTGTATATAATTTAAAAATTTTAAATGATTAAAAAACAAAAGTGTAAGTCAATCCTCCATTAATCATATTTCCCTTGTAACATGCCCATTTCAAAGGGAACATCTCGATTCCAGAGCTTCAGCTGCCTTCCATTCCTAAGTTTAGAATATCTAACTGTATTAGTTTCCAAATTAATAGGCAAATAATAAACATTGATTACCCTTTCCCTCAAAAATTTGTATACGTAGTGACTAAAGTATCTGGGCTTTGGAGTCAGATATTGATGTTAAGTTACTGTCTATTATAGACTACTTCTGACAACTGGCGTAAGTTTATGTCACTTCTCTGGGCTTAGTTTCCTCATCTATAAAAAAATTAACCATAATTACCTTATAATGTTATTATTTTGATAAAAAGGAATTAGAAAAAATGTTATCTCAATGGCTACTTAAATTAATGTGTGTGGTTGAGTGTGTATATGAGTCCACACACACACACACACACACAGTCTTTGATGCTGTGGTTGTGTACTCTCGACGTAAGGATGACAACCAAATAAAGGGGACCATACCATGTGGATAATATGATTCTATAGTGATTAGAAACATACATCTAGATTCTAGACAATGGCTTGATTTTCTCATGGCTTATTTGTATTTGTGACAACATGAAGATACAGATTTCCCCTAGTGTCACCATTTTTTATTCTGGAGTAACATAGATAGTTGATGCTCAATAAATGCATGCTGTATTAACTTGAATTCGTTAAGGGGTTAAAATTACAAATATTTCAGAGCAGCTTACCTAATGTTTTAAAAATCCGGAATGTGTAGCATATATGTTTGAAAAGTCCCCTCCCCACAGCGAAATCTGAGAACATAAATACTCCTTCTTTCTGTCACATTTATATTTTAAGCACACACCCACACATCAAATACCAAGTGTCAGCAATTGGCGTGTTTATAACTAACTCTCATTCTCCATTAACTAAGATGATACACTAATAAGAAGTGATAGCAAGTTAAACTCTTTGGGATTAAATTACATATAGACTTTCATTCCTAGAAATTCAAGTATTCATCTAGCAAGCAGATCTGCTAATTGCCTTTGCAGTTGTTGGCGAATGAAACCTTTCTTTAGCCTAAGAAAAACAGTAAATTAGGAGTGCTTATATTATTCTCCTTCCTCTTCCATATTTTTATTGCACTATTGTTACTACTGTCCATTATTGTCACTTTGAGGAATTACAATAGCAGTAAGCATGATGAAGCTAGAATGTTAAGATTTATAATTAACATATAATATTCCAAGACATTATTTAGACCAATCCTGCAATGTTTAGCTGTAACCATGAGAGGTTATAGAGTGCACTTTCCAAGTCATCCAGATGGAACAAAACCACAGCCAGACTCCTAAATCAATGCTTTTCTACTATACACATTGTCTCCCTTAATGGATGCCAGAGAAATTGATTTCCAGTTCTGCCACGGCTTAGATCCAGCACTGTAAGAGAGCAAACCAGTAGCTGCCAACTTGACTCATATTTATTCTCAGAGAAGTTTTCTAACTTGAGGAGAGAAGGCTCAACACCTAAAGCAGTAGTTCTCAACCCTGACTGCACACTGGCATCACTGGGAAGCTGTAGAACACACCGATGCCATTCCTGGGTCACTCATTCAAAGATTCTCATTTAACTGGTCTGGGGTGGAACCTAGGCGTTATTGTTTTTCAAAGCTACCCAGGTAATACCAACATGCAGGTAGAGTTCCGTACCAATGCCCTAAAGCCTCAACTGTAAATCAAAGGAACTCACACAGGTAGAGGCCAGCTTTATCTGGTTTTAATCAGGAAAAGAAACCCTTGGAAAAGTTAGAAACAACAGAGCTAAGATATATTTTTCTTTATAACTCTTCAGAATACTTCGCTATTTGATTCCCATGTGGTCTCATTTCTCTATGGTTAAAAATTAACTGTGCTAACTCACAGCCCAGGGGAGCCTAAAAAGACATGAGGTTTAAAGGTAACATGATCCATAGACCCTGGAACAGAAACAAGACACTAGGTAAAAACTAAGGAAATCTGAATAAAGTAAAGATTTTAGTTAACAACAGTGCATCAATATAGATTCATTAATTATAACAAAAGTACTGTACTAATGGAAGATTTAATAATAGATGAAATTGGATACAGGTTATTATGTACTCTTTGTACTATCTTTGAAATTTGTGTGTAAATCTAAAAACTGTTCTAAAATAAAAAGTTTATTTAAAAAATCAGATGTGCTAAAATAATATGTTTAGCTTCTCTAATTACAAAATATACCATTAAGGCTTTTATTTACAATTTTTAGAGTTAATATTTCTCTAACTACAGCCCTACCTTTATTATTATAAATTTTGTTTACAGATCATCATCATTTAAAATACATTATAAATCATTTATTATATAATTTTTCAGCATTCTTTCAAAAAATTTGAGATTTACAATAAAAGAAATGTAAACAATAAAACCATAAAAATGAAAACAAAATATCAAGACTGTACAGAAAGGTAATAAAAGAGAAATACAGTATTTAGAGAGCAGGGGAAAGCAATTGTCCTTAGCGTAGTAGTAATAAAATTAATGCAGTCACTTAAGAGTATTGCTAACATTAAGATTCCTCTCCACTGCTAGATTGTTGGTAACTCATATTAATATATTAAACACTTTCTTATATATCAGTTGTCACTGTTTTCAAAGCTGCAGAGTTGAACAGATGGAAAATATTAAATAGCGTGGGTGGCTTAGTCGGCTTGGCATTGGAGATTGGATTCTATAATGTGAAAAGAAATTCTTTTGAATTCAATTTTACCTATTCTCCTAACACCCCCACTAACCTGCCACCGTGCCCAGAAGGGGACAGACTGACTGCTTGGGGCCCTTATGCATTCATTTGTCAACATCATTTCTTTCATTTTCCAATTCTACAATTCCTCACAATAGAATTAAAAGTGAAGCATGTGGGTGGATTTCACAATCTTCTCATTTAAATGTTGAAACCAATATCAAATTATTAACTTATGAAAAAGAACAAATAAAAGAGGAAAATCCCATCTCATTAAAAATGGAAGCCCTTTGGCTGGAGTGGGAGGAGAGTGGAAACTGGGATGGAGTCTCCCTAGGAAACCAGCTTGAAAAGAGGAGTGCTTTAATGATGTCAACGCTGGTTAAATTCTTGGAACATCTTTGATGTAACACTTATCACAGGTATTTTAATTGCTCCGTGCCTTTTGGGTCAGCAGTAAACTGACAGAAGACAAAGTTCTTCAGGAACGAGAAAAAATTGTAAAATGCTGTGTGTGGCATCAGACAAAATTAGGCCTAATTCCCAACTCTATCCCTTATTAACTGTGTAAGTTTATGTAAATTACTTTGTTTCTCTGAGTTTCACTTTCCTGATAGATAAAATGAGGATGGTAGCACATACTTTATAGGATTTTTTGTGAGAATTAAATTAGATAAGTGCTTAGCATTGTGTTAAAATTTCAGGTTGGGATGCCTAACCCTAGATGTGGTCCATACTCTCACAGCACTTAGTGATACCTTTGTCTTTGCATCGAGTTTTCTGGCACAGAAACTAGATTTCCATGATGTGTGGTATAATATCTCCTGACAGCTTTCTCTGGAACAGTTATATCCTAGAATTTTATAGGATAGTCAATATTTTATTAATAAATGACAATACTCTTGGAGGAGAAATCCTTTGAAATATCATGTAATAACAGTTGTATTAGTTTAGTTCTGCATTCTCTGGAGTCTGGGAATTCCATTTGTGGACATACAGTAGGTAGTTCAGCTCTACCAGGTCCAAGCTATGACTGCTGGGTATGGTAGACTGGCATTCAGATCCATTCTTCTTCTAGGTGTCTTCTTGTGTTTCCAGGTCTGGAGAAGGAAAATCTGCCTTTCTATATTTCTCCTGTAATTATGGTTCTGGATGGGAATTAGATTCTACTAGTTATATATGCTTGCCTGAAATGTGGAACGTGATAGTGAGACGGGGCCTATATTTTTCAGTTACAATTCTAGAAGCAAAATTAAAGAGACACGAATCTTGGAAGGCAGTTCTAGCAGCTACGATTGCCGTGTGCTTCATGGGTGATGAGAGTTGATGGTGGCTCTGGATAGCAGCCAGGGCTGGGTGTATTTGCTATCACAGTCCAATAGCTATTCCTGAACTCCTCCTCCAACATTCCTAACAATTTTGTGAACACCCCATTCTCTCCACAAAATCACTTTCTGCAGGAAATACCTAGAGTTCTTTCTCTTCCTTGAATTGCATTTTGATTGATAGACTCTGTAATCTTCAGGACATGTACCTTGATTTTCTTATTTCCTAGATAGGAGAAAGAGCAGAAAAAAAAAGTAAAGTAGATCATTTTAGGGTCTATTCCAGCTTTAAAATGGCTGTGACCTTGGTGGCCATTTCCATTCCCCCAAAACTGACATCAGTTTGATTTTGAGGTTTTATCATTGTGCTAGATACTTTGTTTTCCCTGCCAAATCCATTCCTCACCAATTTTCAACCCTGATTCGTGTCCCCAAAAGCTCATGTTTATGGAATGTACAAGCTCCCTGTCACCTGCCTGCTGGTTCAGCTCAGCAAGATTGACGAGGGGGAGAGAGAGGGCTGAGGTTGGGATATTTGTTCCCTCAGCTCTCTCCCTTCCAGGCAGTCCTCTCCTCAACTACAGGAATTTGCACAGGGTTCTGGTAACATTCGTTCCTCTTGATTATTTAGGCCCAGGCATAGCACATGCTTCCTGTTGTAGCTAGGCCTAGGGTGCTGCACAATTCCTTGTTAATTTCCCTTAACCCTGCCCATACCTTAATAAACAGTCCTTTTATTAAATTCTCCTCTATTGTCCATTTTAGTATGCCATCTATATTGTACGGAACCCTAACTAATACAAGTGAGAAAGAAAATAAAAAAGCAAAACGAAACAAAAACAAAGAAAGAAAGTAAAACCATATCAGAGGGCTTCACACTAAGCCTTGGGAAATTCACACTCTTTAGTCTGTCTGTACTACCCTCCTTCTATCCACATAGACATCTATCAAATTCCAGACTCATACTCATTACATGCTGTCATGCATTAATCTTCTTAGATTATCCCTGTGTTATGTCAAGTCCTATTCAAAATTCAGTGGCTCCTTATTGCATCAGAGTCATCTAAATCTCTTGGTATTCCAGGTCATCTATTTTTCCCTGAAATATATTCTTATCCTTATGTTTTATGCCATTATTTTACCGGAGAACTTGCTGTGATTTTGCACCCCTGAGCCTGGATCATTCTGTTTCCTTCCTTATAATGACCACCTTGCTTTGCTTTTCAAAATTCAATTCAATTCTTAAAGAAGCTCAAGTTCTATCACTTTCTTGTGTGTTATTATGAGCAGTGTAATCTTGTTCTCAACTAGCTTCAGTATAGTTGGAACGAGAGTGTATAGCACATTTGCATTATTGTATCACATTATAATTTGCCAATTTATTCTATTCAATAGTAATCAAAATTATAGTTAATATTTATTGAATGCTTACCACATATTGAAAATTTCCCTTCATCACATTTAAATTTCACAATAAATCCATGAAGTAGTTACTAAAATCCTGGTTCTATCTCTTGCTAGCTGTGTCATACATCTTGGTTAATTAATCAGTCTGTACCTCAGTGTCCCCATTTTAAAATAAAAATAATTCCAATCATATAGGCTGTTGTGAGGATAAAATAAATTAATAAATAGAAAACAGAAGAGAACTTAGCACACTGTAAGTACTCTATAAATTTTAGATCTTAGTAGTAGTAGTATCCCATTTTACAGAGGAGAAACTTGAGGTTTTAAAACATTCATTTACCACAGATCATTGAGCTACAAATGGTAGAGCTAGAATTTGACCCTCATGGAGTCGTTAGAGTAGAGCCTGTACTCTTAGCTCCCTTGCAGTCTAGCTACTATTTTATTTCCGCTTTGAGCACAGAGAATTTGTTGCTGCTCTTCTTATTTAAAGGGCCACACACAGTAAAATCTTTTAAGAACTAATTATCATAGAAAAGCTGATATCTACTGAAAAACTTGTTTTTTTTTTTCATCATGTCAGGGAATAATATTATCCTCTCTGTTTCACTGTTTCCCTTAGATGTGCCAAAAAGGTCATGGTAAATTTAATGTTCGAAAGCAATAGTTACATTTGCTGAGATATTGGTAAAATGATTCCCTTTCTTTCAATATAATTTGGATAATATATTTCTGTTTTATTAAGAAAACAGTATACTTGTATTCACTGCAAAATAAATTTAAAAGCAGGTAAAGTAAAATTTATAAATAAATAACTGATCCACCTTTATTCCACCAGGTTGCCTAACACAGTGTATCTTATGTAGTGCACATACAACCCTTACTGTTTGATTAAGTCAAACTAATATTTAGGTTTCTTGATATAATACAAATAACATACAAATTAGCAAAATGCAGTTAATTAAAATTCAGCTGCACTTTCTTGGATTTTCAAATGGGAAAAGTCTCAAGAAGTTAAATGAACTTCCCGTAAGAATGTGGAGTTTCAATTCACATTTTATCTAGTATCTCTTTTCAAATTTTCCTGCCAAAACTATTGTATTATACTACAATTATCCAGAGGTGCTATTTTACAGTTGGACTATTATTTCGGAAGCTCTGCTTCCGATGTCTAATAAGGTTTCCACACATAGCTCCCACACCCCGGAGCTGCCTTCAAAGGTCATATCTTCATCCCATTCTTTGCTGACATAATTGCACCTGCTAGGTGAACTACAAAACAAGTCCCAGGCACACAGGGTGAGTCAGTCACTGTCATCGAAGCTGCTTTCCTATTTATGCTCATCCCAAGCATTATGGATTGGGAAGGTTCTGGGACCATTTGTAGCTTCTCTTTTTGATAACCAGAATTTTCCATACATTGGTTCTCAATTCCAAATTTCCCAAAACAGGAAGTGAAAACAGGCTTGATATCAAAGAGGAGAGTTTCCAATGAGCTCAAAGGAGAAAGAGAGAGAGGTACCCCTAATGTTTCCAAAACATCACAGTTTTAAGAGAGAAATATGTCATGTTCCTAAAGTGGTTTAAAAGAGCTTGCATCTGACGGGCACATCTTTTGCTGGCATTTCCCTGTCATGTTTACCTTTCTTGTAGTCTCCCAGGGGCTCTTTCAGTTGAAATTCACATTTCCTTATTGCCAGTTGCAGTATCATAGCAAAGTCAAGTATTTCTCTGTGAACAAATAGATGTGCTTATTTTTTTCCAGTTATCTCTGCACTTGGAGGGAAAAAAAATGAGTATTTTAAAAATCCAGTCCCACCATTGAAATATGACTTGATGATGTGGCCTCCTTAAGAGAGTGTCCCTTCTCCTATAAATGAAGAATGATGTGAAAGACATAACCCTATAGCCAATGACACCACCTGTTTTCAGTCAACAATTGCATTTCTAAATATACGAACTGTTTGTGGAGCCTTGACAAAAGTGAAGGTAAAGAAGACTGTTCATGAAATAGTCTCCTGATGTTGTTTAAATCTTGGAAATATCTGGGAGTGAGTTATTCAAATACAAAGTAATATCTAGCATAGCATAAAATACTGTGGTAATTCAGGTGCTTTATTTTCCTATCATTCAACATAGTGTTTCCAATATTTTTAAAAATTCCTCTGGAGAAAGGTTTCGGGTAAAAGACCATATGAAAGACTAATGTACTAACGTACTAAGGTACTATGCTAAGCTCCTCAGTAGACCTGCCCATCATTCCCCTGAAATACATATTCCTGTTCTCATTCCACAAGTGAAAAATGGACTCTGTGGCATTGGCTGCATAAAATCACACAGCTAAATGAAAAAAATCAGTGTGTACTAAACCTCAGGTAAGTCTGATTCTAAACCTTGAGCTTTTTCATCTATATCAGAACTGCCTAACCCAAAACATGTTATCACTAAAATAATATATATCATTATAACAATCATTATAATAATCTAGTATAGTGTTATATAGAGTTGTAACAAGTTAATATGATAATTACAATATCAATATAATGACCCTGAGTAGGGTTATGACTAGTGGGAGAAGAGTATGGGAGTGAAGTCTAATTGGTAGGAGACCAGCTCAGGGCCCTCTGAGGATGACTGCATAAGTAGTAGAGGATGACAGATACTTCAACAGGTAGCAACAAATTTCAAGGGTGAGGCAAGAAATATACAGTTGCCTACTAGGAAAGCTGATTCAGGACAGAAAGTAGCGTGAGGTCTTTCAGAAACTAGTCTGCATAGGCAATACCATTTTTAGGTACTTTCCAAAAGCTGATGGTATGGTGAGTTTATTGTTTAAAGGTCCCAGGTCAGGATAAACGAATTATAGGTCAGATGACCATAGTCATGGGTTAGATGATCACAGACCAACTTTTGAACTGCAGTACTTTGGCTCCTTGATAGAGTTCTTGCAGTGGAACTCCATTCATACTCCATTGGCTACATTTTCTTCTTGTTCAGTTTGGTTTCCAAGCCCAACAAAGGATCATTAGGTGATTTTTACTTTTCTCTTGTCACCCACATTTTAAAAATACAAACAGGGAAAACAAAGGGTTATTATTTATTTAAAACTAAGTACAAATAAGGACATATGGAGATGCCATTTGGGCAGAGATTCATTACTCATAATCCATTACTTTTTTTCTCAATTCATATTTTGCTTCAAAAACTCTCTCCTTAATTTAAACTCCTCTATGAAGAACCATGACTGTTCTCACCTGGTATATTTTACAAGCCATATAACTGGTATTCCTACTTAGAGTCTCTACTCCATTCAAGCCATTCTCTACTCTGGCTTAACTATGATCTTTCTAAACCAGAAATATAACATCAATCCTATGCTTAAAAACCACCCAATGGACATTACACTATTATGGAATAAATTTCAAGTCTTTTAGTATTGCAGACAAAGCCTTTCATAACCTGGACCTTTATTTTCTCTCCAAATCCTTTCTCTTTATATTTTAGCAATACCAAAATATATGTGACACTATGAAAATAGCATTTTGTTTTATCCATTGGAGGAATTTACACTTATTATTACATTGGTTTCTAATGGCTTTCTTTTCTTCTGTTCAACATATGAACCACTTTAGGATCAATTGTTCTTTTTGATGCCCCCATTGTAGCTTCTGCATACTTATTACTGCATTTATTAAATCAACTATAATCATTTGCTGCCCTTTGGCCTCATACTTTAGACTGGTGGATTCTTTAGAGTCAATTCCACGTCTTACTTATCTTTGTTTCCCCAGAGCTATTCTTGAAACATGGAAGAAATGCAATTAAGTTGGTTATATTGCTCTGAATTTAACTGTGTCCCCAGTAAAGTCTTTCCACAGGATTCTAGCCCACTTTCCAGATCATCAGGGTCATTGGAACACACATAGGGAAGTCAGGAAACTGCTTTGGGTTAGTGAATCTTTGCCTTGACTGGTGGGAAGGGAGGGTCTTTTTGGAAGGATGATGCCTTTCTGTTAAGCTCAAAGATCTCCAAATAGAGCCTATTTATAACTTGGGCCTTACGATGTCTTGCATAATGTGCTGATTTGCATAGATAGAGTCAAGGAAATATATTTCAGATCAATTTCTTTTTTTTAGTACCCTAACTTAGTGTAGTTGCTATCTATGTCAATAATGGCTAATACATTGATGCAAATGTCACCACTCACCTCCTGCAGAAAAGAGTATCATCTGAATCTATTGGATAATTCTTTAAGAGGGAAATGATACCTCCACTGTGCAATTATGTAATATATTTTAGATAAAAGATAAGCAGAATTGTCTGGATTAATAATGTTACACTAATGTTAATTACAGTGTAACTCCTAGTAAATTTGGGGATTTTTCCACACCCAGAAAATTAGGATAACATCAAAAATTAAAGATGGATGCCAGAGTATCATGTTCGCTACTGATAGAGGCTGAGTTTGAGTATGTGGCTTTACTCTGAAAGCAAGTAGGCTTGTTAATACTCAACCCAAGAATCAGACACCTCTGTAACCCAGTCCCAGTTAGCACCGTATTGGGGTAGGCATGTCCAGTTTTCCCAGGTAGAATTCACAGCATGAAGTAGAGAACTCATGTTCTTTGTGAACATTCGTTCCAAAGACTAAGGGCAGAGCTGATCTGACCAGACCAATTTATTCTCCCCACATTTATGAGTAACTTCAACTTCTCAGTGGAGGAGATAATAAAGTAGTAAAAAGAGGCAAAGACTAGATTTAAAGAAAATGATTCCTCATAAGGTTGCAGTTTGGGGAAAGGAAATTACCTTCTGTCAGTAGTTCCTAAAAATGGCGGTGTTTAAAAATGTATAAAGAACTTGCTCATATGTAATCTTACATGAAAGTGATATATCCTCATGTTCAGGCAGGCCAAGTATCTTTATATGCATTGCCTAAATAAGAAAACTGAGGAATTTTTATAAACAGCCTCATGATTGATAAGTGCCAAAACAAAAACCCATTTTATCTGATTCTTAATCCAAAGGGCTTTCATTATGATATATAATATATGTCTTGGTTTTTTTCCTCAAATTTATCTCACTTCTTTTAAGGAATTCTTTTTCACTTGTGTCTATATTTCTTAAGTGCCTACAGAAATGCTGGGGGCAGAGTAGTCATTCAATCAATATTCATTCAGTGATGCCGGTAGTTTCTCGAGGAAGCAAGTTTAATGTAGAAGTTGGCTTTGTAGTAATGTTGTTGGTCTCTCTCAACATGCATTTTTACTTATAGCCCTTGAACAATTCCAGGCAACAGTTAGGTGCTTGAGAAGTTGTGTTGTCTTTTTTAATGCATTGAATGAACTCTTGAGGTAATTACCTGTAAGTTCCTTTAGTTTACCAAAACAGTGACTTAAGATTATGATAGATCTAAGAGTATGTCACTTTCTTTCAGTTTCTCAATTAATCCAGCTAAAAAATTGGAGAGTTAGTTAAATGAACTCTAGGTTTTTCTAAATTTCTGAAATTCTTTTTGCAGAGAATCATTGCTCAAAATTGCAAACATACAAGAGCTGGCTTGTTTTTATTTTCATCACAAGTTAATTTCAAGTCTCAGTGCACAAACTTCTTGTTTAGCAAGTAATTCACTTTTATTCCTTTTTGGATTCAAGAACTATTCAAAAGTCCCAAGTATTTATTTGCTCCCAAGGCATTGAAGATATTTCTCTATCCATTACTTATTAGTTCCTACTGGCTAAAAAGAGGACCTACATTGTCCAGCCCACTTTGTCTCTCCAAGTCCAAGTCCTGGAGCTTTGCAGTCACTGTATTCATCACCTTCCTCATTCTCATCGTCATCAGCCGTTGATGTCACCTTCACATTGTCTCTATTGTTACTTAATCACCTCATCAGTAGCATTATAATCACAATCATCCTTGCTGTATCACCAGTATCATCCGTCAGCAGCACCTCATCATTGTTCACATTGCTATGCAATTGGTATTAATTTTAGCACTAGCACCACACTAAGATCACATCATCACTGTTGCCATCACCTGCGTTATAGTCCCTGCCGTGAGCACCATCCCAGTAACCATCTTTATAATTAGCAATGGCAGAAGCATCAAGTCTTTTATCTAAATGTGATGCTTAGATCTCATATATCAAAGACAATTGTTTCATATATTTCCTACTTTTCCCACCATAATAATGATTAAAACCTTCGCATTAAGATTAACATTTTAAAATAACAAAGGTGAGATATTTAATCATTTTTTTCAAGATTTTTAGCTCATGTTAGTTGGTGTGTTTACCCACAGGCTTTATAAGAGGACCTCTAATGCTGTAGGAATGATCTCCTTTGGAAAGTCACCTCATGCTATGGGATCAGTAAATCCATAAGCAGATACCTAATATGCAATCCTGTTCTGCTTAACCCTTTCCTAGTTTGGAAAAACTAAAGATATTAATATAAAATCAATCCTCTTGCCTTTAAAGAGCTGACATGAGCTCCTCAAACAAAAATAAATAGGCAAAATTCTGCCACTATTTATAGAAGACCAGTTATGTTCCAGAAACTGCACAAATGGTTGTATGGGATATGGGATGAGTACAGTTGTTGCATGGGATATTGTACTTGCAATTTGAGAGTCACACACTGTCCTGTACTGTTATGCTTGTACTACCTTCTTTAATAGGCTTCGATCTCCTGAAGGGAGATCTCTGTGTCTCTAAAGCACTTAGCACAGAAGTTCTCTGATAGTAACAACTCATTATGTTTTTTGTTGAATGAATGCTGTTGGGATGAATTATTTAACAAAACCAACAAGAGGGCTTCTACAACCTAACTTATGACCCCTGAGAGTTATAACAACTTGCATAATAGATATTTAACTTTAGCTATTGGGGAGATGTATAAAATTAATTTTAAATCTTGTCCATAGATTTTAAGGTATGATGTCTATTGTGCAGCACTCTAAGCTGAGGAAAAAATATTCAGGGCAAAGTGCATTGATTATCAATTAATGAAATGTTTCCTTGAAATGAAAATTGAAGTGCCGCCTTATCTGAACTTCCTGGAAACAGCAGTCCACAGGAGACTCTCTAGATCCCCAAATATCGATCCCACTCCCACCCTTTTTTGAATATGACCTCATCTTCTTTTTTCCTGACATAGTTGAGGAAACCAGGAACAAAGAGCTCTGCTCCAACTCAGGAAACTTGATTTTGGAAAAACCTTGGAAGAATCCACAACCTCTTTCACCTTTCATGGTCCTTCATTATTCCAGAAACTATGAGACTTCCGTTCCATTTTCCCTTCTTTCATTTCATGCTTTTCACTCATACTTAAACAGAATGACTTCCTTGAAAAGAGATTTTGAAAATCTCCACACCGCTTCTAAACTCTTAGAAGTTAATCTATAGATTCAGAGATTTCCAAGTTATTGGTCTTTCTTCTTTCTTCACCTTTATTCCAGTTTCTTTGTATCTGTACTCCAACTTCTGTTACTATCATTTTAGTCTGTTAGGTCGACATCCCAGGTTGGAATATATTGTGTTGTAAGAAATGATGGTAGCAGTGAGATACAAGGGAAGGACATAGTTTGAAAAATATTTACTGCAGAAAGCATATATGTTTAAATGTTTCGGCTGTATGTTATGAATAAAAACAGCAGAATTTGAATGAAAGAATGAAGAACTGGACAATATGACTTGCTTTAAAGGACCTAGATTAAACACAGGAGATAATAAAATAGGAGAGACTTATGTAAAGGAAATATAAAGAAGCTAAAAATTCATAACAGGATTAAAATGAGCATTAGAAATGGGAGGTCCAGACCAGAATCAATCAATCAAGGAAAATAAATGATGCGAATGGCAAGCTTCTGAAGCTCCCATAAAATAAAGGAAAAAAATACTAAATAAACAAATAGTAAGAAAATGGCACTGAGACGATAAAGAGGTGTAGTAATGGAGTAACAGGGAACAGAACCTCAGTAGATGAAAACTATGTGTTTCAAGAGGAGAATATGGACGTTCCTGGTGGTCCAGTGGTAAAGAATCACCTTGCAATACAGGGGACGTGGGTTCGATCCCTAGTCAGGAAACTAATCTCGTGTGCCACAACTATTGAGCTTGTGAGCCTCAAGGAGAAAGCCCGCGGGCCGCAGCTACAGAGCCCACGCCCCTGGAGCCCGTGCGTCACAACTAGAGAGAAACCTGACCGCCACAATGAAGAGACAGTGTGCCACAACTAAGATCCTGCATGCTGCAACAAAGATCCCATGTGCCACAACTAAGACCCGACACAGCCAAATAAATAAATAAATAAAATAAGGAAAATAAATATATTTTTAAAAAACCTGGATTGTATTATTTTAAAAAAGAGGAGAATATATGATATTCACAAAATTTTAGAAAATGAGAATTAAAGTAGAATGAAACTTCTTCTGAGCTGAAAAGTACTGTCTCTAAATCACAGGTACCCTTTTGAGAGATTAATGTAAAATAAGCAACATGGCTATAGACTGAATGTCTGTGCCCCTTCCCCCCAGTTGGTATGTTAAAATCCTAACCCCCAATGTTATTTAGGAGATGAGGTTTTGGGAAGGTAATTAGGTCATGAGGACAGAGCCCTCATGAGTGGGATTGGTGCCCCGATAAAAGAGATGCCAGAGAGCTCCCTTGTCCTTCCACCATGTGAGGACACAGCAAGAAGGTGGCTATCTGTGAACCAGGAAGCCGTCCCTCACCAGATACTAAAGATCTGCTGGCACCTTGATCTTGGACTTCCCAGCCTCTAGAACTGTGAGAAATAAAATCGTATTGTTTATTAGTCACCCAGTCTTATATAGTATTCTGTTGCAACAGCCCAAACTGACTAAGACAAACACCTAGGAATAGCCTAAAGAAGATTATTTTGAAGATTAAGAATAAAGAAATTCACCTGCAATCACTCAGGCCAGGGAATGGAGTGAGAATGGGGAGGATTATACACTGTGGGAGAAAAACTAAGTTTGCTAAAGAGCAAAGCCTTTGTCTCCATAAATTTAAACTCCAGAAGACAATGGAACAACCCTGAGTGAGTTTTTATACCCAACTAAGCTTTACTTCATCTGGGAAAATTTTTTTTTTAAATACAAGGAATAAAAAAGATGAAAAACATATTCTTCCTTGAAAACAATACTCAAGGCAAATTCAAGGCAAAACAGAAATAACAACAAAATACTACCACAACATCCAAAACCAAAAGAGGAATGGAGATTTGTGGTATAAATTGACATCCGAGTACTAAATCTAAAAATCATGAACCAATTATAAATTATCATTTTAAATATGACCCAACATAACTACTTGGTTTCATTTATTCTGCAAACATTAAGTGCCTACTATTCTGGTAGCTAGGACCCTGCCCTTAAGGAATTTATTTCATAGTTTGGAGGTGTATTGAACAAACTGTAAAAGAAATATGAAAAAATCAAGATATGATAAGCCTGTAACAGAGAAACTGATGTGAAGAATGACTTGTTATACTTTAGTTTGGGCTGGCAGTGAAGGCCATCTTTAAAGGTGACTTTAAGCTGAGGCATAAATGTCAAAAAGCTTCTTTCAATGAATGGAACTGTTGCTGCAAGGACCCAAGATAGGAATGAATATATGTCTGAAGAATCAGAAGAAAGCAAGTGTGGCTGAAACATAGTAACCAAAGCAGAGTATAACCAGGGGATCATACTTGTATCCTCATTTCCCAGGATAGTCCCATTTTGTACATGTTGTCTTAATTTTAATAGCACCCTTGTTTATATTCAGTAGTGACCTACTTTAGACAATATATGATATTGATACCCTGAAAAGGGTATGCAATGGAATCTGAAAGGTATACAAGCTCATAAACAAAACTGTTGACTCCCTCCTTACTTTTTCCCGAGGTTTAATTTCATTTCAGCAATAGATCAAAGAGGATGGAATTGTAACAGAGATGCTCAAAAAATTTAGTTTATTTATAGTACCTATGACTAAGGTCAGTGGGAGTGCTGTTAAAGCCCAGTTAACCTATAAATTACATTCTTTTCCTCTTTATCTTTTTTTTTTTCTGGTGCAGAACCTCTATCAACTTTTCTTATACCTTCCTCTAAAGTATAGATAAATAGACCATGTTTTGATCCACCTTGAATTTGCATGTGGCTTTTCTACTTATTGCAGAAATATCATCATTCAGGCACTCCATCACCAAGGCAACGAGATGTGGAGCATGAGTAGTTCAACCTTTGCAGATAACCGAGATTTAATTGGTCAGTCTCCACTCTGTGGTGAGAAGAATGTAAGCATTCTGCAATTCCTTATTATATTTTAGCTCTTTTACAGTATGTTGCAGAAGAGTACATTTCTCCATGAATCTACTTTTTAGTTTTTTCTACACCAACTCATGTGGATGTGTTTTCCCTGTCCAAAACAGTAATGTTCCTTTCTGATCGACACCGTGTACCTAACAGAAATGCTGTCAGTATATGTAAACCTGGGTAAGGGATTTGGATTTCATTCTGAGTGTCATAGGAAGATGATGGCAAGTTGAAAACACAGAAATGATGTGACCTGATGATGAGTCTGCCATCAGTCAGAGTCATCATCAGTCATCATCAGGAACAATTACAGGGTTGTAGCAATATTCCATTTGAAAGATAACTGTGGTTTTCAGTAGGATGGGGCATTAAAGTTGGATAGAAATGGATGAATTCAAGATATACTTTGAAGGTATAGGAAACAAGACTTGCTAATGCGTTGGTTGTGGGAAGAAAGATCATGTAAAGTAAAAACCAAGGATATATCCTTCATTTTGCCTAGCTACTTGGGTGGAAAGTGTGACCACTTATTTATATGGGGAGGAAAAATGATGAAAAAAGGGTGCTAGGTATCTCAAGAGTACAATTTTGGACCCATGTTTAGGATGCCCATAAAATAACCAATAGAGTTAAAGGATACACCAGCATGACATAAAAAGGTAAAAAGTTTTGGAGTCAGCAATGTCAAGACATTATTACAAAACTCTCAAACTGGGTTTCCCTGGTGGCGCAGTGGTTGAGAGTCCGCCTGCTGATGCAGGGGACACGGGTTTGTGCCCCGGTCCAGGAAGATCCCACATGCCGCGGAGCAGCTGGGCCCGTGAGCCATGGCCGCTGAGCCTGTGCGTCCGGAGCCTGTGCTCCACAATGGGAGAGGCCACAACAGTGAGAGGCCCGCGTACCGCAAAAAAAAAAAAAAAAAAAAAACACCTCAAACTGAATGGAATTACATATGTAGAGAATGCAGCTGGAGATGAGAGGGGATCCCAGGACTGAGCCATGGGGTATTCCAGTGTTTAGAGGGTTTAGTAAAATAGATGAGCTAGCAAAATCTCCCAGGCCACAACAAGTAGTTGAGAGATACACACATGACTATAGACACTACAGAAAAATAGAGACATAAACCTTGTTCTCCTGACTACAGTGTTTGGTTTAAGAGAGAGAGAAGAAATAGTCATGACCCTAGCAAGATTATTAAAAGATTTTTTTAAAGATATTTTTCTTACTGGAATTTTCGGAAAAGATTATTCTCTCTAGTCTGTAAAGCTGTGAGGATATAAACCCAGATTTCCAGAAATAATCAAGGTTCCAGCTTCATGGAGGAAGCTGGAAATAAAACTATTTATATTTATGTTAATTATTCATTTAACTAATCATTGTATACCATTCAACAACACCTGGAAAATTACAATTTTATTTCCTGTCTGTCTTTACTAAAATAGAAGCCTCTGGGGACAAAGACTTTGATTTGCTCCTGTATTTCTAGCACCTAGAATGGTGCCTGGCACACAGTGGACGCTCAATAAATATTGTGAACAAATGTGATATTCATATATTGTCCAGAATAAAGAAGGTTCTTCAAAAATATTTTTAATCAAATGAACCAACCTACCATTAAGATTCCTTATGTATTACCATCTGTATGACCAGAGAGTATTTCTTCTGTCCAAAATACTCTCCCTATTAGTTTTCCATCTCTGTTTGAATTTCCCTTTCCAAATCCAAGATTAAATTCACATCTGCATCCCAGAGGATATCATCTGTTATTTAGCAATTAGCATAAATTGCCTTTTTGTCTCATCTAAACATAAGCTTTCCAAGGATAAGTACAATAGACATATTCAATGGTCTGCCTCATCCAAATATCTTCTTAAAAACCTAGCCCTTCCGTAGTACGGAGAAGGATCAAGCACACATATATATGGGCACACTCGCAACTAAGTCCTTGCTCTCTGGAGAAGAGACACCTAGACCAAAGTCCTTCAGTCTATTTTTTGTCCAGCAACCATCAGATTTTCTCTGAAGAGAGAATTTAAACTGAGAGACTGTGACGCATTCTCCTCTGACCTAACATTTATGTGAAGCCAAGGCTGGAATCAGTACCATTATAAGGCAAAGTTACGTGCCATCCAGTATTACAGGAGAACAAAGTCTATAGTCTAAGTGCATAGAGAGAGACTGAGGCTATATAGAGAGCTGTTTATTTTATTCTGAGTAATTTTCCTGTTCTTGGAAGGCTGATTTATACATTTTTCTGCCCTTGGGTTATATAGGATTCTTCTGTATTCCCTTCAATGAATCCCCCACTCTTTGTTTGAACTGAAACCATAGAAACTAAATTCTCTACTAAGTTATTTCCTTCTAATCTGTCCAGGAGGTTTGCACATAGTAGGGGTTCAATAAATCTATGTCAGTGTGTCTATCTTCTTTGGTCTACATTTCACCCTTCCGAATAATTAGTTCAGTGTTTGCTCACACATTTCATTATTATCTGTTTGTTTCTAACTGCATTCACTTCACGCAACCAACAGAAGCAATCCCTATCCATGTTTGAGTCACCAGACTGATAATGTTCAGCTTCAACCTGTTGTTTCAGTGGTTGATGATGAAGCATGAATACTAGATTCTACAAGAGCAGATTAAAAATATTTATTTAAAATGTCAATGGAAAAAGACACTTTGAAATGGTCTCTTCATACAATACGCATCTCCAGATTCCTGCAGTGATGGTGCCACCTTTACTTACACACAAAAGGATTATTTTTAGTAAAGTTGTTTTCCGCAACTTGGGGAAAATATTGCCATCAATATTCACTAGATTTATTTGCCCAATGAAATATTTTTTATTTTTATGTTCTTCATCAAAACATCTCTTGTCCTTGCTGGGCTGATGGTCGAGGATCAGAAAGCAATATTCCAGCTGTTCTTAAAATCAGCATTTCTTAGCAAGGTTAAGCAGTGCTTTTTCAAACTCCCCGTGCTATATGCGTCATCTCCTGGTGAGTCAAACCTGTTATGTTAGCTCATCGCACAGAGAAAGGCCAGCAAACTATAAAACTCTGAAAAAGCAGCTTCTCTTCTTGGTCTACCTAAGTTGGCTTGAGATGTGTTTATCTGGACTCCGCCTGCAGCTTTAAACTCAATAAGCCTTTTCTTTAAACAGCTGATGCCACTTTCTTTTTATCTACGGGCTCCTGAACTGCCGCTACTTCCCTAACTGAGAAGATTAAAGGAAATGAGGGTTTAGAATCGTATCTTTTTTTTGGAAGAAATCTGCTTGGGTGGGTTCCCCTCTTGAAGGGTTTGCCTTTGACAGAAAGCCCTGAACAGCTGGACAATGACCCTTTTCCTCCCTCACACCTGAGCCCAGACTCTGCCTCTCAGCATTTCTGATGACCACGATTCTAAACCTTAGATATGCTCTCCACTGCACTGGGCTAGCACAAGTCCGAGTGTGATCGTTTATGGAATGCAAATAAAGAGCATTCCAAGGCTGAATAACTGGGGAAATGCTGAGCTAAACAACGTTGATGGTTTTCTCACTGCAGAAATTCTTTGTCTTGAAAATGTTAAAGTACATTCTGCATTTTCAGGAGTGAGATAATGAATGCCTGTTTCCCAGGTTTACTTGACCATAAAACTCTTTATTTGGTGTGAAATATCTTGGGAGGCCTGTCTTTAGTGCAGTTCCCAGCCTTGATGTCTTGGACTCCTGACCGTGGATTGGTGTGGGAATTTGGGTACCTATTTGAGTCTTTAGCATCTTTAGTGTTCCAAGTCCCAAGACCCTCACATCTCCATTCATCTCACACTCATCCTTTATTTAGGTTCAATCATCCAGTCCCACTGACTCTCACCTACATATCATAATTTATGTATTGTTGCTTACATTCTCTCAACCTAATCCTTCTCCATTCAAAATCATTGTATCCCTTTTCCTTCTGATGAAATTCAATTTCTCTTTCAAGGGACAACTCTAATGTTATTGCTTCTGTCCTGGACTCAGGGGATGACAGATTAGAAGAGATCTCAGTAATTATTTTGGTTCAAATATCTTTTAGATGAGAAATATTTAGTAGGGGTACTCTGACTCTAGATCACAAAGGAAGTGTGTGCTGGAACTAGCATCCTAACTGGACCACATAAAGGGTAAGGCTTCTATGAGCTGTCCGGACTGGTTATGGAATTGTACAGCAGGGAAGAAAGAGGCAGAGCTTGCGCTTTGTCCCCCAAGAATGAAATGGAATCACATGTTAAGTTCAGCTGAACAACAAATATACAAAACAGAGTTGGATAAGAAAAGCAGCAATGCCCATGGTCAAATCATAGATTGAACAAGTAGAATTCATGGCATGAGAAGAAGATAAGTTCTAGGTTTTTAGATTAAATCATTCAATCAAGCAAGAGTTCATTGAAGACCCACCAGTACAGCATTCCTCACCATACCACACTCTCTTCCTAATAGGGAATTTGCTAGAACTTTAGGGGAAAATTCATTAGTTCTCAGAGAGATAAATCAGGATATAAGATGACAGCCTTACTTCAGCAACAGCAGGGACTGCAGTGTGAATTTTGCTTTGCTAGTTATGGGGATAAACTTCCCTGAGTCATCCTTGTCCTATCATCTGGTCCCTTGTGAACAGAATTTAAAAAAAAAAAACAAAACTTCAAGTTTCTTTGTTAGTTGTAGTTGAGATCTGCCTTCTCGCCAACAATGACAATATACCACACATTTCAAATAACTGCTTTCTACTCACTCCACAGCCATTTTGACAGAGACGCTGGACTTGTAATACTGAAGACCTATTATTTATTATGTCTTTTTTTTTTTTTTTTTTTTTTTTTTTGCGGTACGCGGGCCTCTCACTGTTGTGGCCTCTCCCATTGCGGAGCACAGGCTCCGGACGCGCAAGCTCAGCGGCCATGGCTCACGGGCCCAGCCGCTCCGCGGCATGTGGGATCTTCCCCAACCGCCGCACGAACCCGTGTCCCCTGCATCGACAGGCGGACTCTCAACCACTGCACCACCAGGGAAGCCCTCATTATGTCTTTGAAATATTTAATAAAATCCACAGCTTTTGAGGTCAACGTCCCTTTGGTATGCTTTGCACGTTAGGCAACTTGTCTGTCTTCCTCATTCTTGTATTTAGGTGTTATTACACATTTCCACTTCAGATCTCACTGATGCTTAAAAGTCAACACTTCCAAAGGAGAACTTCTCTTTTTCCATAAACAGGCTTTTCTTCCTACATTTCTATTTTAGGAAATAGTATGTCTATCATCAATAACCCAACATCTGGATTTCATCCTAAACTTAGCCTTTTAAAAAAAATCTCCAACTCTAATTAATTAGAATTTCAGATGTGTTGCTTCCTTATCTTAAACCTTTCTTGAATCCATTGCCTCCTTTCTATACCCATGACCGTTATCCAAGCCTTCATTGTTCTAGCCTAAAATACTGTGTCCTCTTGAATGATCTCCTTGTTTCAAGCATTTGCTCCCCACTGCTGCTAGGAATAAAAATGCAATAGCACTATGCCACTTCCGTTCTTAGTGTCATATAATAGCTTCCTATCAGCTATGTGGCAAAAGACGTCAAGGATCTTACGATTGCCATCTCTTATTCTTGAATCATCTCTTTCTATACATCATATCAATTTACTAATTATATAGGACCACTTGAAAAGCCCCAATTGTCCATGCCCTTCCACCACATCGATTTTGACTTTTTCTCCTACCTGGAATAAGTTTTCCCCTTTTTTACTCATATTTAAGATTCACTTTATACTTTTGTTCTAATAAATTTCCCTCGGACCACACAGAATAGATTATGTGCCCTTCCTCTAGACCCTACAGCATGTATCTTTTGCTTTATTAATAACTGCCCTGTAGTCAGCCATTTATGTCTGTTCTGAGAGTTCAGTCAGTCTCCAAAACCACCCTCAGGTTCAATGATTTGCTAAAAGGATTTACAGAGCTCAGGAAGGTCATTATACTCAGAGTGATGGTTTATTGCAACAAAAGGATACAGATTAAAATAAGCAATGGGAAAAAGCACATGGCACATTGTACAGAAGAGTTCCAGGCGTGAGCTTCCAGTTTTCCTTTCCCAGTGGAGTCATGTAGACAGCACTTACTTCTTCCAGCACAGAATATTGCCAAACAGAGAAGGTTATCCAAACCTTGAAGTCCAGGGTTTTTACTGGAGGTCAGCCACGTAGACATAGGTAACCACCTGCATGGCTGACTTTAGTCTCTCTCCCCTTCAAAGGTGGAGCTGATACCTGTAAATCACAGTGTTAACATAGGCTATCTGTCACAGTCAAAGGTCTCCATGTAAACAAAGAGACTCTTATTGGGCAGAATATTACGAGGGCCTAGAAGTTAACTCCCAGGAGCCAGGGACAGACTCCCACACCTTTCTTCAGGTAAGGTTGATCTTTACTGTGCATCTTTCCACTTAAGTACAATCCCCATAAGAGTAAGGACTATATCACGTTCATCTCTGAATCCTCATTGTCTATGCATGTTCACCCCAGAGTGAAAGCACCGTATATAACTGCAGAATGAATGAATGAGTCAATTAATTTAAAAATGAATGAAACCTGGAACAACTCTTCAAATCTTTCCACAATTTACTCACCACCACCTTCTAAGACTTAAACTGAGCTTACTGAAACTAAATATGTCCTTTTACTCTTATCTCAATAGTCATCCAATTTCCGTCTTTTTCTTCTCTCTCTTTACAAAAACGAAGTATACACTGTTAACAGATGAAGGGAAACACAATAGTCAAAGGAAGAGACCTAGTTTGCTACCTTCTCCCATGTATCCCAGGTGGACCAACTCCCTTGGGACAGCTGTGTGATGGAACTCTGTAATGGAAGATGGAGAAGAACACCTTCCCTAGAGGTGAGCAGTGAGGTCTCAGGAAAGGAAACATTTCTGCGTCTTCCTTGTGTAGGGCTCTCCAAGAAGTGGGCTCAGGAGGGTGTTGCCTATCTCATACTGAAACAGAGCATGGCCGTATGGTTCTTCCCCACTGTGTCCTCAGCCTGCCTTCTGTCTGTGGAAAAACTTTAGCCAAATTGTAAGTGTAATCAGAGAAGTGAGAAAGTGCAGAAACAAAGGAAAACAGTCCAACAAGACTGAATAATAGTTTAGTCATTAAGCATAGTCAAGGACCTTTAGTTCCTCCTTAAGAGTCATAGGTAGTATTCTGAGCCATATCCTTTGAGCTATCATAGATACTGAAACCCCCGCCAGGTGGAAGAAGTTAACTACATGATGTCCAGACTGTAGCCATGACATAAGCTGCCACCATTCCGAGAGCTGGCCTCAAAGAAATGGGAACAAACCGACCCTGGAACTGACGATTAGCTGTACTTAAAGCAATCAAGATGACGCTGGTTAGACCACTGCATGACCAGTTTCAATTTCGAGCTGACTGTGCTGTTTCTGCATGTAGCCCCCTCGCTTCACCTATGAAGCTCCTGCCCACTGATTGTCAGTGGGGGGGAAACTGGCCTCTGGACAGGGGTCTGTACTCCGTCCCCGCCCCCACCCGCCCCCCGGTTGCCGGCCTCAGAAAGAAAGCAAACTTTCCTTTCCACCAAACTTGCCTCTTTATTGGCTTTTGAGTGGCGAGCAGCTGGACGCCCACTTTCGGTAACAGTACTATTCCTGTGTCTCTAAGAAGGCTGTGTTGTTTCCAAGTGTTTACTCCATAGATATCTCACTCTATCGTATATATCACCATTAGGAAATGTATTTCTCTGAGTTAATATGCTTTTTTAAAAAAATTGCCCTTCTTGTTGTTATACATAATGCTACTCTCAGTGTGCCGTATAGTTACTCCTCAGGTGATCCTTTCTTTTCTTTTCTTTTTTTCACATCTTTATGGGAGTATAATTGCTTTATATCAGATGATCTTTTAAAAATGCAAATCAGTTTACATCAGTACTCTACTTATACCCTACAGTGGACATCTGTGTCATTTAGAATATAATCAATATTCTTGCTATGGAATACAAGATCATAAATCCTAGTCTCTGACCATCTCTCAATCTCACCTACTCATTCTACTATTTTATTTCTTAGTAGCAACTTATCAACTCTCTAGAATTATCTCATTCATTTATTTGTCTATATTCTACTTTCCTTTGACTAGAATGAAAGCCCCATGAGGTCAGGAACCTTAATGACCTTGCTCATTGATTCAGCCTCAGTACTTAGGATAGTGGTGGACACGTGATATTTATTATCTGTCAACTGTCAATCATCCATATAGAATCATTAATAGGTTTTATCAGAAGGTGAGAGAACAACTCACTGAATGGCAACTTCTGTAGGAGGGGTCATGCTCACTGCCATGTGTAAAGCTAAGCATGATGGAACTTTGAGCACCCAGTTTGTGCACTACTACACCAGACTCCTGTAACCAGGGGAGCCTGCAAAAGAACATGAGGGGAGGAAATATAACGACACACTAATGCTACTTTCACCTTTCCAGCTACCTCTCACTTCAGTGCCCTTCCAGTCCTCCTTGGCCACCACTCCTGATGCTTCCAGCATCCAGGAATAGAAGAAAATCACACGAAGAATCTTATTCTCTCTCCAATGTTAATGTCTCATTGGTACTCAGAAATATTTAGTTTTTAAACAACTTTAGTAACTGCATATTACCTACAAGATAAAGCAAGGCACCTGCAACACTTAATAATATGATTCTAGGGCTTCCCTCGTGGCGCAGTGGTTGAGAGTCCGCCTGCCGATGCAGGGGACGCAGGTTCATGCCCTGGTCCGGGAGGATCCCACATGCTGCGGAGCGGCTGGGCCTGTGAGCCATGGCCGCTGAGCTTGCGCGTCCGGAGCCTGTGCTCCACAGCAGGAGACGCCACAGCAGTGAGAGGCGCGCGTACCGCAAAAAATAAATAAATAAAAATAAATAAATAATAAAAAAATAATATGATTCTAAACTATTATTCCTGGCTCAAATGTTGTCACTATTCCCAGTGATCTTATTTACCCAAGGGTTCTTTCAACTACTAAATGGTACTGGTAGCAATCAAGGCATAGAATCAAGTTTCTACATCTCAAGGAGGAAGAAACAGATAGAACAACAAAGAAGGCCATTCCTCCACCTCACTGTGACGGGAAAAGGAACAGAATGGACAATCAGTAGAAATCTACCTCATACTCAAAACATCCTTTTTAACAAATGAGGAGACTGAGATTTTAGCTAGAAAAAAAATTAGAGGAAATAATAATTCTAGTTAAGTGACAAAGCTGAGTTCTGAATCTGTGTCTACTAGTCCCCAAGGCCCGTACTCTTTCAGGTACAGCAGGATGCCACTTCAAGGGTGAATCCGAATGGAAGAAAGGGCATTAGGAGGAACTTTGTGGCTCTGCTAATTAATATTGATATTTAGCAGATCTGTCTTCAGGCCCAGAATATGCATATACAGGACTATGGTAGCTGGGACGCTAGAAAACCTTGTGCTATGTGTTTTACTTATTCTTTATTCAAAGAAGGAGAGCAGAAAGAGGCACCTGACCTTGCACACTGAGAAGGAAACATGCTTGGTTGGTTTCCTGTTTCCAACCTGTAAGGAAAGGGTTGGGAGAGAGCCCGTGGCTCTGGATAGAGAAGCAGCTGTCTCTCTGGGGGAGACGAGCTCTAGTTCATCCAGGCAGGCAGGCAAGCGGCCCAGAGCTGAGCAAGAGAATCCTCCTCCTCCAACTTGCTATTATGGGGCCCTCAAGGGGTTAAGGATGGCAGGTTTTCTGGTTGCTATGTGCAGCCAGAGAACAAGCAAGCAGATCGTTGCTGACGATTCCAGGAGCATCCCCCTTTCATAGGTGAAGAGTGGACTCTACCACAGCGCACTCGCTGACGTGCAGCTGATCTCCAGAGTCCAGGCTGTTTCTGTGTGTGATCAATGTAATATTCCACTACTAAATTTAGGGACCCTGCCTCCTATGACAGTGGCACCTCACCATGACTAATTAACAGTAAAACTGTGGGTGGTGTGACAGGTTTAATCATTTAGTCTCCAAGGTTTTGATTAAGTTAAAACTCTTTACCACAGGACAAAAAATTAATAATACTCAAGTTAAGATTATAAACAATGAGGCCGATACCACAAATCACAAGAGGAAAGGGTCTCATGACCCAGCTTCTCTGTGTGTATATGAGATTAGTCATCTGTGTGTGTGTGTGTGTGTCTGTAAAACCCTGAAGATGTCTGTGTACATATATAATGGTAGACATTAGTGTGAGTATGCAAATAATGTGAGTGATGTATATGCACGTGAATTTCTAAAAATGTAAGACCACGTAGAGATATATGTGTACATGACTATTTACATGCATATATGTTTATATATGTGTGAACAACTCTGAAGATTCCTATGTGCATATCCAGCATTGAAGAAGTATGCAAGTATGTGTGTACAACACTGGAGATGCATGTGTCTATATAACTCTGGAAATGTAGCTCTGTGGGTACAAAACTGTATTTTATGTATGTCACAGTTGAGATGCAAGTGGGCGCATGCAAGTCTGTGTGTGCATGTGTCCACTTTTGAAGAAGGACTATGCTGATCCTGGGGATGTTTTTATATATATATTGTGTACATAAAAACTCTATAGAAGTATGCAGATAGTGTGTGTATATATGTTACATGCGATTTTTATATATTATGTATATATTCGATATATAATAATATACAATGTTATATATATATGTACAATGAAAATAGATTATATAATATATATTACAATATAGGTGTGAATATACCACCAGGTATACAGGTATATGCATAAAACATTATAAGTCCTACATGTTAACCTTGCAAGATCTTTTCCATATGAATTTATATTCAACATTAGAAGTGTGTGGTATATATGATACTGAAGATATGTGTGACCATGTTCATTATACTAGAGATACATGTATAAACATTTACTACACAGGAAGTGTGCAGAACACTACAAATACATTGTGTTTGCATATAATATTTTTCAATTGTGTGATATATACATAACATAAAATTTATCATTTTAAGTTCAGTGTCATTAAGTACGTTGACATAGTTGTGCAACCATCACTATCATCCATCTCCAGAGCTTTTTCCTCTTGCAAAACTGAAACACTCTATCAATTAAACAATAACTCCCCCTTCCCTTCTGCTCTCAGTCCCTGGAGTCAACCATGCTACTTTCTGTCTCTATGACACTCTCAGTACCTCATATGGGTAGAAACATACAGTATTCTCCTTTTGTGACTATCTCATGACATGGGTTCACCCATGTTGTAGCATTGTCAGAATTTCCTTCCTTTTTAAAGCAGAATAATATTCTATTGTATGTATATACCACATTTTGTCCGTTTATTTGTCGATGGACAGTTGGGTTTCTTTGACCTTTTGATTATTGGGAGTATGAATGTACAAATATCTATTCATGCCCCTTCTTTCAATTCTTTTGGGTATTTATGCAGAAATGGAGTTGCTGGGTCAAACAGTAATTCTATTTTTAATTTTTTGAGGAACTGCCGTACTGTTTCCCATAGTGCCTGTGCCATTTTGTATATAAGCTTTTTATGTATGTGTTATCACTGTATAAGAAATACATACAAGTAACTATGCACTTATATTTTTATTAATAGGACTATAGATATAGAATGTGAATGTAAAGCACTGGCTATATAAGTGTATATATAACACTGAAGCTAGATTGCTGAATATATACCATGATATATGTGTGTGTGTTCGTGTGTATAGCAGTGATATTTTCTAGTGTCATATTTATTTTTATATCGGTTTGCTCATTAACAATTAAATTTTGTATCAGTGACCTTTGCTATATAAAAAACTACCACAAAACATAGGAGCTTAAAATAATGATAAATAGTTTGTAAACCTGAAACTTTGCCAGTGCTTGGCAGGGACAGCTCTTCCCTGTTCCAAGAAGCATAACCTGGGGTGGCTTCACTGAAGCTAGAGGATCTGCTTTCTTAGTGGTTCACTCGCATGGCTGGTAAATTTGTGCTGACTGTAATCTGAAGACCCCCCCCCCCATGATTGTGGGACATCAGCTTCAGTTCCTCTCCACATGGGTCTCTCCTGGGCTGATTGGACTTCCTTACCACTTCCTTACCACACAGTGGTGACTGTGTCCTAGATGTAAGCATCTCAAGAGAACCTGGTGGAAACTGTATTGCTTTTCACGAACCAACTCCGGAGGTCACATGGTGTCACTTCTGCTAACAGATTCAAGGGAGGGAATGCAGACCCTAGCTCTTGATGGGAGGAGTGTCTAAGCCTCATTGTGAGTATATGTGGGATGGGAGATACTCTTGTGGCCATTTTTAGAAAACATAATCTGCTACAGTCACAGGCTATTATTTCCAAACAGTTTGAAAGATACATCAATTCATTCCTTCATTCATGTAACAAATATTTATTGAATGTGTACTGTGTGCCAGCACTGGGAATTAAACAATAAAGAAAATACACAGGGCTTCCCTGGTGGCGCAGTGGTTGAGAGTCTGCCTGCTGATGCAGGTGACGCGGGTTCGTGCCCCGGTCCGGGAAGATCCCACATGCCGCGGAGCAGCTGGGCCCATGAGCCATGGCCGCTGAGCCTGAGCGTCTGAAGCCTGTGCTCCACAACGGGAGAGGCCACAACAGTGAGAGGCCCGCATACCGAAAAAAAAAAAAAGAAAAAGGAAAAAAAAAAAAAAGAAAATACACAAAGCCCTTGCCCTGATATTCCAGTGTAAGGAATTAGGGGCAAAACAAATATTTGTCATCTCAGATGATAATAAGAGTTAGGGAGAAATATAAAGCACTGTAATGGGGAAAAGGAATGGTGAGGACTGGAGAATTCCTATTTTATACAGGATGGTCTGGGAAATTGTCTCCAATAAGGTGACTTTTGAGCAGACACCCAACAGAAGGGGAGGGAACAAATCTTGACTATAAAGGCGTCAAGAGGGAGTAGTTCTAAATGGAGACATGGGTAAAGGCCTAAAGGTCTAATCATGCTGGGTATGTTTGAGAAACTGTAAAGAGGCCAGTATGCCTGGAGTGTGAGGGGGAGAGTGGTAGGAAATGAAATCATAGATGTTATGGGTGCCAGGTCATATTGAAAGAGGAGGAAGAGGATATTGTTTTTCCTGTTGCAAAAAAAAAAAGAAAAATCCCAAAAGAAACATACCACTGATAACATAATTCTTTTTAGCTGCATTGTCTTTGTTTTGATCACATCCATTCCACAAATGCCAAATACCAAAGAACAAGCCTCCGCATGACAAGTTAGCAGGCATCAGCTGTCATCTAGATCAGTAGGAAGTTGGCCAACTGATGGAAACTACCTCCAACATTGGAGATGAAAATTCAGGTCTCAGAAGGCTATGAGACATCCCTTCTGTCTGAATCTGTTCTCTCTGCCTGCTTCATGCCACAGCTGTGCACGTAAAAAGCCAACATATTTGGGCTTCCCTGGTGGCGCAGTGGTTGAGAGTCCGCCTGCCGATGTAGGGGACACGGCTTTGTGCCCCGGTCCGGGAAGATCCCACATGCCACGGAGTGGCTGGGCCCATGAGCCATGGCCACTGAGCCTGCGCGTCCGGAGCCTGTGCTCTGCAATGGGAGAGGCCACAACAGTGAGAGGCCCGCGTACCGCAAAAAAAAAAAAAAAAAACCAACATATTCATTACCTGAATGGTTCATAAAGGGGTTGGATTTTCAGGTTTGCAATCATGAAGGGGACTCACTGAAGATTTTGAAGGTTGGTTTGATTGTCCTTCTGCGCATTTCCCTACTCCCCAACCCCATGATAAAATTGGGTGAATCCTTCACCTTGCCATCATTAACATCAGAAGTAATAGAGAACAAGCTGCAACCCAACCAGCCAAATACCCAGCACACTCTGCTAAGTCACTTGAGGAGCTGCTTTTGTGGACAGTTGTTTTCAAACCTGGTTACAGGTTAGAAGCACCTGGGGAGCTTTGCCCACCTCAAAGCTCTGGAATGGGGCCCTGACATGATTTTTTTACCTCCCCAGGTGATTCTAATATGCAGCCATAGTTGAAAACCACCACTATGGCCATCATGCTATGACTACTGGATGGTACAGTAGGACTCAGATTTTATTTTGTCTTAAATAATGTTGTACAAAATAAATGAATATGCCTAGAGATTAAAATCTGTTGAAGTCTGAATTTCCAAATGGTTTCTTTGAAGAGGCATTCTTGGTAAGTACTAAGTTTAGAAATATCACTGGAACTGTCTGTAACATTCCTTGGCCTATTCATCACTCCACCCTTTCCTTCCCAAATCCACTCTTCATCTTCTTTGGGAGAGCAAGCGACATCACTTCTTTCTTCTGAGAGTATCTTCTGAATAATCCCGACCCCTTGCAAAATGTTTTCATACTTTGGTATTATGAAACACATATATGGATTAACTTAAAATTTTTTCTTCCATCTCTTTGCTTTCACTTTTTCTATCCCCATTTTCCTATTTGCATAATAGTTGTTGATTTCTGCAAATGAGACTAATTTGGGCAGAAATGTGTTTAAATTACGTTGGTTGGTTTGGGGTCAATGTGTTGGTGACTAAAAGAGGAGAGACACACAAAAAAACATTTTGTCCATTGAATTTTATATAACCATCCTCCATTACTTGTTTTTATTATTCTCATCCCCACCAAAAATGCATGAGAACTTCTTGAAGAACAACTTGGACCATGTTGTATTAGGCTATCATTGTTATTTTTCATCTCACATAGCTCTACAGTAATATCCTATTGGATCTCATAATCTGCAAAACGAAGGTTAACTGCCCTGACATCTATCTCCAAGTATGCTCCTAGTCAATGTTGTCACCTTATGCAGAGTTCCAAAACTAGAACTTGTTAAAATTATCATCTATGCAAGTGGTTTTCAAACATTTTCTAAAGGAGATTTTTCGCAAACAATATAATCTTTACCAAGCTAGTAAATAGATAAAAATAAAACATTTCTTTAGGGCTTTGGAGATCAAAGTCTCATTATTTTAGCCTCCTACTTTCTCTCCAGTTACTGTCAGTATTAGTCAGGGTTCTCCAGAGAAATAGAACTCCATAGAATAGAGAGAGTTCTGAATAGAACTGCAGGCTTGAAAGTCCCACAGTCTGCCCTCTTCAAGCTGGAGAAACCAAGAAAAGCTGGTGGTGTAATTTAGTCCGTGTCCAAAGGCTAAGAATTGGGTGGCTGATGGTGTAAGTCCTGATCTGAGACCAAAAGCTCAAGAATCAGGCTCCAATGTCCCAGGAGCTCCTGGGAGAAAATGAATGTTCCAGCTCAAGCAGAGTGAATTCTCCCTTCCTCTGCCTCTCTGTTCTATTCAGGCTGTCAGCAAATTGGATTCGATGATGTTCACCCACATTGGTGAGGGTGATCTTCTTTGCTTAGTCTACTGATTCAAATGCTAATCTCTTCCAGAGACACCCTCACAAACACATCCAGAAATAATGTTTTTCCAGCTATCTGGGCATCCCTTAGCCCAGTCAAGTTGACACACAAAATTAATAATTATGAATAATAATGGTTATCTCCATGGAACACTAAATAATTTGCAGATTACTTCTCTACAACATCCTCTGCACCTCCAGTCAGTCACCAAAGCCTGTGATTTTACCTTAGAACAAACACCCGAACCCATCAATTCTTCTCCATCTCTACTCACCCTGCCTGTCTTTCATCTGGACCATTGTGATAGATACAATTATTTTCCTTCCATCCAAATTTTTCCCCTCTGAGGCCCACTACCAACAGCTTTCTTTTAAAAATGAAGTCCACCATGTCACATCACTCTTTCTTTAAAGCTGTAGTTGATTTCACACTTTTGATGGGATTATGGTCAAACTTCAAGGCTTGGTACAACGACTCCTCATATCTATTTTTTACCTTATTCTCTAGATTCATTCACTGCCACTCTTTCATATCACAGAATCATCTCATCAACCCTTATGATTTAAAATGCCATGGAAAGGCTGAAACCCCTACAAATTCATTTCTTAAGCCAAGAACTCTCTGAATTCTAGTATCTTACATCCAACTGTTTGCTCAGGATCTTAACTTGGGTCTCTAGTAGATATTGAAAACCTCTATAGTCCAAAGCAAAACTCTTGATCATCCTCTATCCCAAACTGGTTTCTCCTAAAGTACTCCCAACTTAGAGAATGGTAATTCCATCTTTCCAATTGCTTAGACCCAACTTTTTGAGTCATCCTTGAGTTATCCTCCTTCCCTTCTAAAATGTTCTCCATAGAGCTTTTCACCATCTGATGTCCTCTGCAGTTTTAAGAATTATTTTTCTCCTCTAGTTAGAATATAGGCTCCAAAGGAACAGGCCATTTTTTTTTTCCTATTTTGTTCACTATCATACCTTCAGTAATTAGAATTATGCCTGAGACACAGCAGTTGCTCAATAAATATTAGTTCAATAAATGAATGACTGTTTTACCCTGAGCTCTAGCCACGTAAGTTTCCATTATTATCCAAACACACTAGATAGTTTTCTAATCAGTTATTTGCACACAAGTTGTTTCTTCTGCTTGCTGAGCCATCCCTACCACCTTGGGTTCTAAGACCTCGGCTGTTACATGCTTTTGAAAACTTCAGCTGCCTCAGGCAGTTGTGGATTAGCTGTTGTATTCCAATAGCTTTTTGTTTATTAACATTCTGATATGAGAAGTATCTATTAGAATAGTGTAACATTGTCTCAAAATTATTTATTTCCATGTCTATCTTCCTTACTATAATAAAAGGTTCTTAGAAGTGATAACTGGGTCTTATTTATTTTTGAATATACAGCATAGAGCATAGAATGTCAATACGTATTTCTCAAATACAGGAATCAGTAATTCAACAGTTCCTATCTGTATGTCTATCTGTGACTTTCCAGGAATGCCGACTGAGAACAAAAGTCAAAAACAACAAGAAGTGCAAGAAAGAATACAGATGATATTTCTTCCCAAGAGTGGAAAGTGTTTGTTTTGTGAATTTTCCTATCACATAAAGTGATAGGAAATGGAGATTAAAGTAAAAACCAACTAGTGGAATTTGAAAAAGCAAGTCAGAGTCAGATTTGGGTCCTACTTTTTCTTTCCCACTAAGATTGACTGTTTGGACCAAGACAGGAGAAATGGCTATTAGAAGATGCTTATGTAGCTCTGCTAATGAGATCTGGGTCATAGGTGAGAGCAATTTTCCTAATGTAGCACAAACTTTTCTCTTTTGTCTTGGAAATGTGACAATAATTTTTTATGAGACTTATTCAGTGACTCTGACCAAGCTCAAGACTCTTACCGAGGCAGGCCTAACTTAGATGTGATTGATCTTAGAAATAACCCCTTTTAATTGGTTACAGGTGTGAGTGTGAAAGTGTATGTTGGGGTTTTTCTAAGTCTCTGCCATTCACAAGATAAATAAAGGAAGCAAGTTGAAGCTGAAAACTCCAGAGCTACCTCTGGTAGTAGAAGACATTTCTACTACCTCTGGTAGTAGAAAACATCTCCACTTCATTGGAGATGGTGTAGTGCCCAAATAACCATATTACATATTTACCCAGGGTAGACTCTGAGGAATAATTTCCTCTTGATCCCTCTGTGTGTTCTGAGACAAAACTTTAGTTCTGGGAATAATTTAAAGCTTAAATAATTTAAAGTTCTCTAATGATTGGGGGAAGTGGGTGATATGTTAATGATATATCTTTGCCTTTATCAGGGGTTGATATGTGACATGTGAAGAATATTTATGTAAAATGTACAATCACCAGGAAAGTTTTTAAAAACTCATGTGATACCTTCCTTTCATAACGTATGATGAGTAAGATACAGTTTCATAATGGACATTAGGTAATAACACCATATTTTGCTTTTCTTTTTACCTTAACTGCTAGGAAGCTTAGAGATAAATTTTATGTTCAGTCATTTTATTCAATCAACATAAGGCAAAGTGGTTAATAGTATTTTCTTTTTCATTCTCCTTGATGTTTTTAAGATAACTTCATAGAAGTATGATTTGTATACAATAATGTTCACTAATTTCATGTATATAAAACAATAAATTTTAACAAATATTTACAGACATACAACCATAGTCAAGATATAGAATACTTCTATAACTCCAAAGAGTTCCCTCACTGTACCCCTGCAGTCAATTATTATCCTAGACCCAACTCCTAGCTACCCCTGATCTGCTTTCTGTCCTTAGTGGTTTGGCTTTTCTAAAATGACATTATAGATGCAATCATACAATATGTAACCTTTTGTATCTGGCTTCACTTAGCATGACCATTTTGAGATTTTTACATTTTGTTTTGTGTTTTGGTTGTTAATAAATTTTTAATGCTGAGTAGTACTCCATTGTGTGTATATATCACAATTTGTTTACCCTATCACCAGTTGAAGGATATTTAGGTTGTTTTGGCAGTTATAAATAAGCTTCTACAAACATTTGAGTGCATATCTTCGTGTGGACAAGTATTTTCACTTCCCTTGGGTAAATGCTTAAGAGTGGAATTGCTAGGTCATGTAGTAGATATATGTTTAATTGTGTAGGAAAGAAACTGTTATATTGTTTTTCCCAAAGTGACTCTAACACTTTGTAGGCCACCAGCAATATGTGAAAGTTTCAGCTGCTCCAAATCTTTGTCAGTGCTTGGTTTTGTCAGTTTTTCTAATTTTTAAAAATTTTAGTCATTCTAGTGAGTGTGTAGTGATATCTCATGTTTTCATTTGAACTTTTGTAATGATTAACAATGTTAAGCTTTTTTTCATCAATTATCATTTCACATCCTCTTTGGTGAAACGTCTGTTAGAATCTTTTGCCCATTTTTTAAATTGGGTGTTTATTTTCTTATCACTGAATTTTGAGAAGTCTTTACATATTTTGGATATAGTACCTTTGTCAAATATTTGCTTTGCAAAGATTTATCCCCATTATAACCTTTTATCTTATAACTTTGTTAAACCCACTTATTAGTTCTAGAAGCATTTTTGTAGTTTCCTTAGTTTATTCTAGGTAGGTGATCATCACCTCTGCAAATAAAAATAAGTTTATTCCTTGTCTCTAATCTGTATATCTCTATTTATTGATTTATTGCATTGGTTAGGACCTCCAGAACAAGCTTTGGTGGTTGTTGTTTTAATTTTGCCATATTTGTTATCTTATAGAAAATTATTCCACTTATCCCTTTATGATATTAGGTATAGATTTTTCATAGATGACTTTTACCAATTTGAGAGTATTCCCTATTATTCCTAGTTTGAGGTGTTTTTTATTATGGTTATTATGAATAGGTGTTGCATTTTATCAAATGCTTTTTCTGCATTTTTTGAAATTACTGTATAGTTTTTCTCCTTTATTTTGTCAATATAGTGTTGTATTGCTTGAGTCAATTTGTTAAGTATTTCTGTGTCTGTGTTCATGACAGATATCATTCCGTAGATTTACTTTCCTGTAATGTCTTTGTGTAGTTTATGTATCAGGGAAATGCTGGCTTTATAAGTTAAGTGGAAATTTTATCTTCTATTTTCTGGAACAATTTGTATAGAATTAGATTTATTTCTTTCTTAAAATTTTGGGAGAAGTCACCAATGAAACCATCTGCACCTGGAGGTTTCTTGATATGAAAGCTTTTAACTATAAATTCATTATTTAATATGTATAGAGCTATTTGGATTCTCTTTCTTCTTTAATGAGATTTGATAGTTTGTATCTTTCAAAAAATTTGTCTATTTCATATATATTTACAGAAAGTTGTTCATTATAATTCCTAACATTGTACTTTTAACAACTGTAGGCTCTGTTGTAAAGCTCTCTTTCATTCCTGGTATTAATAAATTATTTATTTATTTGTTTATTTATTTATATTTTCTTATTTTTTCACCACTATGGCTAAAAATTTATCTGTTTCAAAGAACCTGCTCTTTTTTCATTGATTTTCTCTGTTTTGTTTTTGTTTTCAAAACTAAATCCTGTCTCAATTACTCCATTATCGCTAGAAGTTGAAGTCCTATATATTATATTTTGATAATTCTATATTTAACAGCCTTACTATAATTGTCATCAATTGTTTTTCAGAAGTTGGTGAAGTTTATGTTTTCAATTAAACTAATGCTGAAGGGATACTAAAAATTAATCAGGAAAGCAAAATGTTGAGCTTTTAGATGGAGTAGATCTGCTAATGACTCTTAAAGGAAGAGATATAGAAGCACAACTACATTTATACTTCTGTGACTATGAATTTTCTTCTCCTGTCCTTGATTTCTATTAATTTAATGAAAATTCTATTGACTGCAGAACACTGTCAGGGATAGTCATGAAGACCTGACCACTGTGCTAGAGTTGTTTACAGTCAAGCAAGAAGATGAAATTTAAGGAAAATATCAACAATGTGAGGTGGAATGGGATGTGTCATAGAATATATGGATAAAATATTACAACATTTTATTTTACTATATTTGAAAGCACTTTTCATGACTCGTGGCTAGAATCAGTCTGAGAATCAAGACAGAGCTAAATATTTCCATTAGAAGCTCTAACATTTATTTCCTATAATAGATGAAAAACTATGGAGAGTCCAGAAATATTCCTAATAGTTTACTTACAAAAAGCAGAGGCTGAGCACAGGATGGAGTAAAGTATTAGAGAGAGGTAGGGAAAGTCAATGTAACTCATAAATTGTCTTGATAATGGCTACTCCATTTTGGACGTCTCAGTGAGTGTGATGTAACAAATAATTATCTAATAAAAACTAGACAGAATACAATTATAAAAATATCTTTAGGTCCTTATTTGAAAGTAACTTCATAGTACCAAATTTGGTCCATAAACTATTTTCTGATTACCAAATTATAAAATATTTCAAAGATATCATGAACATAAAAATGACTGCCTATCATTTAATTGTTTCCATATTTCAGGGGAGTTGTGAGTATAAATTAATATTTCTGAGAAGAAAGAGCTCTTGCTAAGATGGAAGAACTCTGACAATTAGACCAAAAAAAAGTTTAAATAGAAAAGTAGATCTGCCCTACAGTGTCATATTATTATCATATTATAAGTGGCAATATCATGTGGCCCTTAGAAATTGCTTGAGAGTGGTTTTACCAATTCAGAGCAAGTTCTGTGATGTTGAGAATCTAACAATAGCTCTAAAAAAGAGACAAATTGGAAAACTTAAACAATTAAAATAATTTTCAAATTTTCTTTGTTTGGAAAAAATGATCAAAATGTAATTTTTTAAGTTAACAAAACAAATATAAACAAATGTAAAGTATGATGGAAACTTCTTTGTAAAGAAAATTATATTTTAAAGTAGATTAAAAATACACTAAAATATTACCAATGCTTATTGCTGAGATGGTAAGATAATAGATGATTATAATTTTTTCATTTAACTTTTCTGGATATTTAGGATTTTCTAAAATTAAAAGAAAAACCTATGATGAAATTAGAATTTTAAAAATCCAAAATTAAAGATTAGCAACAAATATGATTTAGCAGATCATCATGTTTTAGAAAAAGAATTTCCAACAAATTCTAAATTTGGGGAGGATTTCAGAATTGTAAATTTTACTTGCTAGGTTATTATTCTGTGATAAAGAGTTCACTTCTGAGTTTAAAAATTTTCCCTCATATATTTTATTTTCAAAATTCTGCCCCTAAAATTTAGTCAAGCTGCCCCTAGAAGGTACTTAAGTTTCAAAAAGTGAGCTCTCCTCTCAAAACTGTGTAGAATTTTATTTCTCATACATTTAATAATAATAAAGTTAATCATTTACTAAAGCAGTTAAATGTAAACAATTGGTCAGTAATTTCTAATTTGAAAAATAATGCTTTAAAACTTTTTTTTAAATGAAGAGGTATTTTTCTATTTTCTCCACCCATAAATCACTTTTCCTTTTCGTGTATTCTCATGCTAATTTTACGTACTGACCTGGATCAGAAAGTCCACCTAAATTCACTGAGTTTAAGGTCTCTTTTCAAATCATTCTGGAATATATGCAGTATTGTGAGTGTCAGACTGGTTGGTACAATGGAAAAATGTTGATCATCTAATCGCGTCTGTCTTCCTAAAGGAACCCTAATTTTGTTCTAGGGGTGGTCCCATTTAATTTATGAATGTAACAATCCCTTTTCCTGGTTCAGAAAATGCCCCAGCTGGCATCAGCCAGAACCTAGATTTTGCTGAGATTTTGTGGAAACATTCTTAAGGACACAAGAGAGAGCCGTTCTTCTGCTTATTGTGAGGAGTGGATGTGAATTGCAAAGGCATCTCTCCCCTTCTGAGGATGAAGTCAACACACTGAGGAGAGCGGAGCCAGGGAATTCACAGGCAATAGAGCCAGAGCCTCTTGATTTAGTCTCTTGTAACATCAGATCTACTTTTCAACTTTCCGTTAGTTTAGTCAAAACAGTTCTAATTTTTTGAGCCAATTTGATTTGGATTTTCTGTCACTTGGTAGCCAAAAGCCTCCTGATGGAGTAGACAGTCATATCCTCAGGGCACTCTATAGGGCTGGCACCTGGATCACCTCAGGGCCACTCATGGCCACTGGTTTTGTCTCAGAGGTTATTCTCTAAAGTTTACCTTTTTCCAATCACCATGTCTCTGAGCCAGATTGATAAAACGGATGCCCAAAGGGAGTTTTGAAAATAAACTTTTCTTCTAGTCATATAAATTTGCCAGTTGAACAACATTTACTGATACGTGTGTATATGTGTGTATAATATACATATATGTGTATATAGTTTATGTGTACATGTGTGTTTGTGCATATAAGTATATATGGGTATGAATACCATGTTTCACCATGTTTCCAAATGAAATTTTGGAAGACCAAATTGGCATTTATCAAGGTTTTTCTCAGGGAGATTGGGCTACATGGACCCTGGATGTAGGGTATTTTCTTTTCTTTTCTTTTTTTTAACGAAAAGAGTTTATGAAGTAAAATAAACTCAAGTTAATCCCAACTATGTCATTCCCAAACTATGCGCCAAGGGCAAGTTAGTTCATCTTTCTATTTTTAGAAATATCCTTGTTCTTAGTGGTAATAGTACCTACCTCACATGGTTGTTTACATGTTTAAATGAGATAACATTAACTTTCCCATCTTAGATCTCAGCACAGGCAATCAACTAAATGTTTATTCCCTTCTTTTTTTGTTCACAAGAAAAGCCCATGTGACTGTCATCATCTAGTTATTCTTCTACCTACCTGCATCTGCAAACTATAAAGATATTTACATTTTTCCGTTTTATTTTCAAGAAACTGAACTCACCAAATACTTTGTTTTTTGAGAACATTTTGCATATTTATGTGCAAGTCCTAAAGTTTCCATGACCTTGCAGTTTGCTATTAAAATTTTGTGTAGTCTTTTGTCCTAGCTAAAGATATATGAACACATTTTACACAGAACCCAAAGCTGGCCAAGCCTTCCTTATGTGTAAAAGACAGATCTTTCCCTTGGAACTAATTTTCCACTAAGATGTATTACAGAATATGTTATATTTTTCCTGGCCAGCAAGAAAACCACACTCTATTCAATATCAAATATGTGAGTTGATACACTCAGAATTTTCAATAATCTTGGGTTTCTAGACTAGTAAGCATATAGAACCATTTCCAATTTCTAAAAATCTACTTATATTATTACTAAGACCAAATTAACAAAAACAGCAACAACAGCCAATATTTTAGTATCTATTATGTGTCAAATGTTTTGCTCTTTTATGCTTTGTGTGCATTTTCTCAGTTAATCTTCAGAACATTCTTTCATGTAGGTACTATTTGATATGACTGTTTCACAGAAGACAAAAATGAAGCTTAGTGAGGTTAAGAAATATTACCAAGGTTACCGAGTGGAATAAGGAAGGAGAAATTTAAGGTATTATGTCTAAAAATATGTCTAAATCTAGACTTAGTGTTGCTAATTTGGATAAGCTATACTCTTCAAAAAATAGATTGGGTTTATACTTTGGTTTTAAAACATGATCAAACAATTAGTCCAGTTTGAAATGCACAAAATTTATGCTGAGGAAATTTCAAATATATGCCTATTTAATTTATAAGAATATGTGACTTTTCTCTTAGTCATGGACATTTGCTCACTTGAACAGCCTTTACAGACACTTCTCTACAGCAGCAAGTATTTATTTCTCAATGAATTCATGTTTCCCAATGAAACTTCCCAGTGAAGGAGTAAGAACAAATTGACACGTATCAAATTGCAATTGACTTACTTTATTAATTGCATAGGCATTTAGCTAAGATTTTCCAAAAGTTAATCTATATTTTATCTAAGAGAATTCATCACTTACCATTCAGTTTTGAGCTCTCTTCAAACTTGACTTATACAAACTTGTGTAATATAACTGAGCAAGAGATAGTGTAGAAGGCTCAAATACTAGAATAATTATTGCATTATATTACTATGATAGAGCTTTTAATCTTAGTATATTACAATCAAGGAATATCTCTATATCCATAATCAGCTGTTACCCAATATTTTAAAGAGACAATTAAACTTTCAGTTAAAAAGGAAAGACTTATATTCTGGTTTGGTGTCACCAATGCTGTTTTTCTTAATTGAAAACTATTTGCCAAAAATCTGTACATAAACCAGTAAAAATCAATTTGAGTGCTTTTCAGTGCATGTAGTAGTACATCTATTTTAGTCAGAGAATTAGTATCAGACTTGATTATAGAATTAAATTTGTATAACCCATGCAAAATCTGTCTTTACCAGCCAATTTTTTAGGAAGGATTATTATGAATTCCTAAGAAAACCGGGACTATCTTTTTCACCCTTTTTCTGATATTATCTCATGTTTTGCTACTGGCTCCATAATGTAATAATCAAATTGGATTATGATACAGTCGAATAAATTTCATCTGGTATGTTTGAGGAATATCTGTGATAAGCCAAGATGTAACTCTCACCAATAAATGTCTTCAACTAACCATTTTGTCCTGAATAACACACAAAAAAACAAATGTTCTCAGGAATTCTCCATCCTCAGATTCTGCATGGATCCTATGATAACACTCAACCTTGTGTCCTTCTTCTCTGATAGCTTTAGCATGGCATATGGACTCATATTAAATAAATGTATAGAGATTGATCAAAAGCCATACAATCTTAATGCTAGATGGTCTTGAGAATTTCAATCCTACTCTTAAATTCTACACTTAAGAAAATGAGACTTCCGAAATGTTAACTGGTCATGCTTTATTCTTAAGGCCACACAAATAAATAGTGACAGAGAATGGATTCTGACATTATGGGTCAGTAATTTATAAGTTTATTAGATAGCTTTCCAATGAAACAGCTAGATGAAGGCAAGGTTTTGAGACAAGAGTACATACATTTTGATACAGGAAGTAAATCTTTATTGCATAAATCAGTTACAAAATACCATGAGAGGAATGTAGCCATCCCATGGTAAATAAACAGAGAGAATTTCATTGGAAATAATTACCCCAACAACATGTTATCCACCTCTATAATCCCATGACTATGCTTCCCATTGACTGATCTCAACCAGAAACCAGGGGACAAATGAGTCCACTGAAGCAGTCCATAAAGGTCAATCTGCTGGGGCAGCCCTTCCTGGGGCATAGAGCATGGTGAGGAAGTATGGAGTATAGACATGAAAGATCAAAATGGAATAGGTCAACATAATACCACACTGGATCCTCTGTGGTTGTAGAATTGTCTAATTCTCTTACACAAACGTATTTCTATCCTTTGATTTTTCACCTTGGATTTAATACCTAATGCAGTACAGTTATGTTTCTATATGCCAGTTTCTTTCCTATTAAATAAGTAAACTTAAAGATACAGGTTTATGTAGAGTAGACCTGATAGAATTCTAAGGAGGGAACATTGCAGTGTAGAAAAGGAAAGCATGAAGATGTACTAGCTCTCTTTTCCCCTCCATCCAATGGAGAGTATGGGAATCTACCTTACACAAAAGATTGCTAAATAATGAGTAGAGTTCTGATGTTCTTACCATTGATTTGGAAAGGAGGTGAGCTAATGGTTAATATTTGGCATATATTCTGAACCATTGTGTCAAAGCTGGAATGAGTGGGATAAAAACAACATCTGTTGCTGCTGATTTGTCCTCCCCCAGAGGCTGGGCTTCATTTGAACTTGTGACTAAGAGGCAACAGGTTTATCACACATGATAAATTCCCCAATCTCTCTGTTAGTCTTTAGGAAAATTCCCAGCAAAAATAACAGAAAGAACCATGAGTGAACTATATGCACAGTTTGTGAAATACAGGTGCTCAGGTAGAAATGAGCTACATAAATGATTAGTAATGGGTTGAAAGTCAGGGAAATAACAAGATATGTGAGTCTTGAGTTCATTTATGAACCCAGAATAAAGGGAATAATACATTTCTATTTTAAAGTATTAACTCTTGCAATGCACTGAAATAGAATATGCTTTTCTGTGTGTAACTGAAGACTCTGCGAGGCCAAGATGTTAGGAAAGATAGAAGTCAACTTGCTCACATGCAAACCACCATAGATTTTGGCTTGAGTACACTCTCTTTCCTACGAAGTCCTAACTTACACAAAATTGGAAAATCAGCCAGGCTTGCCCTAAGCATCCTTTCTTGTTCCTTTCATCCATTTTCTCCACTTCTTAGAGCCCCTCAACTAAAATATTCATAATCCTCATGATGTTCGCCCTCTCTACTTGAGTGTTACTTTACTCAAGACCAACATGCTTTGAGCCAAATCAGTCCCCCTTCTTCATGGTCCATTAACTTATACCCTGCCAATCATTAAAAATGGCTCAACTATCTCTTAGGATATTTACATTGGACAAAAGTCTTCTAAAGCCTAAAATCATAAGGAATATATTTCTAAAGGTGTCATTCTAAGTAGCCAGGAAGCAATTTACCATTGTATGACCTATATGATGTACACATCAGACAGCAGACAGCTATGCCTTTCCACAATAGTACTTTGGATATTTATTTTGCTAATCCTGCCTTAAATCATCAGGGTCCATCAACAAGGATATTATATATTCTTGACTTTGAGATTTTCTTTTTTATGCTGAACTTTCGCCAGCAAATTTTGGTATGTGTATTATACTCACCCATCTTTACCATTAACTAGAATTTCTTCTCAAAAATTATATGAGATAGTTTTGTCCCTTTCATAGCTGTAAATTATTAAGCTGGTACTATAGAGACAGCAGACCCTCTCAACCTTTCAGAATTTGCACACACACACAGAAAAAGGCATCAAATCTAAGCCATATATTGAAAGCCAATGAAGGTGAAACCTATCACAATCTCCTCACATTGCTGAAAATTAGGAAATCAAGAGTGAAATGTGAGGGGCAAACTTTTAAAGTCAAAATACCTAGACTAATTGCCATTGTAGCCAGCCCAAACAGTGAATAGCAAGGGAAATCCTAAAAGTTTTTTAGGTGTTTATCCATTTGTTTATTTGTTTACTTATTAATTAAAAACTATATATTGAACTCTGCTAGATATTTAGATACATAAAGGCAACCAGCAAAGTTCTCTGAAGGAACTTATAGTGTAGACTCATAATTTTAGATTTGCGTTCAAACCCAAACTATCACTTAAGATTATGAGCATTTGGGCAAATAATGGCTTCTCCAAAATGGGTATTTTATAGCTTCATGGAAGATCAGATTAGGTAATCTATATAAATCAGTGTTTTCTGACACATGTTAAGCTTTGTGAATAAGAATTATCTGGTGGTAAAGAGTAGAGAATCTGGAGTCAGATCACCAGGGTCTGAATCTACCTCTTGACCATAGATAAGATAATTATCCTCTCACAAAAATTAGCTCAAAATAGATTAAAGACTTAAATATAAGACCTTAAACTGTAACACTCCTAGAAGGAAACGTAGAGGAAAATCTCCTTGATATTGTCTTGGCAATGACATTTTTGGATATGACACCAAAAGCTCAAGCACCAGAAGAAAAAATAAGTGGAACCACATCAAACTGAAAAGCTTCTGCACAGAAAAAGAAGGAACAAAATGAAAAGCCAACCTACAGAATGGCAGAAAATATTTACACACCATATATCCAATAAGACATTAATAGCCAATTATATAAGGAACTTGTACAATTCAATAGCAAAAAAACATACCCCACAAATAATCCAATTAAAAATGGGAAAGAGATCTGAATAGACTTTTATTTTCCAAAAATCACATACAAATGGCAAACAGGTACATGAAAATGTACTCAACACCACTAATCATTAGGGAAATGCAAATCAAAACCACAATGAGAGCAAGCTAAGTGTCCATCAACAAATGAATGGATAAAGAAGATGTGGTATATATATATATGCAATGCAATACTAGTCAGCCATAAAAAAGAATGAAATTGTGTCATTTGCAACAAAATGGAACTGGAGATTGTTATGTTAAGTGCAATGTCAGTTAGAGAAAGACAAATGCCATCTGATATCCCTTACATGTGGAATCTAAAAAAATACAACAAACTAGTGAATAATGCCATTTTCATTATTGTTATTTAATATGATCTTGACATAAATGACTATAATACAACACAGATAATGGTGAGCTCTATTAGATATTTAAAGATACATTACTATAGGATCTTGTAAAAGTAGAATATTTTATGCTGAGAGATGAGGAGAGATCTCAAGGAAGTAGAATAGAATTGAGACAGGCCAAGTTGAGAGATAAAAAAAAGATTTATGGACAGATGAAAGAATATGAGCAAAATTATGCATAAACTATGGGTAGTTACAACATTGGTATATGGGAAGGCATAGTGAATGTGCAGTCTTAGGAATTTAAGGTGGATCATGAAGGAACTTGAATAGCAAGTCATCAATTATAAACTTTATTAAGTCAGCAATGGGGAGTCTCTCAGGGCCTGTGGGAAGACAGATCCTGTAGAATTGGTTGTAGAAGGAAGAAACAGGAAGTAGAAACAGCAGCTGGGAGATTTCTGCATAACTCAAGCTAAATGTACAGGAGAACTTCACGAGGATAGAAACAATGGGAGCTGTAATGAACCTATATGTCAAAATTAACTAAACAAAATAGTTCAAATAGTGTTGGATTGGATTTTTTTAATGGATGCTGCAAAATCAAAAATGCCTTTCCTTTCCTTTCTTCCTTTCTCCACTAACGCTTCACCTTTTTATGAAAGATATACATCCCTTACCTAAGGCATTGGCAAACCCAGATGCCTCTATGAAACAGCCACGTAACCTAGAAAAATAATGAGTGCTTGCCAGAATGAGACTGTGAAGAACTTGGGGTTTCATGACCTGTCTTAAGTGGTAGCCGTGGTGCTCTCGGCAATTATTGCTATGCAGAAATGTAACCCATAAGGGCCGAGTGTTCTCATTTTTTCAAGAGAAGTAGAAAATGTGGATCTTTAAAATGTGAAAACTACCAACGTTCCCATGTTGGCAACTACTTTGAAAATTTTAAAAACCCTCTGTAGGCCAAACAAAACATGTCTGTAGGCCGAATGTGGCATGTGGGTCACCAGTTTGTGAATTCTGTCTAACTCTGTTATCTGGCAAGGTAATGGAGCATTCTGGTTAGTCAACATTCTGACTGAGTTGCCACATATGTTATATAAGGCTTCGCAACCTTCCAAGAATATGAATACATCAGCTATACTAAACACTATTTAACATTACTGAAAATTTCCCTCTTGATTCAAACATATATTCAAGCAACACATATGTATTATTTAGCTATATTTCCTACACAACGATAGTTATTTGGGGATATAGAAATGTGAATGACCTGTTCTCAAGGAATTCACAATTGATAAAGGTAGAAACAGAAGCCACAGGGAGTATCAACACACATCAATTTGACAACTTGGAATCCTTCAGTATTTCAAGAGCATCAATGATCAACAGATAGAAAACATGGAGAATGGAAGGTACTGGCATATTTCAACTGATAGATATTCTAAAAGTCCTGTTTTAGAACTTCAGCTTTGAATACTGATAATTTCTCAGAAACACTGCATCAAACTCTCAAGCCAGTTTCTGTACTAGGTCCTGTCTTTTTTCAAAATACTTTTTCTTAAGACATTTCTTTTAAAAATTATGGACAGGCAGAAACTAACACACCATTGTAAAGCAATTATACTCCAATAAAGATGTTAAAAAAATTATGGACAGGATCTGCCTTTAAAATACTAAAAAATTCCATTCTAAGATTTCTGGGCTTGTAAACTAAGTTCTACGGGTGGGAAATAGGAAGTAAGAAGAGGAATGAGTCTGGGGAATACTCTATTCCTTTTCAACTCACAATAACAACTTCTCTTCTAAAACCGTTCTTTGTTGCTACCTTCAAGAGCATGGCACACAGTATGTCCCTCTGCTCTTGTTAGCACTGTTCAGCAATTTGAGAAACTATTAAAGAAGTAACTATAAAAATGAGTACAATATTATTCTGCCTCTCTTCCCTAACACAGGATTTCCCTGGCTACATACCCATTTTGTGTGGGGGTCAAATTAGTTTTTAAATTCATTTCCTCCTTGGGTATCACAAGTGGGAGAAGAGGAGAGCATACATTTTCACATGCAATTGTGGATAAATATTTAGGGTAAAAATATTTTGTTTCTTTCTCTTTTAATGTAAAATAAATGAACCTCACCCACCCTCCCCAATTCTCATCATTTGGTATCACTAAAAGACTATTCCAAAAGTTCAAGTTGAAATAAATCACTATTTTATTCTTATAGTTGATATATCCTAAGAGATGAGCAGGACCATTACAAAGAAAACCACAAATCAAGAAAATAAGAATTAAAAGTGTAAAGCTCTTGGCTCAATTGTATATAAAATAACTATTTTTCCTTTGTGGTAGTAAGTATAACATCATGTACTCCAAGTTGTGTAGAGAACAGGAACTGAATGATGCAAGATTAATTACTACACTGTTGTCATCTCTAGCTAATAACAACATAGAGATCATCACTGCTGGTAAAGTCTCTCTGGACTTATTTGTTTGCCTTTGGCATAAATTAGGGAAGCATACAAGTAGAAAGAAGATAACACAAAATAAAGTTTATGCGTTGGGAGGAACAGAATTTGTTATTACTTTGTCACTGCAGGCAACAGGGTGTGAAACCAGTAAGAAATCAAGCCAGTTCTTGACGTCAGTTATTTCTAATTTGGAGCAATTGAGTGCATCTTTGACTTATGTGCAAGGGCTGATCATTGATTAAGCTACAGGGGTGTTTCCTATGGTGTTCCTTTGGCCTTATTACTGTGAATCGCAATGTGTTGTCAGGTTACTTTTTGTTTTGTGTTTTTGTTTTGTTGTTTTCTTTCTCCAGAAGACCTTGAATTAAAATCTTCCTGAAGTTGGTTACAACCAAACAATAATTTCCAGAGTATTAGCCACGTATTTTCCCTTGATTTTGACCTTCAAATTTGGGAAAGCAAATGTAACATTTTGGACGTTTCATAGGTACAGAGAAACATTTTAATCTCATGTTTTCAAATTTGGATAAACGGTACCGAGAACAATCATTTTGACACGCAAAATAAAGTCTTCAATTATTGCACATTCATAATAGACTGTTTCAATTTAAATGAAATATTGCTTCAAAGAAAACACAACTGATATAGATATTTGCTTAGAATACAGGGAAGTTAAAGGAGATTTTAATATTTGATAAAAATTAACAGCCATTATGAAACCTAAAAAAATTGACCAACATCTTGGAGTTACCAGGAAGAAAAGTGGAAAGAATCTGGGTCTCCAGTAACTTTACAGAGCTGTTGAATTACCCAACTCCACCACTACAGCCTCTAATTGTGTTTGTTATTTGAGACTCCCATGTCCTAAAGATCTCATTTTCTACTTCTAGAATTTTTCAAGATATTTTCCTAAATATGTTCAGGTCCTTCCCTAAGATGGGTTTGGATATCACTTGTTAAGATACAACTAAAAATAATGATCTCTTCTAAAATGAAAATTTACTAAACTTTTACTGTGTGCCAGGTAGCACACTAAACATTTCTCACAAATGATCTTGTGTATAGTCCTAGATTTATGCACTATAATCATTCGCATTTGAAAATGTGGAATGGTATTTCCCTTGGAAGAAGAGATTTTAGACTCAGTAAATTTTAAGGAACTTGCCCACGTTCAGACAAAGTCTCTGACTCAGTACTGAATTACTTCTTTATGGGAAAAAAAAATGATTTCTCTTAGATTAGTTGTTTTTAATATTTAAGATATACAAGATTTTTCCACTGTAAATGTCTTCATCTGAATTGGAGTGGGTCATTCCACTCTCCATGGGTTACCATCTTCCCAAGAATTGTGTCTGTATTCTGCATGCCAGCTAAGGTTTCAAATTAAAATGACCTGAATCCCTGTTTCACTTCCTCTGCAAAGTCTAATGCACTCTCTAAGATTTCTCATGGTATTGCCTGTCTTTCAATTACTGATTCCACTAGATTCTTTCACTTCTATGAGTTATCTCTTATTTCTTTTTGGTTAATGCCAACTCAGAAGTAGAAATTGGCCCCTTTATGGTATTTGTGCAAATCTCTGACAAAAGGCACGTGGTGCATAGAAGATTTTGCTGAGGTTTTGGAATAATTGAAATGGTTTTCCTTAAGCAATCAAGAAAAAGCAAAATTAAATATTGGGTTATTTTTAATGAAAGTTCTTCCATCAATCCCCCACCAGAAATTTCTTAGGGACCATCTTGCTTTGCAGGATCATCCACCTGTCTTATGGTTGGTTTCCACTGTACTCTCGCCCATCCCTTCTCCTCTTTTACCTTCTTCTCTCTGAATTTTATGTGTATTTATTAGACAGAGTACTTTAAGTATACTATTTAAAGTACTTTATAAAACTGTGGCCCTAGAAGATCAATTCCACATTCAAGCTCACTTAGTCAGACACTTCCTACCAAAGACGCTTCCCTCCCGCAGATGTAATCTGTGCTAATTAATAAAATAATTAATCTTTAAAAATCTGCTATACATACCTGGAAATTTCTCTCTAATGTTTATGGGAGGAGTGGTGTGCAGAATTGAAAGAGAGAGTAATATTTGCTCTCCTCTTTGGGCAAATAACTAAACCAATATGGATAGTAAAATGTTAAAATACATAACATAACCTGAAAATAAATGTGTCTGGGTTGTTAATTCCTTAACTTTTACACACCTAGATGACTATTGCCATTGTCTTTTCAACTCCTCAGTGACCAGAGCCACTATCCATTGCAATATAAATATTTTTGGATTTATTTAAAGATAAAGATGAAAATATTTTGGCCATTTATTATCAGATAAAAATTATAAAGAATTTTTATTAAGCCTCTGACTTATCATAAGTACAAAGCCAGACTATTTACAGTCACTTTTTAAAAATTTTTATTTTATCTTGGAGCATAGTTGATTAACACTCTTGTGTTAGCTTCAGGTGTACAGCAAAGTGACTCAGTTATACATATACATGTATCTATTCTTTTTCAAGTTCTTTTCCCATTTAGGTTATTACAAAATATTGAGCAGAGTTCCCTGTGCTATACAGTAGGTCCTCGTTGGTTATCTATTTTATTTTTTAAGATTTTTTTTGATGTGGACTATTTTTTTAAAGTCTTTATTGAATTTGTTACAATATTGATTCTGTTTTATGTTTTGGTTTTTTGGCCACGAGGCATGTGGGATCTTAGCTCCCTGACCAGGGATTGAACCTGCTCCCCATGCATTAGAAGGCAAAGTCTTAACCACTGGACCACCAGGAAAATCCTCTGGTTATCTATTTTAAATACAGCAGTGTGTATATGTCAATCCCAAACGGTTACCAGGGGGTAATGAAGGAAGGACAGATTGGGAGTTTGGGATTGACATTCACTTTAATTCTTTATAGTAAAACCGAGATATAGGAACTATTACCACCAGTCAACCAGTAAGGAAACCAAAGCTCTGGCTGGTCAAGAAAGTTACTTGAATTTCAGAACTCTTAAGTGATGAAGCCAGGATTTCCCACGAGATCTATTATATGACTCTAAGTGCATGTAATTCCATTTGGTGATTCTGAGCACAGCCATCCTTATGCCATCTCATTTCCAGTGAGTCTTAATAAGAGAAAAGAGGTAGGAAGTAAAGACATCTTGCTGAGGGTCTGTTCTTTAACATAAATGGAGTGGGTTAATAAGAATAAATTATTTCCAGTATGGAGAAAGGATGTAAAAATGGCTTTACATCTCACAAGGTTAGAGGAAAACAGAAAAACAATGAACAAAGGGGAGGTGGAGTGACAGATGCTGGGACAGATTGTGTACCTTCTCCCCAACCTCAAACGAGAAAAGAAAAGTGGAGGGAGGGAGAAAAAAGAAAGACAGAGACAGAGATACAAAACCATTTACACATGGGGCATTTTAGTTGATGCCTCTGGCATAGTTGATGCCTACCCGCCAAAAAATATACATTGCAAATGTTCCATCATCTGCTTTACACCTCTCCTGTTGGCCAGAGTAGACAACTCGCTCCTTGCAGGCTGTCTCACGTTTCTAACGGTGCGATATTTCAGCATTTGGTTGCAATTGTTTAAAACAAATCTCATGCTTTCTTCTGTCTCTGAGTGAACTGGGCTTGTTAAGATGCTCAGGAAATATAATGTAAACATATAAAAGCTTCCCCCCATATTTTCATTTCCTTATATGTGAGGCCTTTTGAATTCTTCTGCCATGTCCTCTTGCTGGTTTATATGTGGTTTTACTTACTTTTCCGCTTTATTTAGTTGCGTGGGTTTTTGTTGTTTTGTTGTTTTTACAAGTCTCAAAAAGAAAAAATCACAATTATTCTGGTGTTATCGAGTAAATAAAAAGCTAACAAAAAAATGATTTTAAACAAAACTGAACACACTGCTGAGTCAAAGGATACGAAAACATCTGGCTGCAATGTGAAAAGTTTAGTCAATTGATAGCCCTTTGGTTTTAGATTTGTTTTGTCTTATCTCTGGATTCACCAAATCTTTAAGTTGGCCACATTGGCACAGTATAAACCCAGCTATAGATTGATTTTCGTCTTGTAGAGTACTTAACAATATATAGAGTAATTAGAACACACTTTAAATAACATCTAGAGATGGGGGGCGGGAAGGAATTGATATTTGTTGAACCCGTACCTTGTATCAGGTGTTATTTCAGCAGTTATGAGTATGTATTATTACTTTTTTTTTTTTTGGCTTGGCTGGCACAGTGATTTATTTTTTTAATTTTTTGTAATTGGAGTATAGTTGCTTTACAATGTTGTGTTAGTTTCTGCTGTACAGCAAAGTGAATCAGTTATAGATATACATATATCCACTCTTTTTTGGATTTCCTTCCCATTTAGGTCACCACAGAACACTGAGTAGAGTTCCTTGTGCTAAACAGTAGGTTCTCATTAGTTATCTATTTTATAGATAGTAGTGTATATATGTCAATCCCAATCTTCCAATCCATCCCCCCTTGGTAACCATTAGTTTGTTCTCTACATCTGTGACCCTATTTCTGCTTTGCCAATAAGTTCATCTGTACCATTTTTCTAGATTCCACATATAAGCTATATTATACGATATTTGTTTTTCTCTTTCTACAAGATACCCACTTCCGACCTAGGGACACATACAGACTGAAAGTGAATATACATTATTTGTTTATGTGTTTCACAACAATCAATGAGAGAAAACAAGTTAATTTAAGCATTTGTGCTTACTACTGTATAAAACACTCCCAATACCTTATCTAATGTAATATCTTAAATTACAATATGAAGTAGGTGTTATCCACAATATACAAGTAAAACATTAAGAGAACATAAAGAATTTGACCTACAGTCGGAGTTAATTAAACGTGTAGCTGGATTTGAAATTTCACCTCTCAAATTTGAACACCTATGCATTTTCCACTTTGCCAATACAGTACTGTAAGATCATGTTCCTGAGCCTTCACAGAACAGAATTTAGAAAACATTTATGTTTCAATTATTTATTAAGGATCTTTTCAATACATAGTAGGTGAGCAAGGTACACATACTCCTCAATAGACGAAATAAGAAAAGACTATTGAATGATAATATTGCAGCGCACCCCTTATTCTGGCATAATTTCGAAGGATTTACTCAGATCTGAAATTCTTAAATTAAAATTTGAGACATGGTGGAACAAGGTTTCTAAGAGAGAGGGGTGGAATTAACATTGATCAAGTGCCTGATAAGTGTGAGATGGTATTGTTTATTTAACTCTTTTTTTTAATGAGTGAGGAACATGGAAAATGCTAAGCATTCTACATTTATTACATCCTTTGATATTTACAATGACCTTGTATGGTTATGACACACGACTGACCTCATTTTACAATGGAAAAAAGAAGTTGGTCAGTAGTGAAACCGGAAATCAAACCCAGGTCCTTTGTCCTTCGACATCCTGCTGGAAGATACATACAGCGAGTAGCCATACCAAGCAAGTTCTACTTAGGGTAACTCCATGGTTGCTTCCTAAACCAGCAAATGAACAGAGGATTTTCATCACTTTAAAGATTCATTACTCAGGATTTCCCGTCATCCATTTAATTAAGTCATTCCTCAGCTAGTGCTAGTATTTGGCCAGCCTTCCACAGTCTCTCAGCCTCTTTGTGTTTATGGACAGGTCAACCAGCAGAATAATTTTCATCTGGCAAGCACCAATTACACTTGTTTCCCCGGATCATTAAGCACATTGACGTTTACATTTACAACCATTTTCTGCCTTGTTGGTTTTCATCTACTTCATTCACAAATTAATAAGAACATAAAGGAGACTCAGTTAACGCCTCTTTGAACACCACCACTACCCTTCTTAATGGCAGAGAGTGAAGCTTCAATGTGAAAAGAGAAAACCTGGAAACAAGCTGAACTCAAACTGGAATTGAGATTCATTCAGCTTTTTGGACTTAGAAACTATGCCAAGAAGAATGAGTCACAGATTTGTAAATTCAAATTTGCTTTGGACGTTGTCAATATTCCCCATCAAAAGCCCTCTAACCAGGGTTTCTCAACCTCAGCACTATTGACATTTAGAGCTGGAGAATTCTTTGTTGTGGGGACTGCCCTGTGCATTGTAGGCTGTTTAGCAGCATCCTTGTCCTCTGTCCACTAGATGTCAGTAGCATTCCTCATCCTCTCCCCACCTTTTGTTGTGACAGTTGTCAAAAATGTCTTCAGATATTGGCAAATGTCTTCCTAAGGCAAATGTCTCAACTTCTCGCCCCAGTTGAGACCCACTGGTCTATCCTCATCAAGATTTACTTCTCTGTGCTATTCTCCTAGACCTCTGGAACCAGCACAATTCTTAGAGATAGCATTCTCCCGTTTCACGGATAAGGAAACTAAAGCCTGAAAAAAAGAAGTGAGACGCATACATGGGCAATATTTGTTGAATATATACTGTGTGCCAGAATCTTTTCCATATGCTACAGGGATTCTCATGGGAGAACCCTCGCTATTCTTATTTTATAAATGAAGAACTGAGGACCAGATCTTGCCCCAAAACTCCAGACTAAGTTGTCTTGCTAAGACTCATGTGTGAGAAACCCAACTTTTAATCCAGTACAGATAACCTACAATATTTTTTAAGTCACCATAAAGACTTGCAAAATTTTATTGACTATTTACTATCTGAAATGAAAATCAGCTCTAATGGATTCACATGGTCACGATAGAAAAAATATTTCAGTTGCCCTCAAGTTCAGGCAAGAGGATATTGAGTCCTCTGCAGTCATAACAGTTCTTGCTTTCCCATCTCCTGCTCTATTGTTTAACATGTTTGCGTTATTGCTATCATCTTCCCCACCTTTTCCCTTAAGATGTAACTCTTCGTGGATCCCAAGTTTTTCCCTCTGCCAGACCTGGGGACACCACCAATTAGTTCCAATTTATATAATACCTTTCATATCTTTAATATCATTTCATTGTTTGTTTACTTAAACATTCCTTAATTCCTGAAATATCCTTGAAGGGTAGGGGGAAAAGGTACCTGGTACTCTGTGGTATTGTAACTTATTGCATAGATGTGTGAGTTCATTAAATGTCAAATAATTTGATAATTGACTTTGTAAATGCTACATTTTATGTTGAAATTCTAGTGTTTAAGAGTGGTTTAGTATTATTTGGGGAACTTATTTAGGGTTTTTGGATGGGTCTAACAGCATCCAGTATCTTCATGTTTTTAGAGTCTCTCAACAAGCTCTTTCTCCTGCAAATTTGCTCATCCTGTACTCTGACCTTGAACTTAATGCCAATGAAAATACATATGTAAGTTTTAAATCATGGATCAAAATTCTTTCTTTGTCTTCCCATCAAGATTGAGGTCTATGTCCTTTCTCCTTGAATCTGGGTGGGCTTGTGACTGTTTTAACTGATAGATTTGGCAGAAGTGATGCCATATGACTTATGAGGCTAAGTCATAGGCTGTGCAGCTTCTGCCTTGGTCTCTTGGAATGCAAATTTCTGGATGTTCCCTCTCAAGATGTTCCATCTAAGAACCCACTGTCTATGTCTTGAGAATCCCAAGCCACATGAAGAGGTCATGTGTACTTGCTCTGGTCAACCGATTACCCAGCTGAGGATTACAGCATTGAGTAATCCTATCACATAGGGCATGTACATGTTGAGTGCAGAAGCCAACTTGGACATGGATCTTCCATGATATTTCAATCCATAGCCATGTCAGTCACCCCTAGCCCTTAGACTTTATAACTGCTGTCCCAGACACTGGAGCAGAAACAAAACATCCCTACTCTGATGAGTCTGAATTCTAGACCACAGAGTCTGTGGGTATAATAATTTTTTTTAAATTTTATGCCACCAAGTTTTTGAGTGGTTTGTTATCAGCAGTTGATAACTGGGACATTGCATTTATCCTGGTCCATTACCTCTAGGTCCTACTCTATAACAGTTAATGGAAAATATCTGGGATCATCAGAAAAGTCTCATCAGTTTTATCCTAGTTAAATATGAAAAACCTTTTGTAGGAAAGGGCCTACTTGCTAAAGATTTCAGGCTGGCCACTTAGAAAATTACTTGGTCATAGGAAAGTTCATGTCAGGCCATTTTTCAAAATAGACCTACTTACACCCTATAGAAATTTCCAAGGAGGTAGGAGGAAATGGGAAGGTGAGATATGAATAAAAGACAAATGAGAATATAAATGTAGAGAAATATTTTGAAGTTAACAAGGAAACTAAAAACTTTCTAATGCAAGTGTTTACCTGAACAGGTGAAAATGACTTTTGCAATGTGTGTAGTGGGTTTGAATTATATTTTTCAAATTATGCTCTACAAAATAATACCTCCCACGAAGCAGACATATATTATGTATACATTTCTATATACTGTGATAGCTAACTGTTTATCTAGATGTTGCTGTGAAGGTATTGGTTGATTTGATTAAGACCAACAATCAGTTTACTGTAAGTAAAGTAGATACCCTCAATAATGTGGGTGAGTCTCATCTAGTTAGTTGAAGGTCTTAAGAGCAAAAACTATTTTCCCGAATTAGAAGGAATTCTGCATCAAGACTATAACATAGAAATTCTGCCTGAGTTTCCTGCCTGCCATCCTGCCCTGCAGATTTTGGACTTTCCAGCTCCCACAACCGAGTGAGCTAATTTCTAAAAATCTCTCTCTTTCTCTCTCTCTGCACACACACACACACACACACACACACACACACACACACGCACACACACACACACACACACATACCCTATTGGTTCTATTTCTCTGGAGAACCCTGACTGATACACACACTTAAATATATACATGCGTATTTATACACATATATACATATGCATGTACATACATATATAAGCACTGAAATTAAATGTTTGAAAAACATTGGGATAAGCCAATATTTACAACAGAAGAATGCCTGCAAAAGTTACCATATTTCATTGTGTATAGAGTGTTTCTCAAACTTAATTTACCATAGAACCCTTTGGTTGCAAAGCATTCTATGAAACATGTTATATGGCAAACATTTTGAGAAATTTTGGGTTAGCAACTTGAGAGAAGCAGGGAAAGTTTGAAGCAGCTACTATAGGACAGTGAATGAGGTGAGACAAATGCTTTTTGGAAGGCACTGATATTTCAAGTCTTTTATGGAGCACAAATATTGTGCAATAGTTTATGATGTTCTCCATGAATGAAGTAGATAGTGGAATTTACACACCTCTTGGTATGAGCAAAAGGTACAGTAGAAAATCAAGAGGGTATGTAACCCTTACAATGTTACTTATGAAACTGTTGAACTGTGGGAAAATTTCCTGTCTACCCAAGCTATTTACCTAAGCCAGAAAGCTGGCAATCATTACTGATCTTCTCCTTCATCACCTTATGTCAGAAGGATGCAAAAGCAAATCATTATACTTTCTAATTTCTCTTAAAGCTGTATCCTTTCCTCAATCCATATTACCTTAAATGGGTCCCATCATTTCTATGTTATATTTATCTATTTAATAGCCTTATAGGTTTTCCTCAGTTCAGTCATCAAAGGATCCTCCTTGCTGTAGCTAGAATGACCTTCCTAGAACATAAATATGATCTTACTACTCTGAGACTTTAAACCAATCATTACCTTCATAAGATCTAAACTCAGAAAAATCATGGTTTGCTGGTAGCTACATGATGTCACCCATCCCAATCCTCCTTCAGTCACCTCCCTCACCACATCCCATAGCAATCGTAAATCAAACGTACAAAATGAGATAGTTTCCTAACTCATTTGTTCCCATCATACTTCATGTCGTACATATGATTTTCCCATTGCTTGGGATGCTAACCACTAATCCTTCGAGAAGCAAAGCAGGAGCCATGTCTTAAAAGCATAGTCACAGTTACATGAGTGAAAAGAAACTAGATCTAGGAAATTAGAAACCTGTGCAGTCACTTCTTTTAGAGGACAGGGGACTTGGAAATGTATTTCCAATATTGAAAAACATACATAAATATATGTAATACTTGGGGAGCACCTGTAATGTTCAGTTAATTTGGGTCAAGTGCTAATAATTGATGCCATAGCTTCATTTTCTCCTTTATTGTTTTTTTTTCTTTTTGCGTTACACGGGCGTTTCACTTGTTGTGGCCTCTCCCGTTGCGGAGCACAGGCTCAGCGGCCATGGCTCACGGGCCCAGCCACTCCACGGCATGTGGGATCCTCCGAGACTGGGGCATGAACCCATGTCCCCTGCATCAGCAGGCGGACTCTCAACCACTGCGCCACCAGGGAAGCCCTGTCCTTTACTGTTTTAACATTACATTTTAAAATGTATGTTGATATATTGTGAAGCTAGATGACGAAGTGTACAATTACTGCAATTAAAATAATTACATGTGTACTTATGGTGAAAAAAGTGACAAATGTGTTATACTAACAAATAATTATGTCTTAAAAAGCTAAAGCTATAAGCCATTTTGCTACTTAACTAGTTCTTTTTCAAAAAATAACATTTTCTTAAATTCTTTATTTACACATTCTAAACTATAGATACACCTAAAGAAAAAACATTTTTAATTTTGTCTATACATGTATTATTGAAAATAGCCATTACTAACATTTTGTTTGGGTTTATATCATTCTGTTACATTCTTTATGCAAAAGAAATATTTTGAATTAACAAAATTGGATTAAACAGTAATATTCTGTCATGAACTGTTTTTCTTAAATAAGGTATACTGTGTTTATCTTTCTACATCATCACATATTTTTCATGGAATAATTTTCAAAGGCCTCATAACGTTGCATGATATGGAACTGCCATAATTTAAATAATCAACTTCCTTTGACAGGATATTGAATTTCTTTTCATTGTTTCATTATTATAAAACTACTGTAGGATTCTTATAGGCATATCTTTGTATACCGAAAGGCCCCTTTCGCATTTAAGATTGATTCCTGGGGGAGAATTGCTGACTCAAGGGATATGCAAGTTCAAATACAATGATAATATATTGCCACATTTTTCTTCAGAAATGCTGTAACAATTTTCATTCCCATTAACAAGGCATGAGACTGACCATACACCATTGCCAGATTCAGCTGGTTAACTGTTTCTGAAATGATTTTTTTTTTTTTTTTTTTTTTTTTGCGGTATGCGGGCCTCTCACTGTTGTGGCCTCTCCCGTTGCGGAGCACAGGCTCCGGACACGCAGGCTCAGCAGCCATGGCTCACGGGCCCAGCCGCTCCACGGCATGTGGGATCCTCCCGGACCGGGGCACGAACCCGCGTCCCCTGCATCGTCAGGTGGACTCTCAACCACTGCGCCACCAGGGAAGCCCCTCTGAAATGATTTTTAAGTTTTCTTCTAACCTTTTATTGGTAGCAGCTTTCCCTAAGGCCTTGTCTTTGCAATCCTGGTTTTCTTTTCTTTTAAAAAAGGAAACTTTGATATGGAAAATTTGATTAGTAAGAAACCCAGCTCACCTCCTCATGAGCATAGAAGACAGGAGCAATGAGGGGAGGAGGGGGCTTTTGAAAATTTTCTAGGAAGACAATAGCCACAAAAAGATGCTAAACTTAGCTGAGTGATTTTACAATGTCCATGACTGTTATTTTTTCACCAGTTAAAGAGCATGGCAAAATCAGGGACTAGTGTGTGTGTGCGTGCGTGTTAATTCTGGTTAGCATAAACCACCTCTGTTAGATGAGAATTAGGTGCACAATCAGATACTAAAGAAAATGCTGTGGTAAGATGTTATAACAGAAAATTAGAAAATTCTACACTACATTCAGATTGAACTAATAATCAAGTGGATGAAACACTTAAAAAAAGAAGGAAAAAAGATACATTGAATTATCTGATTATAAAAAGATTAGTCACAAAAATAATGATACATCCACATAAGCTTATAAGCAAGACCTACTTAGCTAAGCAAGCTGACCTTGACATTCAGCTGATACTGGGGGAGGGAGGAAACAACAGCAACAAAGCCTGACCATAATGCACAGAGGGTTGTAAAACATGACTGTGCATGTGTCTGTTTTTACACTTATACACCCTCACTTTACACATTCTTAATATACCCATCTTAATTCTACCTGTTACCCTTACATTTACATTTTGGTTTTCTCTAGGTCACTGCAAAAAAGCCCTTTAATCCAATATAATTATGACATTCAGATATTATCACTGTCTTCATTTTCCTCCCAAGGAAATATGATTGTTTCATTTCAACAAAACCTTGTGTGTGAAATGAAGAGAAAACTGCTGAATTCTCAATACCCAGAAAATAAATATTACATATGAGCTTTTCCTTTCCCCTGGGAGTTGCCCGGAGCCACGGAGAGCATCTACCCTGTCCGATCAGCTCAGAGTAGTGCTTGTCAGTGGAGTGAAAGTGAGACATTTAATTATTTCAACAGGAGATGGTAGCGGCAATGGGTAAAAAGGAAACATTATTATTAGCTGAGAAGTCAGCACACCTCCTCCAGCAAAAACTGGTCACCCTAATAAAAATATAAATAAATGAATCAGGTAAGAAGCACCAGCAGGACTGAAGAGGTGCAGACATGTGACTCTCCATCATCTGTTTAGAGAAGGATAGTCTTTTCTAGTAAAATGAGTGGTCAGGGTAAAGGGGCCGGGATAAGTGGGAAGAGAAATCCAGTCAAGACAAAGCCTTAGGTTCTTAAACAGGAGATCTGTGCCATGTGTGCTTGAGTCCTAACAAGTTCTTCCATTGCGGAAGCTGGCCTGGAGAGAAACAGAGAAAGACGGTTTGCTCTAGATTTGTATTAAAGAAACCCACCCTGGTTGCACATTAATTAGCAGATGGTATTTTCCAGGGCTAGGTACGAGTGTAACTGTTTTCCCCCTTTCTTTCTTTCTTTTTTTTTTTTTTAACATCTTTGTTGTAGTATAATTACTTTACAATGTTGTGTTAGTTTCTCCTGTATAACAAAGTGAATCAGCTATATGTATACATATCCCCACCCTCTTGCGTATCCTTCCCACCCTCCCTATCCCACCCCTCTAGGTGGTCACAAAGCACAGAGCTGATCTCCCCGTGTGAGGCAGCTGCTTCCCACTAGCTATCTATTTTACATTTAGTACTGTATATATGTCTATGCTACTCTCTCACTTCATCCCAGTTTACCCTTCACCCTCCCTGTGTCCTCAAGTCCGTTTTCTACATCTGTCTTTATTCCTGTCCTGCCCCTAGGTTCGTCAGAACCAATTTTTCTTTTCTTTTTTTTTCTTTAGACTTCATATATATGTGTTACCATACGGTATTTGTTTTTCTCTTTCTAACTTACTTCACTCTGTATGACAGATTCTAGGTCCATCCACCTCACTACAAATAATTCAATTTCGTTTATTTTTATGGCTGAGTAATATTCCATTGTATAAACGTTCCACATCTTTTTTTTTTTTTTAACATCTTTACTGGAGTATAATTGCTTTACAATGGTGTGTTAGTTTCTGCTTTATAACAAAGTGAATCAGTTATACACATACAAATGTTCCCATATCTCTTCCCTCTTGCATCTCCCTCCCTCCCACCTTCCCTATCCCACCCCTCTAGGTGGTATCAAAGCACCGAGCTGATCTCTCTGTGCTATGCAGCTGCTTCCCACTTGCTATCTACCTTACATTTAGTAGTGTATATATGTCCATGCCACTCTCTGACTTTGTCACAGCTTACCCTTCCCCCTCCCCATATAAGTCCATTCTCTAGTAGGTCTGTGTCTTTATTCCCATCTTGCCCCTAGGTTCTTCATGACCTTTTTTTTTTTCTTAGATTCCATATATATATGTGTTAGCATATGGTATTTGTTTTTCTCTTTCTGACTTACTTCACTTTGTATGACAGACTCTAGGTCCATCCACCTCACTACAAATACCTCAATTTCATTTCTTTTTATGGCTGAGTAATATTCCATTGTATATATGTGCCTCATCTTCTTTATCCATTCATCTGTTGATGGACAGTTAGGTTGCTTCCATGTCCTAGCTATTGTAAATAGGGCTGTAGTGAACATTTTGGTACATAACTCTTTTTGAATTATGGTTTTCTCAGGGTATATGCCCGGTAGTGGGATTGCTGGGTCATATGGTAATTCGATTTTTAGTTTTATAAGGAATCTCCATACTGTTTTCCATAGTGCCTGAATCAATTTACATTCCCACCAACAGTATATGAGTGTTCCCTTTTCTCCACAACCTCTCCAGCATTTATTGTTTGTATATTTTTTGAGGATGGCCATTCGGGCTGGTGTGAGGTGATACCTCATGGTGGTTTCGTTTGCATTTCTCTAATGATTAGTGATGTTAAGCATCCTTTCATGTCTTTGTAAGCAATCTGTATATCTTCTTTGGAGAAATATCTATTTAGATCTTCCCATTTTTAGATTGGGTTGTTTGTTTTTTTTGATATTGAGCTGCATGAGCTGCTTGTATATTTTGGAGATCAATTCTTTGTCAGTTGCTTCATTTGCAAATATCTTCTCCTATTCTGAGGATTGTCTTTTAGTCTTGTTTATGGTTTCCTTTGTTGTGCAAAAGCTTTGAAATTTCATTAGGTCCCATTTGTTTACTTTTGTTTTTATTTCCATTTCTCTAGGAGGTGGGTCAAATAGGATCTTGCTGTGATTTATGTCATAGAGTGTTCTGCCTATGTTTTCTTCTAAGAGTTTTATAGTGTCTGGTCTTACATTGAGGTCCTTAACCCATTTTGAGTTTATTTTTGTATATGGTGTTTGGAAGTGTTCTAATTTCATTCTTTTACATGTAGCTGTCCAGTTTTCCCAGCACCATTTATTGAAGAGGCTGTCTTTTCTCCACTGTATATTCTTGCCTCCTTTATCAAAGATAAGGTGACCATATATGCGTGGGTTTACTTCCGGGCTTTCTATCCTCTTCCATTGATCTATATTTCTGTTTTTGTGCCAGTACCAACTCTCTTGATTACTGTAGCTTTGTAGTATAGTCTGAAGGCAGGGAGCCTGATTCCTCCAGCTCCGTTTTTCTTTCTCAATTGCTTTGGCTATTCATGGTCTTTTGTGTTCCCATAAAAGTTGTGTAACTTTTTGTTCTAGCTCTGTGAAAAATGTCATTGGTACTTTGATAGGGATTGAATTGAATCTGTAGATTGCTTTGGGTAGTACAGTCATTTTCACAATGTTGATTCTTCCTGTCCAAGAACATGGCATATCTCTCCATCTGTTAGTCTCATCTTGAATTTCTTTCATCAGTGTCTTATAGTTTTCTGCATACAGGTCTTTTGTCTCCTTAGGTAGGGTTATTCCTGGTATTTTCTTCTTTTTGTTGCAGTGGTAAATGGGAGTGTTTCCTTAAATTCTCTTTCAGATATTTCATCATTAGTGTATAGGAATGCAAGAGATTTCTGTGCATTAATTTTGTATCCTGCTACTTTACCAAATTCATTGATTAGCTCTAGTAGTTTTCTGGTAGCATCCTTAGGATTCTCTATGTATAGTATCATGTCATCAGCAAACTGACAGTTTCACTTCTTCTTTTTTGTTTTGGATTCTTTTTATTTCTTTTTCTTCTCTGATTGCTGTGGCTAAAACGTCCAAAACTATGTTGAGTAATAGTGGTGAGAGTGGGCAACCTTGTCTTGTTCCTGATCTTAGTTGAAATGGTTTCAGTTTTTTACCTTTGAGAATGATGTTGGCTGTGCATTTGTCATATATGGCCTTTATTATGTTGAGGAAAGTTCCCTCTATGCCTACTTTCTGGAGAGTTTCTATCATAAATAGGTGTTGAATTTTGTCAAAAGCTTTTTCTACATCTGTTGAGATTATCATATGGTTTTTGTCCTTCAGTTTGTTAATATAGTGTATCACATTGATTGATTTGCGTATATTGAAGAATCCTTGCATTCCTGGGATACACGCCACTTGATCATGGTGTATGATCCTTCTAATGTGCTTTTGGATTCTGTTTGTTAGTATTTTGTTGAGGATTTTAACATCTGTGTTCATCAGTGATATTGATCTGTAGTTTTCTTTTTTTGTGACATCTTTGTCTGGTTTTGCTTTTCTAAGAATTTGTCCATTTCTTCCAGGTTGTCCATTTTATTGGCATACAGTTACTTGTAGTACTCTCTCATGATCCTTTGTATTTCTGCAGTGTCAGTTGTTGCTTCTCCTTTTTCATTTCTAATTCTGTCGATTTGAGTCTTCTCCCTTGTTTTCTTGATGAGTCTGGCTAATGGTTAATCAATTTTATTTATCTTCTCAATGAACCAGCTTTTAGTTTTATTGATCTTTGCTATCGTTTCCTTCATTTCTTTTTCATTTATTTCTGATCTGATCTTTATGATTTCTTTCCTTCTGCTAACTTTGGGAATTTTTTGTTCTTCTTCTCTAATTGCTTTAGGTGTAAGGTTAGGTTGTTTATTTGAGATATTTCTTGTTTTTTCAGGTAGGATTGTATTTCTATAAACTTCCCTCTTAGAACTACTTTTGCAGCATCCCATAGGTTTTGGGCTGTCATGTTTTCATTGTCATTTGTTTCTAGGTATTTTTTGATTTCCTCTTTGATTTCTTCAGTGATCTCTTGATTATTTAGTAGCATATTGTTTAGCCTCCATGTGTTTGTAATTTTTACAGTTTTTTTTTCTGTAATTGATATCTAGTCTCATAGTGTTGTGGTCGGAAAAGATACTTGATATGATTTCAATTTTCTTAAATTTACCAAGGCTTGATTTATGACCCAAGATATGGTCTATCCTGGAGAATGTTCCACGAGCACTTGAGAAGAAAGTGTATTCTGTTGTTTTGGATGGAATGTCCTATAAATATCAACTACGTCTATCTTGTTTAATGTGTCATTTAAAGCTTGTGTTTCCTTATTTATTTTCACTTTGGTTGATCTGTCCATTGGTGAAAGTGGGGTTTTAAAGTGCCCTACTATGATTGCGTTACTGTTGATTTCACCTTTTATGGCTGTTAGCATTTGCCTTATGTATTGAGGTGCTCCTATGTTGGGTGCATAAATATTTACAATTGTTATATCTTCTTCTGGATTGATCCCTTGATCATTATGTAGTGTCCTTCTTTGTCTCTTGTAATAGTCTTTATTTTAAAGTCTCTTTTGTCTGATATGAGAATTGCTACTCCAACTTTCTTTTGATTTCCATTTGCATGGAGTGTCTTTTTCCATTCCTTCACTTTCAGTCTGTATGTGTCCCTAGGTCTGATGTGGGTCTCTTGTAGACAGCATATATATGGGTCTTGATTTTGTATCTGTTCAGCCAGTCTTTGTCTTTTAGTTGGAGCATTTAATGCATTTACATTTAAGGTAATTATCAATATGTATGTTCCTATTACCATTTTCTTAATTGTTTTGGGTTGGTTTTTGTAGGCCATTTCCTTACTTGTGTTACCTGCCTAGAGAAGTTCCTTTAGCATTCATTTTAAAGCTGATTTGGTGGTGCTGAATTCTCTTAACTTTTGCTTGTCGGTAAAAGTTTAATTTCTCCATCAAATCTGAATTAGATCCTTGCTGGGTAGAGTAATCTGGGTTGTAGGTTTTTCCCTTTCATCACTTTAAACATGTCCTGTCACTCCCTTCTGGCTTGCAGAGTTTCTGCTGAAAGATCAGCTGTTAACCTTATGGGGATTCCCTTGTATATTTTTTGTTGCTTTTCCCTTGCTGCTTTTAATAGTTTTTCTTTGTATTTCATTTTTGGTAGTTTGATTAATATGTGTCTTGGTGTGTTTCTGCTTGGATTTATCCTGTATGGGACTCTCTCTGCTTCCTGGACTTGATTGACTATTTCTTTTCCTATGTTAGTGAAGTTTTCAACTATAATCTCTTGTAATATTTTCTCAGACCCTTTCTTTTTCTCTTCTTCTTCTGGGACCCCTATGATTCGAATGTTGGTGCATTTAATGTTGTCCCAGAGGTCTCTGAGACTGTCCTCAATTCTTTTCATCCTTTATTCTTTATTCTGCTCTGCAGTAGTTATTTCCACTATTTTATCTTCCAGGTCACTTATCCGTTCTTCTGCATCAGTTATTCTGCTATTGATTCCTTTAGAGAATTTTTAATTTCATTTCTTGTGTTGTTCATCATTGTTTGTTTGCTCATTAGTTCTTCTATGTCTTGTGAAACGTTTCTTGTTTTTCTCCATTCTATTTCCAAGATTTTGGATCACCTTTACTATCATTACTCTGAATTCTTTTTCAGGTAGACTGCCTATTTCCTCTCCATTTGTTTGGTCTGGTGGGCTTTTACCTTGCCTCTTCATCTGTTGCATATTTCTCTGTCTTACCAGTTTGTTTAACTTACTGTGTTTGCAGTCTCATTTTTGCAGGCTGCAGGTTCGTAGTTCCCATTGTTTTTGGTGTTTGCCCCAGTGCGTACAGTTGGTTCAGTGGGCTGTGTAGGATTCCTGGTGGAGGGGACTGGTGCCTGTGTTCTGGTGGGTGGGGTTGGATTTTGTCTTTCTGGTGGGCAGGGCTGTGTCTGGTGGTGTGTTTTGGGGTGTCTGTGAGCTTAGTATGATTGTAGCCAGCCTCTCTGCTAATGGGTGGGGTTGTGTTCCCATCTTGCTAGTTGTTTGGCATGGGGCGTCCAGTAACTGAGCTTGCTGGCCGTTGGGTAGAACTGGGTCTTAGTGTTGAGATGGAGATCTCTGAGAGAGCTCTTGTCAATTGATATTACATTGGGCCAGGAAGTCTGGTGGTCCAGTGTCCTGAACTCAGCTCTCCCACCTCAGAGACTCAGACCTGACACCAGGCCAGAGCACTAAGACCCTGTCAGCCACATGGATCAGAAGAAAAGGGAGAAAAAGAGAAAGAAAAAAAAATTTTAATAAATAAATAACTTGAATTAAATAATTAAAATTTAAAAATTATTAAAATAAAAAAATTAAAAAGTTTATAATAAAAGAAGAGAGTATCAAAACCAATAAACAAATGATAACAAGAGCTAAAAACTATACTAATATAAACATAAAAATCAGAAACAAGTCAGTCACTGACAGCCAACCCCAAGTCTACAGTTGCTCCCAACGTCCACTGCCTCAATTTTGGGTTGATTTGTTGTCTATTTAGTTATTCCACAGATGCAGGGTACCTCAAATTGCTTGTGGGGATTTAATCCACTGCTCCTGAGGCTGCACAGAGAAATTTCCCTTTCTCTTCTTTGTTTGTACAGCTCCTGGGGTTCAGCTTTGGTTTTGACCCCACCTCTGCGTGTAGATTGCCCTCAGGCATCTGTTCCTGCCCAGACAGGAGAGCCTTAAACAGCAGCTGATTAGGGGGCTCTGACTCACTCATGCCATGGGGAGGGAGGGGTACGGATGCGGGGCCAGCCTGCGGCGGCAGAGGCTGGCATGACTTTGCAACAGCCTGAGGTGCGCCGTGTGTTCTCCCGGGAAATTTGTCCCTGAATCACGGGACCCTGGCAGTGGCGGGCTGCACAGGCTCCCAGAAGGGGCAGTGTGGATAGTGACCTGTTTGCAAACAGGCTTCTTGGTGGCCCCAGCAGCAGCCTTAGCGTCTCATGCCCGTCTCTGATGCCCGAGCTGATAGCTATGGCTCACGCCCATCTCTGAAGCTCATTTAGGCCATGCTCTGCTTTCTGTGGGCATACAGGGAACAAATCCCCTCTCCTCGCACACCCAGAAACAATGGTCTCTTCCCTCTTAGGCAGGTCCAGACTTTTCCCCGGCCTCCCTCCGGGCTAGCCGTGGCGCACTAGCCCCTTCAGGCTGTGTTCACGCCGCCAACCCCAGTCCTCTCCCTGCGATCCGACCCTGAGCCTCAGCTCCCAGCCCCCGCCCGCCCCGGCGGGTGAGCAAACAAGCCTCTCCGGGTGGTGAGTGCTGGTCGGCCCTGATCCTCTGTGCGGGAATCTCTCCTCTTTGCCCCCCGCACCCTTGTTGCTGTGCTCTCCTCTGCGGCTCCGAAGCTTCCCCCCTCCGCCACCTGCAGTCTCCGCCCGTGAAGGACCTTCCTAGTGTGTGGAAACCTTTCCTCCCTCCCCACGGCTCCCTCCCACTGGTGCAGGTCCCGTCTCTATCCTTTTGTCTCTGTTTTTTCTTTTGCCCTACCCAGGTACGTGGGGAGTTTCTTGCCTATTGGGAGGTCTGAGGTCTTCTGCCAGCATTCAGTAGGTGTTCTGTAGGAGTTGTTCCACATGTAGATGTATTTCTGATGTATTTGTGGGGAGGAAGGTGATCTCCACGTCTTACTCCTCCACCATCTTGAAGGTCTCCTAACTGCTTCTTAATCGGTCCAGTCTGCTTTAAGTCATTTTTGCCTTAAAGTCACATGTACTGTGTCCAGATAGTCTCAGCACCACAGTGTTCTCTCAGGGCTGCCTCCTTGAAGTAGCTCCCACTGTGGAAACTGGGCAAGATGCACATCCCAAAGATGAAGGAGGAGGTGAGGAACCTCTGACTGCAGAATCTAGCTTCCTCCCTTTCTTTTTTATTTTGTAACCCTTTAAAGTACACCAGCCAGCATCCTAGCAATTGCCAAATCTGTATATATGTAAGTGTGTGTGTGATTTACCTGCATGTGAATACCCTGACAGTGACATCATACTTAACCATTACTATCCTCCATGAGCTATATTTACAGAGAAAATTAAGCAGAAACCTGATTTTTATAAATAATCTTTTTCTTTTTTTTCAGTGCAGGGGTTGTTGAGAGTTGCTATGTGATCACACACTTGTAGCTTTATTCCTCAGATTGTAATGCTGAAACCACGCTGTCCTTAACGCTTGCACTGTCTTATTCAGAAAGAGCATTTTAATTAAAGGGCCACTGGTGGCAATGGTGGGGTGGGGCCTGGGGAGGAGAGTGGATTTTAGAATGTCCCATAGCCACAAACACATCATGCTATTTAAGTTGTATCTTTAACCATTGCAGTTTGCAATCATCAAAATGAAAAAGAAGCCAGAAGAGGGGAAAATGACATCTTTTAAAAAAGAGTGAAGGGATTGATTTTTACATCAGTCACTTGAATGAGTGATTCTCTCCAGAGAGTGCAGGGAGGAGGCTCCTCTCTAAATGCTAGGGGTGTCTATGGATTTGAATAATGGATTAGGAAGTGCACACACATCACAATTTTCAGATTTCTCCTGCTGAATCAGGACAGCTTGTCCAAAGCACCAGGAAGAAAGCTATTCTTTACCTTGGAAACACTGTGACAGGGGACCCAAATAATGACATTGCAATAGAGGGGAAGTCCCCAAAGACCCGTGTGTATGAGGCTGAGCTAGAATGATCAGAGGCAGTTAGCTATAGGTGGATGGGTCTCTGAGCTCTTTACTGATTGTCATTTTCTTTCCGTTAGGGCGGGCATGTGTGGGGAAAAGGGACTGCAGATTCTGAATGCTTTAGGGAGAACAGGTTGTCGAGGGTGGGGAGGGGGGAGAGATCCTAAATATTTTCTGACTAGAGTGTCTGATGGTACTGTCCTTTGAGACCCCCACGCTGCCAGCCTATTACTCATTTCCAGAGTGAGTTATCACTTTCGTAAACATCCAAAGTTTATATGACATCTGAATTGAAGCCTAAGAATCACTTGTAAAAAAAATGATCCTGTTCAGACTAAAGAATTGGACATTGTGTTAAAATCCACCCCTATAGCTTAGGAAAGGATTATATATTAAAAAGCAGGCTACAGGAGCTCATGTAAACAATCCAGACCTTCAACACTTTCTCTGAAGGGAAAATTTTTTTTAACCTTGAGAGATTAGGCGGAAAGCTGTAAGAAAGGGTTGGCTGCTTGGAAAGAAGAGGGTACACTTTTGAGTGGAAAGGGGAGTATAACGAGTCATTTTTCTGGTCAATGAACACCACCAAACAGTTTCAGGGATGGAGGCAACCATCTTCCATCTCTTTCAGAACAAAAAACTGAGCGAACTGTCACATGTGAGGCTATGTAAACAGGACACTTCTGATCCCAGGATTTAACAAAGACAGCGCCAGGAAAATGAGTCACTCAAGCATCACCACAAAAGCCAAGGCTGAGGTTGGGGCTGAGTCATTTGAGAATCAGATCTAAATTCACGTCCCTGCCTCCTTGTCCAGCTCCCTTGTATGGCGCAGGTGAAATGGACTCCCAGCTGCGTCTCCTGTGAACATTGGCTGTGTGGATAAATAAGCCAGAAAATCTAGGGTTTTTGAAAAGAGTTTTCTTAACTGTAATTTTTCTCACTGAATTAGCCAAGTCAGCCTCTCCGCCCTCCTTTTCTTTCTCCAGAGCTATCCAGACTGGTGTTTAGATTGGGGAGAAACTATACCCAAAACGATGGTTAACACACTCTGAGGAGTCCTCAATAATTAATGCATAAAATTATCCACATGCCCATCCGGCCAAATCACTACTGTTGGGTAAATAACAATTTGTGTACACAGAACATCTTTCGTCTGCCTCCTAAAGCAAGTCCTTGGTTTCCGGAAGAGCTCTCTGACTGCCATGTTTAATGCTGGCTTAGTGGGCCAACAGGCCTAAAACAAGTCACTGCCTAAGACATAATCACTGCTCTCAGAGAACTAATCGTCTTTTCAGTAAGGTAAATTAGGTAAGCATATAACTTTCAAAGATAACCCAACAATAAAATAAAAGAATTTTGAGAGGATCAGGGTAAGTATATAGACAAAGTTATAGGAGTCTCAACAATAAATGTTTTAAATTATGTATCTATATTGTTGGTCAAAGAGTACAAACATCCAGTTACAAGATGAATAAGTTTTGGGGACCTAGTGTACAGCATAGTGATTGTAATTAGTAATACTGTATTACATACTTGAAAGTTGCTATGAGAGTAGATTGTCAATGTTCTGACCACAAAAAGAAATGGTTATTATGTGACCTGATGCAGGTATTAGTTAATGCTATGGTGGGAATCATTTTTCAACATTTAAGGGTATCAAAACAACACAGACACTTTCAACTTAATGTTATCTGTCAATTATATCTCAATAAAGCTGGAAAAATAAATGAAAATATGTGTATATATATATTACATAAATATATATATTATATACATATACACACACACAAACACACACACACACACACACACACACACACACACACACACACGCATATAAGGTATTTGTGTGTGTGTGGAGTCCGAGATGGATTTTAAAACTGCAATGGGATGATATTGAAGCTCTTCAAAATGGACAACATGGCAATACTGAGACAGGCAGAAAAGCAGAAGGAAGATAACTCTATTCGTAATGGAACACAAGTTAGCCTGAAGTGCAAAGAGGATACTGTTTTTGACCTGCAAGTAAGTGCCATGCCAGCCACTTTGAAATGTTTCTTTAACCCCCGCAATTCCTCGCAAAGCTGGTACTGAGCCGCTCTCTAGGATGGCCAAGCTTACACGTGAGTAGAGGAGTCAGGATTTGTAACCAACTTTTTCCTGACTTCAAAATTTGTGCTGTTTACATTTCACATGTTAGGTTAAGGCAGATACATTTAGAAACTGGCAGCTTCTACTTTTCCAATGTCTCAAATCATGTAATAAAGTCAAACAGGCAAAAGACTTGCATGTTATTAGAGAATTTCTACGTGCATAGGATTAAAACATATAAACTATCCCGAACTTCAGCTTTTAGCAACAATTCTTCATTCACGTGTTTTCATTTTTTCTCATGTCTCATTTCCATTGAGTACAGTGTCAACCAGCTTGAGTTCAGTGAGGGTTTGAGGCTAAAGACTTACCTGTTTCCCAAAACCTAATGACTTTCACCTTTGTCTCAATTTTACTAAGTTAAGGAAACCTACTTTTTTATCACTGGCCTGAAGTTCATCCTTCTTTTTTTATTTTATATTTTTAATTTAAGGGAAAGACATAAATAAAGCATTTAAATAGTTGTAAGCACTGTTGACAAAGATGGTGGCACTGATCAAAGTATTTTGCTGGCTAGAAAAAAAACACCTGCCTCTAAGGTATCAAATGTTCACTTGGGAGTTGAACTTTCTGCCCAAATCCTAGGGCAGAAAGAAGCTTCAGGTTGTCAAATAATGTACATGTGAAAAAGGAGGAATTGTAAACAGCCAGTTCTAAGCATGCCAGTGTCACTTATCATAAAATAGATCCATGCATTTTTAACAATCTGTAAATGTGGAGAATACTCTTTTCTCTTTTAAAGTACAATAATTTTGTATTAATTTACTCATATACATAAGGCATTCTGTTGAGAATATAATCATAAGCACACAAAAAAACCCTTTAAGTTCTCCTCTAAACCAAAGTTTGAAAAACATATTTATGTTATATTTGACATATGACATTTGATGCATATATCAATCAACAGACTTATTATATTTTTGTAGATTTGATGTGACATTTAAATTCTAATTTCTTGGTAGCCTATAGGGGACTTATATCTCTCCTAGAGCAATAAAATTATAGGAGCAAGTTCCCTTGAGATGGTTGAGTTGGAATAAGTAGAATTTCTTACAGTCTATAGAAATGAATCTAAAGAAATACGTATCTTTAGTTTTGTTATGGATAAAATGAACTAGCATTCACCATAAGAAAAATGATCAAATTTATCAGCTGGAATGCGTTTTCATTTATATTCTGAAGAATATTTACTATCAATAATGATTACTTAAGGTCAGGGATACCTATCTATTTACCTCTCTACCTCTTTATCATATTTCCAGAGGGGTATAGTTTTATATATATATATATATATATATATATATATATACACACACATACACATCTATACATACATATTTATCAGCTATGAATTTTAGTTCACAATCAAAAGATGCAAGAGATTATCGTGCTTCTTTTTCCTCTAAGTCAGATTTAATTGCCTCAGAGTTTTCACCAGTGAAATACAGGAATTTCAATTTGAGTAATTTGGGGGCTCTCTATCTACCTACAGGGATTGAAATATGGAGAAGGCTGCAGTCTTCCATGGAGGTTGTCATTGTTAAAATTGCTCCTATGGCCACATGATGCTGTTCTCAATGGCCAGTCCTAGCCATCTGGCTCGTTAAAACTACTGCTCTACGCTGGCTCTGATATGACCCTTAAAGAAATGCCCCTATTAACTTGATGTCCCACAGCTGTTCCCTTATCTGGGGTCTCAGACATGCCACCAGTCTCAGCCACCCCATCATCTGTCTCCCCCCAATCTAGGGAGGAGTTAAAATTTTCTTGATAGGATGGAAGCTTCCACCTCCCCTATTCAAAGTGCTTCCTTCTGTCACCCCTAATCTTCCCCCTCCTTAGCCTTTTGAAACATAACAACATTCTTGTTATTAACTTCCTCTGTTATATATGGAACTTTCATGCTGTATAATTTGAAGGTTTATTTCTCACTAACCTATTCTGAAAAATGTTGGAGGCTGTTTACTCCATTCAACAATGTCATACTAGTTATGAATATGCATTAGGTCACCATGCATCTGAACAGGCGATGCTTAAAGGTCTGACGTCCAAATTTTATTTTAAACTATGTTTAAGCAGGCAAATAATTTGACTCCAAACATTTGCCTTTCATCTTTCCCTTCCCTCAACTCCCTGGACAAAGAAACCAGGAGCTAGACAAGCTGACCTGATATGTTATTAAAATGACTGCCTCCACCATTGAGTTGTCCAGATAATTAATTTAAAAATCAAACTGCATGGTGTCAGGTAGACATATCCTTTTTCAAAGATCGTTTGATCCTGGATACTGGGCACCTCAAAAACTTACAGTAGAAAAAAAGAACCCTAGTTGTTAAAATAGCCTTGTATAGTCGCTATAAACAGAATTTTTTAACACCAAACTGTACAGTGAGTACAGTGTTTAAATCCACAAAGAAGCTTTAAATAGAGTATTTCGGTAATACAACATCTTGTGTTTTCATATTTCCCATCATATTCAAAAATATTCTTAAACATAAAGAAAAAGTACAATATTTTTGCATAGAAGGAATTGAGTTGAAAACACCAGAGACTATAAAGAAACTGGAATAATAAAATACAGTACTTTCTGTATATTCTAAAAGTGAGTGTTTATACTTATAACTTATTATATACAGAATTACTATCAAATTCACGATTTAAAAAAAAATAAAGGAGCAATGAGCAATGTTTTGTTTAAATCTGGAGTCACAAGGATTAAGCTATGATTATTTTCTTGAAGACATGTAGATGTCAAAGCGATGCATAGCCTTATAGATTATTCTTTCCAGAGAGGAAAAAATCTAAGCAAAGTAATATAAAGTAAAATAAATCTCGTAATCACTGAAAAATTAAGGCCTTGTTTATACATCTAAAGATAAGGAAATCTACTCACTTTTTACAAAAATATCAAGCTTTCTTTAGAATTACTTATCACATGAAAATGATTAGGCATTTTTATTTTTATAATAAAGCTTGCAATTCATCCGTGTTACACGTCCTTGAAGAAAAGGAAAGAGAAAAGTGGTTTGTGGGTTGCTTCAGGCAGCATATTCCTTATTCACTCAATAAATATGTATTGTGTTAGTTACTAAGCACATAGCTGAGAATAAGACAGACACAGTCTAATCCCTCATACAGTCAAACCCAGGCCATTAATAAATTAATAATGATTATGCTTCAAAGTGCATATAGACACAGTTTTTTGATTTTGAATTAACCGATTGTTTTTCCCAGATGTGCATACTAGGAATACACGAGTACAGAAACAGTTTATTTCTAGTAGCAGACTTGGCTTCACCACACATTATATGCACCCTGTTGTCTCTATGGTTTCATTTTTTCCAGGAAAGCTAGAAGGTCCTTTCAAAGATAACTATATAATTCAAATGAGAAAATTCAACAATTGAAAAGGAATATTTTACAGTTAATGAGGGGCCTTAGTTTATTTATGATCTAGAGGTTGGTACAGAAAAGTAATTCTCTTCTTACACACTCCAATAGTATTATTTTGGAAAAACCATCAATTTGAAATCTTTTGAAGATAGAATAGAATTGGAAGTTGTTACAGTAAGCTATTACGGCATAACAAACAAAGCCAAACTTAACTGAATAAAACATAAATTATTTTATTATGTTCATATATTCTGTGGGTCAGGAATTTGGAAAAGGCACAGCATAGATGGCTTATTTCTGCTCAACAATTTCTGAGATCTCGGCTGAGAAGACTCAAAAACTTGAAGTAACTTGAAGGCTAGGACTGGAATCATCTGAGATCTCACTTAATCACAGGTTTAGACATTGATGTCAGCTATGGCTGGATCTCACTGGGGGCTGTCACCCAGATCACTTACATGTGGCCTTTCTATGTCATCTTTCTTTCTCGTCACAGCCTGGTGCCTAGGGACTAAAAGTGAGCTTCCAGGGAGAAACCTATCACCCTATATGACTAGTCATGTAGTGTCACTCTCACCATAGACATAGACCTACACAGATTCAAGGGGCCAGAGATGCCATACCTTAATAGGAGAAACATCAGTATCACCATGTAAGGGAAAGAGCTGTCTTGTTATGACCATGTTGGAAAACTCTGTCCACCACAGAGGCAACTAAAAATTTAAGACTTGTATTTCTCATCACGTGTTTTGTTTATGAGCATTATGGCATGCTGGATTCTTTTGCAAGACTGAAGGACTTTAATAATAATAATAATATTAATAAGCATTTAATGTATATTAATATAATGATATATAAATGTAACAAAATAAAAACAGTAATAACTTTTTTGTATCATGACTGAAAATTTCTCTAAACATATAAATTTTATGACTCGCTAGTGTATCATAAACCAATTTAGTAGATAGAAATTTAAGGTCTAATGTTTTTAAATAATTGAAATATATGTTAGAATAAAATGGGAAGTATGAGAATGCATTACACATAATCAGATAAGTATTGCTTCAAGAAACTTTTATTTTAATTGTGTGTGTGTGTGTGTGTGTGTGTACCTGGCTGTGAAGTAAACGTGTGTCTCTCCAAGTTTTAGTCAAAAAAGTTTGAAAGCCACTTCCCGAAGCTATAGTAAGGAACTTTTGGAAAATATTGCAAATTTTGAAGAAGAAAAACTAAACAAGATACTTAATTACGTAAGATTGTTGCTTATAAACTGGTTAAATTAGGTTATTTGTCGGTGAAAATTATTTTACTCTTAAAATAGGGTAAGATCCTTGCTTATGCAGAGACAACTGAATGTGTCCATTGTTTGTTCAGGATGCCTTAAGTTTAAATGATAAAACCAAATTTCTGCATACAAAGCCAGAATCTTTGTATTCTTTGTATAAGGAAAGGGGCTGGGGGAAGGATAAAAGCAGATCTTTGAAAGTAACTAAAAGTCATTAAAAAACAAGGTTAAAAAGATGGAGAACATAGCTCCTGTTTTATTTTTCTGAAAAGCCATTCCTACCAGATCTCCCATTTTCTGAAATAGTATAGAACATGCTCCATATGAGCGTTTATAAATGAGGATCTTATGGTAAATTTTGGCACCTTGGGCCATAAATGAACCCTGTCCAGAGAGTTAAAGGTGAGGAATATTGGTGGATGCCACATATAGTTGATAATGTTCCCAATGGACTTTTCCACATGAGGAAAAGTTTTAAGAGTGTGGCCTCAGTATCCTAGGTTGAAATGTGCCAGTTAAGTAGCTGTCCTGCAATTAGAAGAAATGTCCAATAAACTGGAAATGCATGACTTTGAAAGATTGGAGAGTTGGTCTTTGCAAATATGAGATCAATTCTACACTAGATCCAACTGACACAGTGATATATCTGTAAAAGGTAAATATGAATTAGCTAATGAGGATCATTCATTCATGCCTTTATGTTTTTCAGATATATACTGACTGCCTACTACATGCCAGTCACAATGCCAGACCTAGGGTTTGCAATAATAAGCACAACAGGTAAGTTCCTTGCTCTCATGAAGTTTGCACTGAAAGTTCAATTGTAGAGAATGACTGTGAGAAGTGATTCACCTACAGTATTTCACATGTTTTTTTTTTTCTTTATCTCTTTCTGCAAATAAATTTTTCTATCCCCATATATTTTCTATCAAGGCAGTCACCAAAAGTTACCACGAGCGACACTGCAGATATATTATAACAGGTTAAGAAGTTTTAAAAATACCTTTTTGCTTCGTTTTCATGTTAAAAAGTATGAAATAGTTTAAGTGAAATCAATCATTATCAGCAAAATAATGGTTAACCCTATGGACCAGAAATCTTAGCCAAAGCAGGTTTCCATAGTCTTTGACTCTAAGTCACTATTATAAAACCACAAACATTAAAAGTCTCTAGGCCTTATTTTCTTCACTAAGGTCAAGTATCTTTTATTACCATTTAAAATAGTTGGCCTTGTTTTGTTTTGTTTTCTCTTTGAAAGAGGAAGTGTGGGGAAATGATCAAGTGTCTCTTAGCCATGTTTAAACTGATTATATAATTTGTCTCAAGGGTATTCTTTGATAGAATTTTGTTAAAGAGAAAGTAGTCCTTTTCCTTATTAAGAGTGAATTGCTTTTAGAGTTTGTGTCCAAAATGTGTGTATGTGTGTGTGTGTGTGTGTGCACGCACAGCACGTGTGTGAGCGGGTAGCGGGGCGGGGCAGGAGGGGAGAGGAGAGAGCTAAATTCATTTATTCTTCTTGTGCTTTAATTTTGAATCTGATCTTGCTAATATTACCATTCTTTCAGAGAAAAAAAGAAATACAGTACCAATCCTTAAATACTTATGACTGAAAGTCATGTTCGGTTAACCAATAGTTCACCCTCACTGAGCTCAAACACATCTATAGGATGGTTAATGAACAGGGTGATCTCACTTCCCAGTTTGCCTAGAAGAACTCCAATTTACACATCAGTTTTCCCAGAGTAATTATTAATTGTGTTTCTTTTAGCTCTCAAAACTGTCCTCATTTGGGCAATAAATTCTGTGGTTGCCTTACTAGAGAGGGGCTGTAAAAAAAATAAGTTCTATTTGATTTTAGCTTTTGTATAAAATAGAAGAAATTGCTGATGATCCACAGAGTAATCGTTGGTACCTGAATCTTAATCTGGAAAAGTATTTCCTAAGTAGAAAACCTAGACTGAAGCCTCAACCTGCATGATAACAAGGTACGTTTATTTTGGTGAAAGCCGGTAACTTTGAGAGGAGAATCATTTGAAGCCATACTTTGGGGATTGTTAGTGCCATGTGGATCAATCTGATAATACAGTTCATATACCATGCCTACCCCCAGACAAAATAAAACAAAACCAGAAGTGACACTGCTGAATCGGAAAATCTTGCCAGTCACATTATGGGGCAGAATGATGAGATGGTGATGGTCGAGGTTTCAGGACCGGGATTTAGTCCTTACATCGCCCCTGACCGGAAGTGGGGGTGGGTAACCTTGGAAAATCACTCATCCCTTTGGGCTTCAAATTCAGCATCTATCAACTGAAGAGGTTGGAGTCCATCTGGAGCTTTCAAACTTTAGCGTTTGTGGGTTTGTGTGCGTGGGGGGCGGGAGGGGGGAGGGGCGGTAGGGAGAGATGCCAGTCAGAATATCCAGAAGCTGTTTCTTTTCATTGTATCGCAGGGGGAAAAAAAAAATGAGAAAAAAAAAATGTAGATACAAGTGAACTACTTAGGTTGAAAGGAAAACAGAGGGCCCTGAGGCTCTGTTAATTGGACTTCCTCTTACCTCCTGTAGTAGCTCTGAGGAACATATATTTCTTTGAAAAAATGCTAGAAAAGATCCTGGCTAAGGTGCTTTCTTCATCAAAAATTCATAAGCATGGAGATTTCATTCCATGTTGGCACCTCTAAGGTCTCTTGCTGTGTTATTCAGGTATCATCAAGACCTCAATAGCTACTCATAATTTCAAAACTGGTGAGAAATCAGCAACTCTACAGTGATTAGTAATATTGAGGCATTGTGTTTATCTAGCACTGGAAGCTATTTCTTATATGGAATATCTTTTTTGCAACCCAGGGCAACCATGGATGGTTGACAGAGAAAAAATGATTATTTCTGCTTTACTAACAAGGAAACTGAACTTCAAAAATATTAAGAGGGGCTTCCCTGGTGGCGCAGTGGTTGAGAGTCCGCCTGCCGATGCAGGGGACACGCGTTCGTGCCCCGGTCCGGGAGGATCCCACATGCCGCGGAGCGGCTGGGCCCGTGGGCCATGGCCGCTGAGCCTGCGCGTCTGGAGCCTGTGCTCCGCACCGGGAGAGGCCACAACAGTGAGAGGCCCGCGTACCGCAAAAAAAAAAAAAAATTAAGAAGTATGTGCAAAGACAGACAACTTTTAAGAGATGAATGTAATTCATATTGCTTCTCTATCAAACGTGCCCCATTTCATATTCAAAATGATAAAAGAATGAATATGATTATTTTATTTATGGACCTTAAAGATGGGGACTTAAATATCTTATTGTTTAGAAACAGGATGGGATTCCTAAACCACAAAATTGGTGGCAAAGAAGAAAATTCATTAAGACAATTTTACGAAAGATAAAGTAACAAGTAACAGTAGTAATGGCAAGTGGTTACTCACTGTGTTTGTTGCATCTTCAAAGTTCCTGCCTCTATGGAAATAGAATTCAGAAAAGGAAGTGCTATCATACTCCTTTGATAGGCTGGTGAATATGGAAGAAAACAGAGACAGAATTAATGCTAAAGTGGAAAAAGCACTGCTTTTGAGGTCAGAAAGCCTAGGTATGTTTTGCACAAAGTAGCCTTATACTTTGGGTGAAATATTTCTCCATTTATCTAAGTCCTAATTTCCTTATCCAAACCCAGAGAGTGTTGGACTTAATCATTTTTAATTGCCTTTTAGCACAAATATTTTCTCATTTTAGAGTCCCCTTTAAGCTGATATGACCATTGATATAACTTGGGAGATCCAGGGGGAAAAAGCCAAGAAGTTTCACCCATACTATAGACTCACCTATTTGGCGGGGAAAAAAAAAGAATCCATTTCCTTGCTAGTAATGTCAGTTATCTCCATGGCAAGATTGAGATGCATGTTTTATCTGTCAGGAAATCCTACCCATCCTTCATTATACTTATGCCTGTCAGGACTCTTGGAGGCAAATGACAGAAAGCCCAACTCAAACCAAAGTAATGAATAAAGGAAACCTATTGGCTTATACAAGCAAAAATGCCAAAGGTAGATAAGACTTGAGGTAGAAACTCAAAAGGTGTCATAAGGACATAGTCTCCATTTTTTACTCTGCTTGCATTTATTTGCAGGTTCCACAGGGTGTTTACATGGCTGCCAAAATCTTCAGGCATGAGTCATGCTACATCCAGATTCTCCAGAATCTTTCCAGTATCTCCAATACAGTTCCCCGAATTCACCTAGATTGGAGCATTTTGGCTTTATCCGCTAATCCTTTTAATCAACCATTCTCACCTGGGGGGATGAAGCACCCTAACTGGCTAGGCTGACTAAGGAAGCAAATATTAATTCCCATGGACTTGACTGTTACTTATCTAGCATGTGTCAGTTTCTCAAACTGACTTAAAATCGCCACAGCCACCTGCATAGCACTCTCCATAAATAAAGAACTTTTCTGCTTTATTTTTCTCCATAGCGCCTATCACCACCTGATGTACTTATTTTTACATTCTTATCTGTTTATTGTCTACTCCGCTTCAACTAGAACGTAAGCTGCATGAGAGGAGGGATTTTTTTTTATCCCCTTACCTAGAAAAGAGCATGACATTTAAAATGGGCTTATTAATGAATATCCCTGTAAGAAACATATGTTATTACTCACCTCATGTAGATAAGGAAAGGAAACTAAGGCACAGAAATGTAAAAGTGTCCAAAACCATATCTCTATTAAGTAGCTGAGCTGGAATTCGCACCATGAAGTCTGTCTTGAGAGATCACACACTTAGTCATTATACCAGTTGGCAGGAGACCTTTTTTTATGTTATAACCACCATTTGGTAGCATTCTGAAATTATCAGTGACTTATGGACTGTTGACCTCAGGTTTCCACACTAAAATGAGGTCCTAACACGGAGGGTTATATCGTTTTGATAAAAGAACAATCCAACTTCCCTGAAAATTTGTTCAAATACTAACTCCATTTGCATATCCAAGTTCGAAGTGAATATTTAAGCCAAATCAGTATCATTAACTTTCACTTGATTGAGCTCAAACACCCCTAGGTAACTTTCTCAAACTTCTCCCATTCATAGATGACACAGCTGGGTACAAATTAGTCTCTAAAAATACTTTCACACAACCAGCTTGTTTTCTAGTCACTGTCTGCTTATGTGATGCTCATTCCATCTGTCAATAGATGTGAGTCACACATTCGACCTTTCAGCTTCACTTGCGCACATAAATTTCTTTCAATTTCCTGTGAAACAAACACTTTTAACTCTTTAGGGTATTGTAATTTGTACACAGGTCATTCAGGGATGATTCAAACAACAAAATAAGCCCTCCACTTTGTGACAAATTTACCTTGAGCCCTTTTTTGCAGGAATAGATTTTTCTTTTACTGTTTGACTAATAAATGTAGGTCTCTGTATAGAGACAGATATATGTATATAACTGTATTTGTATACATTTCTATATACCTGTAACCAAAAGTTCCAGTGGCTTTCCATGATGTAGGATAACTAAACGCAAAACAGTTTTAAAGGAGGCACGTGTCCCCACTCACAAATTCCTGCTAACCCTCCCTTGGTCTATGTAGTCTTTTCTCTCATAATTCATGCTAAAGAAGACTTGAACTTTCAATGAGAAAGCAAAATTGTTCCCTCTAAAATGTTTACCTGTGATCATGACTGTTTTATCAAATCTGTCTAATCTTCCTTTTATTCTGACAACATACAATAAATAATCTAAGTTAGAAGGATATGTTGGAAGAAACACATCTCAATTTTGAGAAATTTTATTTGACTAAGTTTAAATGAAAACTAGTTCCATGATGTAACAATACCCACAAAACTCTCCCCAAACCCTTTTATGATAAACAGCACAAAATAACTGAATAACAAAAAAGATGGAATTGACAACGGTAGCAAAAAAACAAACAAAACAAAACCAAAAAAATTGTTCTTATCTCAAAAGCTATTCTTACCCTGGACAAAAGAATAACAGGGGCTTCCCTGGTGGTGCAGTGGTTAAGAATCCACCTACCAATGCAGGGGTACACGGGTTCGAGCCCTGGTCTGGGAAGATCCCCCATACCAAGGAGCAACTAAGCCTGTGAGCCACAACTACTGAGCCTGTATGCCACAACTACTGAGCCCACACACCTAGAGCCCGTGATCCACAAGACAAGCCCGTGCTCTCACCGCAATGAGAAGCCCGCACACCACAACAAAGAGTAGCCCCCACTCACTGCAACCAGAGAAAGCCCACGCACAGCAATGAAGACCCAACGCGGCAAAAAATAAATAAATACATTTATTTTAAAAAAAAAGAGGAAAAACAAAACCTTTTTCTTCTGTTTCCTCCTTAGTTACCAATCCCAGAGTGGCTGGAGCCATAGCGGGCTGTGGAAGGGAGCTGTACCTGCAAAGCTCCAAGAAAATGGAAAGGAGGTATTCTTTCTAGTTTTGTGCCAAAATTTTAAAGACCATCCCTCCGTGTCCATTTCTGTTTTACTTTGTGTCTTCCCTTCCCTGTTCCTTGACAAATCTATTATCCTCAATAAAATTTTCCAACTGTACTTCCTATATTGTGGATACAGGTCTAGGACCATAGTTACTCAGAAGAAGGTCTATGATTATTAGTAATATAATCAAAACACCTCACCTGAGACACAAGGAGGTGATGGGACTTCCCCTGGTCACACACTCTGGATGTAGAAGCCAGAGATCCTGATTTACTGACCAAGTGTTCATTGGGTCCTGCCACACTGTTCCTCCCACATCTCTGTTTATGCTGGTAGAAGTGGGTGCTCTGACTCATCCTAGCAAAGAAGATAAACCGCAGTTTATTCTTAGTATAATTCCCAAATCCTGGTGTGATCACCCTTGAAAGTTTTCTTGTGTTACTTTTATGGTTAAGCCTGAAATGTAGGAGAAGGACAAAGTGGTCAGGAACCTAGGAGCAGCAGATAGCAACTGGGCACAACAACTGCTCAAGGGCTTCTGGAAACATATGGGAGTAAGTGGGAAATGGAGGAGATTTTATGTGGATGAAAACACGGCATCCATGGAGAATTGGAGACACACCTCATCCCAGCTTCGCTGACCCAGAAGTAAGAGGAAACAGAGCTCCATATGGCATAACGGAAATAACTGTCTTTGAAACAAGGCGGATCTGGAATCCAGTCTAACCTCTGTGACTGAATGGTCTTGCACAAATGGCACAATTTCCTCAACTATGAAATGGAAAGAATGGGGGACAAGTTGGTCATAGTAACTGTCTTGAATTATTACAAGGATTAAATGACATGGGACACTGTCTGTCTTATTCACCGCTGTATCCACAATTTCTTGGTGTTATCAAGGAATTCTCCCCCAATTCCCTGGGTTTGGCGTATAGTGGGAGCTCTCTTAAGGTTAGTTGTTTCTCTCTGCTCTCTCTAAACTTCCTTTTTGCCCAAAAGTAATGGGTCTTCCAATTTTATTCAGATTCATCATCTTGGGAATATGTGACTAGTGAGAAGACTAATCAGTTTATTATTATGGCATGCCTAAGGAATAGAAAATTCTAAATGAAGGGCAAATCTGGAGCACAAACAGTGATGGAGATGTCCAGGAAATAAGAAGAGACATGTAACGTATGACAAGGCAAGCAGTCACAGGGTCTGTTGTTGCAAAGGCCACCTCATTAAAGAAAGAGCCATAACATATCCCCAGAGAGCTTTGGCAATACCAAGTTCAGGAAAGCTTGTATTTCACTTAAAGACTAATGAAACTGATTACTAAGAGAACAAGACTAAAGTCCCAAACTAAAAAGAAAATATTCTACATATAAAATGCCTGCAGGGCTTCCCTGGTGGTGCAATGGTTGAGAGTCCGCCTGCCGATGCAGGGGACACAGGTTCATGCCCCGGTCCGGGAGGATCCCACATACCGTGGAGCGGCTGGGCCTGTGAGCCATGGCCACTAGGCCTGCGCATCCGGAGCCTGTGCTCCGCAACGGGAGAGGCCACAACAGTGAGAAGCCCGCGTACCACAAAAAAAAAAAAAAAAAAAAAATGCGTGCAAGTAGTTTGTAGCAGAAGGGCCAAAATGATGTCAAATCTGATTTCAGATCTATCTAGAAGGGATAACCATTAAGATGATCAGCCTCTTTCCCCAGGCCCCCCAAAATAATCCAAGGAGACTTAACCAGAAAATGAAGAAAACAAAATTTTTATTGAAAGTAAAACTTCCTGGCAAATCTAAAAAAAAAAAAGAAAAAAGTGGTTCTGAAGAACCTAGGGGCAGGACAGGAATAAAGACACAGGTGTAGAGAATGGACTTGAGGACACGGGGAGGGGGAAGGGTAAGATGGGACGAAGAGAGAGTGGCATGGACATATATACACTACCAAATGTAAAATAGATAGCTAGTGGGAAGCAGCCGCATAGCACAGGGAGATCAGCTTGGTGCTTTGTGACCACCTAGAGGGGTGGGATAGGGAGGGTGGGAGGGAGACGCAGGAGGGAGGGGATATGGGGATACATGTATATGTATAGTTTATTCACTTTTTATACAGCAGAAACTAACACACCATTGTAAAGCAATTATACTCCAATAATGATATTAAAAAATTAATAAAATAAAATTAAAAAATAATAAAATACAAAACTTCCTGGCAGGAAAGTCTATCAGAATCATGACTATTTCTAAGAAGGTGATTCAGCCACCCTCCCAGGAGGCATATGAACCCAGGTTGCACAGAGGAACAGAACGTATATCATGGTGAATACTCTGCTCCCCCAATTCCCTGGGCGTACACAGGCTATACCAACGAAGTCTTTCCATCTTGATTTTCTGTGATTTCAACACAAATTGCTTTGGGGGGTTCCTAACCCCTACTGAGCTTGTGAAGTTACCAATAGGTGACTAAATCAGTGGAAAAGAGAAAAGTAAGCGAGGCTCCCTAATTACCTTACCGTGTAAATATTAGAGATGCTTCAGCGGGCCCGCGGTACTCGGACGCCGACTTCTGATTCAAAAAGCAAATTTGTTCTGCAGGTATCTGTGTTTACGGCTCTCAGCCTACTGTCCAGTTGTTGGTGTTTTGAACAAATAACTTTCCAAGCTTTAGTTTGTGACATCTGAGTCACATTGCAAGGTGATTCTCCATTGGCAGTGAGTCAAAGGGAGGTGGCAAACAACAGAACCATTTTTGCAGCCACTTTCCTTTGGCCAGAGCGATAATGTGACACGAGACATGCTTCAGGTCGTCCCTCCATACTTCTTTTCCTCTCAATTGATATTCTTGGGAGTCTATTTACACCCTGTTTGGAACAAACTGGGAGGTATATAAATAATGAAAAGTGATCCTATTCTAGTAAGGAAAACCAGGACTGCAAATTATGAACAAGAGTAGGTCAGAAGTAAGTCAGAAAGAGAAAAACAAATATCGCATATATGTGGAATCTAAAAAAATGGTACAGATGAACTGGTTTGCAAGGCAGAAATAGACACAGATGTAGAGAACAAATGTATGGACACCAAGGGGGAAAGTGGGGGGTGGAGGGGGTGGGATGAATTGGGAGATTGGGATTGACGTATATACACTAATATGTATAAAATAGATAAGTAATGAGAACCTGCTGTATAAAAAAGTACATACATAAAATTTTTTTAAAAACTTGCAAAGAGAAAGGAAGGATTTCTGAAATGAAATCCTCCTAACCAAATTAATTCTAATTTTCTCACTTTATTTAAATGCAGCTGAGCAATAAAAAATGAAAAGTAGTTATTGATACAAAAAAAAAGGTCAGAGAAGTCGATAACCTCATGCCAATTATGTGGGATTCTGATCCAGAAATTCTCTCCAAAAGTTGAGGTTCAGTAAACCTGAACTAAATCGAATTGGCACACTGAGGTTGGCAAATGGGAGGTTGGATGAACAATTGGAAATTTAGGGTTCAGACTATATTTCCACTCTTCATTTTAGCCAGCATGTGCATTTCAGCAAGATTGCTCCAAAATTAATTAAGATATAGCATTACCTTCTATAAAACAAGGGCAGAACTCACAAATGAAAAGAATCTCAATTAGAAAGGTAGTGGCATAGTTGAAATGGCTGGCCTTGTTGCAAGTTGGGCACTGGAATCCTAAAATAAGAATGTCTAGTGTCTGTAAAGGTCTTTATAGGCAGAGTGTGTTCATGTGCAATCCTCTCCTGTTTTTACGTAAAGAAGAAACTTACTGCCAGGGATCTTTAAAAAAGTGACCAGCCCACCCAGACACAAGAGTTTGGACCTAGAGCTGGTCACAGAAGACAGTTTACCCAAAAGACCGATATCCTCCCTCTCATGTTAGTGACAGCCCACATGCAGGAGACTGGTTTTCCTTTGGCATCATTTTGTAGCCAACTTTTCTGCCATTGGTGGTGTTTTAATCCCATTTTTTCATTTCAGATGACAGGTATTTCAGACCCCCCGTAAGTAAAATCTCAGAAAAGAATGCAGTACAAATACTTTGGGGGCCAACGACTCGTGTCCATCACTGTCAGTTTATATGACTGCTCTGAACTGTTGAGTCCTTGCTCCCCTCAGTAACGACTCAGACTTGGTTTTCAGACAGATGTAATACGTAAATCAACGTTAGCCACTTAATTGTGGGAAATGTACTGACCTCCTCTAAAGCAGGCATCATAATAACTACTGTTAAGTGTTGTTTTGACGATTAAATGAGTGCTAATGCACCAACAGGCGTATCATTGACGATAAATGTTTTCCTTTGACTCACTCCTCACTTTCCCCTCCCCAGATCTACATCTCCCAAATTCACGTAAATGAGATCTTCCCAGAATATGCAGCCTTACTCCAGTAGCCAATGACTTACTGTAAATTGAGGCCCCATTCTCAATTTACTTAGAAGCAAAACCCAACCAATATATACATTGCTTCGTCACAACAATCTTGCTCTAGAAAGCACAATATTTATTTTATCATTTTATTGTGAAATTATGTCACATACCGAGAAGTGCAAAAGCAAAAAAAAAAAAAAAAAAAAGGAAATACAGAGTAATATTTATAATGCAAACAATTTTGTAATTAACACCTGAGTCAAGAAATAGAATACTGCTATCAACCCAGATGTTCTTGTGAGGGTACAACTTTTCTTAGACAGTCACATGCATATGTAGAAAGAAATTGTGGATATACTGGGAAAGACATAGATTGTAAGATCACACAAACCTGGGATTAATTGTGTCTCCCTCACTATAAACTGTGGGATTTTGGCCAAGTCACTTAATATTTTTGACCCTCAGCACCCACATCTGTAAAGTGGGAATGATAAAACCTGCATTTCAGCATAGCTGTGAGGTTGGTATATGTACGCAAACACATACATGTATATGTGCATGGATGGTGTATAGAGTTGTTCAATGAACAGAAACTTTACCAATAGTGATTTGTGTATTTCAAAGGCATCATGATATATATTGGCTTCAATTCATGACAACTTCACTCATTTCAGTAATTTAAGTTATGAACACTTGCCTCTGTTAAAAAGTTGTCTTTATGGTGTTTATAAGTTTGAAGAATAATGATTTCTTAAGTAAATGGATATTTTACATCAGAATATAGATTTATTTTTAAAACATTTAGGCATTGTTTGCATGCTCTGCAAATTGAAAACATTTGTTAAAATATACCCAGCAAAATTTCCAATTAGATTGTACATTGTTATTTACTAAAATAGTAAAGAAGTGATATTTTATTAAAATGTTCTAAATTCAGACTAACTAGTTGACCAAAATAGCCATCCTCAATTAATCTGACTCAAAAGTATTTTTATAAATTATTCTACATTTCTATCCATAGCCTCTTGTAGCAACACAGTTTTTTAAATATCATGACTAAATTGAATGGATTATCACACTATCTCTGTATAGAATAAACCTCATATCAGAATATTTTAGCATTCCAGTCTTGGGAAAACCTATACATAAATTAAGACAACAAAAGAGGTGGTCCCACCTTCTCTAGAATTCTCAGGAACTGCATCATTTTTGCTTAAATTTCTTTTGCAACTGTGTTCATAAGAACAAAAAACAAAGTTTATATGCCTTTTTATTTCTGATGACAAGATTAGGAAAGAGCTAATAGGGAAGATATTTAGATGATTAACATCAATGCTTTATGCGTAGTTTTGATTTTTGCCCTCCACCTGAGAATACATGTATGGAAAATTGTATTTTCCCCCAACAGTGATTATGTGTTCTCGTTCTGTCTTGGATGTGAGTCTCATCTCTGAAACTCAATTTGATATTGAGTGGTTGCTTAATATCTTTTAGCTTTGGTTTCCTCACCCTTAAAAATGAGATAACAATCCTAGCTATGCCTACATCATAGATTTATATTGAGGGTCAACTGAAAATTTATGTAAAATATACTTCAAAAAAACCAAGTTGATATACTAATGGAAATTATTATTTTCTCATCATGCCAGAGTTTAATTAATCCAATTTTTATGAGTGGTGATGTTCCTGAGATGGATTATTTTACAGATCCTACTTCACTGTTTACCTTCCTTTGGGTACGTCTTCAGAATACAAAAGGAAAAGTTATGTTATGGCTACATATTTTGTGGATTAATAGTTCTAAGAAGAATATCAGCTTTATCTTTCTGTTAGTTCTATCAAGTACAATCTCAACACTTAGGAATGCTCTGGTTATGATTCAAAACGTTCAGAATTCACTTTTACATTAACCTAGATAAGATTCATTACTTTGACTAAGACTTGCAGCTAAGATTATTATTTAGATCATCTGACTACAGACTAAGTGTGGATACAGCATTAAGCACGGTAAGCACATGTAAGTTCATCAAAGAAGTTGCTGTAATATGGTTTCTTCTTCCTGAAAGGTTCTTACCCATTTTTTCTGGTTGAAATCTGACACATACATGTACTTCAAAGTCCAGCTCAGTTGTTACATTTTCTATAATGATAATTCCCCAAACAGGGGCTTCCCTGGTGGCGCAGTGGTTGAGAGTCCGCCTGCCGATGCAGGGGACACGGGTTCGTGTCTGGGAGGATCCCACATGCCGCGGAGCGGCTGGGCCCATGAGCCATGGCCGCTGAGCCTGCGCGTCCGGAGCCTGTGCTCCGCAACGGGAGAGGCCACAACAGTGAGAGGCCCGCGTACCCCGCCACCCCCCCCAAAATTCCCCAAATAGAATCAATTTATGGATACTCTTCATTCCCAAAACACTGCCTCTCTTTGAGATTTCTGCTGTCTTTCTCACCTGTTGGATCCCAGCATCCTTGAGGTCAGGAATCTAGTCTCACTCGTTCTCGTATCCTTCTGGTTATCATAGCGCTTTTACCCTTTCTCATCGTGGTGGTGCATGCTTGCTTCCTCTGATTATCAGGTAGCACCTTCTTCTTGTTTTCACCTGGGCATATGACTGCCCACAATAACAACTATATTTCCCAGCCTAGGTGTGGCCCTGTGACAAAGTCGATCCAGGTAGTGATTTAACAACAGAGATGACATGAGAAAACTCTGGACTGTGCCTCTTAAAGGGAAAATTTTTACTTTTCTCTAACTTCTCTTCCTATGAGTCATCTTGAAACATGAAGATGAGGGCAACATTCTAGAGAGCATGGAGCAACATGATATGAGGAGACTGTACCCTCCACACCATGGAGTCACCATCCTAATTCTGGTATGCTTAGACTGTTAGACAAGAGAAAATCAAACTTCCACCATGTTTAAACTTCTATTGCTTTGAGTCTCTATGATGGCAGTCAAACTTATACCCTAACAAATATACTTCTACACTGGGGATGCAAATAATTATGTTTGGACCAAATAATCATGTTTTCTATAATATAAATTGGAGCAGTAGGTTAATTTTTATAGCCACATTAAAGACCCTGTGAGCATTATTTACTGCTATTTGTTCTTGTAGCTTACAGGTCATCTAAGTTTGGGGGTAAAAATATATTTGGTTTATTTATTTATATCATTGACAATTTTTGTGATGTTTAACAGCAGGTCTTTTTCTTCTAGAATAGGGTTCCAAAAGGAGATGGCAGAAAAAGTATCTTTCACTCTCTGCTAGAGTCATGGTTGTGGATCTAAATTGAGAGTATATTAGAGATTGTTTTGTTCATCTTCTGTGTGTTCACATAGGCTGTTTCCATTTTCTGGAAAGCTTTTATAATTGGGATTCCTTTATGAGCTGTCTATCCTTTTGATCTCAGCTTAAATATTGTTTCCTTTGTGAAAGCCCTTCCTAACCTTAAAGAATTGTTAAACATTAAAATAATATGGTATCACATTTTATAGCACATATTATTATTACTGTGATTATATAACACTTTGTGTAAGTTTTAATTTCTTGCCCGATCTCCTCAGCAGACTAAGTTCTATGAGGGCAGGGACAGTGTCTGTAAAATTTAAATGGTATATCCTAAGGGCCTGGAATATTCTGTGTATTCAATAATTATTTGTTAAGAAAGAGAGAAAGAGGGCTTCCCTGGTGGCGCAGTGGTTGAGAGTCCACCTGCTGATGCAGGGGACGTGGGTTTGTGCCCCGGTCCGGGAGGATCCCACATGCCGCGGAGCGGCTGGGCCCATGAGCCATGGCCGCTGAGCCTGCGCGTCCGGAGCCTGTGCTCCGCAACGGGAGAGGCCACAACAGTGAGAGGCCCACGTACCGCAAAAAAAAAAAAAAGAGAGAGAGAGAGAAAGAAGGAGAGAGAAAGAGAAGGAGGGTGGGAAGGAAGGGAGAGAAAGAGGAAAGCTACCAAGCCATGAAAAGGAGGAGAACTAGAAGCCATTTGGGAATCTGATTATTTGAAATACCCATGTAATAGAGGAAAATGTGTTTCTAGAGAGGAGTGGTTTGAATCATTAAGATTAACTTCCTCAATTCTCCTCTTCATTTCGTGTGGGTACTTACAGTAGGAAAGGAATGAAACTATCCTCAATATCTTTTTTCAATTTTCTTCCAAATCCACATAGACCAAAGTTTGAAAAGTTTGCATATTTGCAAATCAGCAGTTAACCTCCAAGAAAATTCTCTATAGCATCTTGGGATTAATGCCCAGCGTCCTCCATTTTCTCTTATTTCTTGAATAAGAACTTGCTGAGAAAGATCTGATCAGGCCCACCTCTGGTGTTGCCAGCCTGACTGAATTTCCTGGTCCTCTAGGTGGTGTTGGAAATGTCACTGCAAGGAGCACTGCCAAGTTAGGAAACGACTGCTCGCGGCTCCACATGCAGATCGGGACAGGTGTCTTCATCTGGCTGCTGGCAGTTTCTCTACCATGAAAAGTTTCTGTGAAAAAAAAAAAAATTGATAAAGTTTCTTTTGAAATAGGGATTTTAAATATCCAACACAGTTCAAGTCAAAAGTATATGAGAATTGTTCTTCCTGTTCATTGATACACTTTCCTCACTTGGCATCCAGGATACCACATTCTGCTGGTTTTCTTCCCATCTCACTGGTCACTTCCTGTTGGTCCCTTTTGCTCATTAGAATGTCTCATACCTCATTCCTCAGGTCACTTCTCTTTCTTATCTGCACATCCTTGGAGATTTCATTCACATTCACAGTTCTGAACATCATCTATGCTGATGTGTCCCAATTTTGTATCCCTGGCTGTACTCCAGACCCATGTATCCAACTACGTACCTGACAGTTTCATCGGGCTGTTTACAGTCATCACAAATTCACCACATTAAAAACAGAATATCTATCCCACCTCCAAACTTGAGTAATCTCAATTGATTAAAAATCAAGCTTCAAGTTGTGAGGGAAAAAAAAAGTGACATGAGGATGTCAGCCGTGATGCCTCTCTTTCACATTTCACTGCTGGTCCAGCAAGACAAACTGTGTACTCTACCTTCAAAGTATCCCCTCACTTTGGACATTTCTCAATACTCCTACTGTCACCAATCTGGCCTGGACCCGTGTCATCTCTTCCCTGCATTAATGAAACAATCTCCCATGTGGTCTCCCTGATTTTACAAATTCTTTGGTCTCTACCACGAAATCTTCAAATAGCAATCAGAGTGATCCTTTTAAAATGTAAGGCGGGGGCTTCCCTGGTGGCGCAGTGGTTGAGAGTCCGCCTGCCGATGCAGGGGACACGGGTTCGTGCCCCGGTCCGGGAAGATCCCACATGCTGCGGAGCGGCTGGGCCCGTGAGCCATGGCCGCTGGTCCTGCACGTCCGGAGCCTGTGCTCCACAACGGGAGAGGCCACAATAGTGAAAGGCCCGCGTACCGCAAAAAAAAAAAAAAAAAAAAAAAAAAAATGTAAGGAGGATAATGTCACCTTTCTCTCCAAATACTGTACTGGCTCTCCGTTCCACACAAAGTTACAGACAATGTTCCTTTCTCCAAGGCTTTGTGTGGTCTTCCCCCACAACCTGCCTTCATCGCCTTTCCGACTGTTGTTCACTCTGCCTCAGCAACACTGGCCTGGTTACTGCTCTTCAGATGCACCGGGCGCACCCTCATACCTGAACCTTTACACTCTTTTGCCCAGTATCCACATGGCTAACTCTCTCACCACCTTTGGACCTTACTCAAAGACCACTTCCTCACTGACTTTTATCTTGCACCATCTCACTAATACCTGAAACCTCCGTTATTTTATTTATCCTGTGCTACTTTTTCTTTCACCATAGTAATTTCACCTTCTAACCTTTTATTTAATTTACATATTTATTATGTGTATTATGTATTGTGGCTCACTCCCACAAGAATATAAGCTCCATTAATGTAGGGAATTTTCTATTGTTTTATTTAATAATAACTAAAAGGGCAGATTCACTCTCAATATATATATTTTAAAAATGAATAATTTTTCCATGTACCGAAATAACCAAATTTTAAAAAACAAAGTGACAGACAGAAAAGGATCCTATTTGCAATATCAAAAAATGGAATAAAATGCCTAAGAACATCTAATATAAAAAGTTCAAGGTTTACATTAAGAAAGCTATCAAACAGAATATCTTAAATAGAGTATCATACCAAGTTTAGGAATAGGAAAATGTATTATTATAGATGGAAAATATCCCCAGAGTAATTGATGATTTTAATGCATTGACCCAAAATGTAAAAAGGGCTTTCATAGAATTTGGCAATTTATTTCAAGTTCAAATAGAAGAAAAATAATTAAGTATATTCAATACACTTTTACCAAAGGTTAAAAGAGAGAGAGAGAGAGAGAGAGAGAGAGAGAGATAATATTATTATTGCAGGAATAGACCAGATCCATGACATTTCAAATCTCTTGGGACAAGATGGACTCTTAAATAAATCATGTGTGGATAATTGGCTATTTATTAAGAAAATAATAAAGTAAGACTGTAACTCAGACATACACCAAGTTCAATTTCTGATGAGTCAAAGAGCTAAAACTGAACTACATAAATATTGTGAAAAATGCAGGAGACTATCTTATAATTTTACAGTAAATAAGGGCTTCCTTAAGAAAAATATAAAACCTAGAAAGTCGAAGAAATAAATTACCTCCTTTGCCATCATAGAAATGAACACAAACAATTTTAAAAAATAGGTTAGTAAAGGCATCATTAACATTCTGGGTAAACATCCAGGATTCATAAAGAGCTTCTTCAAATCAGGAGAAAAAAAAAAAGAGACAAGCCTCCCAGAGGGCTAAATATATGAAACTATAGTTTATAGAAAAAAAAAAAAAAGAAAGACAAATAAATATAAAAACATTTAATCTCACTGATAATCAAGGAAATTCAAACTGCAGGAGAGAAATCATTATTTTACACATCTAACGTTAAAAAGTTTAAAAAGATGGCAAGCTGGAGTATCAACAAAGATGTAGGGAAATAGAAATATATCATACACCCCAGGATAATGGGTGAAGACTTTTTGAAGCTATTTATTTAATGACTCCCCTGCCACTCTCTTTTGAATATTGCCTATAAACCCAGAAGGCTCAAAAGCTCCTGTTTTTGTTTTGTTTTTCTTTCTTTTTAAATGAGAGGAGGAAGAAATTCAGAGGGCATATTTATAAAAAGTGCTCTCCTCTTTCTGAGACAGATCCCATTCTCTCTCCTTGGTTCCAATTACACTTATCAACTCAACCAACTTTTGTTGACTACTTACTGCCTCCCAATTATAAATGATATAGCAAAAAAAAGAAAAGTAAATGTAATATATTTTAAAACAGTGAATCAGAGCCCTGTTAGTTTTCTGCACTGCACAATCTGTCGGATGAGGAAGACCCTCTTACTTGTATCTCTTATTCCAGATAGATTGTTAAGTGCTCTGATAAAGGCACACACCAAGTGCCATGGGACCTTGGGGAGGAAGAGATTAATCGTTACCATTTATCACATTTTTAAAATCAATTTATCAGGATCCCTGCTTTGCAATCAAAGGAAATTTGCCAAGGCACTTAGAACAAAAGAATCTGTATATAGTTTTCTTTCACTAACCCTGTCTTCCAGGCTCTTCCACCCAGTGGGCTACACAGTCAGCATGATTTTTTTTTCTTTTCTTTTTTCCTACTTGCTAATCAAAGTATGATTCAGAATAGGAGACCAACTTTGGTTACTGTACTGATGCTTTATATGGCTTTACTCTTGCCATTTGTAATCTCAGAAATACCATACAATAAAGGTCATTCATTCTACCAGCATGACAAATAGTTTGGAGGAAAAAAAATAATTGCACATTAGAAATTTGTGAAGTCATTGTATTCTAAAATTGTGAAGGATCTCTACCAGTCATCTCTTCGGGAGATATTGTTTTGTTGATTATTTCTAGTTTCCTATTTGTTGCAAATTATGTAATTTATCCAAATTTTACAGCAAAGCACTTAGAAAGTAAACTGAGGACAGGAAACTAACTTTTGTCACCAAATTACAAATGAAATTTCTCAATTTGTATTCACTTATTCTTTTAACTAATATTTGTTGAGTACCTACTAAGCACACAGCACTCTTCTAGATGCTGGGAAACAGAAATGAGCAAAATTTACTAAGTCCTTGAACTCATAAAACTTGTTGAAATCAACAACAAACAAACATAAACTGAACACAATTTCAGATAACAATAGGTGTTCAAAGGTGCAGGAGAGGGACACATTTAGGCAATGGCAAGTGATAAGAGGAAAGGCTATTCTGAGATAAACTGGTGAAGGAAGAGTGACATTTGAGCAAAGTTCATAAAAAGTGAGAACAGGGCTTTGTGAAGATATGGGGAAATGCCATTCCAGGGAGAGAGACTCACAAGTGCAAAGATCCAGAGGAGGAACTAGGTGTGTTCCAAGAACTCTTGGAAGAGGGATGACCAATTGTTCCAGTGCGCCAAGGACTGAGAGGATTTCTGGGATGTTCATGGAAAAACGGGGCTAAATTAGTCATCCTACTTGGAAAGCCGCTCTGACCAGAGTGGATGAAGAGCAGACCAAGTGGTGGGAAGTGAGTTTAGTGAGGTAGTCAGGGGCTGGGTAATGTGGAACGTTTAGACTGTGGTAGAGAGACTGCAGTTTTTGGTGTGACAGAAGCCTTTGGAGGTTTAGAATCAGGAGAACCCTGTGATCAGAATTATTTTTTGTGTTGAAATGAGTAGGCATATCCTTTATTGAGAAGGCTTACTGTTTTCTCTCAAGTCAGAGAAACATAGAGGATTTGGGGCTGCCTTCCCATGAATCCAAGCAATTCTGAAGGTCAGAGTCAGAAAATTCTGGGTAGAAGATTCATCTGCCTTTAACAGTATTTCTAAGGATATGTTTAGAAATAATTTTTGTAAGGGCCTCAGGACTTCTCTGTTAAGAATCTGAAGCAGGGCTTCCCTGATGGCGCAGTGGTTGAGAGTCCGCCTGCCGATGCAGGGGACACGGGTTCGTGCCCCAGTCTGGGAAGATCCCACATGCCGCAGAGCAGCTGGGCCCGAGAGCCATGGCCGCTAGGAGAGGCCACAACAGTGAGAGGCCCGCGTACCGCAAAAGAAAAAAATTAATAAATAAAAAAAGAATCTGGAGCAAACAGCCTTTTCATAGAGGAAAATGTTGAAATAAATTACAATGGCTTTGTTGTAATAGGTAAAAGATGCCAGACTCTGGCCATGACTTATATTAGTCACCTCTCAGACATTCTGCACTGAAGGCACCAATGTGATCACTGATATAATTTGGGCCCAGGAGCTCTTTATTCAGCAGAAATACTGAAGGTTTCTCTCACTACACTTTCTGTGTTAATGTCTCTTTTTTATAATGTATTTCCTGCAAAGTCTCAAAGCAATTTCTCTAAGCTATGAGAATGTCCTTATCTTCTGGCCTAAATGGAGACATACACCCCTTCATGCCTAGAAATGACTGCCTCTAAGTAGACTGTTGTGTTCAGTCCAAATTATAGCAGCAAAATACCTAAAATCCAAGTCTCTTCAGTACCCTGCCTCTCCCAACTCTGCTTCATTTTGTCTGAGGCATAGACACTGTGAAAGAATGAAAAACAAATTAAAATGATTTCAAAAAGGGAGAAGGAGCTAAGGCGATTACAAGCCAAGGAAGTAAAAGGTGCAAGAGGAAAGAAATATTAAGTGAAGGCGAGGAAAGGATTCTGTTCCGCAAGGATGCAGCTAAGGCTCCCTCCCTCTTTTGGAGATCATGAAGGGCCTGGACATTTCCGAGTTTTTCTCCAACTGAAGGGCTTCTCAAAAAAAAGGATGAGGTGATGCCAAAGGTAAAGATAGTAAAAAGAAGAAAGAAGTTAAAAGCACAGTGTTTTCCTAATGTCCCTTGAGCTCAAGTCTTCCAGGAACAACTGCCCCTTTCTGATCACAATGTAAACTTATTTCTTCTCAGGAATGAAGACTGGAAGAAAAACAAGAAAATTAAAATACATTAATAATAATTTTAAAACAGTTTATCAGAGTGGAAGAATTATTGGTTGATCATTTTAATTTTTTCTGTTAAAAAATTTATTAATATGCTTTAAATTGAAGGGAAATCGACATACAGAGGGATACATGTAAATGGAACCAAATTTATGTTGAATGTATCTACTTTAAATTTGGTTCAATTAAGTGGATTTGTAATTAATGAGTTTTAAGATAGGTGTATATGATATAAAGTATACATAACACAAGGTATATATAACACAAGATTATATATGTATAACCTCACTGAGTTTACAAATAGACTTCCAACTTATCTATATAGTGCATTAAAAAAAACCCTGAAATTTGGAATGTTATATGAAATATGTCTTCTTTACGAAAAAAAATCTCATTTCACTGCTCTTATGCCTGAGTTAGAGCAGATAGACTATTTAGGACATTATAACCCTAGGGTACTTATCATCAAAGTCGTACACAAAGAATAACCCATATATAACTGTGGTTTCCAAGGTAGGCAGATAAGAATAAATATAGACAAACTGAAAATATATAATTAAGTGTACCATCTTAAGACAAGAGTTTACGCTGGAAGCAAGGTTGTAGGACAGTCATTAAGTGAACGTCTCAGAATCAGATATGTTATGTCTTGGGTACAAGGAACAGAAATCTGAAGAGAAGATGGGACCAAGTCAAGGGCTGTCATGATGGGAGGCATTCCCAGAGGACTATTCTGTTTTAATTTGAAAATTTAGTGATATTCAGCCAGGCATGGGCTCAGCACCAAAGAGAAGCAAACAAGGGAGATGTGCTGGGCCTTAAGAAGCTCTTTTAGAGGAGAATTGATCAATTATCATTTGTTGAGAAACTTCTATGTGCCAGATAGTGGGCAGTTTACAATGTATTACCCCATTTTATTCTGATAGAAACAATCAGGGGCATGTCAGCAAATTTAAATGACTATTGTGAGAGAGATCATTAGTGCTCACTCATATCCAGCTCCCATCTCCCTCCTGGTGCCCAGGAAGACTACAGTCCCCAGGTGCCTTGCAGTCAGAAGAGCCATAAGACCAGTTCTAGCCAATGAAATGTGAGTGGAAACAAAAAGAGCCACTTTCTGGACAAGGTAGTATGAGCTTGTATGACACCTCCACACCCTCTTTTTCTCTTCTGAATGAATTTGGAGGTCACAGATGAAGATGGGAGAGACACAGGATGGAAACAACCTGCATCCCTGAGTCATTGTTTGGAAGAGCTGTCTGACTTTCAAGGGCTGCCTAATCCACATTAGACCTAGTATGAATAAGAAATCAATCTTTCTTGCTCTAAATAACTGAGGCTTCAGGATTTACTTACTTCTACAGAAAAGTAGAGCCTGTCCTTACTGATATATAGAATATACAGTGGGCAAAGGGTTGAGGTAGATATTGTAATCTATACTTGCCTGACTCCAAAGACCAAGTTCTTTCCACTCTATCATACTGCCTCTAATAAGCAATATAAACCACTGCTGATGGTGGTGACTAAGACTGTATATTCTATAAACTCAGAATAAAGTAGATCTCATCTTTAACTCAGAGTCCTGATTGTAAGGAGGTGGGCTTTGACTTGGATCTTGAAATAAATGGTGAAGGAGGTAGGGAACTATCACTAAAAACAAAGGGAAGCTGTGTGAAACCAGGCCTTTGAGGTGGGCATGAGAATGGTCCATTTGAGGAGGAGATAGATACATTAGGAAACCACAGAATAAGGTTAGAGTGGAAGAGGAGAGATTTTCTTGAGAATGTCAATGTCAGCCTGAGGAACTTTGATTTAAGACAGGAAAATGATGGAGAAAGCACTGGACTGAGAGTCAGGTTTTTCATGCTGTTATCAGTAGCTTCATCTCTGTTGACCATGAGCACCTTCTTTTCTTACATGTGAGGTATATCCTGAATAATTTCTAAGATCCTTTCCAGTTCTCTGTTTCTTCATGTCTACATCTCGAAGTTCCTTTGTGCAGATTCATTAGTTGTTCTATTTAGAGGAAATTGGAACCAATGACATTTGATAACCATCAGCTTTCTAATGAAGTAGCTAATAATCATCTAGAGTTAGAAATGTTCCCTTATTAGACCAGAATATATAAATATTATTACACTGATTTTGCCACAAGGTGTAATGTCAGAGGAATGATTCTTCTACTGTGGGGATAGATATCGACACATCTACAGGCTAAATTAAATAACCATTTTTTTTCCATCATAAGTAGGAGCTGCTGTCATTGTCTTTTATTGGGCAAATTTCCAATAACTTGACCACCGAGTCTTCTGTCTTTTAGTCCTTATTCCATCTCTCTCCAAAGTATTTCCCTCTTCAGAAACCCCTCAGTTCAGAGGCAGTGGAAAAGGTAGCATATATGACTGCGTGTGAGCATAGGCAAACATTGACTGTCCTATAAATGCTAGCAATCTGTTGAACACTAAAGATTATATAAATCTTAGCAGCTTTACTGATGCTTCATACACAAGCAGCTGTTGTTTCTTGGTTGCCTGATTAAATATGCTGTAAAATTTCTCCCAAGAAAATCTCACCAAAGTTGATTCCAGCAAATCCTTCTTAACATCTCTGCTAGCAACTTCAGTTTCTAAGCAATTCAAAGAAAAGACCCAATCAATAACAATTCTTTCAAGGGGGCTGCTCTTTTTCCTTTCAAGACAAGGCATTTATAACACCAGACTAAGTGTCCTAGTCTTGGCTCTGCCATTAACCAACAGTTGCTCAACACTTCCGAGATGAAGTTTTGACTATTTCAAAGAGAAACAATATATGACTATTTCAGAAAGACATTATGTGGATTGAAATGTTTTTTTGACAATATGTCTCTCTCTATATATATCTGTATCTGTTTCTATATCATATATATATATATATATATATAAATATACACACACACACATACATATCTGTGTGTGTACATATATATCAATAAGTGGAAAAATTATGGGCTATGTATTTAGAGACGTTAGAAATAGATCTCTAGCCAAGCCTAAAGCTATCAAAATTAACATTACATTCATGAAATATATGAAATTAACCATCTGTAAAACATTCACTTGGGAAATAAATTTAAAAATCTACCTAAAATATGTTTTGAAAACTGTTGTTCACAAGAGTTGGGTTCTGCCTCAGCCTATGCAAGAGTGTTTGGAGCTTCCCAGTTGCCCAGTCTTTAATCTACCCTCACATCTCAACTGAGAGGTCACTTCCTCCAAGATTTGCCTAACATTCCTCAGTCTGGATCATATGCCTTTTATCTATGTTCCTATGATCCCCAATAGTTACCAATAGTTACCATCATCATGTTTGTTTGATTTTCCATTAAATTTTAAGAAATGAACCATTCTGTCTTGCTCATTGTACCCTATGTATTGTACCCTATGTATCAAGCATTGCACAGTGCTTGATACATAGTATGTTCTCAATTTGAAAAATAACTTGTTGAATGACATTGAAAATTTACATGTAAAATGTATTATAATCTTAGAAATTGTACACATAAATTATGATGTCACATTATAAGGACAGACTTTTAGTGAATGAACCATAGTTTCTCTCCTGCCACAAGACTTTTATATATTTGATTCCCTAAGCCCAGAATTCTTTCCCCAGTGAATTCATGAGCAGCTACTACTTCCCATTCCAACATCTGGTAATGTAGCACCTCCTCAGACAACCTTCCTTGGCCACTCACAAATCCAAATCCTCCTGTTGCATGCTCCTGTATGTCTACTAACCTCTCTCACAGCATGCTTTTATATACCATTGTATATATTTTCTTAATGTATTTTCCCAATGATGGCAGGGGCCCTGAATGGTCTTGCTAATCACTCTATCCTCAGGGTCTAGCAGAATGTCTGGCTTACCAAAAGAATTCAATAGTGATTTGCTGAGTTAATGACTAGTGACTAACTTTTTATAAATAAGAGATTCAAAGAATAAGAAATTGCCAACAATACTTGAATATTGTTCATGGAAAGGATATATTTCATTTATAGATAATGACTAACTATTTAGAAATGTAAAAGGAAATTCAGTAGACTTTTAAAATTGGTGGGAATGATCCATTAAGAGTGCATTTTTTTGTTATTGTTTGCTCTAGTTTCCTGGTCACTCAGAGACCTTCTGATTTGGAATTTGGTTTCCTTGATTAACATACACAGGAAGCAAGAATATCCTGTGCAGATATCCAGAGCTGAGTCATCTGCCAGAAACATTCTTGACTATATATTAATCGATTTATAAATCAGCTCCTTGAGTTTGGTTACTGTGAAATGATAACCATGAAGTTGGCCGTATTTATTGGCATATCCACTCATTCACACATTCATTCATTCTTCCTGGTATTTCTTGAATGCTCACTAGGTGCCAGCACTATGCCAAGTATTACTTTGATGTGCTAACAGTGTGTAAAGGTTTAGCATCCGGCCTGGGTTGATACAGAATTGTGAACTCAGTGTTTGTCTTCTTGCTGTACTGTTTCCTTGGAAACTACAGAGTTAAGATAAATGTGGAATGTTGAGCCTGCCTCATCTGTTGTGTGGAACTACATCTGGATTAGAGCAGCTGGAATTGGGCACACAGGCCTCGGGCCCATGTAAATAGAGATATAAAAATTTGCTAGAAAATTAAGGAGTTTCTCTGAGTCAAAATGACCCACACACTTATTGACTCTTAAGGGAGACAGCTATGCTCACTCTCTGTGGGTGTGGGGACTAAAGAATCTGTGAACTTAGAGAGCTGCAGGCTTCCCTTGAGATGAAGATGGCATAGCTCCTTTCATCTAAAACGAAATAAACTAGGATTAGATTGAAGCCGATTTGTGTCTCATGAGACTGATTGCCTTTCCAAGCATGTAACAATGTGGTGGTGGTACAAAATCTAGGACCCATCCTCCAAAGCCAGAACTACACCTTCACCCAAAGCAACTCCCTGTAAGATCTCACTTCACACCTTGCTGGCCTTTCCCTTTTGCTCTGTCCACTCAATGACATCTGATGATCTTAGTTGCTTACGGTGATCAGTATCACAGTAGGAGACAGACCCACATTCATATCTCAGCCACACTACTTCCTGACTCTGTGGGCTTGACAAGTGATTTAACTTCTTACATCAGTTTTTTCTTCCTTCTGAAAAATGAGTCCACACTGGTGGAACAGTAGAGCAAACTTGTAAAAATGCAATCTTTGGAGTCAAATTGCATAAATTGAACTATCATCAATAAATAAATGGTTGTGTGTCCATAGCCAAGTAACCAAACCTCTCTGTGCCTTGGATTCCTTAACTACAAAATGGAGAGAACAATTGCACATATATTATAGAATTGCTCTGAGGATTTAAAAAGTTAGTGTGCATATATATATATATATATATATATATATATATACACATATATATTATTTAGTACAATGCTCAGCACATAGCAATCCCTCAATACATGCCAACTATTATCTATAATTATAATTATATTCAAATTACAACTTTATGCTTTTCTTCCAGTATTTCTACTTCATCAAAAGCAATGGAATAATAGGTCATCAGCCTGGGAAAATTAAATAGTAAGAGAAGGGCTACAAATGTTTAATATGCATGAGAGAAAACAAAACACAAAACACAACTAATCCAGAATGGTTACTTTTCTTCTCTTAGACTGGAGAAACAATGAAATTATGGTCAAATCAAATAGCATAATTCACTCTCAGCAAATTAACTGAAGAAGAGCAAGAAAACCAGGGCACACACAAAGTCACCATGGTGATCCAAAATGTATCATCTCAATTGGCTCAATCTATTTAATATTTATTCCTGCTTGTTTCACCAAGGATTTATACAAATGGATAATTCTCTTCCTTTCTCTGGGGGTCTCAGTTTTCTATAAAATGAGCGGGTCGGATGACATGATATGGCCATGATATGGCCATCTATGTAGTTCTAAGTTCCTATTACCCACTCAAGCTAAAGAAAATTAAGCTTAGACCTCTCTAGTGTGTAGTCCTGCTGGACAAAAATTTATATACATATATATATTTTTTCTTAGCCATAAAAAGAAAAAACTGTGTAACTTAACTTCCCCTTTAATTAATCATCCTAGAGTTTTTTTTTTTTAAAAAGGTTTGTCTTTCTTATATTCCTGATCTGCTTATTTTAAGTTTTGTGAAGAATTTCCATTTGCCTATGTGGAAACTGAATATCGACCCTCTCTCCCAGAATCTAGAGTCATGTTCGTCTCCCACACGGTCCAATTCTGAAATGTTTTCGTGACATTTTCATTGGTTCAATAAATTACTCTGCAATATATACTTGCCTGTCCTTTCTTTCCCCCAAGGAGAAATAGATAAATAAGTAAATATAAATGAATCTGGTCTCAGCTGTGGAGACTGTCCCATTCGCCTCCCACTCCCCTCACCCACCTCACCTGGCAGCTGTTCATAGCGCTTATTTCAATTAAAGCAGAAATCACTTTTCATCAGGGATACTGGTTGGCTTTGTCTGATCTATCTTGTGGCAAAGTTTCCTCAAGTTCCACAGATGTACTGTAGATGATTCAAACTCCTTTGTCATTCGTTTTGTTCATACAAGTGTTTAACGTGAGTGGGCTGGTTTAGAAATAATTGCCTTTCTACAGCTGGGAAGGAGTCCTTCAGCTACAGCTCTCTGGGGCTGGAGGATGCTATAGGAATGTTCTTTGCCAACCCAGTCAGTGCGTGACTGCTCACAGACAACTAAAACCACAGGCTGGGAGCGCTCATGTACAATAGGGCTCTGTACAGAAATTCATGGTCATCACAGCCTGTTGGGGATGGATTCAGAGTTGGGAAACTTACGTGATGCCAAGTGTGCATTGCCAAACCTTCATGGAAATCAGAAGTTATAATGTTGCATTATACTCTGGGCTTTGGAATTTGAATGACCTCAGTTGAAGAGTGTCCTTTACAAGTTATGTAAATAAGTTTACAAGTTATTAACTTTACAAGTTAATGTCTTTGAAACCCAGCCTTCACATCTGAAAAAAAGGGAAAAAATTGAATGTACTTGATTGGATTTTTATGAAAATTAACCAAGCTAATTCATGAAAGTGCTTAATACTGTGTTTGGTACCTCATATTGGCACAATGAATACTTCTCACCATTCTTGTTATTAAGTCTACAACATGGGTGTGATTCCTATTGACTCACTCAGTTTCATGTGGTGAAACACATCCCAAAGATCTAGGCTACAACTTCCAAACATATGCTTTTGAGTATACAACAAATGTGCCAACAGTGTCAAAAATATGAACATGCTCCTCCCTACTTCTACAGAGACATCTGAGACTGGATATTAATTTCTGAGAATGGTTTATGGCATCATTTTAATATGCTTTATAGTCATGCAAAGGACAATGCATGGCATTACGTCTGTGTAAAAACAGATGGAGATGACATTTTTAAAAAATGGCTCCAGATATGATGGGAAGAACTCTTCAAGTGGTAATTAGTCAGGTAACACTCTTCAAATGACAGCATAATCTGGTGGCAGGGGGTGGGGGGCAGGTAACTGTTCTCTTCCAACTATACTGCTAGAGATGCTTCTGATCAAAAGCTACCTAGAAAGACAAGAAAATTTGTTAATCATCATAGAGGGAAATAACAAACATTTGATAAGCTATCAGAGCTACCGGAATATATAGTTTTAGGTATAATAAAACAACTAATATATAGTGTATGTGAAGAGATCTAGTGCATTGTGCTTTTATGATTTTCAAGGTGTTGATAAACTTGGACATCTATGAAAATGTCAAAGCCTACATGGGACATCTCCAGCATGCATTGGCTGAAAAAGGCTAGTAGATCCCATCCTCCAAGTGTGAATTTATACATGGATAGAAGTAGAACAATGATATAGAATCAGGGACCCACACATTTCAGTCTTAAACATTGTTTTACTAAGGCACAGAACGATCTGTTGTGTACCTTGATATTCAAGATGCTGAACTTGGTACTTTATATATGTTCATTTCATTTGATGGTAATCTTAGCTCTGACATGTTGTTATCCCCATGTTAAGGACGAAAGAAAGTGATGCTCAGAAAAGGGAAACAACTTGCCCATGATCTCATAGTTAAAATGCCAGAGCTGTATTTTAAATTCATTAATACAAACCTCTTTCCTAAATTAAAAGAAAGGTAGGAGTTGAGTAATGTGATCCAAAGGATACTAATATCCTACCATGCAGAGCTTCCCCTGGAAGTAAGAACCTCTTACGACACCATAACAATTGCAAAATATGAGCAGTCTTTTTTCAATCATACCTTTATTTAATGAGTGCCCACTACTGGTCTAGCATTGTTCTAGGCCTAAAGAATTCAGAAAGAAAAACAGAAAGGGCAGTGGGGGTGCGGGACAAAACGATCTCTCTCTTTTTTTTTTTTTTTTGTGGTGAAGGAAAGTTCGGCATTTATTGCAGTCACCGAGCAATGAGTCCAGGGGAGCTAGTGCTCAGAAAGCCTGAACTCCCTGATGGGCTTCAGCAAAGCATTTTTAAAGGCCAACTGAGGGAGGGAGCATCCCAGTGTATGTGATCGGCTAGTACACAATTCTCTGACTGGTTGATGCTGAGGTAACAGTGCAGTGTCACAAGGGTTAACATTATCAGTCCTTAGGCGCCAGTAGGTCTGGGGGCTAATGTCCTCATGGTCATCAAGTAGTTAATTTCTTCCATTTAGTGGTGGTTCTAGCATCTGTGAAACAACTCAGGAAATGTGCATCAAATACTATTATCTGGGTACTTCAGAGAGGAACTAAAGCAGAGGACATGGGGGAGGGGTCTGTCCCTGAAAGGCCCCTTAGGGTCCTGCTCGGTTTCAGGATTGTGAAATAAGATGTGCCTTGTCAGCTGGAGTACCTGGAAAACAGTAAATGCTCAGTAAGCCATGTGGCTCTTGTTGTTATTGGTACAAGAGTTACGTTGCAGTCAAACTTCATTGTTACGGGTCGTGGAGAGGGAGCTAATCAGGGATGCTCTATAAGGAGGAGCACCATTGCCTTGGTGGGTAAGACTCCTGGGGGCAGCAGCTTGAACCTGAAGCCACTCCTTTTGCTAATTAGCATCACAGACACCCTGCTGAGAAACCTCCTTCTGTAAAACCTTTGCTGTAATAAGAGTGGAACACGCCTCTACTGCCTGCAGGATCTGAGCCTTGTGGGTCATTGGGGTGCAGAGAAGCAGCCTTGATTTCCAAGACGATGTAGAGCTTCAGATAGGGGGTTTGGTACACAACTCCCCTTAACTTTTTCTTATCTTTGACCATCCCGGGTCTTCTCAGGCCAGGCCTCGTGTTAGTTCTCTATTTTTTTTTTTAACGTCTTTATTGGAGTACAATTGCTTTACATTGTTGTGTTAGTTGCTGCTGTACAAAAAAGTGATTCAGCTATATGTATGTGTATATATATATATATATATATATATATATATATCCCCTCCCTCTTGCGTGTCCCTTCAACCCTCCCTAACCCCACCCTCTAGGTGGTCACAAAGCACCAAGCTTATCTCCCTGTGCTCTGTGACTGCTTCCCACTAGCTATCTATATTACATTTGGTAGTGTATATATGTCCATGCCACTCTCTCACTTCGTCTCAGCTTACCCTTCCCCCTCCCCATGTCCTCAAGTCCATTCTCTACATCTGCTTGTTTATTCCTGTCCTGCTGCTAGGCTCTTCAGAACCTTTTTTTTTTTTTTGATTCCATATATATGTGTTAGCATATGGTATTTGTCTTTCTCTTTCTGACTTACTTCACTCTGTATGACAGACTCTAGGTCCATCCTCCTCACTACAAATAACTCAATTTTGTTTCTTTTTATGGCTGAGCAATATTCCATTGTATACATGTGCCACTTCTTCTTTATCCATTCAACTGTTGAAGGACACAGGTTGCTTCCATGTCTTGGATGTAAATAGTGTTGCAATGAATATTGTGGTACATGACTCTTTTTGAATTATGGTTTTCTCAGGGTATATGCTCAGTAGTGGTATTGCTGGGTCATATGGTAGTTTTATTTTTAGTTTTTTAAGGAACCTCCATACTGTTCTCCATAGTGGTTGTATCAATTTATATTCCCAGCAACAGTGCAAGAGGGTTCCCTTTTCTCCACACTCTCTCCAGCATTCATTGTTTGTAGATTTTTTCATGATGGCCATTCTGACCAGTGTGAAGTGATACCTCATTGTAGTTTTGATTTGCATTTCTCTAATGATTAGTGATATTGAGCATCTTTTCATGTGTTTGTTGGCAATCTGTATATCTTCTTTGGAGAAATGTCTATTTAGGTCTTCTGCCCATTTTTGGATTGGGTTGTTTGTTTTTTTGATATTGAGCTGCATGAGCTGCTTGTATATTTTGGAGATTAATCCTTTGTCAGTTGCTTCGTTTGCAAATATTTTCCCCCATTCTGAGGGCTGTCTTTTCGTCTTCTTTATGGTTTCTTTTGTTGTGAAAAAGCTTTTAAGTTTCATTAGGTCCCATTAGTTTACTTTTGTTTTTATTTCCGTTTCTCTAGAAGGTGGGTCAAAAAGATTTTGCTGTGATTTATGTCATAGAGTGTTCTGCCTATGTTTCCCTTTAAGAGTTTTATAATGTCTGGCCTTACATTTAGGTCTTCAATCCATTTTGAGTTTATTTTTGTGTATGGTGTTTGGAAGTGTTCTAATTTCATTCTTTTACATGTAGCTGTCCAGTTTTCCCAGCACCACTTATTGAAGAGGCTGTCTTTTTTCCATTGTATATTCTTGCCTCCTTTATCAAAGATAAGTTGACCATATGTACATGGCTTTATCTCCAGACTTTCTATCCTGTTCCATTGATCTATATTTCTGTTTTTTGTGCCAGTACCAACTCTCTTCATTACTGTAGCTTTGTAGTATAGTCTGAAGGCAGGGAGCCTGATTCCTCCAGCTCCATTTTTCTTTCTCAAGATTGCTTTGTGTATTGGGGGTTTTTTGTGTTTCCATAAAAATTGTGAAATTTTTTGTTCTAGTTCTGTGAAAAATGCCATTGGTAGTTTGATAGGGATTGCATTGAATCTGTAGATAGTTTTGAGTAGTATAGTCATCTTCACAATGTTGATTCTTCAAATCCAAGACCGTGATATATCTGTACATCTGTTTGTATCAGCTTTAATTTCTTTCATCAGTGTCTTACAGTTTTCTGCATACAGGTCTTTTGTCTCCTTAGGTAGGTTTATTCCTAGGTATTTTATTCTTTTTGTTGCAATGGTAAATGGGAGTGTTTCCTTAATCTCTCCTTCAGATTTTTCATCATTACTATATACGAATGCAAGAGATTTCTGTGCATTAATTTTGTATCCTGCTACTTTACCAAATTCATTGATTATCTCTAGTAGTTTTCTGGTAGCATCTTTAGGATTCTCTATGTATTGTATCATGTCATCTGCAAAGAGTGACAGTTTTACTTCTTCTTTTCTGATTTGGATGCCTTTTTCTTCTCTGATTGCTGTGGCTAAAACGTCCAAAACTATGTTGAATAATAGTGGTGAGAGTGGGCAACCTTGTCTTGTTCCTGATCTTAGTGGAAATGGTTTCAATTTTTCACCATTGAGAATGATGTTGGCTGTGGGTTTGTCATAAATGGCCTTTATTATGTTGAGGTAAGTTCCCTCTATGCCTACTTTCTGGAGGGTTTTTATCATAAATGGGTGTTGAACTTTGTTGAAAGCTTTTTCTGCATCTATTGAGATGATCATATGGTTTTTCTCCCTCAGTTTGTTAATATGGTGTATCACATTGATTGATTTGACTAATTTGAAGAATTCTTGCATTCCTGAAATAAACCCCACTTGATCATGGTTTATGATCCTTTTAATGTGCTGCTGGATTCTGTTTGCCAGTATTTTGTTGAGGATTTTGGCATCTATATTCCTCTGTGATATTGGCCTGTAATTTTCTTTTTTTGTAACATCTTTGGTTTTGGTATCAGAGTGATGGTGGCCTCATGGAATGAGTTTGTGAATATTCCTCCATCTTCTGTATTTTGGAAGACTTTGAGAAGGACAGGTTTTAGCTCTTCTCAAAATGTTTCATAGAATTCACCTATGAAGCCATCTGGTCCTGGGCTTTTGTTTGTTGGAAGATTTTTAATTACAGTTTCAATTTCAGTGCTTGTGATTGTTCTGTTTAAATTTTCTATTTCTTCTTGGTTCTGTCTCAGAAGGTTGTGGTTTTCTAAGAATTTGTCCATTTCTTCCAGGCTGTCCATTTTATTGGCATATAGTTGCTTGTTGTAATCTCTCATGATCCTTTGTATTTCTGCAGTGCCAGTTGTTACTTCTCCTTTTTCATTTCTAATTCTGTTGATTTGAGTCTTGATTTCTTTTCTTGATGAGTCTGGCTAATGGTTTATCAATTTTATCTTCTCAATGAACCAGCTTTTAGTTTTATTCATCTTTGCTATCATTTCCTTCATTTCTTCTTCATTTATTTCTGATTTGATCTTTATGGTTACTTTCCTTCTACTAACTTTAGGGTTTTTTTTTATTCTTCTTTCTCTAATTGCTTTAGGTGTAAGGTTTGGTTCTTTATTTGACATTTTTCATGTTTCCTGAAGTAAGATTGCATTGCTGTAAACTTCCCTCTTAGAACTGCTTTTGCAGCATCCCATAGGTTTTGGGCTGTCATGTTTTCATTGCCATTTGTTTCTAGGAATTTTTTGATTTCCTCTTTGATTTCTTCAGTGATCTCTTGGTTATTTGGTAGTGTATTGTTTAGCCTCCATGTGTTTGTATTTTTTACAGTATTTTTCTTGTAATTGATACCTGTCTCATACCGTTGTGGTTAGAAAAGATACTTGATATGATTTCAATTTTCTTAAATTTACCAAAGCTTGATTTGTGACCCAAGATATGATCTATCCTGGAGAATGTTCCATGAGCACTTGAGAAGAAAATTTATTCTGTTGTTTTTGAATAGAATGTCCTATAAATACCAATTAAGTTGATCTTGTTTAATGTGTCATTTAAAGCTTGTGTTTCCTTATTTATTTTCATTTCAGTTGAACTGTCCATTGGTGAAAGTGGGGTGTTAAAGTCCCCTACTATTATTATGTTACTGTAGGTTTCCCCTTTTATGGCTGTTAGCTTTTGTCTTATGTATTGAGGTGTTCCTATGTTGGGTGCATAAATATTTACAATTGTTATATCTTCTTCTGGATTGATCCCTTGATCATTATGTAGTGTCCTTGTCTCTTGTTATAGTCTTTATTTTAAAGTCTATTTTGTCTGATATGAGAATTGCTACCCAGCTTTCTTCTGATTGCCATTTGCGTGGGATATCTTTTTCCATTCCCTCACTTTCAGTCTGTATGTGTCCCTAGGTGTAAAGTGGCTCTCTTGTAGACAGCATATATATGGGTTTTGTTTTTGTATGCATTCAGCCAGTCTATGTCTTTTAGTTGGAGTGTTTAATCCATTTACATTTATGGTAATTATCGATATGTATGTTCCTATTACCATTTTCTTAATTGTTTTGGGTTTGTTTTTGTAGGTCTTTTTCTTCTCTTGTGTTTCCTGCCTAGAGGAGTTCCTCTAGCATTTGTTGTAAAGCTGGTTTGGTGGTGCTGAATTCTCTTAGCTTTTGCTTGTCTGTAAAGGTTGTAATTTCTCTGTCGAATCTGAATGAGATCCTTGCTGGGTAAAGTAGTCTTGCTTGTAGGGTTTTCCTTTTTATCACTTTAAATATGTCCTGCCACTCCCTTCTAGCTTGCAGAGTTTCTGCTAAAAGATCAGCTGTTAACCTTATGGGGATTCTCTTGTATTTTATTTGTTGCCTTTCCCTTGCTGTTTTTAATACTTTTTCTTTGTATTTAATTTTGGATAGTTTGATTAATATGTGTCTTGGCATATTTCTCCTTGGATTTACCCTGTATGGGACTCTCTGTGCTTCCTGGACTTGATTAACTATTTCCTTTCCCATGTTAGGGAAGTTATCAACTATAATCCCTTCAAATATTTTCTCAGTCCCTTTCTTTTTCTCTTCCTCTTCTGGGACCCCTATCATTCAAATTTTGGTGTGTTTAATATTGTCCCTGAGGTTTTTGAGACTGTCCTCAATTGTTTTCATTCTTTTTTCTTTATTCTGCTCTGCAGTAGTTATTTCCACTATTTTATCTTCCAGGTCATTTATCCATTCTTCTGCCTCAGTTATTCTGCTATTGATTCCTTCTAGAGAATTTTTAATTTCATTTATTGTGTTGTTCATCATTGTTTGTTTGCTCTTTAGTTCTTCTAGGTCCTTGTTAAACGATTTTTTTTCTCCATTCTATTTCCAAGATTTTGGATCATCTTTACTATCATTACTCTGAATTATTTTTCAGGTAGACTGCCTATTTCTTCCTCATTTGTTTGGTCTGGTGGGTTTTTACCTTGCTCCTTCATCTCCTGCATATTTCTCTGTCTTCCCATTTTGCTTAACTTACTGTGTTTGGGGTCTCCTTTTTGCAGGCTGCAGGTTCATAGTTTCCATTGTTTTTGGTGTCTGCCCTGAGTGGGTAAGGTTGGTTCAGTGGGTTGTGTAGACTTCCTAGAGTAGGGGCCTGTGCCTGTGTTCTGGCGGATGAGGCTGGATCTTGTCTTTCTGCTGGGCAGGGCTGCGTCCGGTGGTGTGTTTTGGGGTGTCTGTGAACTTAGTATGATTTTAAACAGCCTCTCTGCTAATGGGTTTTTTTGTGTTCCTGTCTTGCTAGTTGTTTGGTATGGGGTGTCCAGCACTGGAGCTTGCTTGTTGTTCAGTGGAGCTGGGTCTTAGCTTTGAGATGGAGATCTCTGGGAGAAATCTCACTGATTGATATTATGTGAGTGCAGGAGGTCTCTGGTGGCCCAATGTCCTGAACTTGGCTCTCCCACCTCAGAGGCTTAGGCCTGACACCCAGCCACAGTGCCAAGACCCTGTCAGGCACATGGCTCAGAAGAAAAGGGAGGAAAAAAAAGAAAGAAAAATAAAGTGAAATAAAGTTATTAAAATAAAAAATTTTTTAAATATTAGTAAAATAAAAGAATTAAAATGTAATAGAAAAAAGAGAGCAACCAAACCAATAAACAAATCACCACTGATAACAAGCACTAAAAACTAAACTCAGATAACCATATAAATCAGAAACTAGTCAGTCGCATACAGAAAACCTCAAGTCTACAGTTCCTCCCAAAGTCCACCACCTCTATTTTTGGATGATCATTGTCTATTCAGGTATCCCAGAGATGCAGCGTACATCAAGTTGATTGTGGAGATTTAACCCGCTGCTCCTGAGGCTGCTGGGAGAACTTTCCCTTTCTCTTCTTTGTTTGCACAACTCCTGGGGTTCAGCTTTGGATTTGGCCCTGCCACTGCATGTAGGTCACCCTCTGGCATCTTTTCTTTGCCCAGACAGGAGGGGGTTAAAGGAGCAGCTGATTTGGGAGCTCTGGCTCGCTCAGGCCAGGGGTAGGGAGGGGTACGGAATGCGGGGCAAGCCTGCGGCGGCAGAGGCTGGCGTGACGTTGCACCAGCTGAGGCATGCTGTGTGTTCTCCAAGGGAAGTTGTCCCTGGATCACGGGACCCTGGCAGTGGTGGGCTGCACAGGTTCCTGGGAGGGGAGGTGTGGATAGTGACCTGTGCTTGTACACAAGATTCTTGGTGGCTGCAGCAGCCTTCGTGTTTCATGCCTGTCTCTGGTGTCCGTGCTGATAGCTGTGGCTCGTGCCCGTCTCTGGAGCTCATTTAGGTGGTGCTCTGAATCCCCTCTCGTTGCGCACCCCGAAACAATGGTCTCTTGCCTCTTCGTCAGCTCCAGACTTTTTCCCGGACTCCCTCCCGGCTAGCTGTAGTGCACTAGACCCCTTCAGGCTGTGTTCACGCAGCCAACCCCAGTCCTCTCCCTGGGATATGACCTCCAAAACCCGAGCCTCAGCTCCCAGGCCCCACCCGCCCTGGTGGGTGAGCAGACAAGCCTCTCAGGCTGGTGAGTGCTGGTCGGCAGAGATCCTCTGTGTGGGAATCTCTCCGCTTTGCCCCCTGCATCCCTGTTGCTGTGCTCTCCTCTGTGGCACTGAAGCTTCCCCCCCGCCCACACCCTGTGTCCACCAGTGAAGGGGCTTCCTAGTGTGTGGAAACTTTTCCTCCTTCACAGCTCCCTCCCAGAAGTGCAGGTCCTGTCCCTATTCTTTTGTCTCAGTTTTTTCTTTTTTCTTTTGCCCTACCAAGGTATGTGGGGATTTTCTTGCCTTTTGGGAGGTCTGAGGTCTTCTGCCAGTGTTCAGTAGGTGTTCTGTAGGAGGTGTTCCTCATGTAGATGTATTTTTGATGTATTTGTGGGGAGAAGGGTGATCTCCACATCTTACTCCTCCACCATCTTGAAGGTCCTCCCCAAACGATCTTTCTTTAAGAAGCTTAAAATCAACAAATCCATCTGAAGAGCAGCTTCAGAACTCTGTCATTTCAATCCAGTGTTTGATCCAACAATAAATCTGGCTTATGCTCCATTTGGAAGTAGATCTTCCAAAGCATACACTGGTAAGCACACAACCTGACCAATCCTCCCCAAAGCATAACTGGATGTTATTATGTTGGAAATATTATATCAGGGGTTTACAGAATGGGAGTGACAGTAATACCTTTCATGTAATCTTGCTATTGAATAAAAGAGTTGGTTGTTTGAAAAGTGGTCATTAAATCATAAATTACCACATTTAAAACTGCCAATTTAGTTTGCTGATTAAATCATTTGAATAATAACCTACAATTCATCCATTATGAAAAAAAATAAATAACCCACCTAACAGAACTGAGAGCTCTAAGATTAAAAAAAAAAAATTACTACACCATGGAAACAACTGTCAAAATAAGCCTGAGTATGTAGACTTAATTACTGACTCTTGTAAAGTATGTGTATAAACAGTCTGACTTTGTAAATAAATGCTGATATCTGACAGCTATTTAGTAAAATAAAATTTTGTTGCAAAGCCTTAAATTTTATTTTATTATGTGCTATAAATGTCAAATGAGTCCAGAGAACCACATGAAAATTTGTCATTTGATGATGAAATTGCTTCTGCCCTTAGTAGATGTATATGAGCTGCTTGCTGTTGTTGTTGTTATTGGTGTTACCCCCCCACATGGCAGGGTTCTAGGTTTCTCTTTCCAGAGCACAACACTGATCTCTTTGTTAAGACCATATTACTCCATGTATATTTACTTCCAGGGACTCCTTATTGACAAGGCAACTAAGTCTGGGTTTTTTCTCCGGGTAGGCATTCCAGACCTTCTAGGATCTCAGTAAACTCCCCATTCCAGCATGATCTTCCACTCTTCCCTTCAAATGTGGCCTCTGTTTTGATATCTTGCTATTTGCTTATGCTACTCTCTTCACATGGGATTCTCTTCAAAACCTGCTCATCCTGAAAGGCAGTGACAGCACCAATTGATAGTTCCAATAAGCACAGTTAGACATAACACCCATTGGTTCCCATAAGTGAGCCCAAATAAACACACTTTCTAAATTGAAATAAACTGCAAATGCTGGTGCAGGTTGGGAGACTGATAACACTCTATGCATTATGAGGTTTACTAGCATTGACTACTCAACTGCAAATAAGCAAAAAGGAACACAAGACCAAGGATACAAGCAAGGAGATGAGCTTCTCTAATGCCCTTCCTGTTCTTCAGAGATGTACACTGAAATTTAGGTCATTGATTAGCCCATTAGAATATCAAGACTACTTGATCAGAGTAGCTCAGAGCCACAAACTCATGACGTTTGCTGTATGTGCCTGGAGGACAGATAATATCAGGAGTCAAGGGTGCACTTATTAGCATATATGAATTTTTTACTACACCAGATTTACATGCTCTTGCATTCTATTTCTAACTGCACCACTGGGCCTATCACTAGTTGGGCAGTGGCCCACCATGTAAATTAAATAGCAAGTACTTGCTCTGCAAACAAAACCCCAGGACAACTCACCTAGGTGGGGTAACTTCTCAGCTAATCCTTCAACTGATCACTACTTCTAAACTACTTCTAAGCAGTTTCAAGATAATGTTTCAAGGGACTTCCCTGGTGGTCCAGTTGTTAACACTCTGTCCTACCAATGCAAGGGGCATGGGTTTGATCCCTGATCGGGGAACTAAGATCCCACATGCCGTGCAGCACGGCCAAAAAAAAAAAAAAAAAGATAATGGTTCAAGGTCAAGCTGAAGTACCAACGATGTGGGTCATCCTCCAGATATAGTCATGTTCTTTCTGCAACCAAGAGGAACCTTTCCCTCCAAACCAAGAACTCCTTGGGTTGTTCTCTTGGGTTCTCACATTCTATTTTCCATGAAAACCATTGGAGTGTCTGTTTCATTTTCTTTACCAGACTGGAAGCTCCTTGAGAACAAGGATTCAGGTTAGATTCACTTGTCTGGTTTCCCATTTGCTTAGCGTAACATTCTTTGAATGCATGAGTGGATGAAAACATTCAGTCACATCCAGTATCATGGACATGAGTGTATCATGGCCAGAGGCTTTATTGTGCCATTTATTAAAAGAACAAAGTAGGTGAGTAAAGTGTTGTTGATTTATTTTGCTGCTTGGACAGGAGAATTCATTCTCTTTTTTCAGATGTCTGTGTCCCTGCTCATGTCTGGGTACTGACACTTAGTCCACACCAGTATCATGAAGAGAGAAGCCAATGGGAAAGCCACAAATGCCATCAGGTACCCAAATGATAGAGATACTTATGGAGTAAATGCACTTCCTTGGCCCACTTTTAGAAGAATCATCTAGAAAGAAGCATTTCTGCATCTTAAAAAAAGTAAAATAGGGCAAACTGGACTTTGCACTATTCTCAAATAAAACAACCTAAGAAATACAAGCGTCTTCCAAAAGGGAAGATAAAAGAGTAAGGGATGAAAGAAAATAATTGTTTCATCTATTTGTTTATGAGACTTATGCATACACTGAATAGAAAGGAAAGGAATTATCATCTAAAACAAATGACTGGGTTCTGGACACTGAGGGCAATTGCTTATAGCGTGAGGTCCTTCTAACAACCCATGAGGTCTCGATTTCACCAGCGAGGACATCAGGAGATAAGAGTGTAACTCACCCAGGATCATGTAGCTTCATGTGGCAGAGCTAAGATCCAAATGTAAGTCTCTCTGACTCTAAAAGCATGCACTGTCTGGTCTCTCTTAGCTGAGCAAGTATAATGCTATTTTGTAATAATTACTAGAGAATGGCATATTACAGAATGACTATTTAAGGAGAAAAGTGAAACTGTTCGGAGAAACTAAAAATAAATTGAGGTTGGGGAGAGGTTCCAGTGCCAGAGAGATTAATTAAAAGTAGATATTTAATAAAGTTTTCTTTGAAACACAGAATGGCAGCTGAAATCAAATCCACGAGAAGGGTAAAGTGTACAGGCTCTCACTGTGTGAAGGACAGAGCTATTTCTGAAATCAAAACAGTAACATGAAGAGATTACAGTTTGACCTACTTCCTGGCATAAGAACTTGGTATTTCCAGATTGCTTCAGAACACCAATAACCTTACCACAGCTTGAAAATATTATTTAGGATCAACAGATCTGCAGGCGATGTTGAGAATAGATGCTGAGGCACTTGAAACAGATTTATCTATTACTTAAATTAAAAATGTTATTAATGTCTTATATGCAGAGATGGCCTGGAGGCCAGATGGATGCACAATCCCGTATTCTAAAGCTCACAAAGCCATTTGATTTGGGTTTTGAACTTGCAGTTTTCACATTTAAAAAAAAAATTACTAAAGCCACATATAAGCCCCATTCTCTGTTATTAAAAATGACTTTTAAAGACTTCTAAAAAACTTCTAGCAGAGAACACAGATTTATTTCTAGGATGATTTGTGAAGGCAAGTAAGTGGCATGAATGGTTATTTTCCCCAGACATTTATATTCTCCTTCTGTACTAACTAGGGGAAGTTAAAATGGTTTTAGCTATTAGGGATTGAACCCTGTTTCTAGAGGCTGCAGGTCACTATTTTCTAAGAAAAATAAATTGCTTTAGGAATGAACACGTAAGTTTTTTGATCTACAAAATGACAAACCATTCCAATGAAAAGTGAAAATGCAATTTATTGTTCAGCTATTTGGAAATATATAGATATTTGTCTAAGTATGGCTTCTTGAAATACTATATTTGGTTTTGTGTGTATGAGTCATGGAGAGATTTGTCTGAAGTTACCATTTTATCTGAGTTAATGATAGCTCCCCCCCCGTTTTTTTTTTTTTTTTTGGTACGCGGGCCTCTCACTCTTGTGGCCTCTCCCGTTGCGGAGCACAGGCTCCGGACGCACAGGCTCAGCGGCCATGGTTCACGGGCCTAACCACTACGCGGCATGTGGGATCTTCCCGGACTGGGGCACGAACCCGTGTCCCCTGCAGGTGGACTCTCAACCACTGCGCCACCAGGGAAGCCCAGCTCTCTCTTTTGAAGAGACAGTGAGTGCTGAACAGCTTGGGCTTTTTAGTGAGGTAGATCTAGGTTTAAATCCCCATTTCACCATTTAATAGTGATTCTACTACAAGTAATTTATTTTAACTCTTCTGATATTTAATTTCCTAGTTTGTAAAATGAGAAATGTAAGTAAAATAATGCATACAAAGTGTTTATATAATACTTGCAATGTAGTAGTTACTCAGTAAATGTTAGCCATTATTATATTAGGTTAAACCACATGAAATTGTCATTTTGTATGACAAATGTTCAAACATTGGCAGCTTTATATGATTTCATATAATTCAATCTAGCATTATAAATTCCAAAAGTACTAAAAGGGAGGAGTAGAAGGTGAAGGCCCAACTGGATCAAAGGCAAGGAACTCTCCAAAAAGCAAGGAGGTGTCCAACAATACCTATAAATGTATAGCATCACCCATAAGCTCAGAAATAGTGTTGACCTACTGTACAGCACAGGGAACTCTGCTCAATATTATGTGGCAGGCTGGATGGGAGGGGAGTCTGGGGGAGAATGGATACATGTATATGTATGGCTGAGTCGCTTTGCTGTGCACCTGAAACTATCACAACGTAGTTACTTGGCTATACTCCAATATAAAATTAAAAGGTTAAAAAAAAGAAATGGTATTGAGTTTTTAGAAGAGGAAATGCCAAACTGCACATTCAAGAATGAACTGGAGAGTTCTTTGACAAAATCTAAATATTGAAGATAGTGGGGGAGTAATTATCCACAGGTATATATTTTTTATTGGATTTTTTTAAAAAGTCTTAATAGGTCAAAATGAATAAAAGGAAAATAGTAAATTCAGGATACTTTCTTCATTGAGTAAATTTTCTATGAATTTGATTCAGGATAAGCAGTTCAGTGACAACAAAGGAAGGAGAGGATTCCTTCTCCCTGTTTATATTCTTTTTCCAAAACTTTTTTCAAAGCTCTCTTGGAATATGTTTCTTTCAAATGTTTAACACCCAGAAGGAAAAGTAGTGAAAGTACTTCTAAATTTTTTATAAATTGTAGACAATACTCATCCTGGCTTTTCACGTGTTTTTAAGCCATTTTAGTGGTCAGATTTTATGGTGGTACTACTGGGAAAATACCAAGGATATCCAGAAAACGGAAGAAATGTGTATTTAAATTGACCTTAATAAGGACCAAGGGTCCCCTAAAACCTTAGAATAGCCCAGAATTCCCATCACCTCTGCCTATGATCCCCAATTCTATTCTTGTCACATTTATGTTCATTCTATCCTTCAAGTAGAAATGCATGTCAATTCACAAAAATGGATGTGTCCTTGAGATTGTTGATTATAATAAAACATTCTGCCAATTGAATGTGTTTTTCTACATTTGTTTCCAAAATATAAGGTTTTCCAAGAACCATACAATGCTAAATACACACACTGTACCAGTCTTACATTCACACAGATAAAGAATAAATATGCATCAGAGATAAAGGAAACTGAAGTATCAATAGAACAACAATAAAGAATTGTCCATGGAATAGGCTCCAGGACTCAGAACTGGTGTTCAAGTATTCATAAATTCATTCATTCCTTTCCTTCTTCATCTAAGGTGTACTGAACTTCTTGTAACTCGGCATTCAATTGTGAACAAAAACATTAAAAAATTGCGCTTTCATAAAGTTTCCTGTCTGGAGGTGGAGTAGGTGACAACACTCAGTTAAATAAATAAGTGCTTCAAACTGGGATCAAGTGTTACGCAGGAAACAAACAATGTGCTACAAAAGAGAACCTTTCTTGTGTGACTGTGAATTCCTTCCCTAAGGCGGTAGCATTTGAGGTGAAAGATGAAGTGTGAAAGACTTAAGTTGGAAAAGTTGAAGAGTGAATGGAGTTTCAGGAAGAAGGGAAAGAATATCCAAAGGCCCTGAGGCTGGAAAGAAAATGGTTTATACTAGAATCTGAAAGGCCAGTGTGGCTGGAACACTGACAATGAAGGGAATAGGGCTCTCAGATGCGGTTGGAGAGGGGAGCAGTGTACAGACCAAGGACCATGAAGGCCATACCAAGGCATTTTATTTATTTATTTTTATTTTATTATTTTTTATTTTTTTCTGATAGGCAAGATGGCTTAAATCAAGAGGTGAAAAAAATCAGATTATTCTTTGAAAACAAAGAGAATCTAGGTCAGAGACCAGTACCATCATTCCTTCAAGAGATGGTGGTGACAAAGAACCCAAAATCTACTGGGGCCAAGGACTCAGAGACAAGATTTTCTTTTCAGTCAGTTCTTTTGTCCCTACAGGTAGGAACACTGTGGAGAGTAGATGGGGAAGAAGGGGGTGCATTTTCCAGCCCCAAGCCTATGGACTGACTTTGCACGGATTTTGACTTCTGCTTACCAAGTTCATTGTACCAATTGAGCATCAAAGTGCCAGAAAAAAATTTTAAGATTTTTTTCTCAGCAAGTCTTAGTGTTTTGTTTTTTAAACATCTTTATTGGAGTATAAGTGCTTTACAATGGTGTGTTAGTTTCTGCTTTATAACAAAGTGAATCAGTTATATATATACATATGTTCCCATATCTCTTCCCTCTTGCGTCTCCCTCCCTCCCACCCTCCCTATCCCACCCCTCTAGGTGGTCACAAACCACCGAGCTGATCTCCCTGTGCTATGCGGCTGCTTCCCACTAGCTATCTATTTTATGTCTGATAGTGTATATATGTCCATGTCACTCTCTGACTTTGTCACAGCTTACTCTTCCCTCTCCCCATATCCTCAAGTCCATTCTCTAGTAGGTCTGTGTCTTTATTCCCGTCTTACCCCTAGGTTCTTCATGACCTTTTTTTTTCCCTTAGATTCCATATGTATGTGTTAGCATACGGTATTTGTTTTTCTCTTTCTGACTTACTTCACTCTGTATGACGGACTCTAGGAAAAGACCTACAATTACATTCTGTGCTTAGTGTTTTTTACAATTCAGAAATCCCCCCCCTACTTCATAAACTCAAATATCAGAATTTAGTATGTGGAGTTGCCTTATGAGAAAAGATGCCTTCTAGATTTTTGTTTGTAGGAACAAAGGACCTGTTCATGTACCTTTGTCCATTAACGTGAAGAAAAATTTAAAAGGCAGGGGAGGGAACAATTGAAAAGACTCAGAGAATCACATATAGAATTTGATGGAAGCAAATATAAACAGTGCTCATATAAACTGGGAATGTTTCAGATAGCTACACTGTATATCTTTCTGAGTCTACATTTTCTCTCCTATCTGATATTTTCTCCATACGTGTTCCATCCTGCTCTGCACACTGGTTTTCTCTGCGTATTCATAGCATCATTGTCCCCATGGCTTCAAATGACTTATGGTTTTGGCTTGCCTGTGAATCTCCTACTCTGACACAGACTTCTCAATCCTTGAGTTCTCTTCCTTCTGAACTCAGCTCTTTCTCTCTTGATTCAAATTATTTTTTAGGCATCTAGATAGGTAACTTCAGTCCGTGGGTGCTTTTCTCTTTGTTCCAATGTCCACCCCAGGAACAATCACACTAGGAGGGTTTAGCAAACATGACTGCGCATATTTGAGTTTCTCATCATGTTGGATCAATTTAAAAGAGAAAACTGAGCCTAGAAGAAACTGAGTTCATATCACAGATTAAAAAGAAAATGATAACAACTACAATGAGTTTAAAAACTCAGAAAAAAATAACTTGAATTTCCACTCTAATCAACAACACCTCTAGAAAGAATATAAAAGGGCAACTCAGGTAAAGATAATGCTTAACAATTTATCTTTAAGCCTCTCCTGATTAAGCAAGACTTTAAGGACTGGGAATCATTGACCTGTTTTTGTGTTATTACATTCCCTAATAACAACCACCGAAGTTACGAAGTGCTATAATATTTAAGGACAGAATGTTACTCTACACACTCAGGATACACATATCATCTGCCCGAAGCTGAGTTTTAAAATTTGGAATGTGGAGAAAACAAGAGCTTTCCTGGTCTGAAACATTTATTCCCCCTGCCGCACCCCCACCCCCCCCCCCCCCCCCGCCCTTAGAGACACCATCACTGGGCTACTCTTGGAAGATGGAGGAGAGAAAATGAGACATCGCTTTCGGTTGAGTAGGAGTCAATAGTGGAGGAAGATGGTTGGGGATGGCTCACAAAGTACACTAATTTTCACATCTCTGGCCTTTCAAGCACAGGATAGATACTCTGGAGCCATCTAGTGGTGTACCATCACTGAACGAAAACACTGAGAAGAGCTGGGTTTAGACTTGAGGAAAAGTCCGTATGCATCTCCAGTGGAATCCATCTCTCGGAACAATCTCACATAGAGGTATCATCATTCCAGGAAGGCAACTTCTGCTGCAGATGTCCTGGTGCTAGGAAGACAGTGGACATCCTCTCATTCTACCTCATTCCCTTTGACTACAGCTTCCTCCAGCACTGTTCCAAGGTGTGCATCATCTAGTAACCTAGATGGGGTGGAATTTATAAACAACAGTTATTTTTAAAAAATGAGTCCATAAAATACAGGACTGCCTCTACCCAGTAGACATTAGAATCTGTCGGTTACTTTATTACTGACTCCTACATAACTCTGCCTATTTTCAAGTAAACACTTTTGGGCTGAGGTTGGGTTGTCAAGGGGCTATTCAATGGCTCTAAGTTGTAAGGATAGTGCTTCATTTTCACTAATATTTTGGGGGCTTGAGGAATAGACGGACTGGAGGCATTTTCCTGTCCCTGAAACTGAAAAACAATCCTCTCTATAAAGATTTGGACTGGATGGGACTGATTTGAAATACTTAGAAGAGGTTTTCCTTAGAAACTGGACTAATAGCTCCTTCCTATTCATTTTACCTCATTTCTTTTGCTTCGCAAACTAAATTAGGCTCTGTGGAAATTGGTCTCAAACTTGAGGATGCATCCGAATCAGTTGAAGACCTATTAAAATGCTGATTTCTAGAATTTCTGTATCAGGTAGGTCTGGGTAGGGTTCAATAATTTGCATTTATAACAAGTTCCCAAGAGATACTGATACTGTTGACTGAGGGACTGCACTTTGTGAACTGCTGATGTGGGGAATCAAGGCACAGAGGTTTTACCCTTTACTGTTTCACTGACTTAAAGACAAGACCCAACCATTCTCTCAGAGCTCCTCAATGTGCAACAGGTTTTTATTGTCAGTAATTCTATTTTTCTTAAAGACCCGATTTCTTAAATGAGATGCTATTACTGAGTCCAAGCTTGTACTACTCACTGCACGACAGGCCAACGAGAGATGAGTTGTTGGGGCAAGGTATAGTGATTTTATTTGGAAAACCAGCAGTCCAAGAAGATGGTAGACTAATGTGCCAAAGAACCATCTTCCCTGAATTAGAATTCAGGTTTCTTTTACACTAAAAGGGGAGGAGATAACGTCCTGGTTCCTGCTAGACTCTGGAGGGGATGTGTTAATCCTTCTTGCAGCCATTCATAGGTGGGACTGGTTAGGATGTTTCCTATGAGCTAAACAAAGGTATTTTAGCTTAAAGTTCATTACCTGGGAGGCAGAGTTCCCAGAGATGGGCTATTATCTATAATTTAAGCTTATGTGTTACATCCCTTTAGTGATTAACTTAGAATATAAAGTTCTTCCCTATTAACAATCCTTCAAAGAATCCCAATATAAAAAGCAGATAAAAATAAAGCTACTCTGATTAAAATGAAGCTTGAGGAACCACAGCCCACGTGTTCTTCCTCACTCTCCACAAACTTCCACAGCAGTTACTGGAACCACTTCGCTGAACCCCTAAGCCACCATAGAGCAGTTTGAAAACCAAAGTTAATAGTATTGACTGCCGTCCCTTTAACTCCCCCTTGAGGGTTACCAGCTACATGGCTCTTAGAAAGTTTTGTTTGTCATCCTCTCTCCCTAGTTGTTCCAACCCAGACTCAAACACTATTTCCTAAAAAAATACCCCTTTTGCACCTCACCACTATTTCCCACTGGGTGGGAGCAAGGGAGAATTGTTAATAGAAGAGTGTGCATTTTTCTTGTAAGGATAACACTCGCTTACAAATTTAGTTTCACAGTACTAGTCCATGAGATATTGGGAATAGTATAAAATATCAATACTTCTTCTGCACAGCTCGGTTCTTTAGCACTTCCAGGAGTAGTGCACCAAGGTCACCATTGCCCTGGATTCTCCCACTGCCACCAGATCACCACCATGCTTCCCAGTAACCCCTTCCACAACTATGAAGCAGATCACTCCAATTGACACATAATATATAACTTATCCTAAACAATTACAAATATTTATTTAGGAACACTTTTAAAATTGTACCTTTTAACTCAAGATTTCTCTCCTTCAACAGCCCAATGTTGGTTTATTAAATAGCAGAGAGAGGAAACAGGTTAAGAATCATAATTGACTTGCAGACATTCTAAGTCTTGCACTTGCAGACGGAAGCTACCTGTGGGAATATGCAACCATGTGAATATTTATCTAAGGTAAATATTTCCTTTTTTTTCTTTCCAAATGAGTTCTTGAATCTAAACCATTACTAAAAAGCAGAAAGGTGGAATGTTTTGTATCTCTGAGTGCTGGAATTGCTTTGGGATATAAATTTAGAATTAATTAATTTCAGGCTATAGAAATTGTATTACTTCCTGTGAGATCGGAACCCAAGATGAAGAGTTCCATGAGGTTACTGTTGGAGATATGACACACTTTGACTACCAAGGGCAAAGAGACCAAACTTCCCCACTGAGAAGTAAGTACCTGTTCACTTACTGGCTTATCATTTTCTTGTTTTCACACACAATTGTGAATTTCATTGAGCATATTTCAGATAGTATTCTTGCTCCAGGAATTTACATTACAGTCCCTATACCTGTTGTCAAGGATCTGTTACTTAATCTGAACTATAGAAAGACCCTAATCTAAAATCATTAATATTCACAATATCCACTCCCTTTGTTGGGGAATCTAAGGCTCTCTTGGAGAGGCCAAAGGCAAAATTAGCTAATGCGTAGTGTAAATCCAGAAATGAAGAATAAGTGGAGTGATCCAGAGGGTAAAAACTAACACTTCTTACAAAAGTGAGTCCTGCAGATGTCACAAAGGATATACACTAGAGAATCTGAATTTCTGTGTGGATTTAAGGGTGAATATAGGGTTAGCAATGGGAGATAAAAGCTAAAAAGTCAAATTCTGAACAAATGCAGGGATGAGGAATTAGAGTAAGAGTAATATGAGTGGTCAAGTTCACATTATACAAAATATAATAATAAATGCTCAGTGACTTTCTTTCATGGGTTTTTGTTGCTAGGCCTTTGTATTAAAGTTCACATATATCATAGCACATATATCATAGCAATTCCCAAATGTTTTGTCCACTCTTTTCTACTCCTTAGATTAGACACACCTCAGGTACCTCAAGAGAGGTCTAACAACAGAAAAAAGTCATCCAGATTAAGTGTCCAAGGGGATAATAATGGAATATAAAAAATTATTCATCTTATTGTTTTCTCCTCCACCTCCTTAGAAGTTGGTGTCAACTAACATATTACCCATGTTGCCTATTTATTTAGTTTCAAATTAGTTCACTCCTTGGATATGGAGCTCACAAAACCTCAGAGCAAACCCTACAAGGAAATTCTTCAAAAGGCATTCATCGGGGGCTTTTTACATAGAGTGCTTAGAGACTCTATCCATGGCAGCATGTGGGAGCTGTGTTGCTAAGAAATGAAGATAAATTGCCCAACTTCATATCACAAGGTGAAAATGGAATCAAAAGCATCTCCCAAGATTCACTGCTTTAGCTCTAGCCACTCTTTCTTTCTTATAATCAGGACCCACCGTATATGTTACTTTCTCTGTATTTGCTACTTTTATACTTGGGGAACGAAAAAAAAAAGGTACTTCTGCCCCGGAAGCAGCTGCTCGATTTTCTATGAAAAAAAATTAAAGTATTTTATAATACACTGAGGAAATTTGGATAGTGGTCCAAATAAATTCTCCAAACTGACAGACCTCTGATTTTTCAAGGGTTGTTACAAAGACTATGCCCTTAAGCCAAACAAGCATTATCTTTGGGGAGATTTTATTTGTGTGATCAATTCATATCTGGACAGGTCTTCTGCTGGTTGGCATAGCAACTAACTGAAGTTCATTGAACTTTTAGATGTGTTTGCTAACAGTCTAAAGCTGATTTCCACCCATAGGGACTAGGAAAGGCTTTCTTTGTTAAACCTCTCCACTTGCATTCAAAAATACATCATTTTCCTCAAGCCTACAAACACACACGTTTGCGATTTGGAAAGTAATATTAGGAAAATTGCATCTATCATATAATATCAAAATAATTTTTCTCTATTTCCTGAAAGAAAGGCTAGAGTTTAAGTTAAACATGACCCTATTTTATCTTCATTTCTACATCTTTCCATGTTAATCTTAGAAGATTCCAATAATTTTTTTTTTTTAGGATTTTGCTGAAGAAGTTTGTGCAGTGATTTTGTAGAGTGTTGGCACTTACTTTGGCCTTGATAAAGTTTTGTACTCGAAAATGTTAGGTCTTCACTTCTTAGTGAGGTGAAGATCTCCAGGAATTTATTTTCACACTCTGTTCATTAAGCAAAGAATTAAACAGTGTGTATTTAGAGCAAAAAGCCTGTCCTAAACCCATGCTAAGCACCGTGGAAGATAAAGAAGGGAAAGATATGGCACTGGCTTTTCAATAATGCATAATACTATTTTTAAAAAAGGACTATAGGAAAGGGAATATAAGCAAAGAAGATGTTTCCACTGCAGGGAACAGTACAAAAAAGACTTTTAAAGGACAAATTTCTAGGTATATCTTACCTTTTCCTTGGTTAATTCTCAATTTTGAAAGCATTGTTACTATGAGAATTAAAGAAACTTAAGGTATAGGGCAGTTTTCTCCAAGCGAATATAATGCCTGGCCTTATGTGTACCTTAGAAGAACGTCTTACTGTTTAAAGAGATGAAAAGAAAAGACAGCTTTTTAAAAATCACCCCCTCATGTAGAATAGAATGAGTGCTATTTTAATTATTTGTTCCTTGTTTCGTATTCAAATTCTGGAAGCAGCACCCAATATTTCCCAAATCAAAAAGACTTCATTTGCCTCACTTCATTTTCCTGGACCACAGGAAAGATGTCTCAAACGTGGTTTTGTAGTCATTTCTCCATACTGGATCTGTTAGAGACCACGCTGCTCTGATTAAATAATTACCATCTGACTGCTCACGAGGACTATTTCCTCATAGGCTGGACCTTAGCCCATCTACTGCCAATGAGGCTATTACACATCAATGACTTTATTGATTAATAGTGATTAGCTCAGGTTGCTGACAATGTGTAACTGACCACTGCTATTTATAAACAACTACTCAGCAGCCCCAAACTAAGGCTTAGTTGCATGTGGTTTTGTGGGCAGCTGGACTCCTGCCTCCTGTGTCTGGGGGGCTTTTATAATGAAGCTGGGGTATTGTATGGCTCTTCATTCATAAATGTCCTTTGTGAACTGAAGGGGCTGCCGTTGTTTGATTCGGAAAAAAGGAAAGTGAGAAACGTCTAGAGCTGGGTTTACAAGAGGCTATGGGCATATGGAGAAAAGGAGAGTTGAGTGCCAATTCTGAACAAAACCCCACTGTGGGATTTTGAAGGGCTGTGTAGAGGGAGGTTTAACATTGACCTATACTGCCATCCTGTGGACACAAGGAGAAATTCTTATCCTAGTGACTGGGCGCCAGGAACTGCAGGGAACTTCGTGACAAACAGGAGGCCAAAGGCTGGTTTCAAACAGTGTACTTTTTTTTTTTTTGAAAAATGGGCAAGAGACTGTAATAGACATTTCCCCAGAGAAGCTACACCTCAGTACACTTTTAATTAAAAATATCTTGGAGTCCACATTACTGCTTCAAATGACAGCTGTCATCTGGGGCATTTCCTAGAGTATTAAACAAAGTAATCCCTTGAGACTATTAACGAATGCTCTCTAAAGGCCCGAGGCCTACACAGAGGAAAGGCTGAGGCTGTGAACCTGGGCTTCTTCACCGCATCTCACAAACCAAGTAAAAAGAGAAGTTCACGAACAAAACCCTCTAAAGGTCAGACTAGAGAAAAGAAAAGGCAAGAGACATAAATGAGTATGAGTGGAAGGGAAATGGTAGAAGAAAGCATTAGATTTGAAACCGAGTAACTCTGCATTTCAGCCCTGACCATCATTTCGTGAATGTTTGGAGGCTCTAGCAGGGCACCGCAGCTGTTCGTAAACCCCTGATGGAAGAAAAGTCCTCTACGGGGTAGGTCGTCCTCTTAGACTGAGCGTGCAGCTTCAGGGGGGATGCACGCACGTGGAGTGGTGAAGCGGGGAGTGGATGCTCGCTTAGCCAGCCAGATCAGCCAAATGAACGCTGATGATCAATGGGGTGACAGGTGTCGCAGTCAGATTGCCCGCTCATGCCATGTGAGCTATGATGGTATGTTCTTCTTATGGTGATGGCACAAGGGCAAGAAGAAAAGCCCTTGCTCATGACACATCTGCTGAAAACCAATTGGCTAAACAAGTCACATGGGCAAACCCAAAGGCCAGAGGTGGAAGAGTGTGCTGCCCCGAAGGGCAAGAGAGTGAATATATGATATTACTACAGAGAACTAGAGGATTGAGATCGATAATTCCTTCTAGCACAATACATCACCCATCATTTGCATACAGTGTAGCTTCTCCCCCCCATATCTTGATGTCCCAAATCTCCAGGTCTTCCTTGGTGATTAGTTATGGAAGCAGAGAAAGTATTTGAACATAAAGCAAAATCTCAGGGGAAAAACGGAAGTGCTTTTAATATATTCCCCAGTACAAATTCGGAGGAAAACAGGACTCAAACAAAATCTTGCATCTTTTTGCAAAAGCATTTCATTATGCATGTGTCTTAGATTTTTCAATTTTCCTTGAAGGTTTGCCCTTATTGAGAAATATTCCTATGACAAATTAAATGAATTGGAGACGCCAGGCTGGAGCGAGGAGTTTGAAAGTGTTTGCCGCGCACAGGGGAAATAAGCAACTCTCAAAAGGTGAGCAAGAGACGGATAGAATGGGTGCTTGTCCCACCGCCTTTTTTATCCCCTCACCTCCTACGCGCACCCCAACTAACAAAACCTGCGTCATTTGAGCCAAAAGAAGAATTCATCTCTGAATATAGATCTGAGTTAAAAATCATTCTGCGACGGTCCTACTGTGGCTTTTGAGAACAATGCCATCTCTTAAAATAACTGTGTTTTCAATCGTGACCTTCAGCGTGTCTGAAAGTTTGCGATGATGAATAGTGAAGGGTGAATAGCGTGCTACAAAATGCAGCCCTTTAATTGCTCACAGGGAAGTCACACAGGATTTTCAATCCTTCTGTTTATGCCGATGTTTGGAAAAGATCACTGAGTCTGGATCTATGTGGAACTACCAGGCTGAATCAGAGATGAAAATTTCCACTTGAGCAGTTACTCAGCCTTTCATGAAGCAGTTTGGAGAGGTGGGGGCAGGTCATACAGGGCGTTACAATGGTGTGCCCAGACTTGGGCGTCAGATGCGTGTGCACTTAAACTGTGTCATTACCATTGAATAGCTGTGTGGCCTTGAGCAAGTTCACAGTCCTTTTGCATTTCAGTAACTATATTTGCACGACAGGAATCATCATCGCCCATGAGGTTGCTGTGAGGATTGAGCACGCTAATATCTGTAAAATACGGCACATGGTAAGTACACAGGGGAAGACAGCTGTGATAACTGTTATCATGCCTTATGGAACTTGTTTTCAGCAAAGGGTAAGGCGGGAACCCAGTCTGCTCCTACAGGGGTAGAATCTGAAGACAGGGCGGCAAACCTGAGGTGACGATGGGGCAGGGGTGAGGGTGTGGGCCACAAGTAGGGACGGCATCTGGAGGAGATGGAGATCAGCAACAGTAAAACAGTAACAAAAGAACCCTTTCCCCTTAAGCTACTTCTCCAAGGCTGAACATTGAAAGTGTGCTCTTGCAGCATCCTATTCATGTTGATGACCCCAAATTTAGTGATTACGGCAGTGGAAAATATGCTTTTCAGCCACTGGAATGAAAGAGGGAAAGGTGTGATGATTAATTTTATGTGTCTACTTGACTGGGCCATGGGATGCTCAGACACCTGATTAAACATGATTCTGGGTGTGTCTGTGAGGGTATTTCTGGATGAGGTTCAACATTTGAACGGGTCGAGTTAAGCAGATTGCCCTCCCCAGTGTGGATGGGCCTCATCCAAGTCACTGAAGTCTTGGATAGAAGAAAAAAGGCTAAGGGAGAATTTGCTCTCTGGAGAACCTAACGTCATACAGAGGGGTTTGTACTTCTAGACATAAATCCTAATACAGTGCTCAAAGCCATCTGGGCTTAAGGTGTGAGGCGAATTATACTGGGGATTCCCCTCTATCATCTGTGTTCTGAGGAAAGCAAATAATAGTCAACATCACAGATACCTCTGATGGCAAAAAGGAGCTAGCTGTCAGGAAGTACAATTAGAAAAATCTCTGGAGGCCATTACTGATAACCAGAAACTTGTTTTCCCTGCAAGTGGATTGAGCCTGGCAATGGGGAATCACAGAGCAATGCTGGGAAGATTGTAGGAGGCAAAAGAGCCAATCGCAGGAGTCCCAACTGAGTGGGGAGTGGGAGTGAGGAGAAGAATCCCCACCTTGGAAAGGAGTGGGATTGGCAACACCAGGCTTTAGTGTCATCAGAACATCTTTAGAACTAAGGATTAAAATTAGGCTTCAATTTAAACTTGGGGTACAAAGTGATGTAATGTTCCCAGGAGTCAGACGAAAGGTCCCCTACAGCAGTCCACCCTAGCTGCACCCTCCAGCCACACCTTACTACTAGCCCTTCCCTTGTCACTAGGACTAGAACACAGGGCACAGGAGGGCTAGAAGGCAATATGACCAGATGTGAGACACCTGGGTTGCTAATTAGAGTCCTACCAAAGTATCCAGATGGAGGATATCTCTGACTCAGGCTCCACACCACCTTACAGACGAGAGATCGTCAAGAGGCTTTCATAATGACCAGACGCTCACCAGCTGGGCTCTTGAGTATCCTCCTGAGAAACCTCTTCTTCCACACTTGTGGAAGAGAAGACATCCCTATCTTTATATATCCTTGTCCAGGTCTTCCCATTCATGAAACATCCCCCGGTGAAACCCTGTAAGGCAGGAATCCAGTACCCCTCTACCACTGACAAACTAAATCCTGAAATACTGGTGCAATGCCCTCTACTCACAATATAATCTCAAACTGTCCTTTCATCTCTGAGTGGTGACCTTGTTACTCACTTTCTCAATTTTAATTTGACTACATCTCACACTTCAGACTTGATGCTCAATACTGTTTTCTTAGAACCATCCTTGGATACTTTCCTTGAATTTGTTGAAGTAAAATGATAACTACACAGGGGTCTAATGATTGAAATGGACTTGGAAATTAACTTTCCCCATCTCTGCCAGAACTCTTGACGGTCAGATAGATTTATTGATCAGACACATGCACAGAAGCTTTCCTTCACTCTACTCATGGTTTAAAATATGTCTGCTAAACAAACACTTTACCACATTCTGAACAGGAGCACATCAATCTATATCCAAGGAAGAAAAAGATGGTAAGTTTCCAAGATATGAAATGTATAATTTCAAAAAAAATTTTAAGAGTTAGCATGGGATGCCAAGTTGTCTGGCAGGGATTCTTCAGAAAATTAAAGCATGGGATTTGAGCTTTCAAGATAAAGGGCCGTGGGTACCTCAATAGCCTGTCTTCCCTTGTAATCTTTCCTCCAGCTCTGCTATCCTATGAACACGGGTGATCACTGTGCTTCTGGAAGTGAATTTGAATTTGGGAGAGGAGACATGAGAATTTATTGAGTCTGAAGAGGTTTAAACTCATTATAAATGCCTCTCTTTTGGAATTAGATTTGAATAGGAAACCTTTTCAGATTTTCATGTTATAAGGGCAATAAAATATTTTAAAAGTCAAAGCTAAATGGTTTCTCTCTCTTATTGAATTTGTTCTGAATTTCCAGTAGGAAACTAGCCAGCTATTCTTTACCATTTCTAAACTTTAGAAGGTTAGAGGTTACCAAAGCAATCTGTAGACTGTTTCTAGCCCTTTCCTTTCATCCTACTGTCACTCCATTCCCCAACTAATTGAGATGAATCAATTTGAATGAAGGCATCAAATACATGCAAATGGACTCTATGACTGAAAGCAAGAGATCGCAGTTAATCACAGCTGCCCTCTATCAGGCAATAGCTTGGCAGCCTGCTTGAACGTGGCAAGAAAGGTCAGGTCTGATTTCCTCAGGCTTTTGTCACTAGAGGAGTCTTTGAGTTGCTACCTCAAAAGACAAGGACACCATGGAAGCAGAAATGAATCTTAGAGACCTTGCAAGTGTAGCCTGACTTTACGGTGTCATAGGATCAGGCATCCTTTCCTCCTATCTGAGTCGGGCACCAGAAAGCCTATTAGGTACCTTCTTCCCTTGATACACCCATTTTGTTCTGAGGCCAAATGCACTATGTAGGAAATGATGAAAGATATTGAGAGCAAAACATTCTTAAATGACTTATTGCAAGACACTTGTTCTGTGTGTTTAAATGCTGAGCTCAAATTATGCGTGTGTGTTTATAAAAATCCTTTATTATTTGAGGAAATGCTCTAAAATGTAAACAGAAGCTGACATTGGGTTGTGGGATTATGGATGACATATCCCTGGAGTTTTTTCAATTTTGGTTTTATTACTTTTGTTATTAAGTGTATGCTTTTCTTATAACCTAACGATGGTATAAAATTAAAATCCTGTTCATTTTTATGAGCACTTTAATATCTTTCTATATGTGTGTGTGGGTGTGTGTGGGTGTGTGCGTGTGAATGTTAATGTTGTTGCACCTCTGCATGCCTATATTACAACTACCTCTTTTCCTGTATTAGACTTTCCTCTTCTTAACCCTCAAAATTATGTTTAAGCTATAATCAATGAAAAAGAAGACCCCAATCCATTGTGGTTTGCTTTTCTCATACCCAACAACCACTTTAATTTATTCTGACTAAATAAATTTGGTAGATCAACAATAAGGCATCATTACACAACATAGCATTCGAGAGACAATATACCTTTTAAATGATACATTGCATAGTATACCTGCTTCCCAAGAGACCCACAGTAAGGCAGGAAAATCCAGAAGATTCAGCTTTACTAAAAACCAAACACTTGTGATGAATCATCTATGACCCCAAGATTGTTCACCATTCCCCAAGAGGTCAAGAGCATGGGTCCTGAGAATGATGTCTAGATGTTGCTTGCGAGCAACAAGAGATAGATTAACGGAAGATTTAACAGCTTCTCATGAACTGGTATGTATGCTCCAGGTTTGATGTAATCTAGACGATACCATTCAGAGGTGGAAGACATTATCCTCATTTTGTGAGTGAAAACACTAAAGATCAAAGATTAAAGTGACTTATCTTACATATTCAAGAAGTGGCAGATTTAGGATTTAAGGCCAGGTCCTATGACTCCAAACTTCTGTTCCATGACTTTACAGAAAAAGGGTAAGGGGTATATAGATGTGTGAGCTGTTCTATATGAACAGGTGGGGTGGGCAGGGAGCAGGGGTGGAATGAAAAGATAAAAGAGGGTGGAGAAAGAGAACATTCGAACTTTCACCTGCCCCTAAAGCAGTATGAACCCCAAAGAGGCCCCTTCTTTGTTTTGGTTTTGCACGTTTTTGAATTTTATATAAGCTGAATCGTAGTGTTTATTCTCCTGTGACTTGCCTTTTCACTCAGTATTGTGTTTCTGAGATTTATCCAAATTCATTGTGTGTAGCTGTAGGGCACTCATTTTCCTTTCTGTATATTGATCCTTTGAACATACCACAGTTTATGTTTCTATTTTGTCCCACTGGTCATTTTATCTACCGCCGTGTAAAATATGATCTCCTAAGACCTATTCTTGGCCCTTGCTCTTCCATATAAATTTTAGAATCAGCTTGTCTATTTATACCAGTAAAAACCCCTTTGAGATTGTGAATGGAACCCAGTAGAGTCTATGGGTAAATTTGGGAAAAATTGACATCTGCATGAAACTGAATTTTCCAGTGTATGAATACAGTGTATCTCTCCATTTACTGTTTGCAATAAAGTTGTATACCTTTTTCCCATTAAAAAAAAAATGCTCACATTGTTTCCCTAAATCCAGTCTCTTCTCCGGGTTGGGCTGTAAAACATGGGCAGGCTAACGAAAACGTCTCAAACCAGAGTCACTAAATCTCAGAGATTGTAAGTAATTTCTGAACTTTTAGAATCACCTAATTTAAAATAAATTCTCTAGAATTTGTCCCAATTTTTGAGCAATGTGAGGAGGTTATTAGTGCTGGCGGGGCTAACTCTACGATAGACTGAATAGGCAACCATTCAATATCAATACGATTTAAAGGAATGCTTTGCTTCCAAACATCTGTAATCAGAGTGTACCAGGATTTAAAATCAGACAAAGGATTTGAAATCTAGCCCTGACCAGATAAGCAAAATTGAACAAGTCACTTCACATCTCTGGACACAGGAATAAATGACTAAGGTATATGCTTACGCAAGGGCTCAGCGGGAGGTAATAAAAGAACTGGGCTTGCAGCCCAGGTCCATTGATTCCTAGCCAACCTAGCCATGTTAACCAAGAAATAACCCACAGTAGACCCCAAGTAATTGATTGACACTTTCTAATTTGCCTGCCTGCAGCCTGCAGCCTGGACTCTTTTTCCAGGTTTCGTGATCACAGAACTTTTGGTTTCAAATGGAAAACCCTGAGAGACCGGGAAAGTCCCCTTACAGCGCCCACCCCCATCACCATTACCTCACAGCATAGAACACAGCCCAGTAAGAGGCTGCTGCTGCTTCTGTTTCTTCTTTTTGGATAACCCACCAAGTGTCAAACACCGTGGCATTTGCACCTTATCTGACATATTCTCATGTCATCTCACAAATTTATGTCATGATTGCTGTTATTCTCGATTTAAAATTGGAGCAACTAAGGCATAGGGAGGTGAAATAACTGAGCATCACACTGCAAAAGAGTGACTAAAACGTGACTGAAGGTCCATGTTGTTTCTCTGTTTCCCATGAAACATTGGGAAATGTGTTCATTAGATATGAAAGGTTTTTATTAACTTACACAATTTCTAATCCACCCTGCATGTGTCCTTAGATTCCCAAAGAAGGGGGCACGGGGGGGCCATTCTACACCGTGGTCTGCACTGTTCTTGTCTTTGTCTTCTACCCTGGGTAGAGGGAAAGCAGGTTCCTTTCCTATCACCTGGGAGGCCCAGGTGATAAAAGAGGCAAAACTAGGTGAGAAGCAGCTCTGCTGTCTGGGGTCCACATGCCCCATGGGGGCCCAAGGTGCCTGCTTGGCCGCCCCTTCTCTAAGTCCTGTTCATTTCCGACCCTGGGCTGACCAGAACTCTCTGGGTTAAGGGATGCTGCTGCGGTTTTCAATTTCTCATCCTGTACAGTGATATGCAATTGGTTCTGGTTCGGCTGCCTCACAAATGAAAACCTTCCACCAAACAGCATTAGGAAGAAAAAGCAAGTCAATCCTGCAGAGGGCAAGGACAGCAGAAATCCTGTGTCTGTGACAAATAGGTTTATGTGATTTCCTGAAGACTTGAGAAAAAAAAAGACACCAGGCTGCCTGGGTGAGCAAATAGTGGTCTGCTAGGTGGCAGCACACTCTACGCCTGGCTTCCTGCCTGCCGTTCGGAGGACTTGCCCCTCTCTAGAGGAAGGGGGGAAAGGAAAGGCCCGGCCGAAGGGTCATGGAGGGAAATGAGTATTTCTTGAGGGTGTCCAGTGTGCCAGACCCTGATATAGACGTTTTAAAATACATTAGGTCATTTAATTTCCACAACTGGTTGAGATAGATATCCCTGGTTTAAAGTCGCTCATATTAATATCGAATATTGAGGATTTACTCTGTGCCAACCACTGTACTAGGTATTCATTAGCTTATGTGACTCCCTTAATACCCCAGCAAAACAGGTACTATTATTAACCCTCTTTTACAGATGAGGGAACAGAGGTTTAAAGAGGGTAGGTGACTTTAACATCACAAAATTATGAAGCCAGGACGTGGATTTGAATCTGGGAGGGTAATATCAGAGTCTTTGAAGGAGGACTGAATTCACTCCATGTGTATAAGAAAGACTATAGAAAATCTTCAAATGTAAAAAGTGACAGAATTGGAACTAAAGCCTGTGTTTCTAATAATATTTTTTCTGAGTGTAAAATGAATATTTCTTTTTCATGAAGAAATTTAACATATAGGACCTTGACCAAAAGAATGCAATTATCATCTATAATCACACAATCCAGAGATAAGTACTATTAACTTTCTCTGCTGCTTCTGTCTGTGTGTTTGTGCATGCATATTTCTCATAGTTCCAATCATATGTCTATGTAGTTTTAAAATAGCATTAATTTCACTTAATACTCAAGAATTTTCCCAGGCCATTAAATTATGTCAAAAGCACAATATTCCATGAAATGTATGGCATAATTAATTATACACGTATTTTAGAATTTGGATTGGTTCCAGTTTTTCACTACTCTAAAATTTTGTTGTAATGCACAGCCTTGGCTACAAATCTGAGCACACATCTCTACTTCTTTCTATTTTTTTCGGTACGCGGGCCTCTCAATGTTGTGGCCTCTCCCGTTGCAGAGCACAGGCTCCGGACACGCAGGCTCAGCGGCCATGGCTCACGGGCCCAGCCGCTCCGCGGCATGTGGGATCTTCCCGGACCGGGGCACGAACCCGCGTCCGCTGCATCGGCAGGCGGACTCTCAACCACTGTGCCACCAGGGAAGCCCCTCTACTTCTTTCTGTAGACAAGTTTCCTATAAACAAAATTGCTGGATCAGAGGATCTGACCACATTGAAGTCAATACCTACTACCAAATTTATTTCCAGAAAGATTGTGTCAGTTTTCATTGGCTCTTGCACTATATGAAAATTTCAGATTCGTTTACTCCTTTGCTTTTGAGCCTGTTCTCCTGCCTCTTAGGGATTATTTCACCCACCATTAGATCCCTTCTTTCCAGAATTGTCAGCCTCTCCAACATCCGAGGCTCCTTTGCTCTGCTTTAAAATAGGCACCACATTTCTCCTTATCCTGACCCAAAAGCAAGAATCCCTTTTTTTTTTTTTTTACCGAAGTATGGTTGATCTGAAATATTGTGTTAGTTTCTGGTGTACAGCAAAGTAATTCAGTTATATACATATTTTTTCAGATTATTTTCCATTATAGGTTATTACAAGATATTGAATGCTGTTCCTTGTGTTATACAATAAATCCTTGTTGCTTATTTATTTTATATATAGTAGTGCATATCTGTTAATCCTATACCCCTAATTTATCCTCTCCCTCCTTTCCCCTTTGGTAGCCATAAGTTTGTTTTCTATGCCCTTTCCCCTTTGGTAGCCATAAGTTTGTTTTCTATGTCTATGAGTTTCTATGTCTATGAGTTCTATGTCTATGAGTTTTCTATGTCTATGAGTTTCTGTTTTGTATATAGATTCATTTGTATTATTTTTTAGTTTCCATATACAAGTGATATCATATATTATTTGTCTTTCTCTGTCTGACTTACTTCACTTAGTATGACATTCTCTAGGTCCATCCACGTTGCTGCAAATGGCAACATTTCAAGAAGAATCCCTTATTTGATTCTCTTCTCTTTAAGCTGCACCCTATTTCACTGCCAGTTTATGACCACTTTTCTGAAGCACATGTGGTAGGTATCCTTTGACATACTACCATCTAGCCCCACTCTGTCAGTTCCCTCCATTTAGGGTTCTATGCTCTTATTCTAATGGCATGGTCCTTATAAAGGTAGCAGATGACCTCTCACTTTTCATGGCCTCCATCATTACCCACTTCTCTGTCAAAGTTAGCATCATCAAACTGCGTCACCAGATTTCACTCAGTTTAGTCCCTATGACACTTGCACTTCCCTGTTTTTACCTTTGACTGACTCTCCTCTCTTTCACTAGAACCTATTCCTTCTCCATGGAAATCCTCAAATTGCTATCAGATTCCATCTTTTCTACACCTAGCTGAATACACAGGTTCACTGTTTTGATGTAAACACAAACTTAAAATATCACAATTTTTGAATCTTTCAAATACACATAAAATTTATCCAAGTAGATAGAATAGAGAAAGAGAGAATATTCAAGGCAGAGTACTAGAGCAAAGACATAGGGAGGATGTGAATACTACTCTCAAGAAAGTCTAAAGTCACACTTCTCCCAGCACGTCAGGGCCTTCAACAGGCATTTCTCAAAATGAAAGCGGGAGGGTGCAAGGAAGGATATTCAAACGTAAAACTAATATAGAGAACATGGCATTCTATGCCCCAAGTTTACTATGTAAATTTTCAGAATAGAGGCTCAGAGAAGTCCTACAATATAAAGACCTGTTGAATCTAGTCTTTCTCATATTTATTTGACTATTAGACCTTTTGAGTATGAGGAATTCTGGACTGAGAGGATGAGGTTCCCAGTGATGAGTTTAGGTAAAGCCAGATGGTGGCAGGTCTTAGCTGTGCAGGAGGGGTGGAGGGGCATTTTAGATGTTGAGTTCAGCTTTGGAGACTGACTAGAGGTGACGGGATTCTCAAGTTGACAGGATTTCTCCACTGAGAAAAGTCTCATCGTGGTGCTGGGAGTGGAGAGAAAACTACTCAAAAAAGAAGATGGAAAGAGCAAAACTCTGTATTGATTAATAGAGAGGGTGAAGCAGAGAAAGAAGTCAAACGGCATTTATTTATTGATTCACTTTTTTATACATACAGATCTCTAATTATCAATACAATAAGTCAGCTAAATCTTCTATAGCCCCTACTCTCAAATAACTCTTAGTCTGGTTAGTATAAGAGAATGCTGAGAAGAATACCATATCTATCTATCCACAGAGATGGAAGGACATCTTTAAAATAAGAAAAGTGAATACACAAAAAATACATTAAATGCATACACAAATAATAAATATTTATTATACAGAAATAGATAAATAATACATAAGATATATAGGATATATACTCAATACATAAATACATAAACAATTAGTCATAAAAATACAGACGTAATATATTTTATGTGCATAAAACACATATAAAATAATTCTAAATTAAATGTATACATAAATAAAATATTCAATAAAAACATAAATAATACATAAATACATACAATAAATTAACTATACATAAAACACATACATAAAATAATTTTATATTAGATGTGTATATGTAAATGTTCAATTTCTATAAGGGAAGCTCTATCACATGTGTATGTGTATTAGATGTGTGTATGTACAATGATATAATTAAATTCTATAAGGAAATAAGACAAATCCAGTGATGTAGAGGATAACTGATATTATCACACCTCCTAGAACTCATGACCTAATACTGATGCAGCATTCAAAATTCTGCTTTCAAATCACTCAGCCTATTATGCACTATTTCTTCGCACTGTTCCTTTTTTATTTCTATAATAATGATAACAACCAACTCATCAACACCTGGTGAGCAGAGCATTCTACCTCCAGAGAAAATCTATTGTGAAAGATAACCAGTTTCTCTGAGATAAAATGACACTAAAAAAGTAAAAAAAACACAGCAAAAAAAAGAAAAAAATAGACAATATGGTATTCAAAGGGAGAAAACATATTCTTTGCTGCAATTTTAGAAAATGGGATATAACAACCTCTTTTGGTTTGGTGTCTGTACATGTCTCAATGTTTTTATAGAAAAGGGTCATATAATTTCTACTTTCAGAAGTGAACTGACGTGACCAGCAATTTTTAGTGGCCTCTGAAGAGGAGGTAAGGCTGATATGAATTACAGCTTTGAAGATATCTGTATACTCACCAGCATTACTTATTGAAATAAAAGCCAGAATGTTATCTTGGAATCAGAATGAGCCAGAAATAGACAAAATACTTGATCTCACAATATTTTGCTGCTCCTGTATAAATAACAAATGAAATTGTCAAGCATGTACTTAGCTGCCTGGTTGAAGCCCCATGCTAAGGGTGGGAAGGCAGTGATACTAGAACACTTGTGCTGGGAATAAAGACGCAGACGTAGAGGATGGACTTGAGGACACGGGGAGGGGGTAGGGTAGGCTGGGATGAAGTGAGAGAGTGGCATGGACATATACACACTACCAAATATAAAATAGGTAGCTAGTGGGAAGCAGCCACATAGCACAGGGAGATCAGCTCTGTGCTTTGTGTCCACCTAAAGGGGTGGGATAGGGATGGTGGGAGGGAAATGAAAGAGAGAGGAGATATGGGAATATATGTATACATATAGCTGATTCATGTTATTATACAGCAGCAACTAACACAGCATTGTAAAGCAATTATACTCCAGTAAAGATGTTAAAAAAAAAAAAAAACACTTGTGCTAGAGTTAAATGGTTATGTGTTATGGAATGAAATGGTTTTCCCATCACTGACTAGCTGTGTGATCTTGGGCAAGTTATTTCACCTCTCTGAACCATAATTTCCATGTTAGAAAAATTGGGACAATAATCATAAAGCATCTTATATGATTGCTAAGAAGTTTTTAAAAAGGGAAAATCAGTGTCTGTCATAGAGAAGAGACTCAATAGCTTTTAGTTATCTCACCTCACCCAACACCCTTATCTTACTGTACAGTCAAATTGGACCCAAGTTCTTTGGAAACAGGGGTGTGGTCCCTGTTCACAAAGAGGTTGTGATCTAGCTGAAAAAAGAAATGAAAAGAAAAACAGGCTAAGAAATTTTTCATAAGACCCATTCAAGAAAAATTATGCACCCTTTCTCAGTGAGTTCCACTGAGTCATGTAAGCAGCAAGTGTTCCAGGACTGAAGTCACCCTTGATAAACATTGATTTAGATGTTAAAGAAAGGACTGGTAAGGTTCAGCTAGGGGTGGAGCATCAAGAGAGCCCACCAGGTGGGCAGAGAGTTTCAGCAGACATGAAGGCAGAGAAACATGCTTCAGAGTATTAAATGAATAAAATTGATGTTTGACTATATTTCATGTTCCACAACTGAAACAGAATCTTTTCCATCTCAGGCCTGATGAAAAGGGGAGTTCAGTAATAAAAAAGAAGAAGAGAAACATCTCAATTGAAAACTAGATGGAAGATATAGCAAAAAAAATAACAAAAGTGCAAATGACTAATATATATTTTTAAATGTTCAATCTTAATAGAAAACAAATACAAACTGAAAAGTGAAAAATCCTGTTTAACCTTTCAATTCTCGGATATGGCAGGAAAAAAGGAGGAAGAGGAAGAAGAGGAAGAGGAGAAAAAAAAGCTAGTTGGTGCAAGTATGGGATAATAGCTACTCACATACATTACTGGTTGGCGTGAATTGGCACAATCTTACTGGAAGTCAATTTGATATTATTTATTATAAATGTTTGAATTTTCCAAATAATTTAGTCCAACAATTCCTAAGAAATTCATCTTAAAAACAGTCATGGATACACACAAATATGTAGCTAAAAGTAAGTTTATGACAGTCCTCAGATACTAGTGACTCATTGTAAACAATTTACATACCTTACTATGAAGGACTGATTAAATAATTCATGCCATATCTGTTTATGGAAATTCTATGAAGTATTTAAACATTATGTTATACATGTATAAGTCATGCCACGCTATGGAAGATAAAACACTATTGCAATATAAGCTTTTTAAAGTACATATATAAGTATATACAAACAGAGAGCAATTGTTATTTTGACAGCGGTCATTGCTTGGTGATGTTATTTGTACTTTTAGTTTGTACATTTGTGTCTTCTGAATTTTCTGCAATGAACAAATATCCCTTGTTTAATGAGATATAAAAAAGAAATAAAAAATGAAAAACACAGAAGCGGACTTCCCTGGTGGCGCAGTGGTTGAGAGTCCACCTGCCAATGCAGGGGACATGGGTTTGTGCCCCGGTCTGGGAAGATCCCACATGCCACGGAGCGGCTGGGCCCGTGAGCCATGGCCTCTGAGCCTGCGCGTCCGGAGCTTGTGCTCCGCAACGGGAGAGGCCACAACAGTGAGAGGCCCGCGTACCGCAGAAAAAAAACCAAAAGAACAAAAAACACACAGAAGGAAATATTCAGTAGTAATGAGAAGTAGTTCTTGAGGATCTGTGTATGGGATAAAAATGCAGAGGAAAGCCAGTGGAAGAGAAACTCTAAAAAGGAAGTGGATCAGGTTTGGCTAAATTCAACCCTGGGTGATGTCTAATACATAGGTTTTTCAACACTAATTAATGTGCACCTTGAGAACCAGGCTGATTTGAACTATAGTATAATAAGTTGTATTATTAGTGGCCATTATACAAGGTCATCACAAGGGCAGAATTTGCCTAGAAGGAATTTGACTTTTCCAATGTAAATGATCCTGAGAAGAGGTATCACCAGTGGGCATGAAACAGTGATTGACAGTAACCCTGCGCATAAACAGATCATTTTCATGGCTATTCAAGACAGAGAGCTAATTTTGTGTTATGGAAAAGTCTTGGTCTGTAGGTCCTGAGTACCACATCTTACAGCAAGTGTAAGTTACTTTCCCTGTTGAATTTCCCTCTGTTATCACAGAACCTTCAATAACATCTTATTAAACTACAGCTTTGCTTTAGCTGTGCCATGGGGCATTAAAAGGATCTATGCACAGTATCAGGACAGAGGTGACCAGAGGCAGAGTGAACAGTGTCCACTGGACAAAAAGAAAGATAGATGATGGACTGCCAGATTCTCCATCAGGATGACAAGCAACACCCGGGACAAATTTGTGTGTTATGAAAGCATCACTGGGATTCTAGAATAGACTTTCTGCACAGTTAACAGTTGTTTTGCATTCAGTTAATTTAAGATACAAAAGGTGAGTTAAAGTCATAGTAGTCTAAATATTTAAGGCCTCCCTATGGTTGATGATACCTGGAAAACTCAGACTCAGCCCCATGTCACATGGTACAGCCTTGTTCCCAAACACGCATCAACTGACCATAATTCAAGGGGTAGCATTAGTCCCTGATGCACAATAATAATGAATGGGACTTAAAATAACATTGAAGCTTCACCAGGCCTCACCAAGATGTCAATACAGATAAAATCACACTAACTGTAATCACTGAAATCACGCCAGCACATTCCTCACCTACACAATGGAGGACCCCAACACCCCAACACCCAAGGCTCCCACAATCATTTCTAAAAGCCATCAGAAGAGTCACTCATAATTCATTAACCTTTGTACCCTGTTGTTACAGTGCCTTGATTCTAACACTTCTGCCAGTATCTGCTCCCCCGTGACATTGGGATCATGAATTCATTCATCAAATATTTGTTAGACACCTCCTCTAGGACATTTTCTGTTCAAGCCACGGTATGACAGTGAATAAAACAAGAAAAGTTCTTGCTTTCATGGAGCTCACATGGAAGGAGATAAGTAATAAATCGGTAGGCAAACTGATGTTTAATATGCTAAATAGTGATCAATGCAATGAAGAAAAATAAAGAAAGGAAATGCAGTGTGATGGAGGTTGAGGGCAGCGTTTGAAATAGGAGAGTCAGGAAAGAACTTTCCGTGCTGAGACTTGTTTGCAGTGAGGGAGTAGGTGGATTATCCATAATTGTGGTATGAGTGAGGACACTTGGAGCTTGTGGGCTCTTTCTGTGGTCTCTCTGGTGGTCATGTGCAGACTAGGGAGAGGTCATGTTAAGGAGACAATTATTAATATACCCAAAGCTATTTACTACTTTCAGCCCCCCATTGCAAATATCACTAAAGAGAGGCTACCCGTATTGTATTCCATGCTAAAGAGGGAAAAATGCTCCTCTCTCACCCTCTGTATTGAAATTCATCACTAGAGGCATAGAAGAGGCATTGCTTTAATTCAGAATCTCACAGTCCCCACCCCAGGGAAACACCTTTTCTCTTTAGGGCAAAAGTGTGAATCAAAAGGTCAGGTTAAGAATCAAGACACCATGCAATCTCCTCTATCCCTTCCCTCCCCTCAGACTCTATAACACCCTTGTACAACCCCAAAGCCCTTCTGCTATGCAAAATGACTTGTACAACTCATGTTTTGCTCAAAACTTTACTTCTAGAATGCAATTCAGTGTTAACGTACGTGGTAAGTGCTCCAAATCAAGTTTGAAGAAACAAAGAATCCAACCCGATCAAGGCAGTAGCCATGCCTGGATGTATCTGAATTCCAGTCATGGGTACATCCTAGGTTCAGATTCCGATTTCTCCATAAATTCTGGAAAAATATGCAGATGGGAGAAAGCTAATAAGAAACTGAAATGCTAACATTTTCATAAAGCATTTCTCAAGTTCTCTTTTAAAGAGCTTGGGCTTCAGAGACAAATAGATCTAGATTGAAATCCTGACTTTTCCTGTGTGTCTGCCCTGAGACAAGTTCATGCACTTATTCATTCATTCATTTCCTAGGCACTTGTTGAGTACCTAGTACCTTTGAGCCTTGTGCAGGCATAAAGTGTGCAATGTGAATCAGGCAGCAAAGAACTCTCTTGTCAGGAAACTCATTTTCTACTGGGGAAGCCAGAGGAAAACAGGTATACTACAAAAATTAAGCTTAATATTTGCTTTGCTAGAGTTATTATAATGATTAAACAGTTAAAATACATAAAAGACCTAGCAGAATATCTGACTCATAATCGGCACTCAGTAAGTGTTGTAAGCAACACCGGGTGGGGGAGAGAGCATTGTCTAATGGAGTGGGTCTCAAACTCTATTAGCACATCAGTATCCCCTGAAGGGCTTGTTAAACAGACAGTTGTGTCCCAGCCCTGGAAATTCAGATTCAGTAGGTCTGGGGTGGTGCTTAAGAATTTGCAAGTCCAACAGTTGCCAGGTGATGCCAATGCTGTTGGTCTGAGAACCACATTTGAGAAGCATTGGCCGATGGGCTCAGATATACTTGCAATCTCATTCCCAAGCCATTCTTCATGATGTCTGTGGTTGTGAGCAAATAACTATTTTTCTTAGTTTCCGATTGCACATCACTAAACGGGATAATAACATATTTCACAGGACTGCTTTGAAGAGGACTCACTAGTATATTTGGCATAACAGAGGAGCAATAAATGTAAGTTATCTCTGTTTCATTTTAGTCTGTCTTCATTTTCTGAGCTCTGAAATTATTATTTAAACCTTTCAGAACTATCTAATTTTTATGAAAGTAACTTTATAAGATTATCTTCTCTTCTTGACAGAAAGCACCTCAAGAGAAAGGATATTAGTTTCTACATCGCTCACCTAACAGTGCCTGAACGTGATAAATACCCCCACAGTAAATATGTATTATCTTTATTATAACTGGGTTCTCCTAAAATATTGTATGCCTTCATTATCTTACTTGTTTGCTTCTTTTTTGAAAAACATGGAAGTGCCAATAAGTAAAATGTTGGAATACTTTTTATAGTCATTATCTTCTGATAACTTATAATGGAGTATAATCTGCAAAAATACTGAATCACTATGCTGTACACCTGAAACTAATACCATATTGTAAGTCAACTATACTTCAATTTTAAAAAGTTGGCATAATTTTGCTCTGTTTCAAGCATAACTCACATGTCATTGGATACTGATTAACCAGAAATGCTCTGTTTCTAGCATTTGAATAGTTGTTCAAAAATTATGAAAACTTTCTAAAATGTGATATTGATCTTTCTTCTTGCCCCGTGGTCAGTGCTCATGGAAATACTGTTCACAATTATTTCTCCACACACTTTTTCGCCATGTCATCTTGCTTACAACTTCTTTGTGGCCTATTCTACGTCATCCAATACTCAGGACCAACTTCAAAGATGTGTGATCTGGGGGCTTCCCTGGTGGCGCAGTGGTTGAGAGTCCACCTGCCGATGCAGGGGACACGGGTTCGTGCCCTGGTCTGGGAGGATCCCACATGCCGCAGAGCGGCTGCGTCCGTGAACCATGGCCGCTGAGCCTGCGCGTTCGGAGATTGTGCTCCACAACGGGAGAGGTCACAAAAGTGAGAGGCCCGCGTACGGGGAAAAGAAAAAAGATGTGTGATCTGTGCAGCCACACAGAACCCCATGCTTGCTCTGTGCTTGATTTAATACTTACTGTCACCATCTTTCCCTTCTTCATAATCTTGGAACAAGGGACCCTGAATTTTATTTTGTACTGGGTTCCACAAATTATGTAGCTGATCCCGCTGGCACTAAAGCTGGGATTCCAGAGACATGAAGACGCTGTATTGACAATCAGAAAATAACTTCCTTTCATTTTCTGACAAACCAATGATAGATTTCTTAACAACTATATAACCTTGGGAAAATCACTTCAATTTACTGAGACCAAACAACCTCATCTATAAAACCTCATCTAGACTGGATGCTCTCTCATGTACTTCTAGTTCTAAAATACTATAAATCTGTTAATTTCTAAATACAGAGAGCTTCGCAACTTAAAAAAAGGAACCGCTGCTTTAGGTAAACACACTTTCTAAACCTGTTGAATCCATTTAAGAAGAAAAACAGATGGTGAATGTATCTTAAGATGGCGTTATTTCTCATATAACGACATACCTTGAATTTCCATGTAATTTCCTGGGGACAGTCAATCTGAAAAGCTTTCCATACCTTAGCCTGAAAAATGACACATCAACGACATGCTGAGCCTTCTAATTACCAGGAATGCAGGGCCCATTAAACTGTGAGCATGCATATGCACACCTAATTATGTTTATGCCTACTTATAAATCAGCAAAGTGAAAGCATATGCACGCTGAAAATTACCCATCATTAACTTTCCTAATTGCACCCAAATAAAGAGGGAAATAATTCACTTTAGAATACGTTTGCATCCTTTGGGCAAAGCCTACACTCATCTTGTTTAGGTTTTGAAAAATTGTCTTCTTGCTCATAAATGGAAATCAATTCTTTGGATGCCAAAACACAACACAGCTCTTCCCTGGGTGCTGAGCAAGAGAAAATGAAAAGATTCAGATACGAATGTCAGAAGACTAGAGCATGGATCTAGGAAGCAAACAGCATAGACAGGAGATACTAGGCGAGTGAAAACAATTCCATCATTCTGATGAAGAATGCAATGCAGATGGTGACAGGCCCACCACAGATACAATAGGAAGCAACAGTGAAGGACAGATCCTCAGGGAAAAAGGAGCATTAAATTTAGATGTCGACAGAAGACTCAATTTCGTGACAGTAATTGAGATCAATTGGAGCACTGTCTGCTCTCTGTACTCACAATTTCCCTTGTAGTTTCTCTGAACAATTACTGTTCTATTACTGGCAGGATTAAGATAAGACAGACAGGAGTTGTGCATGCTTAATTGGGCTTCCATATATGGTTTACTGCTGTCCTTAGAGACAGAAAGCAGAAAGGAAGGCAGGGGGAGAACAGGGCTTTTGATGTTCATAATAATAGGAAACCATCCTGGTACTAATTCAGAGGTGCAGAGTCCTGAATAAGCAATCTGAGGTTCTGCCTCTTGATAATTCTCTTCTCAGCACTTTGCATGCATTATTTCACTTAGTCCCCACAACAACAGTGAAGAGGCTTCTATTATTGCCCCCTTATACAGATGAAGAAGATGAGGATAAGGAAATCAACTAAGATGACCCAATAACAAATTGGTGGGGTGAAGATTGGAACTCCAATTCTTTCTGACTCCCAAGCCCTTGTTTCAAGCTGTATTGCCACCCAACTCAAAGGAGCCCACATTCCCAGATTTAATCGTCTTCATTTTGCTGAAGATTCAGATGGACTTTTATTTTTCTCTTTACTATATTGACAATTAAAGAAAAATAAACAACTGAATGACTCTAAAATGCTACGTACATCATATGACTCACTTCTGTTGACCTATGCTAGGGCAACGCTTTCCTTTTGAGCCACCATCTTTGAAAACCCTCCTCTATTTTAGTGTTTTCCAAATTATGAATCCACCCTTCCCTAAGGAAGAAGCTAAATCATTCTGTTCTAGATTCTACCAAAAAGATTCGGTTGTGCAAGAATTTGATAGAGAACTAAGTAACCCAAGGGAGCCTTGCGTCTGGGGCATTGAACTTCAGGAAGGCAGAATGTTTGATGAGTCCATTTCTCCATGGATGACAATGGCTGTGCTTCTGATGTCCAATCTTGGGCGTCCCAGGTGTTGTGCCATGGGACCTGAAGTAAGGTTGGGCATTGATTTTGGCTCTGGGGCTCAGTATGTGTCTCTCTTACCTCCTGGAAACTATCTAATACTCTTTAACAATTCCCTTTTCTGCTTTTATTAACCAGAGTGAATACTATTGTTTGCAATTAACAACTTTAATTTTGACACCTGCTTAAGTAACTATGAACTCTTTTGTCACCCATAGTCTTCCCACAAAAAGGTTCCAGTAACATCCCTTACTACTCTCTTGTCTATACCAGTATTTTAGTCATTGTGACTTGCAGTGTGTTTCCTCTACTTAGAAAGCAATCCTTTTCAATTAGACACTGTACTAGACTTACTATATCTGAATCCAGAGAATGCACAGTTTCAAGGACCATCCACCATCCCATGCTTCCAATTATTTTAGATATGAATACCTAGACTAAGCCCCTACCTGACGGTAAATGTATGGATCTGTTAATCATCTAGCCATCAATGAAGCTTGTGTAAAGAGAAAACATAGGACAAGCTCATATCAAAATCACTGTATCCCTGAGCAAATCTGTTCTGCATCCCTTCTTGCTTTCCTACATTTGTGCACTGGAAGGGACTTGAGTGTCTGAAAACCTAAGAGTCACATTGATCTTTGTATCTTCTTCCTCTCTGTCAATTTTTCCATTTTTAATACATTATATATGACCCACTCCATCACCCAAGCCAAAACTCTTCAGAGTCATCCCTGATTCTGTCTATATTTTTAGTCCTTGAATCCAATCCTATTAATTGCACTTCCTTCATATTTAAAAAATCCTTCCTGTGTTCATCTATTCACGCCCGATAGCAGCAGCCTCCTGCTGGTTTTATTGCTTCCAATTTCCCTGTTGCTTTTCTGTTCTCCATAAGTGTAAGTAGAGTGACTTTTCCAAGCACATATATGACCATGTCTCTCCATGACAGAAAACTCTTTTCATCACCCACAGAATAAAATCCAAACTTGCTGGCATCGAATACAGGACCTCCATGATCTGTAGCAGCCTGGCCCTCTCCCTTCAAATCCTGCACTGTCCCATGCATACCAGGAGATGCAACCCTTGATGAACCACAGAACCACGTGCAGGTCTCCAAATAATCTTGCTTTCTGCCCCCATGCTTTTGCCATGTTATCTTTCTTGGCTACACATCCTGTATGTTGTGGCTAAAAAAATCTCAACGGTAAGAACTCTTTGCTAACACCTCCGGACTAAGCTGAAATCTACCTCTGTGAGCTCACCCTCCTGAAGCATCTTATTCATTCCTTCCTCTCTGCACTTATGTGGCTATGATGATCTGTTTGTGGTTCTGTCTCCCCACACAGTCTCTGCCCCTTCTTCCCCTCACTGCCTAGAGGAAAAGACAGATTTGTTGCCTGTCTTGCTCTTTGGCTTTGGTCAGTGACCGATGTTTGTGTAAATTTCATTCTCCCATCTGACTTCCATAATATTCTTGGGTCTTATGCCTTCCTCAGACAACCTTGTCTCACTCTTCATTGAATCTGCCTGTGTCTAGCCGTGGATGAGGCACATAATATTTGAATGATGATGATTAATAATAATGATGATTAATTATTAGCTAACGTTTATGGGATGCTACTACATGACACCACGTCATTTAATACCTATCACAACACAATGATAATATTAACTTCTTTATCACTTTGTAGGTGAGGAAAATAATGTTTAGAAGAAGTAAAGAAAATTGTCCAGTGTCACAGAGCTTAGGCATAGCAGAGTCTGCAATTGAACCTCATTCTGTTGATTCTCTGACTTTTCTCTACTGGTGCCCCTTCCCTCAGAGTAAGTCCTCAGGTCCACATTCCAGGTCACTGGGACCCAAGAATTTCCTGCCCAAATGGCCCAGGACCTGTGCATCTTCTCGGGGTCTGTTCTCCCGAGAGTGGACCCCACCACTGGTGGGGGGGCTGTTTGTGCTGAAGTACGAATAAGGCTTTGACATGAGGACGGAGGAGCCACACACTTGCAGACAAGGTTCCTAACATGGTGCAGGGGAGCTGGGGTGGGAAGGAAAGCTAGAGTGTGGTTGAATAACACAGAGGCATCTGATGATTCTAAGTCTGAACCTGATCCTGGATGATGCTGTAAAGCTACATTTGTCGAAGTGGGAGGCAAACCATATTTTATTTAGCAGTTTCTAGTCTATTTATGACTTTTAAATATTTAGATCTATGGTACATTGGCTTCTTTTTGTACTCATGCTCCCGACCTTGTAAAATATTAGGGGTGGGTCTTCCAAAGCAGATGTTAACAGAACAATGAAGCGTTCCACATTGGGTCATTCATGACAGCACTTTTACAGTAGCTTCCTCTCCAAGTGTCACGGGTGGTCAAAAAAGATTGACAGGTTAGTTCTTTCAGATCCTTTGGCATTGTATTTTTGTCCACCATGTACACCCCTAATCTGTATATTATGTTCCTACAGATATCTCACCTGGTATATTTAGGGAGAAAGCCAACCCCATGGGGTGGCATGCCTCTCTCAGTCTATACCCATATAAAATCCCTAAATCACATTGAGCCTCACTGTTTAACCCTGAGAAAGTTTACCCTTTGGGTAGCATTCTGCTGAGTGCCACTCCTGCTGGCCCTCAGCAATAGCTTAGCCAAGGGACAGTGCTACCAATGCAATCTCTGTAACAATTAGCATGCCCCGAAGAAACAAGTTATTTTCTTTCCTGTTTGATACGGTACCCAGCTAACAATAATTTTCTAAAACTGTTCAGTAAAAGAAAATGGAGATTGTTGTTTACTATGAGTGTCCTAATATTACTGGTGAACATTGTTGAAAGTCGGGAAACAAAGAATTATTTCTCAGCTGATGAAATGACAACCAGCATTTATTATTATGTCTCCTTAAAGTAGCATGCTACACGCTCCCAAAATACTGTGAGTCATTCATTGTTCTTAACTGCTAATGTGTGTTCTTAATATGAGGGATAAGAGGTTGACCTGAGATAAAATTCAGTTTCAGAAGGGGCTCGTGATCTATGCAGGGAAGCCTGTGCCCAGGAGAACTGTGGAAGCCCACACTGAGTTGATGAACCACAGCAGGTGTTCACGAAGAGCCCCTGGGTGCACAGCACTAGGCCTTGGGGACCAGTTTCTTTGGCAGGTGAGTATAGCTGTACCACCTCCATTAGCTGCTTAAAAGTCCTGTGTAAATAAAAACAAAAACAAAAAAACTATGTTCCTGTTGACTTTTATTCTCATTTCAGAGCTTCATCATCAGTACCATCACTTTTCTTGTGCTTTGTCGATATTTGCATGGGTGGTCCTGGACCCAGAGAGTTAAGGCAACTTACCCAAGGTCACAATAGCTTACATCTCCAAATGCTCAGCTCTGTGCTATGGAACCCACTGCTTTCTAGTAGATTTAAATGATATGAACACCTGGTACATTACTCTAAATATATGTCTCTGACTCTACCGCTCTACCTTCTTTTCAAACTCTTTAATTACTTATTGATCCATGATATAGACTGAATGTTTGTGTCCCGCCCATATTCACATGTTGAAACCTAATCCCCAGTGGGGGCCTTTGGGAGGGAATTAGGGTCGTATGGGCAGAGTCTTCATGAATGGAATGAGTGCCCTTATAAAAGAGAACCAAGAGTAATATTCCATTGTATACTCAGCCATAAAAAGAAACAAAATTGAGTTATTTGTAGTGAGGTGGATGGACCTAGAGTCTGTCATACAGAGTGAAGTAAGTCAGAAAGAGAAAAACAAATACCGTATGCTAACGCATATATATGGAATCTAAATTAAAAAAAAAAAAAGGTTCTGAAGAACCTAAGTGATCCTAGGGGCAGGACAGGAATAAAGACGCAGACGTAGAGAATGGACTTGAGGACACAGGGAGGGGGAAGGGTAAGCTGGGACGAAGTGAGAGAGTGGCATGGACATATATACACTACCAAATGTAAAATAGATAGCTAGTGGGAAGCAGCCGCATAGCACAGGGAGATCAGCTCGGTGCTTTGTGACCACCTAGAGGGGTGGGATAGGGAGGGTGGGAGGGAGGGAGATGCAAGAGGGAAGAGATACGGGAACATATGTATATGTATAACTGATTCACTTTGTTATAAAGCAGAAACTAACACACCATTGTAAAGCAATTATACTCCAATAAAGATGTAAAAAAAAAAAAAGAAAAAGAAACTAACACAACATTTTAAAGCAATTATACTCCAATAAAGATGTAAAAAAAAAAAAAAGAAAAAGAAACTAACACAGCATTGTAAAGCAATTATACTCCAATAAAGGTGTTAAAAAAATAATAAAAAAAGAGACCTAAGAGAGCAGCTTGTCCCTCTGCAGTGTGAAGACACAGCAAAAAGACGGCCACCTAAGAATCTGGAAGCAGGTCCTCACCAGACACCGAATCTGCCAGCACCTTGATCTTGTACTTCTCAGTCTTCAGAACCGTGAGAAATAAATTTCTGTTGTTTATAAGCTACCTACTCCATGGCAGTTTGTTAAAGTTGCCCAGACAGACTAAGACAATCCACACGTAAATATTTCTTGCACAAAGAAAATAATAATTTAAATAAATGTTAAAGTAAATCATTCAGTGAAGCAACATTTATTTCTAGTTTATTGAATTTGTGCTCCATTTAATCTTTTTTCATGAACACAAATTATTGTATATCAGCCTTACATTTATTAAGTGAGACTTACTCTCATGTACATTATAGGATTGTATACTTTGATTTCTTGCAGTTACGGGACATAGTTAAAGGGGGGAAAAAAGCTGTACAACCATAACACTTACATTCTTTGGACCAGAGACTCTTTTGAGAATCCTGTAAAAGCTATAGCTCTTTTCTCAGGAAGAAACAGATACACATACATGCAACTATTTGCATACAATTTTCTAGGGCTGATGTAAACAAAATCCGAAAGGGGAATCCTTAGATGTCCAAGACTCCTGACTTAAAACTCTGCCTTTACATGTACCTGGAAGCTTTTCTCCAATATTCTGATAAAGAATATTACAAGGAAGGGAGTGAAGAATAAAAAATCTAGTCCCAAGAGACAAGAATTTAGATGTAGGAGAAATCATAGGAAGGAGAAGAGAGAATAGGCATACAGGTGGATGAGAATTTAGAGATCAACTTGGTAGAAATGGCCAAAGTGATCCCTAAGATCTCCTGAATCTGATATTTAAATTATGTACTGTGTGCCCCAGTTATGCAAGCTCCTAGCTTGTACCCTCAAATCTCCAAAGTTTCCTGTACATGCCTGCCTTATACAAGATGAAGTTTTGGGAAAAGTGCTCCAGAAATTGATGCTGTTTTGAGTTAATGACAAAGCAGAAACAGAGGAACAGATGCAGGGTGCAGAAGCCAGAAATCAGAGCCAGAGCAGATAAGGAGAAATATAATTTTTCAGAATGTGAAGAAATCTTGGAATGTTAGATTTTCCCTAGGGTGTAGAACTGGCTTTGGAGCCAATTTTATCCTTACTTTAAGTGGGTAGGCAATCTCAGCGGATATCTTGGTTACCCTAACATTTTATTAGCTCTTGAGAATTTGTAAAAGACCAGCACAATAATTATTTTGTTTTATCTACTTGAAGAGGCTATGAGGTGGGCTATGGTTCCCTTTTACAGATCAGAAAGCTGAGATGCAGAGTATAAAATAACCAAGACCACAAAAGTGGAAAGATTTGGTTCACGGAGCTGTCTGGGGTTCTAACTTCTCTCCTTAACTAACCTCACACCCTTTCCTTTGGGTCTTGCCGCTTATTTGAAAGCAAATTCTAAATAATGAATAAGTATTGCTTGGTCTTGGTTACTTCTCCTCTGTGGTGTCTATACTCTGCTCAGTACAGAGTTAGAGCCTCAAGATGTTACCAAACACCTGCTTCCGTGGGCCAGAATCTCATCAGCTGAGTCATCACTGAAATGATTAGGGGTCAGACTTCTTCTCCAGAGTCACTGAGCTTCGGCAAAGGTGACTCTGAATGAAGGAGGTTTCATAGAAATGATTTGGCCATCAGCACTTTCAATTCTAGCTCTGGCTTTCACACCTGTCCCAGTCTCCAACTTTGAGCACAAGCTTCCCAGTAGATATTCCAAAGTGGATACACGTGTGACCTGGTAGTGATCACCCATTGATGTTATGTGAGTATATTTTATATTATAAAATAGTTTCGTGTATTCAAAGAAAAATCCAAATATTTTGCCTTGTAAGAATTGTTTTCTGATTCCCATGTTAGATTAGAAAACTGTTTCTTGTGGTTTAGCCCCAGGCTCTTGCACATTTGAGAGATTAGCCTGCTTCCCTTTGCCATCATGGTTAAAGTAGGTTATTGTCAGACAGGCCTTCCCTGCCTCCACTTCATTCACCTTATCGCCACCCCATTATTCTCCATCACAGCTTCCACGTCATTCATTTCTCTCCTTGTCTTTAACATGACTGGTAATTTATTCATTATTGTTTAGTCATAATCACCTCCACTCTGCTGTGCCCTCCACAAGTCAGATAGCACATCTGTTCTGGGCACTACAGTATCTTCTGATAGAGGCCCTGATATATATTAGGTCCTCAACTAAAATTTGAGGAAGAATCTGTGAAATGTATGAATGAATAAATGAATGGTGGGGTCATGTCTTCTGGAAACTAAGACTCAGTCCAATTAATCATATACTCCTCTACCTTCTGTTCTAACAAACAGACTCTCCCATTCTTCTTCACTTCTCTCCATGCTCACCATCATTTGTTCACCAGCAACAATGGCCCTTGTCCCTGAGTCCTTGCCTAGGACTACAGAACTGGACTGGCTTCTTCTGTCTTATATTTCCTAGTCTTCCTAGGAACCAACTTGATGTCCCTGAGCAGAGCCACTCTGCTTGGGCTTAGCTTTCCATTGCTTGTTTTCCTGACTCCACTGTGCTCTGCCTAAAAGGATGCTTGCTTTCCCATTTTAGAGATAGTGAAAGTAAGGCAGTGATTCACGAATGTTAATTGGCACAAATATCTGAGTTTTTGCCTATCATAGCTAGTCAGGGGTGGACTCTATGGAATCAGAGTCTCTAGGGCTAGGCATAAGGAATTGATATTTTGTAACAAGCTCCTAGGTGATTATGATGATCAAGGGTTAGTGGCTACTAGGGGAGAGAAGAGCCCATCAGGTTAGAATCATACATGAGTTTGAAGCTTTTCTCAGAGATGGATTAGCTCGGTGACTTCAGTCAGTTAATTAACCTGAGTTTGTTTCCTGATCTGCAAAATGTAGGGAGGGCGACCTACTGGCTCTTACCCCACCTCCAGTCCATTCAGAAGCAGATCATCTTTTAATACTGACCCAGAATTCTGTAAGGTCCCAGGCCCAACATTTTTCACTTAAGCCAATAGCTTTTCTAGACTCTAAATTGTAAGATAAATCCATTTTCTAGAAAATATATTCAGAATATCAGAATCAGAATATACCAAATCAGAAAATCAGAATATACCAAATAATAATTATACTTAAACATAAAGGTAGTATAGAATACATGATTATCCAAGTAATTTATAATCAGTAGATGAAAAATATTGCGTGGGCACCGTTCTATTCCTTCCAAAAAGCCTTTTACCTTGCTGCCACCAGGACCCCTGTCACTGGTACCTGCTACCTTATCCACAGACAGTTGTCCATGATCTCCTTTCATGCTCTACTGCCTGTAGGCCGAAGACATGCTGACTTAACCCCACTGAAATCCCAAGACTTTTAACTAGTGTCCCCATGATGGGAACCAGTAGAAATTCCACTCCTGCTGCTGCTATAATCTTTATCCCCCTGTCCTGGAATTCCAAATTAGTCTCTTCTTATGAGTGATATTACAAATAATGCATACGATTTGAAATGTCACTGCAGGTAGTGCCATAATTCACTTAGATTAAAAGTTAGATAGAAATTAATGGTGTTTTAGTCTTTAAATTTGAATTTTCTAGTCCTGAAGGTAGAACTAGAGCTGGTTCTTTGCTTAGTCCACGTTTCATGCTGCTTCCTGCTAAACTTGACCCACTGGGCAGGGTAAGGCTTATTTCCTTCACCACTACACAGGGTAAAGATGGCCTCCCCATCTCCCCTCCTTGCCTGGACGTGACAAGCTGTGCCCCCCCTGGGGGCAGGGGTTCTGAGCAAGTACCCGCCTCTATCACCTACTGAGCACACTTCCCTCCCCACACAAAACTAAACAAACAACAGTCCAGTTTTCTCAGTCTTCTCCAGTCTCTGGCAACTACTCTCTTCTCCTGGGTAAAACTATCCCTTTTCAGGTCCAATCACTGACACAGTCCTCTGCGTTCAGGGATAACTCTGTCTTTCGGTGCTAAATCGCTAAACACAGACATGGGTGGAGTTTTCTTCAGGACATTCAAGGAGGCTGGCGCGGGGTGTGTAAAAAAGAATTGAAAGTGATAGGGCACAAAGACGCACCTGACCTGGAGGGCAAAAGTGGGAGGGAATGAAAAACAAAATCACTTTTTCTTTTTTTTTTTTTGCCACTCTCTTCTAGAAAGGAGAACGAGATAGACGTTAATTGCACTGTGTATTTTCTTTCCACACTTAATCTTTATTTGTGGTTCTCTCTGGTGTTTCATCAAGAGGGAAGGAATACTGAAATGACTAAAGATCCAGCTAACACCAACCAATACTCTAGGATACATATGTCATTAAGGAGAAATATTTTCACTAGATGATCAGTTTTCAAAATATTGTTGGGGAAAATGCTAAGAGGTGTCTCATCTCCCCAGAGTTTGTTTTTAGTATTCAGAGGGGAGGGGGTGGGAAGGCAGATGGAATATATGAAGGAGATTAAGAGGTACAAGCTTCCAGCTATAAAATAAATAAGTCACAGGGATATAATGTACACATAGAGAATACAGTCAATAATATTGTAACAAGTTTGTATGGTGGCAGATGGTACTGGTCCTACTGCAGTGATCATTTCATAATGTATGAAAATATGGAAGCTCTAGGTTGTACATCTGAAACTAATATAATATTGTATGTTAATTATAACTCAATTAAAAATAATTCTAGGAAACAGTGTCTGCTGTACTCCCCTTGTAGAGAGCCACATTCATATTTTAAAGACTATTTTAAATCTTGATATAAAGAATCCTATTCAACATTGCTTAACTCATTGTTTGCCAATTTCATTTATGTCCCCACCCCCTTCAGGAAGAATCTATACATTATTGATCTTAGAGGTCGTGTTAATATTTTGAATATTTTGATTTGGAAAAGATACTAGACCTGCCTTTGCCTCCCCCACCCCAATTTGTAAATGCATAAATGCATGTTTGGGGCTTGATAACCCCTCTTCAAAGATGCTCTGGAGACATTGGCAGAACTAAATTTCTTGGCTCCAATCTCATGTTGATTCTGGGGAAAGACATTGCAATTTGGAAGTAAAAATAGCTTGGGAGATTGTAAACGGCAAAAGCAGAGGGAAAAGGAGGCAGAAAATGATAAGAAATATAGCTAAATATTTAATATACAAAAAATGAAAATATGAAAAACGTTCCTTCTGAAATACATAATTAAGCTCAAGACAGAGTAGGCAGATGGAGTCAGTAATTACAGGTTCCTAACGTATCTAAAATTCCCAGAGAATGAGAGCGTTGCTACTAATTTTGTAGCTTCACAGTTTATAGCTTGTTGCTGTTTATAACAGGCTCTACTCCATTAACACTTGCTGTTCCAGTTAGATAGCTTGCATTTTAAAAATATACCTAGGGCTTCCCTGGTGGTGCAGTGGTTGAGAGTCCGCCTGCCGATGCGGGGGACACGGGTTCGTGCCCCGGTCCGGGATGATCCCACATGCCGCGGAGCAGCTGGGCCCGTGAGCCATGGCCGCTGAGCCTGCGTGTCCGGAGCCTGTGCTCCGCAACGGCAGAGGCCACAACAGTGAGAGGCCCGCGTACCACAAAAAAATAAATAAATAAAATTTAAAAAATAAAAAAAATATATATATATATACCTAGCAGAGCAAAGCAGCCCAATTGCTGACCTACTTAGACTATTTATGTGAAAATTCGATGTAAACTAAGGTTATTATGTGTGTGTTATAATGCTTTGTATTACTCTCATCCTCATTAGGGTTACAGGCAGTTGTGTGTCATAGAAAAGACCCTGGACGTGGAATCTCAGTTCATTTCCACACATATTAATTGAATGCCCCCTCTGGCTGGGCACACTTCGGACCTCTTGGGGTACGTTAGTGAATAAAATAGATTTCTGCCCTTGTGGAGTTTTCATTCTGGTAGGAGTTGGGGAGATGGAAAATAAATAATAAACAAAATGAATAAGTAAATTATATACTATATGAGATAGCGATAATGGACATGATAAGAGAGGAGATTGTCTTGGGTAAATGGATTTATCAATAGAATAGTCAAAGCAATGCTGGTGGAGAGCATGCCATGGGGGCAAGACTGAAGGGGTTGGCCATGTGGGTATCTGCGGGAAGGAGAGAGGGAACAGTCAGTGCGAAAGCTGTGAGGCAGGAGAATGTTGGGTCTGTTAAGGAAAAGCAGGAGGTGAGCATGGCTGGAACTGGCCGAGAGGGTGGGAGAGCTGTAAGCCCTGCAGTCAGAGAGGGGACCCAGGGAGACACAGACAGCCTTGTTGGTCATCATCAAATTCTTGCTTTTTACCCTGCAGGAAATTGGGATTTGTTTCAGGAGTGCAAAGGAATGCAATAAATTGACTTCCATTTCAATTTGACCTGAGTGTTAAAGGATTAAAATTCTCTTCAGATTATATGGGTTCATATTTTCTTTTCTCTGTATGGTAATAGAAAAAAAAAATATCCATTTCAACTACCTAGCTTTTAAACAAGAGGGGGTGGGTAGGGTGTATTTATTTTAACCAACAGAATTCTTTTTTTGGAAAAGCACTAGAACATTTATCATGAAAGGGGTGCCATGCCAGGTCCACCATATTTTCCCCACGGCCACACAGAGATTTAGTTTGTCTTCCCAGGTGTTGAGTTAAGAAAGTAACCTCAGAGATAGCTTCTCTGATGCTGAGAAAGGTGCCACAGGAACCCCAGTCCCTGCCCTCACGTGGGCAACTCCTACCCCATTTCCACTGTCAAGGCTATAATTCTATTCTTTTGACCCTCATCTCCCCATCCCCTTCAAACTCAAGACCAACCAGAGAAAGCCAAATTTGCTTTGGCACAATCATATGAGAAGTCTCGATAGTCTGGTTCCGCCTTCCCCATGCCAACAACTTCCAATCAGGCACACCTGAAGCCTTCTCTCTCTCTCTCTCTCTCTCTCTCTCTCTCTTTATAAAGCTTTCACACTTCCCCATGCCAACAACTTCCAATCAGGCACACCTGAAGCCGTCTCTCTCTCTCTCTCTCTCTCTCTCTCTCTCTCTCTCTCTCTCTTTCTTTATAAAGTTTTCACACTTCCCTGCCTGCATTGGAGTCTCTGCCAGGGGCAAGCCATGGTGGCTGTCTCCCTTGCTGATGGTGGCTCTGAATAGATCGCCCATTTTCATCTGCACTCTGTTTGTTTACACAGAACCATCTCCCTTCTCCCACAAACATGGAGGTAAAGCTAGAGAAGGGCAGAGAGAAGAGAAGCATCCCAGGAGAAAACGCACCAGTTCTGCCTCTGTAGCTTCTCTCAGTTGTGGATAAAGTGGCAGATCTGGCAGCTGGGGTCGGCTGACCTCTCCTCTTGTCTCCCACGAGGCTCTTGGTAGCCTTTTAAAGCTTCCTCTCCTTGGTTTATTTGTAGTCAATATTTGAAAGGGCCGTCAATATTTGTGAGCTGCATTAACTGAACCTATTGAGAGACCCCTGGGGCAGTTTGCACGTTCCATCTTCTACTGCACAAAGTCCCGTTGCCCCAGCGAGCCCTGCATGCGCAGTGACGTGAACTTCTAGTGCAGCTTGCACACTGCTCTTTGCATCCCTTTCCTTCTCTTGCTTCTTAGTCTCGATGGAGCTGGTGGTCTTCACAGCCCATGTAAGTGTGGCAAGCGAGGCTTGGCCTCTCAGAATTCTTTTTCTTTATCACAGCCTCTGCTGCCCACCACAGGTTTGAGCATCTCTACTCAGGTTTGCCTTCAGGTTCATTCAGGATGCTTCAGACAAGCCCAAAACAGGGACGTCTGTGTATAGACCTGAAGGAGAATTTGTAGCACTTGGCAATGGCCCCCTGCCAGCCCTGGTTGTTGTCAGAGGGAGAGGCTTGGGTCCCACCGCAGGACAAATTCTGCTGGTCACAACTGTCAGAGCCACCCAACATGGAAAGTTTCCTTTGGACACACCCAAAGGATTTGGCTAAGTCTAGGGCACCACCACTGCTGCTGATGTGAGCAGCAGGGAGGTCATGGGGACATGCTGGAGGGTGTGCTGGGCTGTGGCACCTCACAGTTACTCTGCAGGGCATGGCCTCTGGGCCTGGTGGGGCTGCGCTGAGGATGTATTGGATTCTTGGTGCAGGTCGTGGGCTCAGAACACCATGGGGGCTGGGGATACAGAAGCTAAGGAGGCCCAACCGTGGCACCATTAGGAATGACTTTGTTATTCTAGATGGAGGCCTCCCAAGGCTGGCCCTCTCCAAAAGCAGGGATTTCTTGCTTTGTTTATGTTGGTGGGGAAGCTGCAGCTTGCTGAGGGGAGAGGGGGTTCTTTTCCCTCTCCAGACAAGGAAGGGGGCTGGCAGACATGGACTTACTTATTGGAAGAAATAAAAATCACTGGAAAGGTAAATACGTTGGTAAGTATGTGATCATCTGAAAATACAGAGTTGCCACAAACCTTCGATTTGTAAGAGACACATATTGCAAATCACAATAAAAATAAAGCACCATACAATGAGCTGTGCCTGTACAAAGGAAAACTGGTGCATTCGTTTCTACCAGAGCATAACAAATTATCACAAACTTAGTGGCTTAAAGCAGAACAAATTTATTGTATCACAGTACCTGTGGGTCAGGAGTCCAGATACAGATTAGCTGAATCCTGTGCTCAGGTACTTAATCAACTGAAATAAAAGTGCCTTCCAAGGCTTCCAAGACTTCCAAGGCAGTCTCATCTGAGTTTTGGGATTCTCTTCCAAGCCTACTAGCTGTTGATAGAATTGTTTCTTGTGGTAGTAGGACTGACACTCTGGGCTCCTAGAGGCCACTCACCATTTCCTGCCACATGGCATTCTCGACAACATGGCAGTTTACTCCCTTCAAAGCCAATGGCAGAGCATCTTCTGCTGCTTCTTTTCTCCCTTTTTAAGGGTTTACCTGATTAGCTTAGACCTATGCAGGATAATTATCCTCTTGATTAACTCAAAATCAACTAACGGAGAACTTTAGTTACATCTGCAAAATTCCTTCACCTTTGCCATACAACATAAAACCTAATCCCATCATATTTGCTGGTCAACTCTGGGGGAGGACATTACTCAAGGGTGTGAGTCATTAGGGGTCATCTTCAAATTCTTCTTACCACAGATGAAATGAGCATGGTAATCTCAAAGTAGATTTCTGAAGAAAATTACTTGGAATAAACAGGAATATTGATAAAGGAGTAATTCAGCAAGAGTACATGGTAATCCTACATTTGTGTGCATCGAAGAACAAAAACAAAATAAACACATGTGCACCTAAGAAGCGAAAATTGATAGAACTATAAAGAAAAATAGAGAAATCCAGTTTTCTTTGGAGACTTCACCACTCCTCACACAGTAATCAATAGAACAAGTAAACAGAAAATCAAGACATAAAAGAACTGAACACCATGAACCAAATGGATATAACTGACATTTAGAGAACATTTCGCCACCAAGAGCACAATATACATTTTTTCAAGTGTGCATAGAACATTCACAAGATATTCCATATTCTTGCCCATAAAACACATTTAAAAGAATAGAAATCATACATGGTATGTTCTCTAACCACAATAAACTTATTAGAAATTAATAATAGAAAGATATCTAGAATAACTCCAAATAATTTGAAATTAAACAATAGTCTTCCAAATAATCTATAGATCAAAGGGGAAGTTCCAAGGGAAACTAGGAAATATTTTTAGTTAAAATGAAAATGCAACATATTAGGGGATAGCAAAAGCTACTTTTGTATTTTATGTTCTCTCTAATTGAAGTCCTGATTCACATTCTCCAAATATTGCTTTACATTGATATCAGAACTAGACTGGCTTCCCTTGTTTTTGTTATCAAAATTTTGATACCTAAATTGGGTTAACCAGGTGTGCATTCTACCTTTCAAAACAAGGCTGGGGCAACCTTTATTTATTTTGGAATCTGTTACGTACTAGGCTTTCATAAATACTTTGAACTTTGTACCATAGGCAGATATTTCAATATGATTATTTTATTCTTAGAGTACAAAGTTTCTTTTCATAAATATAATAGAATCTTATCAGTTAGGAAACTGAAATCTAAGGACATGTGCCAATTAGGAATATAGCTGAGACTAGAGAGAAACAATTGTTCAGATTCCCTATGTGTCATCTTTCCATTGGATTATCTTAATCTGCTTTTAAACCAAAGAATAATTTCACATGGCTCAAAACATCATCTGAAATTGTTCTTTGTTTATGTAGTAAATTCAATGGCCAATTGGTAACTCTTTCCATAACTGATTCTTCTATTCTCTCCTACAACCCTTATTCTCCCTAACTCACTATTCCTTATATGAGATTTAGAGAAAGACAATTCATTTAAAATTCCCCACAAAGAAAATAACTCTAAAATGACTAACATATTTTCATATTTAAAAGCTTCACCTCCTTGATTTCCCTTTCCAATCTTTATATTAATTCTTCATGACTCTTCTAATTTTTTTAAGAAGACCACCTCCACCACCATCATCATCCTCATTTATTATCACCATTTTTACTAATCCTTATTGAGGATTTATTAAATATATGCAAAGTTCTAATGCTTGACCTGCATTATCTAATTTGTCACAAAAACCTCAAGTGACAGAGAACACTGAAATTTCACTCATTCTTTTAGGCTGGATCAGAGTTAGTGAGACTATCTGGAGAGATGAACTCAATTTCCAGTTTGTTTGGTTTTTTTCAAAAAAATAAAAAAGCTTCTAAGTCAGAGTAAACATAGCTCCATATCTACAAATTGCCCTGAAGGAAACCCCCATCTTCCTGACAAATCTTTTATTTTTGAATGTTTGTTCTCATTACAGACATCTATTTGTTTCATTTTCAAGAGAAGAAAGATGAAATTAGTGTATTTATCCTTTTCTTTTATTATTTCTTTTTCATTTGGAAATCTCCTAGAGCCAGCAGACACACAAAGGAAGGTCTATAATTCCATAGAGGCAGCACCAACATGGCACCATGGAGATGTGGCTGCAGAATCGGACATCTGGGCATGGGATAAATACCAGAAGAACCATACTAGAGTCAAGAAGTACTAAACGTGGCATACCTCAATTCCCAGTTGCTGGTGAGGCTTTGGAAATTGGTCTTTGGAGGAGTTCCATTTTACTGCCTCTAGAGGCTGCTTGGCTAATGGTTTTCACAATGTTTGTGGACCTATTGGTTGTCAAGGCTATCTTAAGTCTGGCAGGAGGGGGATGGAAATAGTACAAGCTAAAACATAAGAAAGCTTGCTTTTCTTATTAATATTTATCCATTTTTCTTGAAAAAATACTACCTGTTGCATGTTTTTGTTTAATTTCCAGAGTTCTGAAAAATTTTGATATTGACAATTATTTTTTAAGTGCTCTCATTGCTTTTACAGTGAAAATTTTCATGGATCTTTCAATTTTCAGAGTAATCTCTTCCATTCCTACTGACATCTTTTCTTTTTTGTTATTATGAACACAGCTCCTGTGAAATTCCTTTGTATGTCTTTTTTTAATATATTTTTACTTATCTTCAATAAATATTGAGGGTAGTGTTGGGTAGGTGTTTATTCAGCTTTACTGATTTTCCAAAGTGATAGTGTACATGTCTTTCACCTTTTTGGTTACCTATATTCATAGGTCTTTTATTCATTTGGATTGTAAATAGAATTGTTTTCTTAACTTCCTTTACATGTTTTTTATTGCTGGTGTAAAAGAAACACAACTGATTTTTGCATGTTGATATGAATTTGATGAATAAATATTTGATGGATAAATAATTAGCTCTTGTAGTTTTGGGGTGGATTCTTTAGTATTTTAGGATTCTTTAGTATGTAGGATCATTTTATCTAAATAGAGATAGTTTTACTTCTTCCTTTCTAATTTAGATACACTTTATTTTTGTCCTTGCCTGATTACTTTGGCTAGGACTTATTGTACAATATTGAACAGCAGTGGTAAATGCATCCTTGTCTTGTATTTGATTTTAGGGGAAACACTTTTAGTCTTTCAACACTGAGTATGAGTTGAGTTGTGGGTTTTTGGTCAATGCCCTTTATCATGTCTTTTGGGTTCCTGTACTCAAGTCCAATGTGTGTGTTGGGTAGAGGGTGGGCAGTGGTTTCCCCCATCTCAGAAACTAGCAAGGTGCTGAGAATTCAACTCAATTCTGACACTATCTATCTCGAGACAGCATCAGATTCCACAGGTTAAGGACTCAGTCTTATAAGACTGCCTCCACCCACACACTCCAGACATGTCACAAGCCCAGGTGCTTCTGGTGGACTGGCTACAGACTGGAAGTTCCAAAGACCCTCTCCTTGGATTTCAGATGCCAGTGGCAAGTCCAGGTTGTTACTTGTTCTTCTGATCAACTATCAATCAGAGGTTCCCATGACCCCTTTTCGGGGTTCAATTAATTTGTTACAGTGGATCACAGAACTCAGAGAAACATTTTAGAATGTTTAGAAACTATATCAGTACTTCCCTAGTGGTGCAGTGGTTAAGAATCCACCTGCCAATGCAGGGAACACGGGTTCGATCCCTCGTCTGGGAAGATCCCACATGCCGTGGAGCAACTAAGCCCGTGCACCACAACTACTGAGCCTGCACTCTAGAGCCCACGAGCCACAACTTCTGAGCCCACGAGCTACAACTACTGAAGCCCATGTGCCTAGAGCCTGTGCTCCACAACAAGACAAGCCACTGCAATGAGAAGCCCACGCACCACAATGAAGAGTAGCCCTCACTTGCCACAACTAGAGAAAGCCCGCGTGCAGCAATGAAGACCCAATGCAGCCAAAAATAAATAAATAATAAATAAATAAATAAATGTATTTATTTATTAAAAAAAAAAGAACGTGGTTTCAAGTCCCAATCTGGATTTTGGAAAAAGAAGAAAGAAAGAAAAAAAGAAGCTAGATCACCAGTTTATTATAAAAGGATATAATACAGGAACAGCCAGATGGAAGAGCTGCATAGGGCAAGGCATGTGGAATGGGGCACAGAGATCCTATACCATCTTGGAACATGCCATTCTCCCCAGATCTCTATAGATTCACCAACCTGGAAGCTCTCTGTACCCCGTCCTTTTGGGTTTTTATGGAGACTTCACAGAGTACCTCATTGGTCCTTGGTGACTGAGTCAACCTCCAGCCCCTCTTCCCTCCCCAGAGGTTAGGGGGTGGGACAGCAAGTTCTAACCCTCCAGTCATTTGGTCTGGTAGGCTCCACTGCCAACCTCCCTCATCCTTAGGTGCTTTCTAAAAGTCACCTCATTAGCATAAGAAAAGATACCTTTGTGACTCTCACCACTGAGTAAATTCCAAGGGTTTTAGGAACTCTGTGCCAGAAACAGAGACTAAGAACAGATGTATATATTTCTTAGAATATATTACAATATCATATCATGTTAAGGAATTTCCTTTCTAGTCCTAGTTTTCTGAGTGTTTTTATCATGAAATGGTGTTGAATTTAAATGCTTTTTCTACATTATTGAGATAATCATGTTTTTATATTCCTTCATTCTATTAATATGGTGCATTACATTGATTAAATTTCTTGTGTTGAATCTCCCTATATTGCTGGGATAAATCTTACTTGCCCATAACATATAATCTTTTTAATGTGCTGTTGATTTGTTTTGTTAATATTTATTGAGGATTTTTGTGTCCATATTGATAAGGGATACTGGTCTATAGCTTTTATGTGTAGTAATTTGTCTTTGGTTTCAGGCAAATATTAGCCTCATAGAATGTGTTAAGAATTGGTCTCTCCTTTCATATTTTTTGGAAGTATTTGAGTAGGACTTAATTACTTCTTTTTGTTACTTCTACTTCTACTTGTTACTTCTTTTTAAAATATTTGGTAGAATTCACCAGAGAAGCCATCTGGTCCTGAACTTTTCTATGTTGGGAGATTTTGCTTATGAATTCAATCTCTTTATTTGTTATAAGTCTGTTCATATGTTCTGTATATTCTTGAGTAAGTTTTTATAATTTTTGTGTTTCTAGGAATTTGTTCATTTTATCCATATTATCTGCTTTGTTGACAATTGTTTTTAGTAGTCTCTTATAAATCTTTTAATTCTTATCCAGTCAGCTGTAATGTAATATCCTTACTTTCATTCATTTCTGAATTTAGTTATTTGTGTCTTTTCTCTTTTTCTTAGTCGATCTAGCTAAAGTTTTGTCAATTTTGTTGATTTTTTCAAAGAAACAGCTCTTGGTTTCATTAATTCTATTGTTTTTCTATTCTTTATTTAATTTACTTCCTCTCTTGTCTTTATCTTCTTCCTCCTACAGGGAACAGAACTACCAGATACTTATCAGATGTTGAATTTAACAGAAAGGAGATTTCAAAGTAGCCATTCTAAATATGTTCACAGAACTAAAGGAAAGCATTATTAAAGAGTAAATGAAGGTATGATGACAGTGTCATAACAACTGGAGAATATCAATAAAGAGATGGAAATTCTAAAAAAGAACTGAATGTAAATTTTGGACTTGGAAAGTACAATAACTCAAACAAAACTTGACTAGAGGGACTCAGCATTAGAATTGAACTGATAAAAGAATTAATAAACTTTAGAGATTATCCAGCCCATAGAACAGAGGGAAAAAAGAGTGAAAACAAATGAATGGACCCTCAGAGAATTGTAGGGCACCATTAGTTATACCAGTATACATTTAACGGAAGTAACAGAAGGAGAGGAGAGAGAGAAAGGAAAAGAAAAAAAATATTCAAGAAATATGACAGACAAGTTCTTAAATTATTTAAAATAAATAACCAATACATCCTGGAAACTCAATAGACTCCAAGTAGTATAAAGAAAAGAGACTCATAAAATGACACATCAAGTAAACATGCTGAAAGTCAAAGACAAGGGAAAAACTTGAAAGCAGCAAGAGAAAAAGAATATGTCACTTACAAGCAAGTCCCAGTAAAATTGACGTCTCAGAAGAAACAATGACAGTTGACGTCTCAGAAGAAACAATGGTGTTCAAAAGTAGTTGAAAATTGGCACCAATCTTTACTTACTTACACTTCTTTCAGAACATTACAAGAAAATAAAGTTTACATTTAAAATTTTCTTGACTGTATTTTCACGCTTCGTAGCTCCTCTAGAACTTCCTACTCTCCATCCACATGTTCCACTTTACCAAAATCTTTCTATGAAAGCCCAGTCTACCTGCCTCTTGTCTTTTGTTCCTTCCCCCTTTTGATTTTCATCTCTTTTTTTTTTTTTTTTTTTTTTTTGCGGTACGCGGGCCTCTCACTGTCGTGGCCTCATCCCATTGCAGAGCACAGGCTCCGGACGCGCAGGCTCAGCGGCCGTGGCTCACGGGCCTTGCTGCTCCGCGCCATGTGGGATCTTCCCGGACCGGGGCACGAACCCGTATCCCCTGCATTGGCAGGCGGACTCTCAACCACTGCGCCACCAAGGAAGCCCCGATTTTCATCTCTTTAATGTTGTGTAGCTGTACCTATTCCAAAACTCAACTGACAAAAAAAATGAGAACTCTCTTTAGGATATAGGATAACATTGAACTAAGCAGGTAAATATTAAATTATTTTTGCTGAGATGGGTTGGACTGTGGGAGTACAAGGACCACTGAAGAGAAATAAAGGTTAATCTGTGGGGCCTAATTCAGGGGTTATGTGGGTCTTCACTTTGGAAGAGATGTTTGAACCAACATCTGAAGGATGACTAACATTAGCTGAGTGAAGAATGGAAAAATACATTTCAAGAGGATTATTGGCACAAATACCCTGAGGTAGGAATGAGAATGATGCAGTGGAAAAGCAGAAACAGAAAGCTTTGTTGATTGAAAAGCAATGAGTAAAGTTTAAAATAACTGAGGTAGCATTTGTGGTATAGACAGGGACCAGAGGTGTTAGACTTTGTAATACATATTAAGCAATGTTTTTCTCTATATTCCTTTCTATAGCTGACATTCAATGACTCTAACTCCTTCATCATGAATGATTAACCTACTCTCATTGACCTACATGGACAGGATCCATTGAAGTGAAATATCTTAATTCAGAAGGTTCCAAAGGAATGTGGTTTTATTATTTTTAAGCATAAACAAAAATTGGAAATGTTCACATAGTGCTTCTTGCAAGTCCTAGAGAGATGTTTAATGGGGTGGATGAGGTCATCAGTAATTAGTAGCAACGTTTGCATATAATTAGTCCTTGGATGCCTTATAAACCAATTCTATTTAGAAAACTTCAAAGTTATGTTTATACTTTTCAATATATCATTATTTTTCATAAAGAAAACCACATTTCTGTTAAATTTCAAATACGGGAAGGAGTTAAAGAGGTTTTACTAACATCATTTGTCTCATCTGGAAGGCTCTAAGTGCATATGCAGGATCTCCTAGAGGAGAATCAGTTTGGACTCCAGATTAGTGACCGAGGAAGCCCCTCTTCCTGAAGTCAAACAAATAAACAAACATAGAATTTCCTTCACCTGATTTAAACAAGCTTTGTATATCTGCTCCACCCATCATCCAGCATTTGTATTCTCTCTACTTTGGAAATCTTCTCTGTCCTGATTTTATCTCATGCTACACACTGGGAATGAGGAAAGGGAATGGGGGAGGAGGAGGTATAAGAAAAATTATTGTGCTTGTTGCTCAAACTTGCTCCCCAAGCTAAAGGCCATATATATTATGTGATTGTGTAAGGGGAGAGGGTCTGTTTTATTGAGCATAAGTGTGTGAGGTTTTGTGGACATAAGTATGTTGAGTCTGAGTATTTTTATATTTTTGGTGATTTTTGCATTTGATTCAGTGTAAGAGTTGTGAATATATGTGATATCTAGCTATAGATATATAGATATTTAAAAATGTATTCATAATACAATAAACTAAGATTGTTCTGGTCTATATATTGCCAGTCCTTTTTCTTTGGCTGTCTGCCTGTGAGAGGCTTATGAAATGGTGACTAAATCATTTGTGTTTGAAATGTCTGCCTACCGCTACTTATTTCCTGTTTTTTAATTGTTACTGATCAACCTGTTAGTCAGTCAACAACATTCATTGATTTTACTGTGCTGAGAAGGAAGAGGTGCTAAATATGGAAACCTTGACTTCAGAGAAACAGCAGGAATCAAATTGTTAAATATAGTCTGCCCTCTTGAGTAAACAAATAAAGGCAATCTTTTTAAGAACACTCAACAATGAAAGGGTGAAGACTAGTGTTCTTGCAGAGAGGAATTATAATTCCTTTTTTCTAAATCCCATTTTGTGGGCTATATATGTCAAGAACGTTGTTTGTTAGTTGGTTGACTTTCATTTTGAGCTAGTGGACAGCCCATAAACTCCCATTCTCTATTCTTTTTTCTCACCACTGAAGAATACTGTAGGATATGACATTAGTGAACTGCTCCTTTCCTATTTGGCAGTCTCCGTTATACAGAGAGAAAAAAAAAAAGCATAAGAAGGGGAGAAGGAAGGAAGGAAAATGTGAACTTCAGGAAGAAAGGCACTGGAGTGTGTACAGTCTGAAAAGGTAAGAGCACGGAAGTAGGAAACCAGAGGTCTAGATTCTAGTAATTACTTGGCAAATTCAATATATGCAATTATATCCTCGAACCCTTCTGTTAGTAGAATGAAGTGTTTATCCTCAGTTTTCAAAATGAATTCTGTGGAAGAACCTCACAGGTCACCTCAGAAGATAAGGGGATTTTTATCTATTTCATGGTAGGAATTTGATTGGGAAAAGACTCTGTCCCTAATATTTGAAAATCCTTGATAAAGTGCTCTCTCAGACTCTGTCTGGTTTCAAAACAATCATGATTGAGCGTTCTAGGAAGGCTTGACCTGTCACGGCATGGCTTCTGGAAACCAGAAGGGATACTCTTATTTCATCACAGTCTGGTTTCTTGAAAGTGACAGATTCCGCTTATAGTCTCCAAGAATTCAGAAAGAAAATGATATTTTTTAAAATACCACAGGAAAAATATTTTAAAGATTTTGGTGATCTCAAATGAGGCATAATACTCACAAAATCTCATTGGTAAGATCACTTAAACTGCCCCCCTTTCTGACTCTCCTAGTACCTAGATTCTTTGTTTTACATCAGATTCCATTCCATAGTCAATAATATGATCACTGCTTTGCATATATTTCAACTTCCTCGTCCCTCTCTCTAGAGTTATTCTATTCTTGTATTAAAATCACTGTCCTGCTGAAATATAACTCTTCCCCTACTCAGGGGCAGTAGCTAAATGTGGCTGGAGAAAAAACATTTTAACATATTTTAATATGTTTAACCACTCAGGTTAAAATATAACCATAAATGTCAAGCACACCCTTTATTGCTCAGCAGTCAAACTACATTTCCCTAGTCCATTCACTTTTTTAACTTATTTTTTTATTGAAGTATAGTTGCTGTACTATATTATGTAAGTTACAGGTGTACATACTGATTCACAATTTTTAGTGGTTATACTCCATTTATAGTTACTTAAAAATATTGGCTATATTCCACGTGTTGTACAATACATCCTTGTATCTTAATTTATACCTAATAGTTTGTACCTCTTAATTCCCTACTCCTGTATTGCTCCTCCCTCTTCCCTTTCCCCACTGGTAACCACTTGTTTGTTCTCTATATCTGTGAGTCTGCTTCTTTTTTGTTTTATTCACTAATTTGTTGTGTCTTTTAGATTCTACATATAAGTGATATCAGAATGTATTCATTCATTTTATTACTTGCCCAGAGGGTTATTTCACACATTCCTTTCTCTCTTCAAACTCCGTTCCCACTCTGCTTTCTACTTCACTAGGAAGCCACCAGAGGAGAACTTCCCCAAATTTCCTCTTCCACAACTACTCACATGCTAACATTTGTGTCCATGCACTTGGCCATCTATTATGACAGAGGGATTATTCATGCTCCTATTTTAATGCCAACGCCTCCATATCTGAACTATGTATTACCCTTTCATCAATTCAAGAACTTCACTCAAAAAACCCCCGTCTTCTATGTCATCATTATTTCCAGCTCTCCTGATTTACTACACCAGCATTCAAACATACTGGTATCTCTTCTATCTTAGAAATAAAGTCTCCTGATCTCACTTCTCCTTCAACTACCATGCCATTTCTCTATTCCCCTTTATAGCAAAACATCTAATAATATTATATCTGCCCATAAGTCTCTTCCCTTTCATTATTTCAAACACACTCCATTCAAACTCTTCACACCACCTTCCTCAAACTGCTCTTACTCAGGTCTCCAATAACCTCCATGCGCTAAATCCAACAATGTATCCTGAGTCCTCATTTTACTTGACCCATCTTCAGCGTTTACCCAGGTTATCACTCCCTCCTCCTGTAAACTGTCTATTTAGTTTCTGGGATACCATGTGTTCATGGTTTTCTTCCCTCCTACTTATCCGTTTCTTCTCAATCTGTCTTGCAGGTTCCTCTTCTACTTTTTCAGACACTTTACCTTTTATGTGACTCAGGACTCAATTCTTAGACCTTTTCTCCTCTCCATCTACATTCACTAAAAGGATGAAACCATGTCTAGCATCATGGCTTTAAGTACTATTTATATGCTAATGACTCCTAGGTGGGTTGTCTCCTTGGAAGTCTTCAGATATCCAATCAGTATGTTGTTCTTGAAATTTTATGTCCATTTCCTACTTGACATCTCCACTTGGATATCTAATGAACATCCCACAATTATTCTGTCCAAAGCAGAACTATTAACTTTCCAGCCCACCCCCAAACATACTGCACTAACACTTTTTTCATGTCACTGAATGACACACAACTCTATTCTTTCATTAGACCAGAAATCATTTCCTTCTTAATTTCTCTCACATCCTGCATTCGTCCAATAGAAAGACCTCCACTTAAACTTTATATCCATAATCACTTCATTTTACACTTTCTCCAATCCAAGCTACTATCATTGCTTTCATGGATTATTGCAATTGATTTCCAACTGACTTACCTACTTTTACCTTTGCCCTCTACAGTCTATTCTCAGAACAATGGCCAGGATTATCATATTAAAAGGTACCTATGTCCTGCCACTCCTCTGCTCAGAACATTGTGATCTTCTCCACACACTCAAAAATAAAAGCCAAAGCCCTTATAATAGCTTGTGAGACCCTATAAAACCTAACTCTCTATTCTCTCTCTGACCTCATCTTCTACTCTTTTCTCCTCACTCCATACAGACACCCTGACCTCCTCATTGTTTAAGTATATGCCAAACATGTTACTGCTTCAGAATTTTGTACAGTCATTTTTTTCTGCCTGTAATTCTCCCCAGAGAGCTACACATCTCAGTACTTCACCTCTTCAAGACTGTCATAATGTTAATTTTCCAATGATCCCACCCTGACCATTCCTATTTAAAACTGCACACCCAACAACCAGCACTCTTAAACCCAAAGCCTTTGTATAAATCAACTATTAAAAAAAAAAAGAATCACTCTAGATCTTTAAAATAGAGGACATTTAATACAGGGAATTGGTGACAAAGTTGATGGAAGAGCTGAAAAGCCAAAAAGAGGATGGAAATGCAGCCCAGACATTAGCCATTCCATAAGACCAGGAAGAAAAGCAAAGGGTTACCAGAGCTCAGGATCTGAAGCTGTCTGGTGTGAGTTAAAACCATGACAGAGGCTGCCCAGCTATAGCTGGGACTGTAGGAGAAGGGACTATTAGGCTAGGTGCACCAGAAAGCAGAGAGATGTAGAAGGAGAAACATTGAAATTCTTTCTGCCTCCAAAATTCCATTGTTTCACAATGGGCACATCCACACAAAACCCAGAAGGCCAGGAGGCTTGAGAAATGTTGTTCCCTGTAATTCATAGTAAAACTGATATGAGCAGAGAGTAAGTATGCAGGTGACTTGCACCTACTGTCTTCTAAGTGTTCCAGATAATGCAATTGGTTTACAATCTCTCTACCCCCACAAGCTCAAAGGTCCACAAGGGCAAGGATTTCTTTCCATTTTACTCACTAGGATATCGCTAGCACTTAGAAATGTGCCTGCCACATAGTAGATGCTAAACATGTTTGCTGAATTAGTGACTAAGGCAGAATATGAGGATGGAGAAATGTATTTGCTTCTCAATCTCACTGTCAACTACAAATGGGCACTTGCCATCTACCTCTACAAGGATTAAATCATGAGGCACTGCAGCTGCTGACCATCAACACCCCCTGAAAGGAGTTCAGGGTAGAGATCAGAAATGAGGCACTCTGTGCTCTGGAAAAAACTGGTGGAACAGGTCTTCAGATAGATATTTTCAGAAGACAACTTTATGAGCCCAATTCTTGCATCTCCTCATATCTAGAAAGGCACTAAAATCCTTCATGCTTCAAGCGGACGAACTCCTTCATCTGCTGCCCATGACTAGCAGTAACCTTCACGAGACTAGCGAAAGCTTCTGCAAAAAAAATTGTGCTTGATGGCATGTACTCCCTCTTCACCAAAATCACGTATATACTGACCTTCTCTCCTGCCTCTTTGGAGCAATTTCTCAGAGCTCTCTGAAATGATGTCCCCTGGGTTACAGTCTTCACTTTGCCCCAAATAAAACAACTCACAATTCTCATGTGCTTTTTAGTTGGCATCACCATAAAACTGGTTAATCATTTTTATGAGTTAAACTTATCTACCCAAAGTAAAAAAAATTATTCACTAGAAATCACCCATAAGGATTTATTGTAGAATAGGTTAACAGAGTTAAAAAAAAAAACTAAAGTTCCAAGTAGGAGGAATGCAGAAGATGGAAGCTTAACACAGCTGCCCTCCACAGACCACTTGTGAAGATATATAGAAGTGGTATTTTGTGGATTGGAGAAAGAAAGAAAGGAAAATACCTGTTCAGGTGTCAGAGAGACTTTCAGATGGGGAGGTATATGGAGTGAAGGTAGAGAGAAAAAGAGATTTTCAAGCAGCTGTGCATTAAGGGATACAGTGATGAATAATAAGGGACTGAAGAATTTGGGGACATGTGACAGTGGACTAAGAATTAAGCCCTTTAACAGATGATCAATGATGACAGTAAAAACAGAATAACCTTAACTACCTGTTTCTCTGAACTACTTCTTTGAATTTGACAGTAACAAGACTGGGGCATGAGTGGCTCCTGGATTAATACGGTTATAACTCACATAAATATATGTCATTTTTATTCACAAGATATGCATGTTGCATGGCACCAGGACTTAGTTTAGAAGCTAGATCTTCCTGAGTATACCATAGATTAATCAACATGGACTGTTCATATGAATCTTATTTGTTCTCATTAATTTATTCAGCACAAATGCTAGCATTACAACAGTGACACAATTCTTGCTCTCAAGAAGAAAACAGGTGAGGATCTATGGGACCCCCCCAAAAAAATAGAGGAAAAGTTTAATATTAGAAAGCACAGTATAAATTATAAAAAGCTATGTAATTATTCTTTTCTCATGTAATAAGTTTCTAGTAGTAACCCTCATCTCCATCATAGTTAGTACCTAATTACTACTATCTTCTTTATCAAACAAATCAAAATTTTAGGGCTAACATGGAAAGTGTTCTTTCAAGAGAAAAGGTGACTTCTTGGCTCTGGTGGAGAAACAGCCTTTAAAACTCCCTATATACACCTAATAGCAGACTTTTTTCTTTCGTCTTTGATTCCTCTCAACTTAAGTCCTGAAATGTTTAATGTACACCCCTGAGCCTTCATTTATAAGTTTTGTGAGAATATAGTGATCAATTCCATGTTATTTCCTAAAATCCAGAGACTCAAGAATTTAAGTGCAATAAGAGACCTATTAATGCTCTTCTAAGAAACTTCTAAAATAGAAAAAATAGCTTCAACTCGTTCCTCTTTCTGCTTTGCCTCTCTGCAGTAATTGGTGAAGGCATTTTCCCCCTCACTTAGCCATTGTCCTCCATTGCAATATTTTCTTGGAGTTCTTACTTTCCTCTCCGACGGCTCCCAGACTGAGGACTCTGTAACTCCATTTGCCTTTGAAATGTTAATTTCCCAATATGTCCTACACCATTTTCCAGGATAATGCCTTTGTCCACCCTCTTCCCTCTCTTCCATTCCCTCATCCCCTCTGTTCTCTTTCCCTTTCTCTTCTTTAATCTCCTCTACTCGTTTAACTTTCTTATCTTCTCTTTTCTCCACCTCTCCCCTCCACACTTCCTCCCATGAAATCTTACATACTCCTGCAATTTAAATATTGCTGTTATGTTGACAATGTTACAATGGACATCACAAAACTCTCTCATGGCTCCAGACTCCTATTTCCCACTGCCAAAGAACAGCTCCACTCTGCTCCAGGCTGGTGTGCACTTTCCCAAATACCTCCCTGACAGCCTCACTCCTGATTGTGTCATGCAGTTCTGTGAGGGACAATAATTAAGTGTCAGGACATAGATGCATATAATTTGAGCTTTCAATCTTGACGCAGCCACTTGATTGCTGTGTGACTTTAAGGAAAACACCAAATCTATTCAAGTTTACTTCTTCTTATGTAAAATGGAGCTAATAATACCTACTTCATAATTTCATTATGAGGATTAAATATCACGACAAACTTGTGAAAAAAAGGAGGTATTCTATCCATTGAGAGTCCATTCAAATGGATTATACATAATCCCATTTACGGTGGTAGCTCCAGATACTTCTTCCTGTCATCAGGGATTCTAGAAAAGTTGGCTGCCTGATTTTTCTGTTATATTTGGTTTTGTGATTTGCTTTCGGGGAATAAACGAAGATGATATATTCATATTTGTAGTTAAAAAAAGAAAGACCACAAGTTCTTTGCATTAACTCCCATTAAAAGATAGATTTTAACATCTTTGGAACCTGGGCTGTGACTCTCCTTTGACCAGTAGAATGTGATGAAAGTGACATCGTGGGATTTCTGAGCCTAAGCCTCATGGGGTCTTGTAACTCCCACCACTGCTCCTCAGGATGCTGAGTGGAGACCACATGCCGTCAAGAAGCCCTGAAGTCAGTGAAAATGTTCTAAATCTGAATTATGGTGATGGTTGCGCTACAAAGTGACATTAGATACCATTGAATTTTACTCACAAACTTTATGATTTTTTAAATATTTCTCAACAAACCTGTTAAAAAGAAAAATCCCTGAATGAAGATCACATGGAAAGAAAGGCCCAGGCCTCCCCAGTATCCCAGGTAAGCCCATTACCCAACTGACCACTAATGAATGCCACCAAATGAGTGACTTCAAGCCAAGCCGGTCAACCCAAGAATTCTGAGACACTTTAAAATCAAAGTTATTTTAAGCATTAATAAATAATTCGTTATCCTTATTCTACTATTTTTTTAACCCATGTATGAACTCAGGTTATTTCCTTGAATTGCACACCCCCTTATAGATCTACTAACATTGAAACTGGGTGCATGCATGTATGTTACAGTCTTCACTGAAGGTTTGGAGAAATAAGGCAGTAAGTTCATATCAACAGAAACAACAGTAAAATATTAGATATTATTTTTCTTAAAATTCTTTCGCTTTGTCACTCTTTCTCTCTTCTCTCTTCTCCCCTCTCTTGCCTCTTCTGTTCTCTCTCCTTCCAAATTTGTGTATTAGACACCCTTCTCTTATACTGTATGGTTTACTTTTTGGTTTCCTTATGTTCCATCATCTGAGATCTTAGTTTTATTACCAATAACCTGTCAAAATATTTTCCTAAGCAAAAGCAATTTTACCCTAAAGAGGCATTCCAAATCAAGCTATTGAAACTGTTCATTATCATACCACTGTATATATACATCATCTTGTCCAGTGACTGACACATATCAATTCGAATAAAGTTTATCCTTCTTCATGCATTCCACATCTTGTTTCACAATATGTCAATCTAGTAACTCAAATTAAGACATTTGGAATCATGCTTGACCCTTTCCTACCTTTGCCCTTCTAACTCCAACCTCTTATCTCACTGTTTCCTTCTCAGAAATACTTTAAGAATGCATCTCCTTACCCACATCCCAGCACCAAAACTCTAGTTCAAACCCTCTTCATTTGTCACCAAGGCTAGCATAATATTACCCTAAATTTCCTTTCTTCCTCTACTTCATATTTCTTCTAAGCAATGCTCCAGGAAGGGGCTGTTAAATTATGCCACACAGGCCAAATTTGGCCAACCATCTGTTTTTGTAAAAAACAAAAAGAAACAAATAAGTTTTAGTGGAGCATAGCCATGTTCATGCATTTGTGTATTTTCTAAGGCTGCTTTTGAATTTTAATGGTGGAATTGAGCCCTCGGGACAAAGATAATATGGCCCACAAAGCCTCAAATATTTACTATCTGGCTCTCAGAAAAAGTTTGCAGACACCTGTTCTAGAATCTACCATGAAAATTTTTCCAAAACATAGAACATGTTGCATGATTCCATTATTGTTTTAAAAAGTCATATAGCTTAAATACATATGAAAAACTGGAAGAATATACATCGATATTTTTAATATGCTTACATATTAAATTGTACTCATAAATTTCTATATGCAGAATTGTACTCATAAATTTCTATATCTTTGTATTTTGCATAACAGCATGAAATAATATTATATATAATGGCATGGGTAACATACCTCATAATAACAACAAAAAAAGATTTGAAAAGTATTTAAACCTACTTCCTTAAAATTTCCAACGACTATTTTTTTATAAGAAAACGTCTTAATTCTTTGAAAAATGTATACGACCTTCATAATTTCTTCAATCTTCTCTTTCCAACTGCTCATGATCACCTTGCCTGACACTCTTTCACAGACTCTAGCTTGGTGGATCTCAAATTTTAGTGCTTAACAACTGCTGAAAATTCAGACACCCGAGTTCCCTTATTCAGTACATTTGGGGTAAGACTACAAATTTACATATTTTATAAGCATCCATGCTAGTGGTTCATGGATCACATTTTAACATGGTTTTACACTATGTAATCAAATTCACCTAAGTTCAAATCCGGACTTCAATATTCACTAGTTATCTGACTTTGGAAAAATAACTTAAACTCACTAAGCACAACTTCATTTTCTGTGAAATTAGATACCAAAGAACTTGCCTCACTAAGGTTTTTGTAAGGTTTAAAGGAGATGATTCAGGTCAAATATTGAACACAGTGTCTGGCTCAGAGTAAATATTTGGTAAATGTTATCTGTCTTCCTTTATACCTTCCTCATTATTATTAATGATATCATTATTTTAATTGCAAAATTCTTCTTCAGTATTATAAATTCCAGGCCATTCCCCATGTCACATACAGTCACACGCACTCACCATTGCACATTATTCCCTTTTTTCATAATGTCCTTCTTAGCTCCATTTGTGTTCATGGGCTTAACTTCTACTCATCCTCTGGGGACCAATTCACATACTACCTTTGTGCATCCTTCCCTCAATCTCCCCTCACCAAAGGTAAAGCCATGTCTCCCTCTCTCACAGCTGTACCCCCACAAGACCTTGTGTGCATGACCACTCTAGGACTTATCATATTAAATTTGTGTTCATTTTTCTGTGCCCAGAAGAGACTGTGACATCATTGAGAGCAGGCATCATGCCCATTTTATCACTGTATTATCATTTTTTTTGTGACTGCTCCCTCCATTTATTCTGGGTCTCTATGAGATAAACCTTGTATTAACCACATGTTTCTGATGCTTTCACATCTAGGGCTTTGCAGACTCTGGAGAGACTGCCCCTCCCAGGGCGAGTCAGTTCCTATAGATGGTAACTGAATCACCGGAGATCATGTCCTCCATAAGCAAACCAACCAATCTAGAGCTCAAACCCCCAACTTTATCAAGCTCTCATTATACTCCAGGCCACTTTTCCCCTGTCCCAGTCACCCCAGGGCCAGGTACCAGACACCTAGAGACAACCTCTGTGCCCCAGAGTCTGCTGAAATTATTCAAACTGGCCAATCCAAAAACTGCTTACCCTGCCTTGTTGATTCCTTCCCAGGGAAACCACAATAAAGCCTCTTGCCTACATTTTCTGCTCACTCCTTCTGCCTCTGACTGACCCTGGTGCTTCCTCATGTGGACCCATGGCATGGCATTCCCCTTCCTCGTGGAATCTGTGAATATAACAAGCTATTTTTTCAATGGTAGTTGTTTCCTGATCTGTTGGACTTGCTATACCTGAATAATAATAAAACCTATATTTTAAAACAAACCCTTTAATGGATTTTTAGAGTTACTTAAAGTCTTACTGTAGCCATATGTGTTTTTGTTTTTTTCAAGAGATGAGAAAACTTCACATAGGATAAATACCTTGTTCAAGGTCACATGACTGTTAGGCAGTGGCCATAGTTCAAATCCAAGTCTATTTTGTCTCCAAACCCTGAGTTCTGTACTCTGTACAGTATCAAAGGCTTCCTCAATCACAACTTCCCCCCTTCACAGGATTCACTAGGACAATGGTCGGTAAGGTATGTTGCCTGAGTGCTAATACACTGATTCAAAGTATCTACGTCTTAATTTCATATATGAATTTTCTTAATGTGGTCCACCATAATATCAACAAAATCTACTTCTTTGGGGGGGGGTTCAGAGTTGGGGAAACATGAGAGTTTTTAAAAGGCCCATTGCAAAATGGCTTGCATATTTATAAATGAGTGCTGAAAAGGAGCAAATTCTGAAATGAAGTTTGAAATGAATGTAAATTCATTTGGATAAAGCTCGAGATCAGTGTAGAAATCATTAAAGTAAAAGGCAATTTGATTCATTAGCTCTTAAGAAACCAGTTCTGTAAGTGATAAAATTTCATTGATTGAAATCTGTTTGGTGATGAGCTCTAGGACTCTCTACCCACCAGCAGCTAAGACTATCAACATGAAGCCAGAGATTAGAAATAAGACCCTTTTCAGAGCAAGAGAAGAGAAAAAAGAATCAAAAAAAAAAACAAACTGGAAAAAGAGGACCCATGATGAGCACCGCAGGTGAGAAGCCCTGTAATGCAAAACCTCCTGAACTGAAGTTTCATTGACAGAGTACAAGCTTGTAGCTATGAGACCTCAGACAAGTCACTTCCTTTCTCTGAGTCTTACTTCCTCATCTGTAAAATGAGGTAGGATCCGTAAGTAGCTGCGCTCTCTAGTTCTACTTAAACTTGTCTTAACTTCTCTTTTTAAAAAATGCCACTAGGTGGCAGCAGGAATTAAATAATATCCTCTGCCTTAGTTTTCTGGTTTTCAGAAGGATTTTTTGCAAGAGTAGGAATCATTTTGGAGGATAATAATACCACCACCACAAACACACAACGTAAAACAGAACAATGTTTAAAGTGCACAATAATTAAACAAGTAAAACAAATAAATTCTTATTCATTAAAATCAGCATATTGCTACCTAAGGAAAATGTCCAATGATGATAAAAATTTATTTAACTGCCTTCTCCATGAAATATTGTCACAGTGTCTAAATTTTTATTTATCAATTAAATGTCTAAATTATAATTAATGTCTAAGTTATAATTATATGCATATAAATACAACGACCTACTCAAGAATTCCATTTGGATGTCCAGTAAGAACCTCACAGAATTCAATTTCTCTCCCCAACACTTGAGTCTTCTCAAGCTTTACAATGTCAGAAAATGAAAGCAAAATTTCCCTCTTTGCTCCCCACGCTACATCCAATCCATCAGAAATGCTTTGACTCTACCTCCAAAACACATTGTAAAAGTTTTCATTTATTTCCAGCTTCACTGCTACCATCTTTGACCAAGCCACCATTATCCCTCACATGGATGACTTCAAGAGCCACTCTACCTGGACTCTCTACTTTTCTTTTTGTCCCCCTACAGTCTGTGCTCCATATATTAACCAAAGTGATGGTTTAAAATATAAGATCTATCATGCCACTCTCTTATTTAAAACCCTCTAAAAAATGATCAGTGCCCTTAAAATAAAATCCAAACTCTGTAACACGATTTATGTACCTTCTCATAATTCAGCGGTTGCCTGCTCCTTTTCCAATTTACACATTCACGCACTGTGCTCCAGAAATACCACACTCCTCCCTGCTTCACACACAAATGCCAGTCACTCCTACCTGAGAATTTTGGATTAGTTCTTCCTTCTGCCTAGAATGCTCTATCCCCTTTTGTACCCAGGGCTGGTACTACTCATCATTCAGATCTCAGGTCATCCAAGTCTTACCCGTCCAGACCATCTAAAGTAACAGTGGCCCCTCTTTATCACGGTAACCTAATTTGTTCCCGTCTCTGCACTTACCACTCTCTGAATGACCTTGTTTATCCACTTGTTTACTTACTGCTTTCTCTCACTAAAATAGGCCAGGGATATGTCAGTTATTAACCACGGTGCGTATACTTCGTGTCTGCAAGAACATCACAAGTATTCGATAGAGATTTTAAACTGAGTAAATCAATGAATTATGGACAGGATTGGATCTTTAAGATTGAAAAGGAATACCAACACAGCAATGAGAAACAGGATCACTGTATTGATCTTTCATCTTTGAATGCAGCCATTGACAATAACTTGTTTTTCTGGAAAAATCCTATTATCACAAGCAAGTAGCATTTTCAGTATTGAGTACATTCTTCTCTCTCATTAACCATTTAACAGCAAAATCATGTCGTGTAGAATCTCTTAACAATGACAACAACAAGTAATATTTAAGTAGGTACCCTGGGCTAAGCTCTGGGCTGAACACTGCATTTATAGTGGATTAACTCTTAGAACACCCCTATGATTAGGTTACATCTTGTCATTTCCTTATATATTATAGTCAATGGGTCAAATGAAAGTGAGAGCTGTTGCCAAACCTGCTCAGATTTTGTGCAGGAGCCAGGATCTCAGCTTTTGTGCTACAACCCCAGAGGCTGTCCGCTTAATTGCTTTGTTATCTTACTCCCTGTATTAGTTTCCTGTGGCTGCTATAACAAATGACCACAAACTTAGTGGCTTAAAATAATACAAATTTATTCTCTTACAGTTCTGGAAGTCAGAAATCAATTTCACTGGGTTAAAGCCAAGGTGTAGACAGAGCAGGTTCCTTCTGGAGGTTCTGAGGGAAGAATTTGTTTTCTTGCCATTTTCAGCTTCCGGTGGTCACTTGTATCCTTTGGCTGTGACTCCAAAGTGCATCACTCCAATCTCTGCTTCCATCATCACATCATTTTTTCCTCTGACTCTGAGTCCTGCTCTGTCCCCGCTTAAATAGACCCTAGTGACTATATTGGACCCACCCAGATACTCCGGGATAATATCCCCATTACAGGACCCTAACTTAATTACATCTGCAAAGTCTCTTTTGTCACATAAAGTAACTTTCATAGGTTCCAGGGATCAGGCTGTGGATATATTATGGGGGCTGCTGTTCAGCCTCCCACACTCCCGATGCTAGTAAGTGAAAGGAAGGAGATATCGGGCCTCCTCATTCACTATCCAAGTGACTTGTCTCCAGACACCAGCCTCTCACCATATGCAATTCAAGCTAAGGCTTCAGCAAAATTACCAAATAGAGACATCATGAATCTTTGGTGTCAACGACAAGACGCTGATGCTAAAATGCTTATGGTCTACCATAAAGATGCCTGCAAGGTATTTAGGACTATTTAAGCCTGCAGGGTATTAAATACAGATATTTAAGCCCTATTGCACGCCCTTTCTACCTCTTATCTGCATCAGTCTGGGCTTCCTATTTAATAATCCCCTTGACATGCTTCAGATGATTTTTATTTAAAAGAGGAGCATACTTTTTACAAGGTTCAAAAACCCTTGCCTAGTTCAGATATGACCTAAATGAATTACCTTGAAAGAGAATCAATGCTAGGTTTTATTAAACCCAGCTCCTAGAGGCTAAAGGAAATGAACAATGATATTGGCAAGCAGAAAATACCTTGTAAAGTGCTCAATAGCTTCTATAAATAAATTTGCAATTCACTTAAGATGTAAACAGTACAGAGCAAGCCTTGAATACATCGGCAGGGCTGTAAAATGATGCCTTTCCCTTTCTTCCCTTCTGACCTCTCAATTACAAGGGCTTCTCCAAAGAGGGTGTGCTATGGAGCACCATCTCCAAACTGCTGCTCTCAGCATGTCTGGCAACAGAGAGGTTTCACTGCAACTTTCACTTCCTCATATTCCTGGAGGCAGAACACCCTTCTAAGTCCAAAGTGTTTCTCTAAGAGGAATGGTTTAAGCGTAGGACCATCTGCAAGCAAGGTCAACCTGTCTCTTATGGCACATGTTTAAAAGCCACTATAACTGAGAGTTTCAATTCATTTTTCTTTTGCAAAGAGATGAAAATATAGTGTACCATGAGGAGAAATGGTCATTTTGCTATAAAGCGTCATTTCCAAATTGTTTTTGGTAGAATGTGAGATCATGTAGTAAGAAAAAACAGTTTTCTTTCAAAGCATTGTTGAGAAATGCTTTATTCTACGTTCCCTTTCCAGAGATTGAAAAAGCAGAGTAGGATAGTAAAGTCTCTGAGAAATCCTGCAATAAGGAAATAGCCTTCATTTTGTTTAACCCAGAAGTTTTGACCACCGACTCCATTATCTGCATATTGCCTATTCCCATCCTGTAGAACGATGCTCTGTGGCACACGCTTTGTGAAACACTGTTCTGAAGTATTTTTGTAGGTGATGTGGTTCAAGTACCCCAGGAATGGTGACGAGAACAAAGTGATTCTTTCTAAAATAGATGGGAAATCCTAAAAATTCAGAAACTAGAAGAGTTTTAAGCATAGAGCAAAACTAGCTCAGATAAGGTTCTTAATGAGTGGCTTAGATGCTCTTTGAGGGCAAAGTAGTATTTCTTGGCCAATTTTTAAAATTCCTATAATCTATACCCTAATTCTGTTAAAACAAAGATCGGTGTTTACACCAGAACTCCTCAAATGTGCCATTTTACAATGATTTCAAGTTGTACCCAGCATGGGATCTCTGGTTGTCTATTGAATATATTTGGATATTTGGTAGAAAGCTGGATATCCTCTGTTAAAATTATGGTTTATAAAGAATAAAAGCATAGTCTCTGGAATCAGACTCCTTGGGTTCCAGTTCTCCCAGTTATTGCTAATGTGGCCTTAGACGAATCACCTAACTTGTTCATGCCTAAAACTTCCTTATTTATAGAGCTGGAACAGTAATAGAATATATGATTTTAAAACACAGGAAAAAATGTGTGCCTGACATAGTGGGAGCACTCAGGCAAAGGTTAAACATACCCTTTGCCCATGAAAGCTGGGTCCCTGCCCTAAACCCTGTGTAAAGACTTCACTGTCCTACCTTTAACTATTTTCCCTTCTCACAGGTCAGGGGTCCACAGAGTCAAGGGAACATGCCCACCAAAAGCTTGCTCCCCTCACCTCTTAGACCACATTTTAGGTATCTGGAAACACAAAATTCCTTGTCCAAATGAAGTGATTGCTCAAGTGTATTTCATGGAACACTAGTCTCATGAAATACTCTTTAAAGGAGCTCCATGGCCATACAAATTTAGGGAACACTGTGCACTATGTCTACTTTCTTAGAACATAAACCAAATTCTATAAATAAGCTAGATTAACTTTATTGAATCCAATTTCCCTAAGTTTACTGGAATATAAAAAAATTCCCTTCCCCTCCCCCTCCCCCAGTAGTAATGATAAACACCAGTGGAACTAAATGTGGAAAGTACTTTGAAAAAGGATAGTATGGTATAATGAATACAGACTTTGGAGTCTGACCAACTTAGATTGAATTTCTGGCTCTTGACTTTGTATGAAATACTTAACTTTTCTGCTTGACTTTGTATGAAAGATTCAACCTTTCTGAGCCTTTAGTTTTTGTTGGAGTCTTTGAGACAGCTCATGGAAAATAGCATTCTTCTTTCCTGCCCAGGTTTTGAAGAAGCTGAAAAAGAATTAAATACAAATATGGAAGCCATAATATGACCTTTATTACTAACAGAAGTTAGGTTTTAGGACACGGCTGAAAGTTGGTTAAACCTGGTGGACTCGGTAAAGAGAGAGAAAGGAGGACCTGTGTCCATCATGTCCACATTTGTACCAATCAGACAGATCTCTCTATTTCTTGGGAGGCTAAGGGATGGAAGTGGTGGAGAAAAGTCAGGAGTGCTGCACTGGTGAAATTCTCTCTAACTAAAAGAAACATTCCCCTCCCAACAATGAAATCCTATCTCTGACAAATGTCCGATGGCATTTGTCATTTGGCACACGATGGCACCATGAACATGAACATGATGTTTATATCAGCTTATTCATGATAGTCCCCAGCTAGAGGTGTACCAAGACGTCTTTCTACAGATGAATGGATAAACAAATTGGCGGGGTGGGGGGGCAGAGTCAAGATGGCAGACTAGGAAGGCGTGGAATTCATGTCTCCGCACAACTAGGGCACCCACCAGGCAGCAGTGGGGGACCACGGACACCTAAGGGGATGGGAGGAACCCCCAGCGACCGGGTAGGATGTGGGGCACAGTGAGAGTAAAGCGGGAGGAGAAGTGTAAGCGGGATGGGACTGGAGCCCCTGAGGGGCGGCTGGGGGAGGGGAAGGGATCCCATGCCCGAAGGGGGAAATTGGGGACCATTGGGAGGACAGAGGATCAAAAGGGAGCATGGCCAGTGTTTCCCCTGCCCGCTTGGACCCCCAGGAACCTGCTGAGATCCCAGGCCTGATCCTCTGCCCACCGAGGCCCCCTCCAGCCACGCCGGTCTTGAGGGAGTGAGAGGGCGGGAAGGGGGAGCAAAAGTAAAGGCCTGACCCCCAAGACTGGCACCTGTGAGGGGTGGCTGGGGGAGGGGAGGAGTTCTTACACCCAGAGGGACCCACCCATGGTTAGGGGTCCAGCAATGACGGGGGAGACCCTGGGTGGGGGAGGGGTGGAGGAACAGAGGGAACTTGGCCAGTGCTTTCCCTGTCCACTTAAGCACCGGGGAGCCGGTTGGGCTCTCAAGCCTAATCCTCTGTCCTCAATGCCTCCCTCCTGCCATGGAGAGCCCAAGCCTCACCCCTACACCCTCACCCAGGGCCCTACCTCCAAACTCCGGATCTCCACGCTCCAGAGGCTCCCCTCAGGCCTTGCTGCCTCTCTCCCTCCTTGCAGATCCTAAGCAGAGGCCCCACCCCACGCTTGAATGTAGCCCCTGCCTAAGTTCTATCCCCTGCCTAGACTCCTCCCCCCATAACCAAGGCACATTTTTTTTCTATTTTCTTCATTTAGGTTAGGGTACTGTTTTACCTTGTTGTTGTTGATTCATTTATATTTTTATTTTTTCTAATAAATCTTTTATTTTTCTAATTTTATTCTTTATACTTTGTTATTGTTCTGCTCCTTTTGGCTTGTTCCCCCTCCCCTCCCCCTTTTTTTTTCTTTTTTCTGTTGTGGTTTTGTTTTACCTTGTTGCAGTTGTTTCAATTATATTTTTATTTTTCCTAATATATTTTTTATCTTTGGAATTTTATTTTTATTCCTTGTTATTGTACTACTCCCTTTTTTCTTTTTCTTTTTTTTTTTTTTTTTTGCCACTCCATGCAGGTTGCAGCATCTTGTTGCCCAGGCCCTAGGTCAGGCCTGAGCTCCTGTGGTGGGAGCACTGAGTCCAAACTGCTGGACTAACAGAACATCAGACCCAGGGAATATTAATTGGAATGAGACCTCCCAGAGGTCCAAGTCTTGGCACCAAGACCTGGCTCTACCCACTGCCTGCAAACGCCAGTGCTGGACACCTCAGGCCAAACAACCAGTAAGACAGGAATACAGACCCACCCATCAAAAAAAGAAAAAAAAAGAGATGAAAAAAAATATGTTACAGATGAAGGAACAAGGTAAAAGCCTACAAGACCAAATAAATGAAGAGGAAATAGGCAACCTACCTGAAAAAGAATTCAGAGTAATGATAGTAATGATGATCCAAAATCTCGGAAGTAGAATGGAGAAAATACATGAAACGTTTAACAAGGACTTAGAAGAACTAAAGAGCAAACAAACAGTGATGAACAACACAATAACTGAAATTAAAAATACTCTAGAAGGGATCATTAGCAGAATAACTGAGGCAGAAGAACGGATAAGTGACCTGGAAGATAAAATGGTGGAAATAACTACCTCACAGCAGAATAAAGAAAAATGAATGAAAATAATTGAGGACAGTCTCAGATACCTCTGGGACAACATGAAATGCACCATTATTCGAATTATAGAGATCCCAGAAGAAGAAGAGAAAAAGAAAGAGTCTGAGAAAATATTTGAAGAGATTATAGTTGAAAACTTCCCTAACATGGGAAAGGAAACAGTCAATCAAGTCCAGGAAGCACAGAGAGTTCCATACAGGATAAACCCAAAGAAAAACATGCCAAGACATATTAATCAAACTATCAGAAATCAAAAACAAAGAAAAAATATTAAAAGCAGCAAGGGAAAAGCAACAAATAATATACAAGGGAATCCCCATAAGGTTAACAGCTGATCTTTCAGCAGAAACTCTGCAAGCCAGAAGGCAGTGGCAGGACATATTTAAACTGATGAAAGGGAAAAAACCTACAACCAAGATTACTCTACCCAGCAAGGATCTCATTCAGATTTGACAGAGTAATCAAAAGCTTTACAGACAAGAAAAAGCTAAGAGAATTCAGCACCACCAAACCAGCTTTACAACAAATGCTAAAGGAACTTCTCTAAGCAGGAAACAGAAGAGAAGAAAGAGACCCACAAAAACAAACCCAAATCAATTAAGAAAATGTTAATAGGACCATACATATTGATAATCACCTTGAATGTAAATGGATTAAATGCTCCAACCAAAAGACACAGATGGGCTGAATGGATACAAAAACAAGACCCTTATATATGCTGTCTACAAGAGACCAGCTTCAGACCTAGGGACATATACAGACTGAAAGTGAGGGGATGGAAAAGATATTCCATGTAAATGGAAATCATAAGAAAGCTGGAGTAGCAATACTCATATCAAGTGAAATAGACTTTACAATAAAGACTGTTACAAGAGATAAGGAAGAATATCACATAATGATCAATCCAAGAAGAAAACATAACAATTATAAATATATATGCACCCAACATAGGAGCACCTCAATACAAAAAGCAAATGTTAACAGCCATAAAAGGAGAAATCAACATTAACACAATAATAGTGGGGGATTTTAACACCCCACTTACACCAATAGACAGATCATCCAGACAGAAAATAAATAAGGAAACACAAAATGACACAATAGACCAGATAGACTTAATTGATATTTTTAGGACAGTCCATCTGAAAACAGTAGATTACACTGTCTTCTCAAGTGCACACAGAACATTCTCCAGAATAAATCACACCTTCAGTCACAAATTGAGCCTTGGTAAAGTTAAGAAAATTGAAATCGTATCAAGCATCTTTTCCAACCAAAACACTATGAGACTAGAAATCAATTACAGGAAAAAAAAACTGTAAAAAACACAAATACATGGAAGCTAAACAGTCTGCTGCTACAAAACCAAGAGATCACTGAAGAAATGAAAGAAGAATATATAAAAATTACCTAGAAACAGATGACAATGAAAACACAATGATCCAAAACCTATGGGACACAGCAAAAGCAGTTCTCAGAGGGAAGTTTATAGTAATTCAAGCTCACCTCAAGAAACAACAAAAATCGCAAATAAACAATCTAACCTTACACCTAAATCAACTACAAAAAGAAGAACAAAGAAAACCCAAAGTTAGTAGAAGGAAAGAAATCATAAAGATCGGAGCAGAAATAAATGAAATAGAAATGAAGAAAACAATAGCAAAGATCAATAAAACTAAATGCTGGTTCTCTGAGAAGATAAACAAAATTGATAAACCTTTAGCCAGACTCATCAAGAAAAAAAGGGAGAGGACTCAAATCAATAAAATTAGAAATGAAAAAGGAGAGATTACAAATGACACTGCAGAAGTACAAAAGATGATAAGAGACTACTACAAGCAACTATATGCCAATAAAACAGACAACCTGTAAGAAATGGACAAATTATTGGAAATGTACAACTTTCCAAGATTGAACCAGGAAGAATTAGAAAATATAAACAGACCAATCACAGGTAATGGAATTGAAACTGTAATTAAAAATCTTCCAACAAACAAAAGTCCAGGACCAGATGGCTTCACAGGTGAATTCTATCAAACATTTAGAGAAGAATTAACACCATCCTTCTCAAACTCTTCCAAAAATTGAGGAGGGAGGAACACTCCCAAACTCGTTCTATGAGGCCACCATCACCTTGATACCAAAACCAGACAAAGATATCACAAAAAAAGAAAATTATGGACCAATATCACTGATGAACATAGACACAAAAATCCTCAACAAAATGCTAGCAAACAGAATCCAACAACACATTAAAAGGATCATACACCATGAGCAAGAGGGATTTATCCCAGAGATCCAAGGATTCTTCAATATATGCAAAACAATCAATGTGATACACCATATATAAAAATTAAAGGATGAAAACCACATGCTAATCTCAATAGATGCAGAAAAAGCTTTTGAGAAAATTCAACACCCATTTATGATAAAAACTCTCCAGAAAGTGGGCATAGAAGAAGCCTACCTCAACATAATAAAAGCCATATACAACAAATCCACAGCAAACCTCATTCTCAATGGTGAAAAACTGAAAGCATTTCCTCTAAGATCAGGAACACTCTCACCACTATTATTCAACATAGTATTGGAAGTCCTAGCCACAGCAGTCAGAGAAGAAAAAGAAGTAAAAGGAATCCGAATTGGAAGGGAAGAAGTAAAACTGTCCCTCTTTGTAGATGGCATGAAAATCCTAAAGAGGCCACCAGAAAACTACATGAGCAATCCCACTACTGGGCATATACCCTGAGAAAACCATAATTCAAAAAGAGACATGTAGGGCTTCCCTGGTGGCGCAGTGGTTGAGAGTCTGCCTGCCGACGCAGGGGACACTGGTTCGTGCCCCGGTCCGGGAAGATCCCACATGCCACAGAGCGGCTGGGCCCATGAGCCATGGCCGTTGAGCCTGCACGTCCAGAGCCTGTGCTCCGCAACAGGAGAGGCCACAACAGTGAGAGGCCCGCATACCGCAAAAAAAAAAAAAAAAAAAAAGAGACATGTACCACAATGTTCATTGCAGCACTATTTACAATAACCAGGACATGGAAGCAACCTAAATGTCCATCAAGAGATGAATGGATAAAGAAGATGTGGCACATATATACAATGGAATATTCCTCAGCCATAACAAGTAGCAAAATTGAGTTATTTGTAACGAGGTGGATGGACCTAGAATCTGTCATACAGAGTGAAGTAAGTCAGAAAAACAAATACCTATGCTAACGCAAATATATGGAATTTTAAAAAGCGATACTGATGAACCTAGTGGCAGGGCAGGAATAAAGACGCAGACATAGATAATGGACTTTAGGGCACAGGGTGGGAAGGGGAAGCTGGGATGAAGTGAGAGAATAGCACTGACTTATATACACTACCAAATGTAAAATGGGTAGCTAGTGGGATGTTGCTGCATAGCACAAGTAGATCAATTCGATGCTTTGTGACAACCTAGAGGGATGGGATTGGGAGGGAGGCTCAAGAGGGAGGGGATATGGGGATATGTGTATACATATAGCTGATTCACTTTGTTGTACAGCAGAAACTAACGCAACACTGTAAAGCATTTATACTTCAATAAAGATGTGAAAAACAAAACCAAATTGTGGTACATCCATACAATAGAACAGTATTCAGTGATAATAAGAAATCAACTAATAAGCTACAAAAATATGGAGGAAACTTAAGTGCATATTGCTAAGTGAAAAAAGCCAGTCCGTGAATCATACATCTTGTATGATTCCAAACATATGGCATATCTGGGGGAAAAAAAACCCAAACTATAGAGACAATAAAAAGATCCAGGGTTATCAGGTTTTCAACTGGAGGAAGAAGATGGATGATTAGGTGACGTGCAGGAGATCATTAGGATGAAACTGTTCTGTATGATACTGTAATGGTAGATATATGACATCATGCATGTGTTAAAACCCATAGAACTGTACAATGCAAGAGGAAACCTTAATGTAAATGACAGGTTTTAGTTAATGACAATGTACTGATACTGTTTCATTAATTGGAACTAATGCAATACAGTAATTTAATAATAGGGGAACCTGTGTGTGAGTGTGGGAAGGAGGCTGGAAATGGGCGTAGGGTGAATATATGGAACTCTGTACTATCTGATCAACATCTCTATCAGTCTAAAACTATACTGAAATGTAGGCTATTAATTATTACAATGAAAATAAATAATACTTTAAAAACAAAAATGAAGCTATCAATGCCTAATTTATATAGCTACTCAAATGATTGAGCAAAAGTGTATACTATATATATCTTCTACTATAATAATTAATATTCATAGCCATACCGTTGAAAGAATCCATCTTATGAAGAACTTACTTTCTACTTTCTGGATTCATCTTATAATCAGTATTGTCAATCTCTGCCTAGTTGGGCTTCTCCCCAAGGACATAATCTCAAGCATAGAGCCCAAATCTATCAAGCCCAAATCTGTAGACCTTCTTCTACCATTTCATCTCTCCTCTCATCTGCTTGAGATCTGCTATGAGAAAAAAAGGTAAGATTTCTAGTCAAGATTGAGAATGAGGTGTTAGAATCAATACAGAAAGGGGTTGGCATATGCTGATAACAGAGGAGGGGTGTGATGGAATCAAATAGACAGTGTGTTAATGACCTAAGAAACTGGATTCGTCTTCATCTACTTGGGGCAAAAAATGTACTTTGATCAGCACATCTCAGAAGGTGAAGGAAAATTCAGATACCACGTTTGTATCCAGTTGCTTTAGTCTCTCTCCCAGAGATCAAATCACCAAGCTTGCTTTTTATAAAACAGGCTATGTGTTGTACTGATTCTTATCAAGAAAGGCTAAGCATTGAGGGACTGGGATACCCATACAAAAATACCCATCCACCAATTCTCCTAAGAGAAGTCATTAAAAGCCAATTGTGTGAGTTTTCTATGAATGAGTAACAAATCACCACAAATTTAGCAGTTTAAAACTGCACCCATTTAACAACACTAGTTTTTTTTTTCTTTTTAAAATTTTTTTATTCTGGTAAAATACACATAACACAAAATTTACCACTTTAACCATCTTTAAGTATACAATTCAGTGATATTAAGTACATTTCCATGGAACACTATAGTTTTATATGTCAGAATCTGGTGAGCTCAGCTCATTTTTCTGCTTCAAGTCTTACAAAGCCAAGATCAAGATGTCTGCAGGGCTCTGTTTCTTTCTGGAGGCTCTAGGGGCCAATCTACCTCCATAATCAATTAAGTTGTTGGCGGAATTCAGCTCTATGCAGTTGTATGTCTGAGGTCCCTGTTTCCTTGCTGGCTGTCATTTGGGGGTGGTTCTTATCTTCTGCAAGCTGTCTGCCTTCCTTGGCTTCTTGTCCCTTTGTCTTTAAAGCCAGCAGTGGTGGGTCAAGTCCCTGTCATGTTTCAAATCTGTAGAACTTCTTCTACCATTTTGTCTCTCTCTCACTGATTCTTCCTCCTCCCTCCGCCACTTTTAAAAATCCCAATTCATTACATTGGGCCAACTGGATAATGGAGTATAACCTCCCTATTTTAAGGTTAGCTGATTGGCAACCTGAAAATTCTTTTTGACATGTAATAAAATATATTAATAGGCTTAACATCGGGACAAACTATCATGGGGGCCAAAATCCTGCCAACTACACCAATCTCACTTGATATTTAAAACATAAGACTGGAACTTATGTACACACTGCTTATACTCTAATACATACAAATGAATAGAAACCTATAGAGAGACAGCACAAGAGTATAAACTCAGTAGCCTATAAACAAAGAATACAAAAATTGTCCACTAGAATCAATGAAGCTAAGAAAGTTAATAAGGAGAAATATCCTGGATGATTTGTTATGAGATCTGAGACATAGCATACTAATTTTTTAAAATTAATTAATTTATTTATTTTTGGCTGCATTTGGTCTTTGTTGCCGTGTGTGGGTTTTCTCTAGTTGCAGCGAGCGGGGGCTACTCTTCGTTGTGGTGCTCAGGCTTCTCATTGCGGTGGCTTCTCTTGTTACAGAGCTTGGGCTCTATGCACACGGGCTTCAGTAGTTGTGGCATGCGGGCTCAGTAGTTGTGGCTCGCAAGCCTTAGAGCGCAGGCTCAGTGGTTGTGGAGCACGGGCCTAGATGCTCCACGGCATGTGGGATCTTCCTGGACCAGGGCTTGAACCCATGTCCCCTGCGTTGGCAGGCGGATTCTTAACCACTGCGCCTAAGTCCTAGCATACTAATTTTTGATACTTGTTTTTCTCATTTCTGATGAGAGCTTAAGATTCTAACGTTCTTTTCCTACGTTATCATCCTGTCATTATGTTGTCTCAACAACAGCCCTTTTATTGTACGTCTCCTTTTAGAGCACGGAGTTAACATGTTTCAGGACTATTAACCAGGTACTTTCCTGTGCAGTGATTATGCTGGGGCTATGAGGAAAATGAAGTCAGCCCTACACAATCTCAGGCTGGAAAAAAAAAAAAGTAATGAGACACATAATTCAGTGACCAGAATACAATAAAATACATTGGACTGAAGTGTCAGAAGGGGGCGATTCTGAGACGGTTATGCAAATAGCTATCTAAATCCACCGAAATTCAACCAAGTCATGGGGGAGAAGCATCACTGCAAGGACAGTCATGAATAGAGAGAATAAAACCTTATTTCATCAGAGGAAGTTTCTGAACCTCTCTGGAAAGATCTGACTTTCTATACCTTCTTTGGAAATTTACCACATTCTTGCAGATTGATGGGCCCATTTTGTTGATTGAACCATTCCTTACTGGTTTGCTTACCCAACTTATGTGGCTTAAACACTATAGCAGTAGCTGTAAATCAATTCTGTAATTAGGTGGGCCCTGTAGCTACGGGACATTTGAGACAATGACATGTGCATAATGAATATCCTCTTTATAGTTAGTTAAAAACATTAAGATCGACGTGGCTAGTAATGTTACAAATTATGAACTAAACACCCCCAAATTAAGACCAAAAACGATTCTGTGATATTCATACAGGAAATCAACCTTTAAAAATTTTCTCCCTTATGAAAGAAAAACATTCTCATGCTATGTTCCAAAACACCAGAAGAAGGCAGAAGATGCACATGGTTGAGAATTCTGAATTCTGTTATATAAAGTAGCCTTTAGATGGTATCTTACTTACACTTTGCAGAACCTAAATTCAGTATTTTAGTCTTCATTCAGATTTTTTTCCTAACAAAATAATGAAAATATGTAGGTGGGTTTCAGTTTTACTGTGTAGTGATGATTCTGAATTCTGATGATTCTATACATTGAGGAATGCTATATATTGATATTTTAGTTATAAAACAATATCCAACATTTTTAAAGTGCTTGTATTAATGGTGAACATTCTACATGCTTTACAAGCATGATATCGTAAGCAGAATTCTAAGATAGTATCCAAGATTTTTCACCCCTTGGACTGCATGCATAATCACATGGATTGTAAATCTGATGGATTTTACTCTTGTGATTAGGTTATGTTACATGGCACAGTTGATCTTAAGATAGGGAAATTTTCGGGGTAAACTGACCAATCCCATGAGCCCTTTAAAGGCCACAGGTTTTCAAAAAGTACTTAGTAATTAAATAATTATATTGCTGCATTTGTTTATACATATGAAAACTAGGGTGAAATAAGATCATACAACTAAACTGACCATTCTTAAAATCTGCAAAAAACCTTTTTACTGATAAGGTATTATGCATTTCTTTAAAATTGTTTTACTTCTAGAAAGCTAAGACAATGTTAGACAACTTATAGAGCTTAATTTTGATAGACATAAATGGAGAAAATGCAAGCTGCACAGAATAAAAACTTATACAAAAACTTTATATAGAAAAAGGAGAGAAGGGCAACAGGGAACGTGCTTTTAAATGAAATAATTTCTTTTTGAATGTTTTTACTTATCAATGAGAATCATTTCTTTTTAACCATTAACCTTTATCAAAAACATTGTACGTGGGCTTCCTGGTGGCGCAGTGGTTGAGAGTCCGCCTGCCAATGCAGGGGACAGGGGTTCCTGCCCCGGTCCGGGAAGATCCCACATGCCTCGGAGTGGCTGGGCCCGTGAGCCATGGCCGCTGAGCCTGAGCGTCCGGAGCCTGTGCTCCACAGCGGGAGAGGCCACAACAGTGAGAGGCCCAAGTACCGGAAAAAAAAAAAAATAATTGTACAATGTCTTTAAAAGGACTTTTAGCTTAAAAAATGACTGAATTGGTTTCTAAGTTTCATAATAGTCCTCATCAAAGACTTATTAAAATATTGTAGACTACACAATACATATCATTGTTGTTTAGCATTCGTTCCATATAAGAAGTCTAGTAAATAACATATCACAGTCAGAATTTCTGGCAATTAGACTGAGAAATCCTTGCAATGCTCAGGCAGTGAAAAGATAGCACATGGAAGAAAAAAGAAAATATACCTAGCCTTTCAGAATATGAAGTTCTCTTTGCCTGACAAATCCATTAAATGACCCTCCTGACTGTTCTACCACTGTGAATAAGTAGAACAAGACTCTCTCTCTCTCCCTGTGTATGTATGTGTGTGTATATATATATATATATATATATATATATATATATATATACAGATATATATAGATATATACAGATATATATTTAATAAATATATATACATGTATATAAAAAAGGCAGTAAGTTTTCTCTGGCTGGTAACTAAAGAAAGTCAAAGATTTGGAGCATGAAAACTATTGGATGTGCCATTTCCAGTTTAAAGATGGAGGAGGTCATGCATCAAGACATAAGGTGGGCTCTAGGAGCTGAGGGCAGCCCACAGCTGATAGCCAGCAAGGAAAGATGGACTGCAGTACTACAGGAACCACAAGGAACTGAATTCTGCCAACAGCAAGAATGAGATTGGAAGGAGAATTTTCCCCAGAGCCTCTAGACAATAACTTAGTTTGGCCTACACTTTGATTTTAGCCTTATGTACACAGAGCAGAGAACCATGAGGTATGCCATACCTCTGACCTACAAAGACTGTGAGGTAATAACTAAGTGTTGTTTGCAGATGTTAAATTTTTAGTAATTTGTTATGCAGCCACAGAAAACTGATATCAATTAATCCATTTAATTCTCACAACAACCATATGGAATAACAACTATTATCCTTATTTCTATTTTTCCAGCTTTCTTGAGGTATAACTGACAAAAAGTGAATATACTAAGAGTATACGATATGATGATTTGATATATGTGTATGTTGTGAAATGATTACTACAATCGAGCTAATTAACATGTCCATCACCTCACACAGTTACCATTTTTTTGTGTGTGATGAGAACACTTAATATCTACTCTCTTAGAAAACGTCAAGCATATAATACAATATTATTAACTATAGCTACTATGCTATACATTAGGTCCCCAGAACTTATCTTGTAAGTGACAATTTGTACCCTTTGACCAACATCTCCCCAGCACGTGATCCCGCCTTCATCGCTTACTGAATCAGTTTACGGAAGTCATTTAAACTCAGTAGTTAGTAATATTCCAGCCATAAATTATACTGATAAATCTACCTTCCAGACTTGTTTTGTTAGTTATAAGCCATCTTATATAATGGTACATTTAACAAACATCAATAATATTTTTGAAGAATGCTTAATAAAATGATGAGACCCATGATAAAAAGTTAAATGAAAATGGTATTTACAAATATATATACCTGTAATTAAAAATGTATTACAAGTACATATATACATATATATATATACACACACACATATATATATATACACACACACACACACACACACACACATATATATATATATATACATATGATTAGCCCACTTATGTATATATATTTTAAAAGAATATAAGCATGCCCATGGAAGTATTTGGGAAAAATTTAAAGAAATACATTAAAATGTTAACCTCCTAGGGTTTTAGGATGACACATGATTTTTAAAACCTCTGTGATATTTAACTGAAATTTATAAACATAGTATAATTTGTTAACTCAACAAAAATTTATTGAATTTATACTATATTTTTTGTTTACATGACCATTATTAGCAAAAGATATTTGTATTCTCCAGAAAGTTCATTCTACTCCATTGATATTCCCAGGACTCCCACCCTGTTTTTTACCCCATGTGATACTGAGTAGCAAAGGTTTTCTTGTTTATCTCCTTTACTACACTGTGATATCCTTTCTGTCAGGGACTATATCTTGTCCTATTGTATTTTTAGCAGCTGGCACATTGTCTGGCACATAATAGGATCGCAGTAAACTCTGAGTTAAGTCTCTTTTTGTCATTTAAATAACGACAAATGAATCCTGAGAAATAAAGTCAAATAGTGTCTCAGGACCTGTTGAAATTTTGGTCATGTTATAAGAATAAGAGTCTTTCCACCGGATTAGTTTCTTGCTATTTCCTAGACCTTAATGCCACATTAAGAAGGCTGGCCAGACTCTGATAAGACTCTTTTCCAGCCTTTTAGTAAATGCCCACCCCTAAATCAAGCATAATCAAGCATGCAGACTGTATCTCTAAACACTTTGGTTCATCTAAAATTAAGCGTGATTATCTAATTAAAATGAAAAAGAGAAAATTAGAATGCGCTCACTTCTAATGAGTAAGAGGGGAAAAAACACATAATATTATGGAACAGGTGTTGAGAGAGAAGGAGGAGAGATAGGGAGGGGGGGAGATGTGTTTACTTAATGAGAACCTCAGGCCTAGAAAGTACCACACAGAAAGCAGAGTTGAAAGCATCTCATAGCCATACTGATATTGCCTCCAGAAGTCTTGGATTCTTGGTGAAGAAAGACTGTAGGGGCTGCTGATGAGGAATTCTGCTGTGAAGAGTATATTGATATACATTTTGTAAAACTCTTCCTGGGAAAATTTCAGATGCCACAAGTAGTCACAGAAATATCATAATTTTTCTTTAAGTTATTTTTTCTTCTTCCATAAAATTTTGATCAGTGGTCCCATTATACCATACAAAGACAAGCAGAGGGATAATTTCTAAACACAACAGATTTGAGTAGCCTCAGGGTTTTGCTTGTTGGTTACTGTTATGGGCTGAATTATATTGCCCCAAATTCTTACGCTGAAGTTTTAACCCCCCAATATGACTCTATTTGGAAGTAGGGTCTTTAAGGAAGTAATTAAGGTTAAATGAGGTCATAAGTGTGGGGCCCTATCCAATAGGATTTGTGACTTGAAGAAGAAGAGATACCAGAGATCACTCTCTCCCCACAAGCATGCAGAGGAAAGACCATGTGAAGACAGAGAAAGAAGGCAGCTGTTTGCAAGCCAAGAGGAGAGGTCTCATCAGAAATCAACTCTTGGATTTCATACCTCCAAAACTGCAAAAAGTAATTTTTGTTGCTTTAAACCCATCGGTCTGTAGTATTCTTTAATGGCAGTTTGAACTAATATATAGATCTTTATGGTAGCAAAAACTCAGTTCTGTGAAAAAACTGCTTGACCAGCTGTATCTTCTCAAACAAAATGATTCAATGTGACTGGCCTCCTCTTCTTGCTTCATTTCCTGAACTGGCATCAGATAGACACTGCCAACACCCCCTTATTTGCTCAGCTCAACACTAGGGCCACAAAGTAACTGGAGAGTTGAGTAAAGCCTGAGGGACAGAAAGAAAGAGCCATTCTCTACCTTCAAGATTGGTATTTGAATCCTAATCTGTCCATGGAAAGGAAAGAGCTATCTCTTCAGGCAGTTGGATCTACAAGAAAGACATGGCTGCCATCTGAAACTTCTGAATCATGACTATAGTCTCAAATGCTGAACATCTAAAAGAGAGACCAAAACAATATGTCAGGCCTGTGAACACTCTATGTTTGTAGCTGAAATTAGGCAACCAGCCCTAGCAGAGTCTCCTAGTCGACTGGAAGAGAAAATATGGAAGCCACAAGAATATTTTTTTAATAAAAAAATGCAAGTCAAATAGGCTGCCCAGACTTCTTACCCCGGACCCCTCTTTAGTTGCCAGGACAGAATTCCAAGATAGGTTAGGAGAATGCAACACTCCAAGTGGCAGATTCTAGGCCCCTTTTACTGCCAGCAGCATGAGAGAAGACAGACCAAGAGTTTGATCCTCCAAAAAGAAGAATGACATAGAACGTTCTTCATGGTCACACAAGATTTTTTTACCTTTTCCCACCTCACATTGTATATGAAAAGCTTAATGTTTTAGCATTGTGACATAATTTTAGCACATCTTCTTGTCTTTGATGTGAATGATTAGGGCTTTAATATAGATTATACTTAAGCATCATGCACTTGTAAAAGAGCAATATTATGAAATGGCTCAGTTGCCCCCATGTGCCACACACATTGTGCTGAATAGTTTTATATTTATTATCTTATACAAGCTTTAGCAGAAGTCTAAGGTACTGTAGCTATCTGCTATTTTTGCATTCTAATATCCATTGATTCTAACCCTGTTTAGGAAACCATAATTTCTTTCTGAGGAGCCACATTTTTCCACTTTGTTAATTAAATTCCGTTGGATTGACACTAGAGGTGAAGCATATGACAAATTTGAGCCTATCAGCATTTCATAAACAATATGAATGACAATGTAATTTAAGCTGGAACTTCTCAGAAAGAAACATTCTTATTTTCTCCTGTGTCTGAGCTTGGATGTATCCTTGGGAGTTGTTGGTTTGGGTATCTCAAGAAAATAAATTGCTTAGGATGGAGGGAAAAAACAGTAAAGTGAAACTATAAAAAATAGAGATGGAAATTGGATCCAAGTGATATTGTTTGAATCCTGGATCAAGCCTCATCTGAAATCAATGCTCATCTTTGATCTGTTCAGTTATAAAAAAAAAAATATTTTCAGCTTAACCCAGGTTAGGCCAGATTTTCTGGCATTTGTAACAGAAACCTTACTATTGCATTTCATTTTACACATAAGTCCCTGAGCCTTAGGGAAGTTAAGTAATTTAACCCAAAGCAATACTGTTACTGAATAACAGAGATGCTAAGCCCTATACTTAAACATTTGGAGAACTTGAGTACACAATTATCCATGTCTAAAATGAAGATAATTTATCATCAACTTTTTCAGGGAATTCATCAAAAGAAACACAGCCTGAAAGATGTTGTTGTGACATCTCTTCTTGCTGTATTTCAATCAACAAGTATTTGCCAAAGCAGGACTCCATCCCAGGTCTGCCAAACTTTATAGCCTACACCAGCTGTATTGTTTCATACAGCAGAAGCAATAAAGGGTAACATTCTATCTGTCACAAAGAGCCTGATTATTTCTCAGTGGAGCCAGGATAAGAACAAATGACTCATGGGGGGAAAGGTTAGAAGTTTTCTATGGTTGGTGTCTGTGTTCCTGAAATACATGCTAAGGTAGAGTGTATGGGCTGCCTTCAGGAGTACGTGACATAGATCCTCCTTTCTTTTTTTTTTTCCCCTTCTTTTATTTATTTATTTTTAAAATTCTATATAGATGATGTGCAATATTATATGTTACAGGTAAACAATATTGTGATTCACAGTTTTAAGGGTTATATTCCAATCATAGATATTAAAAAATATTGGCTATATTCCCCATGTTCTATAATATATCCTTGTAGCTTATTTTGTACCTAATAGTTTGTACCTCTTAATCCCCTACCCATATATTGCCCCTCTCCCCCCAGCTGGTAGCCGCTAGTTTGTTCTCTATATCTCTATCTGCTTCTTTTTTATTATATTCACTAGTCTCCTGTATTTTTTAAATTCCACATATAAGTGATATAACACAGTATTTGTTTTTCTCTGACTTATTTCAATTAACATAAGGCCCTCCAAGTCTATCCATATTGCTGCAAATGGCAAAATTTCATTCTTTCTTATGGCTGTGTAGTATTCCATTGTGCGTGTGTGTGTGTGTGTGTGTGTGTGTGTGTGTGTGTGTATATATATATATATATATATATCACATTTTCTTTACCCATTCATCTGCTGATGGACACTTAGGTTGTTCCCATACTTGGCAATTGTAAATAATGCTGCTTTGAACATTGGTGTGCATATATCTTTTCAAATTAGTGTTTTTGTTTTTTTCCCATATGTACCCCAAAATGGATTGCTGTATCATGTGGTAGTTCTTTTTTTTTTTAAACATCTTTATTGGAGTATAATTGCTCTACAATGTTGTTAGTTTCTGCTGTATAACAAAGTGAATCAGCTATGTATATACATATATCCCCATATCCCCTCTCTCTTGTGTCTCCCTCCCACCCTCCCTATCCCACCCCTCTAGGCGGTCACAAAGCACCAAGCTGATCTCCCTGTGTTATGCAGCTGCTTCCCACTAGTTATTTATTTTACATTTGGAAGTGTATATATGTCAATGTTACTCCCTCACTTTGCCCCAGCTTACACTTCCTCCTCCCCATGTCCTCAAGTCCATTTTCTACGTCTGTGTCTGTCTTTATTCCTGTCCTCTCCCCAGGTTCATCAGAACAACTTTTTTTTTTTTTTTAGATTCTATATATATATTTCAGCATACAGTATTTATTTTTCTCTTTCTGACTTACTTCACTCTGTATGACAGACTCTAGGCCCATCCACCTCAATACAAATGACTCAATTTTGTTTCTTTTTATGGCTGAGTAATATTCCATTGCATATATGTGCCACATCTTCTTAATCCATTCATCTCTCAATGGACACTTAGGTTGCTTCCATGTCCTGGCTATTGTTAATAGTGCTGCAATGAACACTGTGGTACATGTCTCTTTTTGAATTATGGTTCTCTCAGGGTATATGCCCAGTAATGGGATTGCCAGATCATATGGTAGTTCTATTTTTAGTTTTTTAAGGAACCTCCATACTGTTCTCCACAGTGGCTGTATCAATTTACCTTCCCACCACCAGCGCAAGAGGGTTCCCTTTTCTCCACACCCTCTCCAGCACTTATTGTTTGTAGATATTTTGATGATGGCCATTCTGACTACTGTGAGGTGATACCTCATTGTAATTTTGATTTGAATTTCTCTAATGATTAGTGATGTTGAGCATCCTTTCATGTGTTTGTTGGCAATCTGTATATCTTCTTTGGGTAAATGTCTATTTAGGTATTCTGCCCATTTTTGGATTGGGTTGTTTGTTTTTTCGATATTGCGCTGCATGAGTTGCTTGTAAATTTTGGAGATGGATCCTTTGTCAGTTGCTTCATTTACAAATATTTTCTCCCATTCTGAGGGTTGTCTTTTCAACTTGTTTAAGGTTTCCTTTGCTGTACAAAAGCTGTTAAGTTTCATCAGGTCCCATTTGTTTATTTTTATTTCCATTTCTCTAGGAGGTGGGTCAAAAAGAATGTGGCTGTGTCATAGAGTGTTCCACCTATATATTCCTCTAAGAGTTTTACAGTGTCTGGACTTACATTTAGGTCTTTAATCCATTTTGAGTTTATTTTTGTATACGGTGTTAAGGAGCATTCTAATATCATTCTTTTACATGTAGCTGTCCAGTTTTCCCATCAACATTTATTGAAGAGGCTGTCTTTTCTCCATTGTATATTCTTGCCTACTTTATCAAAGAAAAGGTGACCATATGTGTGTGGGTTTTTCTATGGGCTTTCTATCCTTTTCCATTGATCTATATTACTGTTTTTGTGCCAGTACCATACTGTCTTGATTACTGTAGCTTTGTAGTATAGCCTTAGGTCTGGGAGCCTTATTCCTCCAGCTCTGTTTTTCTTTCTCAAGATTGCTTTGGCTATTCGGGGTCTTTTGTGTTTCAATACAAATTGTGAAGTTTTTTGATCTAGTTCTGTGAAAAATGTCATTGGTACTTTGATACAGATTGCATTGAATCTGTAGTTTGTTTTGGGTGTTATAATCATTTTCACAATGTTGATTCTTCCAATCCAAGAATGTGGTATATCTCTCCACCTGTTTGTATCGTCTTTAATTTCTTTCATCAGTGTCTTATAATTTTCTGCATACAGGTCTTTTGTCTCCTTATGTAGATATATTCCTAGGTATTTTATTCTTTTTGTTGCAATGATAAATGGGCGTGTTTCCTTAATTTCTCTTTCAGATTTTTCATCATTAGCATATGGGAATGCAAGAGATTTCTGTGCATTAATTTTGTATCCTGCTACTTTACCAAATTCATTGATTAGCTCTAGTAGTTTTCTGGTAGCATCTTTAGGATTCTCTATGTATAGTATCATGTCATCTGAAAACAGTGACAGCTTTGCTTCTTTTCCAATTTGGATTCTTTTTATTTCTTTTTGTTCTCTGATTGCTGTAGCTAAAACTTCCAAAGCTATGGTTTATAAAAGTGGTGAGAGTGGGCAACCTTGTCTTTTTCCGATCTTAGAGGAAACGGTTTCAGTTTTTCACCATTGAGAACGATGTTGGCTGTGGGTTTGTCATATATGGCCTTTATTATGTTGAGGAAGGTTCCCTCTATGCTTACTTTCTGGAGAGTTTTTACCATAAATGGGTGTTGAATTTTGTCAAAAGCTTTTCTGTGACTATTGAGATGATCATATGGTTTTTATCCTTCAATTTGTGAATATGGTGTATCACATTGATTGCTTTGCATATATTTAAGAATCCTTGCATTCCTGGGATAAACCCCACTTGTTCATGGTGTATGATCCTTTTAATGTGCTGTTGGATTCTGTTTGCTAGGATTTTTTTTTTTTTTTTTTTTTTGCTGTACGCGGGCCTCTCACTGTCGTGGCCTCTCCCATGGCAGAGCACAGGCTCCAGACGCGCAGGCTCAGCAGCCATGGCGCACGGGCCCAGCCACTCCACGGCATGTGGGATCTTCCCAGAATGGGGCACGAACCCGTGTCCCCTGCATCAGCAAACGGACTCTCAACCACTGTGCCACCAGAGAAGCCCTGTTTGCTAGTATTTTGTTGAGGATTTTTGCATCTGTGTTCATCAGTGATATTGGTCTGTAGTTTTCTACTTTTGTGGCATCTTTGGTTTTGGTATCAGGGTGATGGTGGCCTCATAGAATGAGTTTGGGACTGTTCCTCCCTCTACTGTATTTTGGAAGAGTTTGAGAAGGATAGGTGTTAGCTCTTCTCTAAATGTTTGATAGAATTTGCCTATGAATCCATCTGGTCCTTGTTTTTTGTTTGTTGGAAGATATTTAATCATAGTCTCATTTTCAGTGCTTGTGATTGGTCTGTTTATATTTTCTATTTCTTCCTGGTTCAGTCTCAGAAGGTTGTGCTTTTCTAAGAATTTGTCCATTTCTTCCAGGTTGTCCAGGTTATTGGCATATAGTTGCTTGCAGTAACCTCTCATGATCCTTTGTATTTCTGCAGTGTCAGTTGTTACTTCTCTTTTTCTATTGATTTAATTCTTCTCCCTTTTTTTCTTGATGAGTCTGCCTAACGGTTTATCCCAGCTTTTAGTTTTATTGATCTTTGCTATTGTGTCCTTCATTTCTTTTTCATTTATTTCTTCTCTGATCCCTATGATTTCTTTCCCTCTGCTAACTTTGGAGGTTTTTTGTTTTTCTTTCTCTGATTGCTTTAGGTGTAATGTTAGGTTTTTTATTTGAGATTGTCCTTGTTTCTTGAGGTAGGATTTTATTGCTATAAATCTCCCTCCTAGAACTGCCTTTGCTGCATCCCTTGGTTTTGGGTCGTCTTGTTTTCATTGTCATTTGTTTCTAGGTATTTTTTGATTTCCTCAGTGATCTCTTGGTTATTTAGTAGTGTATTGTTTAGCCTTGATGTGTTCGTATTTTTTACAGATTTTTTCCTGTAATTGAAATCTAGTCTCATAGCATTGTGGTTGGAAAAGATATTTGATACTTTTTCAATTTTCTTAAATTTACCAAGCCTTGATTTGTGACCCAAGATATGGTCTATCCTGGAGAATGTGCCATGAGCACTTGAGAAGAAAGTGTATTCTGTTGCTTTTGGATGGAAGGTCTTATAAATATCAATTAAGTCCATGTTGTCTAATGTGTCATTTAAAGTTTGTGTTTCCTTATTTATTTTCATTTCGGTTGATCTGTCCATTGCTGAAAGTGGGGTTTTAAAGTCCCCTACTATAATTGTATTACTGTCGATTTCCCTGTTATGGCTGTTAGCATTTGCCTTATCTATTGAAGTGCTCCTATGTTGGGTTCATAAATATTTACAATTGTTATGTCTTCTTTTTGGATTGATCCTTTGATCACTATGTAGTGTCTTTCTTTGTCTCTTGTAATAGTCTTTATTTTAAAGTCTATTTTATCTGATATGAGAATTGCTACCCAGCTTTCTCTTGATTTCCATTTGCATGGACTATCTTTTTCCATCCCCTCACTTTCAGTCTGTATGTGTCCCTAAGTCTGAATTGGGTCTCTTGTAGACAGCATATATACAGGTCTTGTTTTTGTATCCATTCAGCCAGTCAATGTCTTTTGGTTGGAGCATTTAATCCATTTACATTTAAGGTAATTATCAATATGTCTGTTCCTATTACTATTTTCTTAATGTTTTGTGTGTGTTATTGCAGATCTTTTCCTTCTCTTGTGTTTCCTGCCTAAAGAAGTTCCTTTAGTATTTGTTGTAAAGCTGGTTTGGTGGTCTTGAATTCTCTTAGCTTTTGCTCTCTGTAAAGATTTTAATTTGTCTGTCAAAACTGAGTGAGATCCTTGCTGGGTAGAGTAATCTTGGTTGTATATTTTTCCCTTGCATTGCTTTAAATATGTCCTGCCACTCCCTTCTGGCTTGCAGAGTTTCTGCTGAAAGATCAGCTATTAATCTTATGGGCATTCCCTTGTATGTTATTTGTGGCTTTTAATATTTTTTCTTTGTTTTTAATTTTTGATAGTTTGATTAATATATCTTGGCATGTTTCTCCTTGGATTTATCCTGTATGGGACTCTCTGTGTTTCCTGGACTTGATTGACTATATCCTTTCCCATGTTAGGAAGTTTTCAACTATAATTTCTTCAAATATTTTCTCAGTCCCTTTTTCTCCTCTTCTTCTGCGACCCCTATAATTCAAACGTTGGTGCATTTAATGTTGCCTCAGATGTCTTTAAGACTGTCCTGAATTCTTTTCATTCTTTTTTCTTTATTCTGCTCTGTGGCATTTATTTTCACTCCTTTATATTCTAGGTCACTTATCTGTTCTTCTGCCTCAGGTATTCTCCTATTGATTCCTTCTAGAGAATTTTTTATTTCATTTATTGTGTTGTTCATCATTGCTTGTTTTCTCTTTAGTTCCTCTAGGTCCTTGTTAAACATTGCTTGTATTTCCTCCATTCTATTTCCAAGATTTTGGATCATCTTTACTATCATTACTCTGAATTCTTTTTCAGGTAGACTGCCTATTTCCTCTTCATTTGTTTGGTCTGGTGGATTTTTACCTTGCTCCTTCATCTGCTGCATATTTCTCTGTCTTGTCACTTTGTTTAACTTACTGTGTTTGGGGTCTCCATTTCACAGGCTGAAGGTTCGTAGTTCCCGTTGTTTTTGGTGTCTGCCCCCAGTGGGTGAGTTTGGTTCAGTGGCTTGTGTAGGCTTCCTGGTGGAGGAGACTGGTGCCTGTTTTCTGGTGGGTGGGGCTGGATCTTGTCTTTCTGGTGGGCAGGGCCATGTCCGGTAATGTGTTTTGGGGTTTCTGTGAACTTAGTATAATTTTAGGCAGCCTCTCTGCTAATTGGTGGGGTTATGTTCCTGTCTTTCTAGTTGATTGGCATGGGGCGTCCAGTATTGGAGCTTGCTGGTCATTGGGTGGAGCTGGGTCTTAGCATTGAGATGGAGATCTCTGGGAGAACTTGCCAATTGATATTACATGGGCCTGGGAGGTCTCTGGTGGTTCAATGTCCTGAACTTGTCTCTCCCACCTCAGAGGCTCAGGCCTCACACCAGACCGTAGCACCAAGACCCTGTCAGCCACACGGCTACCCCAAGGCTATTTTTAGTTTTTTAAGGAACCTCCATACTGTTTTCCACAGTGGCTGCACCAATTTACATTCTCATCAACAGTGTACAAGGATTCCCTTTTTTCCACCTCCTCACCTACAATAGATTTTCCTTTCTTAAGCCTCTAGGAGGCATTAGAAGAGATTGTGCTATTGGAGGAAGCTGGGCCTTGGTTACAGATGGCTAAAAGGACATGACATATGATATTATTTGGCGTACATGGATGTATTCCTAAACTATTTTTCCCCAAAATATTTTCCTTGCAGCACTACAATCAGAGGTGCCCTGTGACCATATCCTTGGTTGTAACCAACAGAAACTTCATTCTGGTAAAGGAAAAAGGACTGTATTGGAAGGATAGTGGTTAAGCTCCTAAGTTGACAGCATCTACCTTGGTTAATGGCAGAATCCAATGCAACTGGGAGCACCATAACAGTCAGGGTAAAGAGAAACTGCTACCTGTCACTAACTACCACTAGCACCAATGCAATGGTTATCAGGTGCTGCCACCACTCTAGGGTGAATTCCAGATGTCCTCTGCTTTCTTTTATCATTGGTTCCAGATTTAAAGTATCTTGCTAGAAAATCCTTTTGGCCAAGCTTAGGTCACTTCCTCAAATTCTAGTTGCCTTGTTTCAAGGAAAACAAGTGTCTCAAATATCTAATAATTTTGGCGTCTATGGTATGAGTCAGAGCCCTGATTTACATAAAGACTCACCCTAAATCAGAATCTTCAAACATAAAAATAAGCAAATGAATAAGCAACAAATATCTTCTGCATTCTGCAAAATGTTTAAAGCAAAACAAGACAAAACAAAAAACAATGCAGACAACTGATACTATAATTTAGTCTGGAGATTCACAATTCTCTTTATATATTAGAGTCTCTGAGATTCTTATAGCAAAGCAAATGAACAAAAAAGTCTGTTAAGTTTACAATTCAGCATTCTTCATACTTATTTGACCACGGAGCCTTTTAATGATAGAATATGTTAATGCATTGAATATTTTTCTTCAGGTGTTAATTTGAGAACTGTTGCCTTAAGCCTTCTCCAGACCTTTTGTCTATGTCCTCCCCTAGCCTTCTATAAACATTTCCTGATGTGGCAACCTAGAGGCAGAAACTAAACAGCCTCATTTTCCCTTTCAACCAGGGTATGTCTAATACTAGTGTCCTTTGGAATTCATTTCCAGAACTTAAATTCCTGGATCAGAGCTTACAAAATAAAAGAGACTAATGAAAACCAAGGAAATTCTGGTCTTAAGTTGAGATGCTAAAGGAATTCCAAGGAAAGGTGAAGGGACAAAAATACAGTGGCCAAATATCACAGTGAGTAAATGACATCCTTTAACAGGACCATGTATGAGAGACTCCAGCCTACAACCACATTTCTGTGCATCTCAACTACACTAAGGATGTCTCAAGTCTAGGCCCAATTACACATTTTCCTTTTCCCCAGAACACCCTTCCTTCTGAGTTGTCTGGCTGATTTATTTCTTTCAAATATCATCTTAAATAGCCTTCCTCATGGAAGCCTTTCTTTGATGTCTCTTGAAACCTCTATCTCTATTGGCTAAGTTAGGAGTCTTTGTTATGTGCTCTCGTGACAACTTGTAAGTTCTTTCCCACTCAACAAATATCTCACATTATGTGATTGCTTATTTAATTATGTCCCTACATGATGGATTATAAAAGAAAGAATGCAATGGACATATTTTCTTCCTTTTTTAGGATAAATCTCTATGGATTTCATCCACCGCTAATAAGGTAGATGATATCCATTTCCTATCATGTAAAGGTAGGTGTATAGTTTCCTAAAACTGCTGTAACAAAGTACTACAAATGTGGTGACTTAAAACAATAGAAATTTATTATTTCACCATTCTGGGGGCTAGAGTTTGAAATTAAAGTGTTGGCAGAGGGCTATGTTCCCTCCAAAGCCTCCAGGAGAAAAAAAAACTTCTTTGCCTCTTCCAGCTTCTGGTAGCCCCAGATGTTCCTTGACTTGCAGCTTCAATACTTCAATCTCTGCCTCTGTAATCACATGACATTCTCCTTGTATGTATCTGTCTATGTCTGTCTTCCCTTCTTATATGGACACAAGTAATATTCGATTAAGGCTTACCCTAATGAACTCATCTTGACTTGATTACATGTACAAAGACTCTATTTCCAAAATGATGCCAAAAGCTCAGTCTCTCTGTGCACTGGTGCTGCATCGAATCTCAGAGACAGAGGTCTGGGTGAAGTAGAAAAGGATAGCTTTATTTCTTTGCCAGGCAAAGGGATACACGGAGGGCTCCTGCCTCGAAAAACTTTGCGTCCCAATCCAGGGGAGTTTCGAGTGGAATTTAATGGCAAAGATTCAAGAGTGGGCTTGCTGACAAGATTAAGGTATGTGTGGGATTTCAGGTGGTCATTCTCCGAATCTTGATGAGCTTCTCTTGTCCCTTTAATCTTGCCTCAGGTGGATTTGTGCCTGCTCCTCCTTTGATTAGCAACTGTTTGAATCTGCCCTTTGGAACTAAGGGAAAGTCATGGAGGTTGGAGTCTTGCCTACAAGAAATGGTGAACAAAAAGTCTTCCATGCCCAGGAGCCCCAAAGGGCCCCGCTTGGTTTCAAAATGAGGTCACAGGTACTAGGGATTAGGACTTCAACATATTCCATTTGTGGGGACATAATTCAACCAATAACAGTAGAGTTCACCTTCACTTGATGGATCCACAGCCTCCTCCTAAGAATGTGAAGTTATAGCACAGAATAGGTGGGTGTTTTCTCACTCTCTTTCTATAGATAGATAGACAGACAGATGTGTGTACGTGTGTGTGTGGGCATGTAACAAGTCAACATTTGAGAAAGGAGCTTATGTGTTTTCCAATTGCTATGCTGTTCTCCAGGAGGGTTCAGATAAAGGGGGAATGGCTCACTGGAAAGAATATAAAGACAAATCAGCTGCAAATCCCCATTCTTAAGGAAAGATTAAGGTTTAATCCAATACAGGAATCTGCTTGGTAAAATGAATCCACAAAAAGAGAAGAGGATCAGAAACAATCTTGCCATTGTTTCAGGAACAAGAACATGAATTCATATCTTTCTCCTTCTTTGTCTTTCCTCACCCTTTTCCACTTTTCAGTCTCCTTTTGTCTTTTTATCCCAATTTCCCTAGAACCCCAATCAAAATTGAATATTTTTCTCTACCTACTTGTCTCTTCTTTGCAGGAAATCCCTGTCTCCTGTGTGGCTTAATCAATGGTTTTCAGTCTTGGCTGAGCATTAGAATCATCTGGAAGATTTTTTAAAAATAGAAATTCCATGGCCATACCCATGGAGCTTCTGTGATTCTATTGCAGGACTAGGGAGAGATCCACTCTTCCTAATGCTTCAAGATGGCAGTTCTCGCATTAACTCCTTCAAGTATGAACTTCTAAAGTTGAATAATTTATTTAATATACATGTCCTAAGCATTTAATGTTTTCCTTTCCTTTCGAGTTTGGGAAGGGAAACTTCCTTCTTATAAGAGTATAAGCCTTGTATTAAATGACCCAAGTAAGTTAAACCACCTCCAGCCTGTTATCTCCCAAGTCTCCAAATTTCTACATGTAACTCACCTAACAGATAGACAGAGGCCCTTGGGGATGGGGACTCTTTGTTTTATCTCTGGATCCCAATTATTGACCACAGGCCTCGACACAGAGTATGCCCTTAGTTCATTTAGGTAAAAGATGAGTCATTACTAAGTTTGCATTTTCAGGAAATGGCAATTTTCCCCTCTTCTCAACATCTCAGATTGACCTCAGCCCTAAACCAATCTAAGGTAAAACTTCGGCCAAATTTCTGGCTACATTTCCCATGCCAACTTAAAAAAAGATTCTTTTCCTTTGATCTCAGTTGCTGATGGAGAGACTATGAGGTAACATAAAGTTCCTTTCTTCTGTAGGAAAAAAAATGTAATACTAATGCCAGGAGGGATCCAAGATTCTATTTTTACACCTTCTCTGAATATCAGTTTACTGCTCAACTTTGTTCTGAATTTCAGGGCTATAACAGAGAAGGTTCTGTCTTTCAGAACTTACTATTCTGTATGATCATTTAAAAAGTAGCTTTATTAAAATAAAAAACATTCAGAATCAAAACAGCTTTAGGGCTTCTAGAGATATTTCTTAGAAAGGAGTGTGAAAAGCAAGTCAACTGCTTAAGAACCATTTTATTACTTCTAATTAGGAGTAATTTTCTTTCCATGTTATGGTGAACATTTTTAGCAGGGAGGTGGGGCTTATTTAAATAATTCTTTGTGTTTGCCAACTACCATGGAGTCATACCTTTGCTTCCTGACCTGAGCTTGCAGTGCCCTTCACAATAGGTTTCCCGGTAACCTTCAGTTGCTCCAGACCCTGTATGCAGAGTTGTTTACTTGACTTTAAATTTTCCATAAATTTGAATTTAAATAAAATAAACCTTCAGAACATTTTCATTGAATTTATAGCATGGAAAGAAAGTCCAAAGATCTGGAGAGGCAGTGTGATACAAAAGGAAAAGGCATAGATTTCAGGATCAAAGGACTTGAGTTCCTGCACCACATGAATTATGTGACTTTTGTAAGGTTATTTCACTTCTTTGATTATCATCTCTCTTATCTGCAAAATGGAAATACTGAGCACATAGCTTATACACACTTTTGAGGGTAAAAGAGGATCAGACATAAAGCACTTGACACATAACAGTAAGTGTTCAATAAAATAGGCTTTCTTCCACTTCCTGTGAATGCCCTTTTCTTCACAAAATTAAAATAGCCACCACCATCTCTTCTTTGTCAAACTATTAGCCTTATTAACTAATCCTTGTCCTCCATTGAATCTATATTCTGGTTATAACTGTTGTGAAAAAAGTAACCAACAATGTAAGTAAAGGGATACAGATGAATGAAAAAATGTCACATCTCAACTCACAAATATATTCTGGAAAATGTCATTTATGCATTAATATTGTGCTTCTCTTATATGTCAGGGACCATGCTTGTTATCAACTTTTATTTCCTCTCCTGAAAATACTGGCGGTCTAGTAGGAAAGCTAGACAGCATCACAAAATGTTCTAATATGAAGTTGATATTGATATATACCATGAGAAGGTATCTCATACCATGAGAAAGGTATCAAAAAAGACTGTGGCTGTATGAAAAGAAAGACAATCCTTTCATCTTGAGAGAACAGGAAAGGTTTCTGGAAGCAAAGAGCGTATTAGTTATTACCTGAAAGACTGATAGGATTTTAAAATGGAGAAACTAAAGGGAAAGCATCATCAGTGGAAGAAGTAACATGAGCAAAAGCATTGAGAGATCCATTATTCTAATTTCCCTGGCCAAAAATCTTGGAGTAATCCTTGGCTCCTGACTCTTTCTCTCATACCATCCATCCATTCAGTTGACCATGAAATTCTATTATCTCCATCTTAAAAAATCCAAAAATACTTCTAAATCTCTTCACCCCCCCAATCTAAGCCACCCTCATTTTCACACTTATGCTATTGCAAATAGCCTTCTAAATGGCCCTCTTGCTTCCATACTTGACCCTGTCCCCAAACCCTACCTAATCTCAGCACAGCAACTAGAATAATCCTTTTAGTATGAAAGCCAAAGCTTATCACTCCTCTGCTCAAATCCTCTGATCACAATTTCACTCAGAGTAATAGCTATATAATGGTCTATGGGGTCTGTGTGATTAACCACGCTCCATCCATACCTCTTTACCTTTCTGACCCCAGGTCCTACTAACCTTTCTCTTAAATCATGTTAGCTACCACACCAATCATCCAACAGAACTCTCTCTCAACACAGGGCCTATCTACTGGTTCTTTCCTCTGCTTGGTATAGTGTTCTCAGATATCCTCATAGTTTACTCCTTTCTCTACTTCAGGTCTTTCTCAAATGTGCCTTCTCAAGAAGACTTATCATGATCTCCCTATTTGAAATTGTAACTATACCTCCAACATTCCCAAACCCTTTTACTCCATGGATGTCACCTTCTCAATTATTCCTAGTGTTTATTATTTATTTTTTATCGTCCTATGATGGGACATAAGTTCTTTGGAGGGCTTATTTGTTGTTAGGAAATTTTATGTTTTTGTTTTTTTTAAGTGTCTAGAACCTTGTCTGGCACACAATAGATGCTCAAACAATAGTCAATAAATAAAATTGATTAAAAGATCTTTCTCCCTTCCCTTTCTACCCACTCCTTCATTTTACTTAGTCCTTGAAACCTGTAGCTTCTAGTAGAATTCTTAACATATAGAGGTGCTCAGTAAATGTGCCATAAATTCAGTTCCACATTTTAATGGATTCTTTTAGAGCCATAGAGTTTGCACATTAGTAAATAAAAAAAAAAATTAAAAGCACTATTTGTTTATATCTATTGTTACCAGTGAAAAAGATCATCTTCTCTTTAAAAAAAGGCTCTTTTGTTAGCAGCAGAATCTGGAATCTGAATTCTCTGGATTAGTGGCTTTCAAACTGTTTTCCACATCTTTCTTATGGTTCTGAGGATGTGCTACAAGCATTGCTGAAAGTGTTAAAGTCATGAGGCACTTTCATCCCAACCCACCAAGGGTCTTATCTCAACTTTCCTGAGTTTCTTCTCACCCAGGCCAACTCTGCTATTTTCATTTTCCATATTGAGCTTTTGACTAAGGTTTTGTTGAAATAAAGGATTCCAGAGCAAAAAGAAATTTTGAAAACAACTAAATTAGGTCATTTTCTTGACTCTCTTTATTTTGATCTGTACAGACACCATTTCTCCCTTTCAGTCTTTGCCAACTCTGGAGCTAAATGGAATCACATTGAATATCAAAAATAGGAGATTTTTTTTTTATTCTTTCCCAAACTGACTTTCTACTTTTTTTTTTTAAAGTGGGACAAGTAATTTCTTTTTTTACCTTATATTGAACTACGGTTTTATTTTATTTAATTATTTTGCCATCCTGTCTCTCTCTTGATAGACTGAATGGCTGAATGATAATTGCTACAGTAGTGTCCAGGAAAATTCATGTTTGCTATTAAATAAAACAGATAGAGAAGGAAGAAAGAAAAATAAAAATGACAGAACTTATCATGTCATAACCTGTCATGCTGTCAGATTAATTTGATGTCTGAAAAAAAAAAAAACCCACCTACAGTTGTGCTACAACTAGCAATTTTGAGTCATCCAGGAATATTTAACATCTACTCGTATTCCATTACCTTGCTCAGTGCTTTTCTTTTTCATTTATTTTTAAACGTTCCCTTTTTAGTTTGTGACTGTAGTCGACAAAAGTGTATCAATATGTATTGTGTCCATTCTTATTTGTCTGATTCCTATTTTCTAGGACAAAAGAAAATAGGAAGTTTTCCAAATTTCCTTTCTGTCCCTCCTCTCTCCCCTGTTTGGGTCATTCTTAAGTAGGCACTTAGTATCTGTATACAGTTTGATCTTTTCAGCAATCTGAAATTAATAGATATACACTGTTTAATTTTCAACTAGCAGTTACAATGCAGATTTTATTAACCAAACATGATAAATATTTTAGAATCTTTCAACTCCCTAGGTCAGTGATTCTTAACCCTGGATTCACATTAGAACTACCTCAAGAGCTTTTAAATACTGATTCTTAGGCCCCAATAGGACCAGTTAAATCAGAAACTCTTGGAGTGAGGCCCTGGCACTGGTATTTTTTAACAGTGCCCTGGATCATTTTGATGTGTGGCCAGTGTTGAAACAACTCCTCTAGAAGGACTAAGTTACTAAAAAGTAGACTAGGCAGTTATTTTAAATTTGGTTGCCAATGCACAATGCTTAATGGAACTTCTCTGGCAGTCCAGTGGTTAAGACTTCACCTTCCAATGCAGGGGGTGCGGTTTCGATCCCTGGTCAGGGAACTAAGATCCCACATGCCTCATGGCCAAAAAACCAAAAACATAAAACAGAAACAAGATTGTAACAAATTCAATAAAGACTTTAAAAATTGTCCACATCTGAAAAAAATGCATAACGCTTAAAGAAAAACATTCAAATGCAATAAGAACTGAATTTGCTATTGCTTTGCTAGTTCATTATGACTTAGAATGACTTAGAGTGGAACCAGAGGTAGATTTGCTGTGAACCTGATGAATCTTCAGCTTCAGTGTCCCCACTGCCTCCTGCCCCTGTGAGGGCTGGGAGTTGCTGAGTTGGACAGTGTTTCAGGTATGAAAAGCCAGGTAGCAACCAGAAAACATCTCTAAGAATTACTTGTAAGTTGCCTAAAGAGATCTCAGAAAAAGGGGCCTGAGTCATTTATTACAGTAATTTATTGTGATTTCTTTTCTTATTTTACTTGAATATTCATTTTCAAACATAATTTTATATTTGTAATTTTTGCATTCCTTTCATGAAAGAAAGATGCACAAATTGTATATGCTTGAGGTCTCACAAAATCTGGATCTATCCCTTAGTGGGACATGTTTGATGAAAGTAGAAGGGATTGCTGGTCATATTCCTAACTAGAAATTTAAATGTTAGAAATTCAAGGTGAAGACAGACACATTAATCCTTTTCTGCATAATAATTGCACATTTCAAAGATCTAGTACCTCTACCCTTAAAACAGCCTTTTAAAAATACTTAATCCAAAGAATGTGGTATTTCTGTTTTGCAGTTTTGAGTTGCTTCTCTACCTTTTGGTTCTTTTGAGTAAATTTCATATATATTCTTAAATGCCATTCAAATTAGATATGGCCCAAGAATTTCCATTTGATGATAGTGTGATCTGATATTCGCAACTGCTTTTTCCTCCTTGAGTTCAATTAAAAAGATCTGACTCATTATTATCATCATCACAGATACTTCACAGATAATATTTTCACATAAATTATTACTTACAATATATCTATGAGTTAGGTATTTGTACCCCATTTTTAAAGAGGGTGCAAACTGAGAGATGAATTCCCCTGACCAGCATCCAAAATTCAGAATTCAAAACCAGAACTATCAGATATAAAAGGCTTTCATCATTAAACTCTTCTTTTATCCCAACCATGCCTATGTTTCTATATTAATCTGAAATGTAAGGATTACCCTAAGGTTTTCATTTTCAAGTCAGATCTCTGATAATATTTCAAGATCATGACTGCAAGTAATTTTTTTTCTCACATACCAATTCTAACTGATAGTGACTAGCTGAAGTCCTGTGTTGAGAAGGATTTTGAAGGTGAGTCTGGGATCAGCAGATGACTCTAGTGAGAAAGTAAAATCTGTCTTTGATGGATAAAGAAGTGCTGGCACACATACCAACAAATATTATATGTTTTAGGCTACTGATTACAGTCCCTAGCTGATTTTCTCTCATTTACACTTTAGCCAATAGCAGTCCATTGTTCTCACCAACAATTTCTAGTCCTGAATGTTTTTCTCCAAAGCACTCATCCAATATCAACGATGGAATGTCCACTGAATATTGCTCTACTCAGATCTCAATGCCATTAGGGAAGGTTTAAAAGCATTAAGTTCTGTTTATTTCCCTTAATTTTCAGCTGGAAGGTATATACTGAACTTTCTGGGACATGGAGGAACTGTGAAAAGCATCTTTGCTTTAATGTAATAAAATACCTGCTTTAATGTAATAAAATACCTGTGTTGTTTTGTATTTACATACCTGGGTAAAAAATTGTCTATCTTTATCCATCTTGACATTAAACAAGCAATTCATCTGTGTCTTTCTTAGGGAAGCTGTTCTTGATTTTATTTTCTCTTTTCTTTACTATAGCTATTTCTATAGAGGAAGTAGTTAGGGATGCATTTAACTGCAAGTAATGGGAAACTCAAAGCACAAGGGCTTAAATAAATATGAGTTTGTTTTTTCATACTAATTAAAAAATCTAGAATGTGAAGTCTGTTGGCATTTAGTGGATCAGCAACATCAAGGCCAGCACCTTTGAAATTCTCTTGGCTTTTCCCTCATACTTGAAAGAAGGTCACTAAAGCATCAGACTTCACATCCACATTCAAAGCCAGAAAGGGTGTAGAGCTGTGCATTCTCCCATCATCAGAAAAAAATCGATGCCTTTCCAAAGCACCAATTAGAATTCCAGTTAGATCCAACTTGCAATAATTTTGTCACATGATTACTCCTAGCTACAAAAGAGGCTGTCAAACTGATATTAGTTTTTTCATCTTCTCTGGTAGAGATAATGAGTCAGAGGGAAATGGGTTGAGTATAGTGTTGAGTTACCCAACCATCAGTGTTAGCGTTACTCTTCCCACCCTGATTACAATATTTTTTTCCCATATTTTGTCCCCTTAATAATGGTTTATTTGGTGAGGATAGAGAGTGTCTTTCATCTCTGAACATAAGATTAGTACCTGATGCAGAGTAAGTACTCAGTACCTGTTGATTGAATTGTACTGTGTGGTGCTATCATTCAGTGTCAAATTGGCTAAGCTGACACTGCATTTCTAAGAATCCTCTTCCCTGTATGGTCCAGGTGTACTATTTGGTGCAAAAGTGAAATTTATGTGAGATTTGGGAAGCAGAGCGTGTTGGTAGCCATTACTCTCTGAGGCTGTCGTGGTTAGATGGAGTGACAGACAGGCATGGAGGTGCATGCAATTTGAGTTTATCCTTGCTCTTCCCTGCAGTAGAAGACAGATATAGAGGTGCTAGTGAATCCCAGTTTGTTCTCTTCGTCTCCTGTCCTGTGTCCTCTCTTTTTCCCAACTGTTAGCTCTGCTGACCAACAGCAACAAGATTGGGAGGAACTACCTTTCCACAGACTTTTCTACCACTTCCCTTTATAGTCTAACCCCATGGGCTGGACATGCCTGAATTCCAGATCTCCCTGCAAGCTCCACCCTGTCCTCCAGTGCCCCTGTTTCAAGAGAGCTCATTAGTGACTTTTCGCTATTCCTCCAACTTCCCTCTGAAGCCTATTTTCCCTCGAATTGTATAAACTTTAATTTCTGTAAGAGATTCTTCATTGCAAACTGCTTTCCTGATTTACCCTAATTGATACAGAGAAACTCAGTGACTCTTGTTCATGGTTCTTATTTTACCATAACCTATATCTCATTTTTCTTGTATTAAAAGAGGTGTTAACAGAGGAATTATAACAGTTATAACATTTTATTTTAGATATTTGATATACATCTGGGTGTCTGCTTTTGCAACTTCAGAAAGAGTTATGGGAATTATGAAGCACTCCATGAATAATTGCAAAATAATTTTCTTTTAGAGAAGACTCTTTTTTTTTTAAGGGAAGTGTCACAACAATTTATTTCATCTCTTAACTCAATATTTCATATAGAATGAGAGGGAATTTGAAATGAAGTAAGAAATCATATTGAGTGAATTCTTTTTCTTCAGATAGTGGTCGCAGCATCCTTCACGTCTTAGTGCTTACCTCCCATTAACCATACTCAGAGTAGTCCTTCACTTTTTATTTGTGACCATGTGTGATTAAACAGTAAAAAGTAGCTGATAGTCAACATTAGCAACATGTTCATTCTCTCTTAATATTTAAAGATACAGACTCTCAGAAAGGAGATGGTACCCCAACACAGCCCAAAATGAATAAATAAATAAATTAATTTAAAAAAAAAAAAGAAAGGAGACGGTAGTCAGGGAGCCCAGTGCTATACGTCAATCAATTAAAAACAAAATGAAACAAAACTCAATGGCTGTAGTCTGCATCCGACGTCTTTGGAAAGCACCAAAGGAAGCCTAACCAGTTTTACTTGGAGGAGCCTTTTCAAGATTCAGTGGAGAAGGAAATATATTGGAAAATGAGTGCTGGATGCTTGCTGTTGTTTTCTGCTTGCAAACACAGGTAAACCCAGAGAATTCTATCACTCAGATGCAAACTCAACAGGGGAATATAAAAGGCAAAAGTAGGCTTTTTGTTTCCTGGGGTCTGAATAGCCAGAGAACATCATTAATTAATTTCACTTTCAAAGGTGAAATGTGTGTGAAGGGACCAGTGAGTGTACGGTCAAGTTTGCATTTTCCAGGGGACAATACAGAAGCCTAAATATTTGACCCCAGATATTGGTGGAAAGAAGTATTGTCGAGACCCAAAATGAAAAAAAAAATTAATAAGAAATATTCATATGAGGGCTTCCCTGGTGGCGCAGTGGTTGAGAGTCCGCCTGCCGATGCAGGGGACACGGGTTCGTGCCCCAGTCCGGGAAGATCCCACATGCCGCGGAGCGGCTGGGCCCGTGAGCCATGGCTGCTGAGCCTGTGCGTCCGGAGCCTGTGCTCCGCAACGGGAGAGGCCACAACAGTGAGGGGCCCGCGTACCGCAAAAAAAAAAAACAAAAAAAAACCCCACATGGTTTAAAGAAGTTTAAAAAAAAAGCTCATCCGTGAAATATCTCAATCTTACTTCTATCCTCAGATCCACACCACATCTCCAGCTGCAAACAACTTTTAATTGTTATGTATCCCTCCAGTGTTTCTATGCAAGTATAAGAACATATGAACACATATTCTAAGTTTCCTCTTGTACATCAAAAAATATCCTATGCTTTGATCTGAATCTTGCTTTTTTCACTTATATCTCATAAAACTGTTCATATATGTAAATAGAGAATTCATCTTTTTTTCCTACAACCACATAGTATTTCATCCTGTGGATGTACTGTAGATCATTTAACCATTCTCCTGTTGATGGAATCTTGGTTTGTTTCTAATGTTTTGCTATTACAATACTGGATGAGTAATCTTGCGCACATACCTATTACACACACGTCTTATACATGTGCAGATACATCTGTTGAATAAATTCCAAGGAGTGGGATTGCTGAATCAAAAGGTAAAGCATTTCTCATTTAGAGAGAAATTGCCAAATTACCTTTGTTAGCCATTGCACTATTCTGCAGTGTCGCCTGAGAAAAATGAAATGAGTCTATTTTCCCATAACCTCACCAAAATGGCTGTTGCCAAATTTTGGGATTTTTGTTGATCTGAAAAATGAAATCTGGTACTGAAATTTAGTTTTAATTTGCAGTTCTTTTATCATAAGTGAGATTTAGCAGCTTTTTACATGTTTAAGGGACATTTGTACTTTTTCTATGAGCTCTGTGTTCACATCCCTAGCTCATTTTTCTTTTGGAGGTTATTAATATTCTTTTTCTCAACTTCCTGTAGAGCATCTTTTTCTCCTGTGTTATGAGTTGCAAATTTTTTTCCAATTTGTTGATCGTCTTTTAACTTTGCCATGTATATATATTATGTATATATATATATATATTTTTTTTTTTTTTTTTTTACCTTGCAAAACTTTGTACTGTTTAAGTAATCAAATTTACCATTTTTTCCTTTTGAGTAAGTTAGAACAGGAACCCTCACTCCAAAATTATAGAGAAATCCTCCCATGTAGTCTTCTAAACTTGTATGGCTTATTTTTCATATTTAAATATTTGTTTAATTTAAAGTTTATACTAATGTGTAATGGATCCAACGTTATCTTTTATAGCTGTCTGCTTCACAACCCAGTTATTCCATAGACTATTGTCCTATTGATCTATCCAAACACCAGTACTATATTTTAGTAATTTGTTTTAAGACTAATTCTTCCTCGGTATTCTTCCTCCTTCTCCCCTGAGGTTGCTTTCCTAATATTTCTTATTTGTTTTTACATGTGAACTTTAGAATCCCTAGGATACCAAGTGTTATTTTATCAGCATAGCATTAAAGTGATAAAATAACGGTTTCCAAGTTTCTCCCATGAAGGTTTTGCAGATTTCTTTCATTATTCCTAAGTATTGTATCTTCATCAATAATATTTATTTTATTTACTTCTATCATTTAACTGTTTTTGTTGTTATTGTTGTTCCTACTTAACAAAGCTGCTGACATCTGCATATTTTTTTTAACCCCACAAACTTACTGAATTATGTTATCACATAAAGATCTTTTTTCAGTTGATTCTCTTGGGTTTTTCTGAGTATACAATCATGTCATATGCAAATAGTGATCACTTTGCCTTCTTTTAAATTCTTATACTTCTAACTTCTTTCTTTCATAAAATTTTATTGTTTAATATCTTGGTACAATGTTAAGCTATATGTATGGTGGTGGGCATTTTTACCTTATTCCTAACTTTAGTGTGTCCTTGTTGAGCATGACACTGGTCCTTTTTTTGAGATATAAATAGTTTATCATACTGAGAAGGATCAACTCATTCCAATCTTATTGACACTTAAAATCAAGAATTGGTGTGGAATTTGAAAAAAATTTTTCTAGCATGTAAGCATATGATCATATAATTTATTTAAATACATAGATCTATATAATACATTATATTAGTACATTTCCTAATGTTGACTGAATATTGTATTCCTGTTATAAAACCCGATCGGTCATGATGTATTAGTTTTTTTAATGGGCTACTGAATCCTACTTGCTAATATTTTGTTTCTGATTTTTAAATCAATATTTATAGTAATATAAATCCATAATTTTTGCATGTGTGTGCAGTCTTTGTCACATTTTGGTAGCAAGTAATGCCAACTTTAAAAATAATTTTTAAATTGCCTCCTTTTTTTATGGCCAATCTGGCTGCTATGGAAGAGATAATAGCATTGGAATGATCTGATTCTTAAAGATGTGATAGAACGTTCCTGTGAAGACATATCAGTGTTTCTTTTGGTGGCCGGGGGAGTGGATATTTCTTATAATAGTTTTGCTAATTTTTTCCCAATAAAATCAGTCTGTAAACATTATTTCCTAATGCTATTTTTTTTTCTTTTGAAGAAAAAGGAGGTCATGAGGCAAGTGACAATGAAGTACTCGAGAACTGATTATTAATTACCAAATTGAGGAAGGAGGGAGATTTTTTTTTTTGCGGTACGCGGGCCTCTCACTGTTGTGGCCTCTCCCGTTGCGGAGCACACGCTCTGGACGCGCAGGCTCAGTGGCCATGGCTCACGGACCCAGCCGCTCCGCGGCATGTGGGATCTTCCCAGACCGGGGCATGAACCCGTGTCCCCTGCATCGGCAGGCGGACTCTCAACCACTGCGCCACCAGGGAAGCCCAGGGAGATTATTTTTTAAGTGATTATAAAGTGCTAGTCCTTTCACTTACTTATCACTAAAAAGATAAATATTACCGTCTCAATTTTACAGGTGAACAAAATGAATTTCTAAGAAGTTATGTAACTTTCTCAAGATCATAAGCAGCAGAGCATGATTCCAACTCCTGTCTCCGTGACAACAAAGCCCAGATATTAAGATTGTACTATTTTTCTCCCTTCTGCTTTCCAGAGATGTAATGTATAATGAATGTATAAATTAGGAGATATAATTATTCTATACTGTAGTTATTAAGATGCTTAAAATCAAATGAATACTCAACAGCTTACATCACCACTCAGGTTGTTGTCTGTATCTGCATTCAATCAGCTCATCAAACAAGAGGAAAAGGATGCTGAGATCTCCAAAGCATGGAGGGGTCTGACTTGGTAGTGAGAAAAATGGAGCTACCCTTTGCTGGTGATATTGGGACATATTGGTCAGATTGGCCCCATACTGAGTGGCTCTCTAGTAAAATCATCCTGTCATCTCTTTTCTAGCATCATGTTGGGCCAATTCGCAAAGAATTAGTTTAATTAAAAAAGAAAAAAAATTTAGTAACAAATGCAGCCAGTAAGCTGTGCTTACTTCCTTAAATAAATTCCAGACTGTTTTGGTGAAAAGAACTATAGAATTATTTTATTGCTATCTTGGTACTGAAGCTCATATGAGAATGGTGAAATAGTAATCAAAGGAGTAAGAGCTTCCCCCAAATCTCATATTGGCTTATCCCTTTTCCCCCCCAATAACATTTGTACTCCAATCACTGTCCATTTAAAACCCTACTGATCCTAATTCTATAATTATCAGCCAGAAAACTGTTTCTTGTAAGCCTATAATGTCTTGAAGTTTTTCACCATAAAGTCTATGAATTTCAGGTTAATCTATAAGCCCTCAACAGTGTGTTACCAAATTATATAAATCCTAAATAGCAACTGAAATGAAAGGGATCTGAAAATAACTGAACTTATCTCAGCACAAAGCACATAGCACACTGAGTTTTCTCCTTATTCTGTGGCTGTCAAGTATCTCAGATTCAGCAGCAGCTTTGCACAATAACCTCAATAATTTCATACAGCATGTACTTTCCTAAGGCTTTGGAGGAAAATAAATCAATATCAGCGGTTTAGTGAATTAATCTCTATTGTCTCCTCTTCTAATTGGTGGATGTCATAGAGAAATAAAGCAAAATCAAATTAACTTGCTTATTTTTAATTAAATCCATAAATCTACTATTTGAATTGACTAAATATGATAAATAACAGCTTTATATCAACACACACAAACAGATACGTACCCATATTCTTTTCATATAATTGCATATTCTGTTTCCCATAACATTCATAAAAGTTGGGTTTATATACCAAAGAGAGACTAGAAGTAAAATTGTCAGTACTTTTCAGAAAGTTAAAATTATGGCTCTCACATAAACACAAAACAAACATTAAAAATGTATGGACTAAGTGTCCATCAACAGATGAATGGATAAAGAAGATGTGGCACATATATACAATGGAATATTAGCCATAAAAATAAATGAAATTCACTTTGTTATAAAGCAGAAACTAACACACCATTGTAAAGCAATTATACTCCAATAAAGATGTTAAAAAAAAACTCAAAAAAAAAAGAAACGAAATTGAGTTATTTGTAGTGAGGCAAATGGACCTAGAGTCTATTCCTACAGAGTGAAATAAATCAGAAAGAGAAAAACAAATACCTTATACTAACACATATATATGGAATCTAAAAAAAATGGATCTGATGAACCTAGGGGCAGGACAGGAATAAAGATGCAGATGTAGAGAATGGACTTGAGAACACGGGGCGGGAGAAGGGTAATCTGGGACGAAGTGAGAGAGTAGCATTGAAATATATATATTACCAAATGTAAAATAGGTAGCTAGTGGGAAGCAGCCACATAGCACAGGGAGATCAGCTCAGTGCTTTGTGACCACCTAGAGGGGTGGGATAGGGAGGGTGGGAGGGAGACGCAAGAGGAAGGGGATATGGGCATATATGTATACATATGGCCGATTCACTTGTTATACAGCAGAAACTAACACAACATTGTAAAGCAATTATACTCCAATAAAGATGTTTAAAAAATTTATGGAGATATTACTACACAACTACCAGAAAGAATAAAATAGAGAAAACCTGACAATATTATTTGCTGGTAAGGATTGCTGGTAAGCAGCAGGAATGCATTGCAGTTAGGAGTGTAGATGGTATAGCCACTTTGGAAGATAGCTGGGCAGTTTCTTACAAAGCTAAGCGTACTTTTTTTTTTTTTTAATGGGTAATTTTTTTTTTTTATTGGTTCTTATAAACGAACCAGCCAACTGGTAGTATTATGATGTGGACAAATCAAAACATCTTTCTACACATACTAGAGTGGTGAAAAAATTAGGGGTTGTAGTAAAATAGCAAAAATGGGTAGAGGAAATCAGTGAAGCACATTGTAGCTTAACCCTTCACCTTAACAACTGAGGTTCTTAACAAGTAAAGCCTCCCCATCCCAGAAAATATGAATAATCCTTCATCACACATCTTTGTACTTTTGCTCCCTATTCTTGAGGTTAGGTTCTAGATCCTAAAGATATCCAAAAAATAGTATTATAACCTAGTTATCTATAGCCGCCAGTCATCTTTTATCGTGTTGTCTGTAGAAGCCAATGCTTCTGAAGCCTCTTTGATTAGTCACCAATCATACACCCCCAAACTGACACAAAAGGCACAATGAAAAGCAGCTTTTCAAGGCAGAGAGATACGTAATCGTAAAAGAAAAAATCTAGGGAAGTAATACAGTCAAGGCTCAAACTGAGATTGAATAATACAGCCATCGTTACAAATCTTCAGGCTGTATGTTCAGAGAGTAATTTGGGAATAAATCCATGTTTTGCTGTTGGGAACTGAAATACTTAGCAGTTTGCTGCATTGTGTTCTAGCTTTCCCCATCAGTTTCCAAGGTGGCCTCCAAATCACTGACAGGAGAATTTTGCTGGAACTGGATCTGGGGCTGCAGGAATTCCTCAACATAGTTGTTGAATTGACTGTTCCAAGTCTAGTTATTCCAAGCTTGGGGGCACCAGGTCTGACTGTTCCGAGGGTGATTGCTCCAGGATTGACTGTTCCAGCTCTGGTTGCTCCAAGTTGGGTTATTCCAGGTCTGGTTACCCGACATGGGCAGGTTTCTGCAAGAGTTCACCAGGCATCCTTGGTGGTAGGAATAGAAGCCTGGGTATTCTGTAGTTGCTGGACCCTGAGTCACACAATGTTGCTATTCCTTGGCCAGTTGTTTTTCTGCCACCTCTTACGTTTCATTCTCTGGTTCTGGAACCAGATCTTAACCTGTTTGTAGCTAAGGTTCAGGATGTTGGAAAGTTCTTGCATTTGCTGGAGGCTGAGGTATTTCTGCCTTTGAAATCTATCATTGAGTACACACAGCTGGGTCTGAGAGAACACGGTTCTGGTCTTCTGTTTCTTGACCAGGACCTTCTCTTCCTTCTTCTCTGTGCTCTTGTCTGCAGCCGTGGCCAGTAGTTTTACTCTGGGGCTTGTGGAAGAATCAGGACTGTCCAGTCTCCACGTTGTGGGTCTCAGCAGATGACATTTGCAAGGACACATAATTTTCTTCAGGCCCATAAATCTCAGGCACTGGTGAAGATTCCCTATAATTGGATGCTTCGGGGCCACGCAGGCTTTGGGGACAAGCTGGGTCCACACTCGTGTTGTTGAATTGAAGGAGAGGGAGAAAACCAAAGGGCTAGATAGATGGTAGAAAAAGTCCAGGCTTAAGAATCTAGGTAGAAGAGCTTAGAGAAAGGTGAAGATCTCCAGGTATAAAAGTATTAAAAATATGCGATGAAGGGAAGTCACCTGTGTGATAACAGAAGCCTACCAGCCCAATGTAGGAAAATGACCAAAACTAAGCATACCCTTACCATACCATTCCAGTAATTGTGCTTGTTGATATCTACCCAACTAATTTTAAAATGTGCGTCTACGTGAAAGCCTGCATGGAAATATTTATAGCTGCTTTATTAATAATTGCCAAAAAACGGAGGCACCCAGGATCTTCTTGAATAGGTAAATGAATAAACAAACTGGAGCCCAGTCACCCAATGGAATATTATTCATCAATAAAAAGATATGAGCTATCAAGCCATGTAAGACATCGGTGAATCACAAATGCCTATTGCTAATGGGAGTCAGCCAGTCTGAAAAGGCTATATACTGATGCATTTATATGACATTCTGGAAAAAGCAAAAATACAGAGATAATAGATTAGTAGTTGCCAGGAGTTTGAGGTTCGTGTATGTGTGTGTTTGGTGGGTGTGTATGTGTGTGTGGTGGGGAGGTGTTACAGAGTGGAGGCACAAGAGATTTTTTAGTGTTGTGAAACTATTCCATATGATACCGTGACAGTGGGTACATGCTACACATTTGTCAGAATCCATGAAACTTTACAGCACAAAGAGTTAACTTTAATGTATACAACTTAAAAAGTATTATTTAGAAGGCTGAGGGATCCCAGAATAGAATGCAGAATCGAATGGGGTTACAAATGTATGAAACAACCTCACTGACAGGAGTGCAGGTAAAAGGTGCTGACCTAACCCTGAAAACAAGTGGAGTCTGAAATTCTAAATGCCAAAGCAACAGTACATACACTCCACACTTCAGTCGAGAAAGCTGTTTCCCCTGGGGATATAGGTTAACAATTCTGAAATCACTACACCTGTATGCTAGAAATGAACGATAAAGGCAATAGATGGTATGGTAGGAACAAGTTTTCCTGGTGTTGGAGTGTAATCTAAGAAAGTTTTCATAGAAGTAATATTTGATTTCATCCTGAAAGAACATACAGAATTGCAGCAACAAGAGAAAGAAGAAAGGACGTTTCAGTGAGAGTGAATAGCTTTAGTCTGTTGTCCTCCAACTTTTAGGTCTCAGAAACCCTTTACATTTAGCACCCAAAGGGCGTTTAAAAACAATGCATTATATTGATTGATATTTTACTATTATGAATTAAAACTGCTGTGATTTTGACATATAATTTACAAATTCCTTTTAAAATAAAATAATAAACCTATTCATTGTATGTAGACTTGAACTTCCATGCCCCATTAAGGGTGAGTGTGGCAGCAAGACTTGCTTTCGCCAAGGAAATGTAAGCAAAAGAGACAGGTGCCATTAGAATCGGAATACTTTAAAAACTAGTGACAATTTCCTGTACTGTCTCTTTTCCATTACCACTGCCATGAGCAACATTTAAAATGGTGGCTGCTTCCACAGCCTGCAAGGAGATTACAACACTTGCCCTAGTCGAGTCATGAGAGACACAAAGCATGTACAATACATAAACCTCTGTTGTTAAAAGCCACTGAAATTTGAGGGGAAGCGGGTTGTTCGTTACCATCACATAATATAGCCTATCCATTCAAAATAAAATGAATCCTCTGGCTGTTAGAGATACAAACCACTTCTCTGGCAGCTTAAATGGGGATATATGTATATATATAGCTGATTCACTTTGTTATAAAGCAGAAAGTAACATACCATTTTAAAGCAATTATACTCCAATAAAGATGTTAAAAAAAAAACACTTAATTTAGTCTCTAACACAAAGTCTTTTCTGTAACCATCATTTTCATAGGAGGGAAGGGTTTATCGTTTTCTGATTATCATGGGACAGCACACTTATCCAGCATCTAACATTTCAGGAAGATGCCTTCGCATGTATCTTGTTATATATCTTTTAAGTAGAAATTATTATTTGTATCTTACAGATGTTGGAACTAAAGATTAAGAGTTTTGTAAAATACACAGATTGCACGACCAGTAAATAATGGACTCTCAACTTGAGTCAAGTTCTGACTTTGATGTATATACTCTTCCCATATGCTGTGATTCCTTTGGTTAATCTAAAGACAAAAAATTGACTATTATCCTCTAAGGGAAGTTTCTTATTATCTTTATTGTCTATAAAAGGTTAAGAATCTCATTTAAGCAATTTCCTGGATCTTCTGAAACCAGGTTTTTTTTTTGTTTGTTTTTTGGTTTTTTTTTTTGCGGTATGTGGGCCTCTCACTGTTGTGGCCTCTCCCATTGCGGAGCACAGGCTCCGGATGCGCAGGCTCAGCAGCCATGGCTCACGGGCCTAGCCGCTCCGCAGCATGTGGGATCTTCCCGGACCGGGGCACGAATCCGTGTCCCCTGCATCGGCAGGCGGACTCTCAGACACTGCGCCACCAGGGAAGCCCTGAAACCAGTTTTTAAATAAAGGTGATCTTTTGTTCTATGTTCTGAAAAGGAGTTCCTCTTTAAATTCTTCTGACCTAGGTAACTGAGTTTATACAAAACAGTAAGTAGTCCCAGATAAATTACAAGAGAAACTGGTCTTCTTGCCTTATGGAAAATGCAATGCAGAGGGGGGGATAAAAAAAGGAGATGCAGGGCTATTTTCTTTTGTCACTCAACAAGATAGACTTTTCACCCATTTGGGGAAAAATAAGGAGACAATTATAACCATGTCAATCACTTTCCTAGTCCTTCAACCAGTGTAAAAAGATTGTGGAAGTTTAAATTTAAAAACTAAAAAACAATTAGTTGTAAATTTTACTTTTTGTCACTTCCTGGATGGACACTTGTATTACTCAGATAAACTCTGGTTACATTTTCCTACTTATACAATCAAGAAAATGGTACCCCTCTAAAAAGATTATAGCAAAGTTTGTTTTTTATAATTTCATAAAATAATTAGCACAGAGTTTGCTATAATGGTGATTACATTTTATTTCCTCCAGATTCCCCATTAAAAAGAACCACAATACTTATCCTGAAAAGCTCCAGTTAAACAAAACCTTTAAACATAAATGTCTCAAAATATATGCTCTGTTTCATTTGGAATGAACAGACAGCAGAAAGTGGCTTCATCCATTTCACTGACCACATGTATCAGAGCAGAGGATTCTGTGAGTAATTTGGCTGTGAGGGTCTTTAGCCACCTACAAAGGGACCAAAACAGCCAGATTCGTTGTTCAATTTACTTCCTAAATCTAGAGAAAGCCTTAGCTAAAGGAATGTGAGCAATTTATTTATCTTTACCTTCAGTTGCTAGCGCTCTGGGCAATAATCATAGAAAATGTAGACACAGCTGAAAGCTCACAGAAGCTTCCAATGCTGAAGCCACATAGTCCAAGGTAAATTGCTTACTCATTTAGTGAAAATAAGAGGTAAGATGTGGAATGGCTTTACTTTTTAATAAATGGTATTTATATTTTCTAATTACCAAAGGGAATAATTTAACATATGCATTGTGGTAATTTTAGAAGACACAGAAGACTAAGAAAGGATAATGAGAAACCACATAATCCCATAAGAAAAATGAAACCCTAATCTCAGGTAACAAATTGTTGTCAAGTGAAAAGATCTTAATTGATTTTCTCTCGCTATGAAATTAAGATATTGATATTAATATTTAGTTATACTTACAGAATTTATAATGAAATACTAAATCAACAAATATCACATATATTATTGATTTGTAACAATAAAGTTTTGATTGAATATATCATAGATTAAATTTCCAAGATTTTTAATGGATCATTGTATTTTAGTGTATAGATATATCATGTTATATCTGCTTCTGAAGGATATGTAATTAAAAAAATTTTTCTGTATTCTAGCCATTACCACAAGGAACCTTTTTATTCATATGTACAATTTATTTAGCAAAACTCTAAAACTGGAGAATCCTAGCCAAAAGTTCTAAACTATTTAAGGCTTTCAAACTGTCCTCAGGAAAAAACATAAATATTAAAGTTAAATAATACAAACCATGTGAGAAAGTGTTCATTTTTCCATACTTGTGCCAATACTAAATAACAATCTTATGATCCAGCAATCCTACTACTGGGCATATACCCTGATAAAAACATAATTCAAAAAGAGACATGTACCACAGCATTCATTGCAGCACTATTTACAATAGCCAGGAGATGGAAGCAACCTAAGTGTCCATCAAGAGATGAATGGATAAAGAAGATGTGGCACATATACACAATGGAATATTACTCAGCCATAAAAAGTAACGAAATTGAGTTATTTGTAGTGAGGTGGATGGACCTAGAGTCTGTCGTACAGAGTGAAGTAAGTCAGAAAGAGAAAAAAAAATACCATATGCTAACACATGTATATAAAATCTAAAAGAAAAAAAAATGGTTCTGATGAACCTAGGGGGTAGGACAGGAATAAAGCTGCAGACATAGAGAATGGACTTGAGGACATGGGGAGGGGTAACTTGGGATGAAGTGAGAGAGTAGCATTGATATATATACACTACCAAATGTAAAATAGCTAGTGGGAAGCAGCTGCATAGCACAGGGAGATCAGCTCAGTGTTTTGTGACCACCTAGAGGGATGGGAGGGAGGTGCAAGAGGGTGGGAATATGGAGATATATGTATATGTATAGCTTATTCACTTTGTTATACAGCAGAAACTAACACAACATTGAAAAGCAATTATACTCCAATAAAGATGTTACATAAAAAATCTTTTAATATCCCATATTTTGTCAGTCTACACAATAACAACACTAACAAAAGCCAATTCTTATTTTCTTTGAAGGTTAATGACCTTAAAAATAACATCTTCATGTTCTCTATTCTTATATATTGCTTCTTTGAGTTGCCTGTTCAAATTCTTTCTCTATTTGTATTTTTGATCTTTTTTCCCCTCTTACTGACTTTTAAGATACATATGTATACACACCCACATATATATCTTTTTATCTTTTACAAATATTGTATCTTTCTAGTTTGCCATATGTATTAATTATGTTTATTTTTCTTCCATTACCATTAGGTAGTTTTAAATTTTTATATAGTTAATCTTTTTATATCTTCTATCATGCTTTAAAAGTTTTCCCAGTACTCACATTTCAAAACTCACTTTCTTATATTTCCTGGTTATTAAAATGATCACATATCTAAGTAATTAGTGTGATATAAAATATGAGATCTAAATTTATATGTTTAATGGTGTATAGCTCTTCTAGCACCATTTATTGACTATTTCTTACTTCCCCTATAATTTTGAAATGTTAACTTTAGCATGAAAATTTTTTCTACCTATACACTAGTCTTGTAACACCCTTAATTTTGGTGTATAGCGTGAAGTAATAAGCCAATATAATTTTTCTCAAGAATAACTAGTTTTGGGCTTCCCTGGTGGCGCAGTGGTTGAGAGTCTGCCTGCCGATGCAGGGGACACGGGTTCGTGCCCCAGTTCTGGAAGATCCCACATGCCGCGGAGCGGCTGGGCCCGTGAGCCATGGCCGCTGAGCTTGCGCGTCCAGAGCCTGTGCTCCGCAGCAGGAGAGACCACAACAGTGAGAGGCCCGCGTACAGCAAAAAAAAAAAAGAATAACTAGTTTTCACAGCACCAATGACTGAAAAATCTTTCCTCTTCTGTGTTCTACAATGCTCATTCTCTCTAATATTGAATGGCTATATATGCAGTGGTTTGTTTCTGGACTATTTTATTCTATGATTATATTTATTTGTCCCTGTACCAATGTTACAATATGTTAATTACTATAGCTTTATAATTAGTCTCAATGTTTTGGAGGCTATATCCCTATCTGCTTCACCTTTTGCTTCCTCGGGTATGGCTTGAATCATCTTGACTCTGCTTTTCTACATAATTTTAGAACAGCTTGGAAGATTTTCATTGGGATTGAAATTTCATAAATCATTACAATAGTGAATACAGTTTTATTATCCAGAGAATGAACTATCTATATCATTATTCCAGCATTCTTTTATGTTTTTAAATTATATGTGTAAGAACTTGCACCTATTTTATTAGATTAATTCTCACTTTCTTCATATTTTTTGCTAATGTAAATTGTATCTTTTTACATATGCTCATTTTGTTGCTATTGTACAGATTTTTACTGCAGTTTGTACGCTTATCTAGTGTTTAGCATACTGACGAATGTTTCTTCGAATTATTTATCTGTAGCTTCTCTTGTATTTTCCATGAAATAACCATATCTATCAATCTGAAAATTCTAACAGTTTTTTCTCTTCTAATTCAATCCTTATATTTTTAGTTTAATTTGTTTGTCTTCTGTATAGGTTAGGGCACCTCTCTTGCCATCTTTGGCATCAACAGATGCAATATTATTATTTATAATAATATTAGTAATATTAGTAAGATATATATATGCACATATGTATATATGTGTGTATATATATATATTTATATTTATATATTTGGTTTCCATCCCCTCTCCTGGCACAGAGCTCTTAAAGCCCTTGGACTTTCTAATGTAGCTAGAGTTCTAAAGGTGAAAATACTGTTTTATTATTTACAGCAAGCCCCTTTCAACCACTCCTGAGTTTATGTTAATAAAGTAACTTTTGAAAAAACCCCTAAGGATGGGGGTTAGATGCCAGAGCAACCAACCTTTTGATTAGTGGGTTGAAACTTTCACCCTCTGCCCTGTCCTATGGGGAGCGGATAGGGACTGGAGGTTGGATTAATCACCAATGGCCAATGATTTAATCAATCATACCACATAATGAAGCCTCCATAAAACCTCCAAAGGATGGGGTTCAGAGAGCTTTCAGGTTGTTGAATATGTGGAGGTGCTGGGAGAGTAGCAGCCCAGAGAGAAAATGTGAGAAGAGCTCTGTGCTCCTTCCCACATACCTTGCTCTAAGCCTGTCTTCCATTTGGCTATTCCTGAGTTATATCTTTTCATAATAAACTGGTAATCTAGTAAGTGAACCCTTTCCCTGAGTTTTGGGAGCAGCTCTAGCAAATTAATTGACCCAAGGAGGAGGTCGTTGAACCTCCAATTTAGAGCTGGCCAGCCAGAAGCACAGGTAACCTTGGACTTCCATTTAGCATCTGCAGTGAGGAACAGTGTTAATTGCGTGGAGGTGAGCCCTTAACCTGTGGGATCTGATGTTATCTACAGATAGATAGTGTAAGAATTGAGTTAAACTGTAAGAGAGTAGGTGGTGTTTGAGTACTTATTGGTGAGAGGAGACCCCCAGGCATTTGATGATCAGAAATGTCAGAAGTGTTCGGCAAAGTGTTGGAAATGAAGTATTGTATTGTGAGTAATGAAAGAAAACATTTTTTTTTCCTTTGCAGAATATTCTTAGTATTCCACTTTTTTCTCTATTGACTTTTTATCTATACTTCTTTTGATTATTTTAGTGATAATTTTAGGGTTAGCAATATACATCCTTAATTTATCCATATATTCGTGTCAATATTTCATCACTTCACTGCTCACAGTTCCCACTTCTCAATTCTCTCTTCCCATTTCTCTACACTTTCCTTATTACGTTTTACACTTCAAAATCTCTATTTCTGAAATATAACAACTTACAATATTCTTGTCAACTTCTTATACTTTATTAACCCCATGTTACAATTTTCTTTTTACTTTTACAGTTATTTTATTTTAAGAGAATTATGAAAAGGAACAAACATGTACTTCTGTGTTTATCCACTTAGTTACTATTTCTAGGGCTCTTCATTCCTTTCTGAGCTTTTTAACTGGCATGTTTCCCCTTCAGCTTGAAAACATGCTATAGCATTTCTTGTAGTTCAGTATAACTAAAGGCAAATTTTTTTGGATTTAATTTGTCTGTAAATGTTTTTATTGAACTCTTGTTCCTACAGGATATTTTTGCTGAATAATATATTCTGGGTAGATGGACTTCTTTTTCCTTTTAGCATTTTAAAGATATTTTCTTCTGCATTGTTTTTTCTAATGAGAAGATAGATGTCATTCATATTGTTATTTCCTTATATACAATATGTCTTTTCTCTTCCAACTGATTTTAAGATTTAAGATTTATTTAGCTTACAGAAATTTGACTATGGGACTTCCCTGGTGGCACAGTGGTTAAGAATCTGCCTGCCAATGCAGGGGACACAGGTTCCAGCCCTGGTCTGGGAAGATCCCACATACCACAGAGCAACTAAGTCCGTGTGCCACAACTAATGAGCCTGCACTCTAGAGCCCGCAAGCCACAACAACTGAGCCCGTGTGCCACAACTATTGAAGCCCGTGTGCCTAGAGCCCGTGCTCTGCAACAAGAGAAGCCACCACAATGAGAAGCCTGCACACCGCAATGAAGAGTAGCCCCCACTAGCCGCAACTGGAGAAAGCCCGTGTGCAGCAATGAAGACCCAATGTGGCCAAAAATAAAATAAATTAAAAAAATAAATTTATTTTAAAAATAAATAAATAAAGTTCTTTAAAGAAATTTGATTATGGTTTACTTTGCTGTGCTTTTTTTAGTACTTACCTTGCTTGGGATTTGCTAAATTTCTTAATCTCTAGATCAATGCTTTAAATCACATTTGATAACTTTTGGACCTAAATTCTTCTTAAATATTTTTTTTGCCCAATTGTCACTTTTGTCTCCTTCCAAATTCAAATTACATGTATCATGGGACCATTTGATATTATTTCCTGGGTCCTTTGTACTCTTTTCATTTATCTTTAGAGAATGATTTTGCTTATAGTGTTTTTAAGTTCTAGAATGTCCATGCCATTATTTTTTATCATTTCCATTTTCTGCTGGTATACCTATGTGGTTATGTATTAAGATTATATTTTCCTTCAATTTTTAAAAGAGTTTTCTTCAGTTTTTGACATACTTTAAATTGCTGTTTTAAAAGTCTTTGTCTACTATACCCAATTCTATGTCATCAATGAAGTAAGTTTCTATTGATTGTTTTTAAAAAAACTATCAGTCATATTTTCCTGTTTCTTTACATATCTGGCATTATTGATTACATATGGGGCATTGTGAATTTTATGTAGGTACCAGAAATTCTACTGTCTTTCCCTGAAGAGTATTAATTTGTGTTCTGGTGGGCAGTTTAGTCACTGAATGTTCACCTTGAACTTGCATAGGCAGGTTTTGTTTTACAGTTTGGTAGAGCTGATCTGTAGAAAGCCCATGATGTTTACCAAGCTTCTCCAACTTGTTAGGATTTACCCTCCAAACTCTGTGTTCAAATGTGAATCATGTCAGAGCTTAATTTTAGTCTTTGTCTTTACTCTAGGGCATGATCCTTATTCCTAAGGCATCCTTTTCTTATCTCTCAAATGTAATGGGATGTTAAAGATATTAATGAGGATTTAAGGTCTCTCTGCTTTGGCTGGACCCCAGTGTACCCAGCACTGCTCAGCCTTCAGTATCTTTATTCCTATTTCAGTCCTATAGCAGCCATTCCCACTACAGTTGTAGTCTCTTCCTCCCTGTGTGTATTCCAGCCCTCAGCCAAGTACTTGAAAGGGACTTTCCTTTTTAGTACTATACCTCGCTGAACCCATTTTAGCTCTGCCCTGAACTCTAAACTCTGTCTTTTCCTGAGGCTCTGCTTGAATTGCTGTACCAGAGTCATGATGCTGCACTGTAGTTATAAAATTTTCCTCAGTCCAGGGCAACCCTGAGGTTTGCCTTGAGAATTTCCTTTCTCTTAGTGATTACAGTCTTCTGTTGCCAGCTGTCCACTACCTGAGAACAGTTGCCTTATATAATTTGCACAGTTTTATGGTTGATTATGGCAGGAAGGCTAGTCCAGTACCACTGACGGCATCATAACCAGAAGCAGACATCTCTGCACCTAAAAGAATGTAATGTATTTCCTCCAGCCACTTATGTAAATCTTAATAAAGATGTAATCATGGTATATATAAAATTTTGAATCCTTCTATTCTTACCAAACACTAGAAGCATTATCCAACATTGCTTAAGATAATGATTAACCATCTGAAACACTTAATAAAAACAAATAGTTGGATTTGCAATAATTTTCTATAATTATAATAATTCAGAACTGTAAAAATCTTCTACTTTATAACTAATCTTATGTCTTAATTATTGTTCTTTCAGAGACTTGTGTGATTTAATCCTTGCTGTCAGTCACCCTGAAGCATAATACATACAGTTCTCATGAAAAGTAACTCAGTTACAAATCAATGCTTATAATCTGGAGTGGCAAATGTGACATCACTAGTAATGGCAAATATGACACTCGTCAGTAATAGTAGGTAATTGAAAGTAGAGAAATACGTGGCAGATAAGTGTTCATTTCCCTCTACTCTTGTCCTTCATTTTAATGTATTTGTAGCCTCCTCCACCCTTTTTTAAATGTACTATCTCCATTAAGAATTTTGGGGGCTTTGTTGAATTAATAACAGACTTCAGTATGACCTTTTCATTGATAGAGCTTACGATTTTAGGCTCATCTTTTCATTTCAGGTATTGACATTAGTAGCAGAATTCAGACATGGAATCAGGGTTATACTCCTTAGCTCACTTGACTTGACTTTTATATTTGAAACGACTGCTTGTCTTCTCTGTCCACAAGGTTTTAACATACATGGCAAGTCTTTTCATAGCTTAAGGCATATGTACCTTATGCTACAATTTGGATTCAATTCCAGTAAAAGCTCCTGCAGCTCCCAATGGGCAGCAATAGGCAGTAGTGCACTAGTAAGCATTTAACAGTTATATCACACACACACACAAAATACCTGAAGCTCTGATTGGTAGAATTTACTGTTGAGAAAAGATGTACATGATTTGCTCCAGGACACCACTGGCCGTGGGGCCTTTCCATCAGTTCTTGGAGGATGACTGACATCTCACTGGGTGCTCAAACATGCCTCCCGTCAGGCATCAACTTCAGTTATGCTTGATGAGCAGAGTTCTTCAGAAAGGTCACTAAACATTTGTTCCATTGTATATCACTTCCATGTGTCTTTAAAAGCCTTCTTTTTCTCACAAATATTTAAGTAGTCATCTTCTTGAGTGAAATTCAGGAAGTTTCAGATTTCTTTTTAGCTCTTTTTTTTCAGCTTTATTGAGGTATAATTGACAAATAAAATTGTAAGATATTTAAAGTGTGCAACATGATGATATGCTATATATATTCATCATAAAAGGATTCCCCTCGTTGAGTTAATTAGCACATCCATCACGTCACGTTTACCTTTTCTTTTCTTTCCTTTGCTTTCCTTTGCTTTCCTTTCCTTTCCCTTTCTTCCTTTCTTTCTTTCATTAGGAACATTTAAGGTCTACTCTCTTAGCAAATTTCAATTATACAGTACAGAGTTATCAACAATAGTTAACCATGCTATACATTAGATCCTTAGACCTTATTCCTCTTGTAACTGGAAGCTTGTACCCTTTTAGCAAACTCTCCTACCCCTAATTCCCTGAAATCAACTTTTATACTTTCTGTTTATATGATTTTGACTTTTCTTTTTTTAGATTCCACATATATGATACTCTGCAGTGTTTGTGTTTCTCTGTCTGATTTATTTCACTTAGCATAATACCCTTAAGATTGAGCCACATTGTCACAAATGACAAGATTTCCTTCTTTTTAAAGGCTGAAAAAATTACATTGTGTTATATATATATATAACATTTTTCTTATCCATTCATCCATTGACAGACAAGTAGGTTGTTTCCATATTTTAGCTATTGTGAATAGATGCTCTGAACATAGGAGTGCTGATATCTTTTTGAAATAATGGTTTTGTTTCCTTTGGATATATACCCAGAAGTGAGATTGCCAAATCATGTGGTAGTTCTATTTTTAATTTCTTGAGGAACCTCCATAATGTTTTCCATAATGGCTGCACCAATGTACATTCACAACAACAGTGCACAAGTGTTGCCTTTTCTCCACATCTTTGCCAATACTTGTTATCTCTTGTCTTTTTGATAATAGCCATCCTACAGGTATGAGGTGGTATCTCTTTGTGGTTTTAATTAGCATTTCCCCAATGATTAGTGATGTTGAGCATCTTTTCATGTACCTATTGGCAATTTGTATGTCTTCTTTGGAAAAGTGTCTACTTAGATCCTTTGCCCATTTTTAATTGGATTATTTACTTTTTTGCATTGAATTATATGAATTCCTTATATATTTTGGATATTAAGTGCTTATTGGATATATGGTTTGCAAATACTTTCTCCCATTCCATAGGCTGCCTTTTCATTTTGTTGATGAATTCTTTTGCTGTACAGAAACTTTTTAGTTTGATGTAGTCCCACTTGTTCATTTTTGCTTTTATTGACTTTGCTTTTGGTGTCATATCCAAAAAATCATTGCTAAGACCAATGTCAACATGCCTCCTATGTTTACTTCTAGAATTTTTATGGCTTTAGGTCTTACATGAAAGTTTTTAATCCATTTTGAGTTGATTTTTGTGTATGGTGTAAGATAGGGATCCAGCTTCATTCTCCTGCATGTGGCTGTCTAGTTTTCACATCCCCATTTATTGAAGAGACTCTCCTTTCTTCACTCAGTGTTCTTGGCTCCTTTGTTATAAATTAACTGACCATATATGTATGGGTTTATCTCTGGAATCTCATTCTGTTCCATTGATTGATGGTCTGTTTTTAAGCCAATACTATACTCTTTTAATTACTATAGCTTCCTATTATTTTGAAATCAGGAAGTATGATTAAATAAACAAATGAATAACCTTAGAAAAATGAATTAACATTTGGCATCCTCAGCTCCCATCAAAATTTCCATTAAAATTGATTAAAATAATTAAATTAACAAGCTCCTAGACTTTACTCCTGGAGAGATTTAAAATGTCAGTGTCATAATACTGTACAAAATAAGTAATTGAAGTACTACATATATCCATTCAGAGTTAATTTCATGTGCTCCATATAGCCTATATTTTAGGTCACAACCTCTAGATATGGTTAAAATCCATTTAGCATTTTAGCCAGCTGCAATAATAAACAGAAACACAGACATACCTAGATATACTTACATTTATTTATATAATTGCAAAAAGCTTTTTTATTTATATTGAGAATTCTTTCTGAAAATTACATTTAATGGTTACATATTTTATCCTTAAAATATGTAATTATTTACATATTAGCTACCAAGTTCCTCAAGACCTGTGGGTATAAATGGGGTCATACTTCATTATTTATTCAACTTTCACTGGCTCTTGCCACTGTCTTCCTATGTAAGTCTTCAGAGCCTGATAAGGTCCTGGAGTGTATTTTGGATAGTTCCCAAGTGGTCACATAATAGTATCTCACATTTCCTCATGAATATGGATCTAATCTACAACCATATGATTTCCAAAGGCCACTGACATTCTCTGACCACCATGGCGTCTACCAGGTAGCTCTGTGCCCTGTGGCTACCATCATTCTTCCTGGATTCCAGAATATTTTGGAGGAATGGTGGACAATTTCTCCATATTTACAGAAAATCACTGGCAAATACTACAGGCTCTACTAAGTGGTGTGACTGCTACTTTTGTCTACTTCCAGGTGTGCAAATAGCCTACCAGGGTCTACCACAGATTCCCAGGAGCCACCACAGATACTAGACTGATCTGCCACAGAGTGGGAAATAATGGTACTTCTTGTGTTACACCAAAGTAGTAGTTGTGTCCTGACACCAGAGAGGTGAATCACCTTTATTTTTTACTAATCATTCTCTTACTGGGAACACAGACAGAAGTCTAGGGGAATAGCCGAGACTATTTCAACAAATGACCGATTTAGAATCACCCCTTTCTCTGTCCCTAAAACTTTACTACCTGGTGAAGTTTGGGATATTTGGTTTATTTTCTCCATGGGATTAGTTCTTTCCCAGCTTCATCTTCAGTCACTCACTCAAATTGATTTCTGATAACTCTCCCTTCTTCAATCCTCTTTTCCACTACTTTATGAAACATAATAACAACTGTATAGCCATTACCATGTTATTCGACTGGGAGGTTTAAACTTTACTCCCTGTTGTAATAGAAATATTGGATTTTAAAGCTCTTTTTCGTGTTAGAGGTTATTTCTTTCAAATAAAAGATGGATTATTTGGGCAAAGGTTTTGAAAAGTTTTAGAATTCTGAATATGTATTTAAAAGTAGATATTCCTGGGGCTTCCCTGGTGGTGCAGTGTTTGAGAGTCCGCCTGCCGATGCAGGGGACACGGGTTCGTGCCCCGGTCCGGGAAGATCCCACATGCCGCGGAGCAGCTGGGCCCGTGAGCCATGGCTGCTGGGCCTGCGCGTCCAGAGCCTGTGCTCCGCAACGGGAGAGGTCAGAACAGTGAGAAGCCCGTGTACCGCAAAAAAAAAAAAAAAAAAAAAAGTAGATATTCCTAACTGATTTTTGCTTATAGGTAATTAATTTACTAATTTCAAGAAAGTAATTTCTTCATTAAGCAATTTCTGTGGTAAAATAAGTGTCATTCTTCAAAACACCTCCATTACGTGCTGTAAATATGTCTAGCTATACTGAAAGTGTGTCACACAAAATCATCAAAACCTTGTAGTTCTTAAAAAAAAAAGAACGAAATTCACTTTAGTTCCCTTGCTAGTAGAGTATTAATCTCTCAAAATTGTGCAATTATTTAAGCTTTCACATTTAAATGCCAAGGTTTAGGGCTAGGCTTTGAAATCTTACACCCATAAATTTTGAGTATGTTATATACACAAAACAATTCCTCCAGTCTAACATGAGATATTGGTGGCCTTGATAGTATGTCATCTCCCTGTCCTATTACTCACAGGGAATTAAATGGATGCCATCCTTGAAGAGTTTCCATGAACTCAATGAAAACCATGTTAATTATATTTATAATTAGCTTTTCTTGGCTCTGAACTAACCAATTCCTACTCTCTGATCCAGTGAGTTGTACATGCCGATATTATGCTTTGTCCTTGCCTATATCAATGTACCAGCTATTGACATTCAAAATGAGTTTTTAAATGTATTTATAATTGCTGAATAATTTTTAATCCTTTCCTCCATCTTTCTTTTCTCTTTCCCTTACTTTTTATTAAAAGGCAAAATAAAATGTCTATAATAGATAAAGTAGTGTGTATGTATAGATAAAAACATCCCAGACCAACTTGCCAATAGAATTAAAGGCACATTAAAGTAAATGTTTTAAAAATGTATCATATAAGCCTGTCAGAACAATCTAAAAATAAGGCTCACATAGGACTATGCATGTTGAACGAATACTTTGTATCTGTTGATTTATAAAAGAAAATTATCATGATCTTCATCATTCCAGGTATGATTACTGAATGCCTACCCGGTATCAGGTAATGTCTTGAGCACTTTGCTAATTGTATTAGTTTTCTAGGGCTGCCATAACAAATTACATAATCTTGGTGACTTAAAACAATAGAAATTAATTTTCTCACAGTTCTGGAGCCCAAAAGTCTGAAGTCAAGGTATCAGCAGGTTTGCACTCCCACCGAAAGATGTAGGGGAGATTTCGTTCCTATCTTCTTCCATCTTTCGGTAGTTACCAACTTCTTTGAGGTTGTGGCTACATAACGCCAATCTCTGCCTCCATGGTCATACGGCTTTATCCTCTCCTCTGTCTCTTCTCTGTGTCTCTTACAAGGAAACTTGTCATTAGATTTAGGACCCACCCGAATAATCTAGAATGAGCTCATCTCAAGATCTTTAGCTTATTTACATCTGCAAAGACCCATTTTTCTAAGTAAGGTAACATTCACAGGTTCTGGAGATTAAGGCATGGACATATATTTTTAGGGAACACTATTGAATCCACTATACTTACATATTTCAAATTGTAATAAATATAGGGAAAAACAGAATGAAAGAGGTTAGCAATTTTCTTAAGGTTGCACAGATCATAAATGGTAGGACTGCAGAAATAGAACTCGTTCCACTGCATTTTAAAATTTTTTAAAACTTTTTAATGGTTGTGTTGGGTCTTTGTTGCTGCGTGTGGGCTTTCTCTAGTTGCGGCAAGTGAGAGCTACTCTTTGTTGCGGTGCATGGACTTCTCATTGTGGTGGCTTCTCTTGTTGTGAAGCACGGGCTCTAGGCGCGCAGGCTCAGTAGTTGTGGCATGTGGGTCCTAGAGCACGCAGGGGTCAGTAGTTGGCGCGGCAGGCTTAGTAGTTATGGCTTGCGGGCTCTAGAGCTCAGGCTTAGTTGTGGTAAATGAGCTTAGTTGCTCCGTGGCATGTGGGATCTTCCCGGACCAATGATCAAACCCGTGTCCCCTGCATTGGCAGGCAGATTCTTAACCACTGCGCCACCAGGGAAGTCCCTCGTCCCACTGCGTTTTGTTGTGTTTCTATTCAGGTATTATTGGCATACAAACAAGCTGTACATATTTAATGTATACATCTTTTTTTTTTTTTTTTTTTTTGCGGTACGCGGGCCTCTCACCGCTGCGGCCTCTCCCCTTGCGGAGCACAGGCTCCGGACGCGCAGGCTCAGCGGCCATGGCCCACGGGCCCAGCCGCTCCGCGGCACGTGGGACCCTCCTGGACCGGGGCACAAACCCGCGTCCCCTGCATCGGCAGGCAGACCCTCAACCACTGCGCCACCAAGCCCTAATGTATACATCTTGATGGGTTTGAAGATAAATAAACACCCATGAAAGTGTCATCATTACATTTTACTTGTTCATGTACTAATTTGTTTCGCTCTTTGGGTCTAGTTATCTTGACTGAGACATTCTCTTATTCTACAATACGTTCCCAATGCCTCACTTTTGGCCTTTGATTCAGATTAGGCATTAAGTAACCAATCATTGAATAAATAAATGTGTTGTTTTCTCACCAGCAAGTCCAGCTATGGCCAATATCCATGATATAAAGAAAATGTATCTGTTACTTTACAGCTGCTTTACCTAAAGGTTATCAAAATTCAGTAGCAACAGCTAATCTCTTTCCAGAGATATTTAGTATGAAAATCTAATTCTTTAGACTGACTTAAAGAACAAGCTCTAAGATATAACTTTAAAAATAAGAATTGACCATTTCTCACTTTCCTCTCTGTTATTTAAAAATTATTTTTATTATTATTTTTAAGTCAAGGATAACTGAAAGAACAAGAAGATCTTCATAAGTTACCTCTTTATTTGGTCTTTAAGCACAGCCACTGACACATATTGACTGGTATACGATTTGTATTGAGCAGCAAGATCCAATTTGTTGCCTAGTTATTGCTGATGACTGAAGATAGTTTTTGTTTTTGCTTTTATTTCCCCAGACAAATTAAGTGATAATTGGGGGTGGCCAAACACCACATCAGAACTACTCAGTCTCTGTGGCAATTGTTTTGTAAATGAACCATTCAGACCCCCACCCCTCCTTGAGGGAATTTGAGTTATTCATTTTGATAGGCAACTAAAATTTTGGTAATATAAAGGGACAGGATTGAAAAATATATGATCTGATCTATTTGAGGAATAATTTTCTCATAGTTACTAATTTTTGTTGTTGTTGTTCTGAGCTCTTTCACTCTGTGTTTTCTTTGTCATTCATTCATTAACCATTCTCATGCCAAGGCAAATCCCATCTAGTTAAATCTTTAGTGTTTTATCATAGACCTCTTGCTTGGTTTAGATGTACTTTTTTCTTGGGTTGTTCCAACATTGGGATTCCTTATTTGTTTTCTAAACATTCCTGAGTTTGGCAAGGAGGCTTTGTGCATTGCAAGGAGATTGACAAATTTCTATTGTAGGTCACTAAAAAAGGGAGTTGGTGTCAGATTCATGGATTTGAGAATGCAGTGGTTTGAAGGAATAGAATTCAGAGACACTAAATTGTTAGAACTGAAATATAATTGACTTGAAGTATACCATTAGGCACAGATGTACATTAAGCCAGAAGAAAATAAACCTTCTCAGTATTTCTGATGTTCAATTTCTTCATTTATAAAATGCATATTATAACACATTTCCACCAGGTTTCATATGAAACCTGGATGAGTAACACATGTAGAGCATCTGGCACAATGCCTGAAACATATTAGGTGCTCAAATATTATTGCTTTAAAAAGCTCAGGTAGGACAGATAATTTCAGGAAGTTTTCTCCATAATTTTAGTGGAAATAGATCATGTAGTTATTAATTTCTTACATTTGTGAGTTTTGCACTGCCCAACATTTACCCCTCAAGCATACTAGCTCAATAAACTAAATTGAGAGAGCAGATATGTTTCTCAGGGAAAATTTGCATTAACCAAATTAATGACACTAGCAGATAAAATCAGAATGTTAATTTCTTAATTTTCTGCTTAAAACTAGTTGTCATGTAGTTTTAAGTATGTGAGTCCTTATTATTTTATCTCTGTTGGCAGACTACATGGGAAAGCAAATTATAATTAGAATGCTACGTGGAATCTCAACAAGGAAAAGTAGATGAACAAAACTGTAATTACCATCAGATTTACGTAGTTTATTAAATTCATCTCCACAACATGGATGCCCTTGTTAACAACAGTGGAATGTTTAAATCTCATTGCCTAATTTTTCTTTCCCTTAGAATATGGGTTGGATGGCTATTATATTCGTTTGCTTTTACTAAAATTTTATGACCAACCTCCTGGCAGATTAATCTCTTTTTCTTCAGGAATGTTGACATCTTCAATCAAGAGTAGTCAGTTCTTGTTTGCTAAGAGCAACTCTCTGTCCTTAAAAGAAATTCTCAGCTCTCAGCTCTCATTAATTGTGTGTTGATTTTTACAATATAAATGTCAGAAAGCAATCTCATTTTTCTTCCGTAATTTTTGGATCACCTCTAACTGAAGACAGTACTTAATTTTTTTTTCCAGTTTACTGAGAAATAATTGACATATCTCACTGTATAAGTTTAAGTCATACAGCATGATGGTTTGATTTACATGTATTGTGAAACGATTATCACAATAAGTTCAACTAGCATCCATCATTGGGTATAAATACAATAAGAAAAGAAAGAAAAAAATAAGAAAGAAAAAAATTTCTCCTTGTGATGAGGACTCTTAGGATTTACCCTCTTAACACCATTTCTGTATATCATACAACAGTGTTAACTATAACCATCATGCTCTACATTGCATCCCTAGTTCTTCTTTATCTTATAGCAAAGTTTGTACATTTGGACCACCTTCCTCCAACTCCCTCTCTTCCTACCCTCCTACTCTGGTAACCACAAATCTGATCTTTCATTTCTTTAAGTTTAGGATTTATTTGTTTGTTGTTTTTGCTTTTGTTTAGGTTCCACATATATGTGATCACTACAGTATTTGTCTTTCTCTGTTTGACTTATTTTACTTAATGTAATGCCTTTAAGGTCCATCCATATTGTTGCAAATGGCAGGAACTCCCCAGTTTTTAGTAGCTGAATAATATTCTTTATTCATTCATCCATCAGTGAACACTTAGGTTGTTTCCATGTCTTAGCTATTGCAAACAATGCTGCTATAAATGTAGGGATGCAGATATCTTTTCAAGTTAGTGTTTTTATTTATTTTGGATATATTCCCAGAAGTGATAATGTTGGATCATAGGGTAGTTCTGTTTTTAATTTTGTTTACGATCTTATATACTGTTTTCCATAGTGGTTATACCAATTTACACTCCCATCAGCACTGCACAAGTGTTCCCTTTTCTCCACATCCACACCAATATTTGGTATCTCTTGTGTTTTTTGATGATGGCCATTATAACAGGCATGAGGTGATATCGTGTTTTGATTTGCATTTCCTTAATGACTAGTGATGTTGAACATCTTTTCATGCACCTGTTGGCCTTTCATATATCTTCTTTGGAAAAATATCTATTCAAATCCTTTGTCCATTTTTTAAATTGGGTTATTTGTTTTCTTGCTATTGAGTTGTCCAAGTTCTTTTTATATTTTGGTGCTTGTGTTTGGTGCTTATCAGATACACTGTTTGCAAATATTTTATTCCCATTCTGTAAGTTGTCTTCTCACTTTGGCATTGGATACTTTTGCTATACAGAAGCTTTTTAGTTTGATGTAGTCCCACTTGTTTATTTTTTATTTTGGTGCTTGTGTTTTAAGTGTCATAACCAAAAAATCATTACCAAGGCCCTTGCCAAGGAGCTTTATTCCTATGTTTTCTTCTAAGAGTTTCATAATTTCAGGTCTTACATTCAAGTTTTTAGTCCATTTTGAGTTAATTTGTGTGAGTGGTGTAATGTCAAGGTCCAGTTTTATTCTTTTACATGTGAATATTCAATTATCCCAACACCATTTATTGAAGAGACTCTCCTTTCTCCATCAAGTATTCTTGGCTCCTTTGTTGTAAATTAATTGAACAAATATGCACAGGTTTATTTCTGGAAACTCTATTCTGTTCCATTGTCTGCTTTTATGCCAATATTATACCGTTTTAATTACTATAGCCTTCTAATATAACTTGAAATCAGGAAGTATAATGCCTCCTGCTTTGTTCTTTCTCAGGATTTCTTTGGCTATCTGGGGTCTTTTGTGGTTCCATGTAAATTTCAGGAGGGTTTTTCCTACTTTAAAAAATGTTATTGGAATTTTGATAGGGATTGCATTGGATCTATAGATGGTTTGTGTTAGTATTGACATTTTAATAATATTAATTCTTCCAATTCATGAACATAGGTTACCTTTCAATTTATTTGCATTTTCTTTGATTTCTTTCATCAGTGTCTTGTTTTCAGAGTGGAGATCTTTTACTTTCTTGGTTAAATTTATTCTTAAGTATTTTATTGTTTTTGATGTTACTGTAAATGGGATAAATTTTTAAATATCTTTTTCAGAAAATTCATTGTTTTTGTACAGAAATGCTACTGAAGTTTTTGTACAGAAATGCTACTGATTTTTGTATGTTAATTTTACAATCCTGCAACTTTACTGACTTTATTTGATTAGATCTAACATTTTTGGGGCTCAGTGCTACTTAATTTTTTTTGACTCTCAGTTTCCTGATTTAAAAATGGAGATGACAATAGTATCTTCCTCCTGTGGTTTTTGAAAGGCTTAATAAAATAATGCTTTCAGGACTTACAGTGACTGACATAAATATGGACTCAGTAAATACTTTTAAAAACTCTAATTCCCCTAATATTTTATAGTGGTTTGCTATGAACTGACTTGTCAAAAAAAGGGATCCCCAGTGGGAGGACTCAAGATGGTAGAGTAGGACACTGAGCTCACCTCTCCCCATGAACACATCAAAAATATGTCTACATGTGGAGCAACACTCACTGAAAACAAACTGGAGAATGGAAGAAAGACTCTTCTACTACCAAGGCTGTAAAGAAAGACCCACATGAGTCAAGTAGGAAGGGAGGAGAAGCAATCATGTGGGACCCATGCCCCTAGAAGGGAACACAGAAGAGGAGGGGGATATCACGAGCTCAGAGATGCTTCCTGGGGAATGAGGGGCTCGAGCTGTGTTGGACACCCCAGTCCTCAAGTCCGACAGTGGGAAGACAAGTACACTTAGCAGATTTCAAAACCAGTGGAACTTACGGAACTGTTGTAAGAAAAGGAGACTCCTGCACACAAGCAAGGTGCAGGAAGGTGACTGAAAACTGACCTGGGCTCTGGTTGGTTTCCCATGACTTCCCCAGTGCACACCCAGGCTCCCACCGGCTGCCTACTCTGACCCCTCTTGTTGCAGCACAGCTCTCCACTAAGGCAACAGCTGCTGTTGCCAAGAACAGTGCTCACTTTGGAGCCAACTCAGACCCAGCCCAACATCTGAACAGTGCAAAGGCAGCCACTGGCTAGAGCAAAGGCAGCTGATTGGAAGCTGCCTGGAGCTCTGACTGTCATGCCAGAACCCTCCCAGTGCACGCCCTGGCCAGCACTGGGTGCCAGTGGAGGGAGACAGGGAGCACACAATTAGAAGGAACAGGATCATCTCAGACCCAACCCTCAGAGTTTCTGCTCCAGCACACTGAGACCCAACCCTAACCTGGATTAGGTGGTGACAGCTACTGAGCACAGGAGAAGCCCTGGTTCACACCTGGCTCTGGCTCTAGTCCCTCCATCTCCAGCCCTACCTCCCACCAAGGTGATAGCTGCCAGCACACCAAAGGGGAAGGAGGTGACCCATGCTCACTTCACATCCAGCTTTCCCTCCAAACCCGCTGGACATCCTCAGACTGCCTAGGGATGCTCCCACACAAGGATACTCCTTCAAGACTGGGATAGGTAACTGTTTCACCTAATTTCATAGAGACAGAGAAAGTTAAACAAAATGAGAAGACAGAGGAATTTGTTTCAAACGAAAGAACAAGAGAAAAAAAAACAACTGATGAAACAGAGAAAAATAATTTATCTGATAAAGAGTTAAAGCATTAGTAATAAGAATGCTAACTGAACTTGGGAAAAGAACAGATGAACACAGTGAGAATTTTAACAAGGAACTAGAAAATATAAAAAAGAACCAGTCAGAGATGAAGGATACAATAACTGAAATAAAAATAAACTAAAAGAAATTAACAGTAGACTAGGCGATACAGACAAATGCAAAAGCGATCTGGAAGATAGAATAATGGAAATCACCTAATCAGAACAGTAAATAGAAAAACAAATTTTAAAAAAACTGAGGATAGTTTAAGGGACCTTTTGGACAACATCTAGCATACTAACCATTGCATTATAAGAGTACCAGAAGGAAAAGAGAAAAATAAATGGGTTGAAAATGTATTTGGTGAAATTATAGCTGAAAACTTCCTGAAGCTGAAGAAAGAAACAGATTTCCAGGTACAGGAAGCACAGAGAATTCCAAACAAGATGAAACCAAAGACAGCCACATCAAGACATATCATAATTAGAACGGCAAAATTTAAAGATAAAGAGAGTATTTTAAAGGCAAGAGAAAAACAAAGAGTGACATAAAAGAGAACCTCCACAAGGCTGTTAGATGATTTCTTTGCAGAAACTTTGCAGGCCAGAAGAGAGTGGCATGATATATTTAAAATGCTGAAAGGGAAAAAGTTACAACCAAGGATACTCTACTCAGCAGGGTTATCATTCAGGATTGAAGGACAGATAACTTCTCAGACCAGCAAACACTAAAAGAGTTTATCAATACTAAACCAACCCTACAAGAAGTGTGAAAGTATCTTCTCTAAGTGGAAAAGAAAAGGCCACAACAAGAAGTAAGAATTTACAGAAAAGGAGAACCCAGTCGTAAAGGCAAATGTACAGTAAAGGCTGTAGATTGTCTTCAGTAAGCTAGTGTGAAGATTACAAGACAAAAATTGTGAAATCAAGTATACTGAGATAGACATGAAAATGTAAAAATACGACATCAAAAACATAAAATGTGGGGGAAGGGAGTAAGAAATGTGGATCTTTTAGAATGTGTTTGAATTTCAGTGACTATCAGTTTAAAACAAGTAGATATAGTTATAGGTCAACATAAATGAACCCCAGGTAACCAAAATCAAAAACCTACAATAGATACACAAAAACTAGGGAGAAAAGAATACAAGCATACCATTAATATTGTAACTCAACTATACTTCAATAAAAAATAGGGATTCTATCATAGCAAGACTTTTCATAATACATATAGCTCCCTCTCTATATCTATTAACAGTTTCCCTCATAATCATGTGAAGAATGAAGTCCACCTTAATTTGTAATAGCTGGATAAAGGTGTTGGAAATGCCTGAACTCTACTTTGTTCAGTATCTAGAAGTTGGAGCCTTAGATTCCTGTTTTGAAGAGGAGTCAGACTAACTAAATGGCATAATGCACAGGAATGTCCTTTAAAAATGACAAAATATATTGTATGTGAAGAGGGTACCCAGGAGAGGGAGGGTAACTGTGTAGAGAACTTGGGAGCAGTGAATGCAAAAATAAGGCTTTCTGGAGTTGGTGAAGAGACAATTTCCACAAAATTTCATGCAATTCCTATGATAAAAAGTCTTGAGTGATTACTTGCTTCTTTCACCATGAAATACACAAGGCAATCTAGCAACATAACAAGACAAAGTGCTCTGGTCGTTAACACCTTCAGGTGACATATCCTGAAAGAGAATCTCCCCTACGGAGATTATCAAATGGCATTATCCTTGCTTCAATATTTTCATATGCAGCAAGAAGAAACTACAGGCTAATAAATCAACAAGTCACTTATCCAGCTGCCTCCTTTCAGTACCATTGCTTTAAATAATCTCTTATTTGAATTATTCAATAATTTCACCAGGAGCACAGCAAGGATTATTAGTCAATCTTTTCTATACCAGGCATGGTTGGAAGGCTTAATAGTTTGAAACTTAAAATGATTTCTTAGTTATGTAAATGCTTGTGATCTATCATTTGTTTATGAACTGTTTCATGAAATGGTGAGAGGCTGAAATAAGACTTTCAGTTTGAAACAAGAAACCGTTTATATAAGAAGAAAGTAGTCATGTGATTATCAATTAGAGAGCAGCCATGGGGCTGTTAGCCAGATACATATACATTAGAATACACAAATGCTAGAATTCTTACGAAGGAGTGGATCTCAACACAAGCTTCCTCTACACAAATTAGTCAATCTCTCAGTTAAAGGCAAGCTATTGGAAAGTTGATTTTTTGAAAAAATCCATTCTCCCAATTTGAAACTCCACAAATTTCTTTCTAACAATTTCCCAGCGTACAATAGTCCCATGCCAGACATGACTTGGTTACTGCCATCTTGGGCAGAATCAATTTGATCTAGTTTGATCTGGGCTTCTGTTTTAAGTCACTCTAATTGCCAAGTGCTTCTGTCATTCACATTATCAGATTGGATCAGAGCATGTGTTAGCAGTTTATCTCTTCTACCACCAGGCCCTTTATTATCTGCTTTGCCCTTGGTTGACTTGAACAATCTGAAGAAATGATCTTTATTCTAATGGAATTCCATTCAATTAGTTCATTCAGTTCTAATATCTAATGTCTTGACATTGTAGGGAAGCAGATGAAACCTGCAACCTGCATCTGCTTTGGGATCAAAACAGGAGGGAGAAACAGGCAGAACATAAGCAGTTCTTAGTAGCCAAAGAGGTTTATGCTAAAAACTTAATTGAAAATCATGCATTTAAGTGAGTATATTATGTTTTCTTGTGGGAGTTTTTCCTAACAAAATATTTACTTAGCATCCCAAAGAGATACAGCACCAGACATCTGTGAGATAACCTCAATTTATTTGGCTTCTCTTATGTAGCTTACAGTCTAGGGATACTCAACCTTGCTCATAATTAAATAGAAATGAATTGGAAAATATATACCCTTTGTTAACATGTTTCAAAAGTATGAAAGAATGTTGGTGATAGTGGCAAAGTTTCCTAGCAGGAATATTAATTGGTACAATGGTACAATATTTGGAATAAATTTTTAGTATGTATATATAAGTAATTAAGTTATGTATATAATTAAGATACTTATGTAATTGCTATATATATGCACTTAAGACATAGATACATGGATATACATATACATATATGTATAATGCATATGCTATATATATAAAATGCATATGCTATTTGATCCAGCTATCCCAATGCTAGAAATTAATTCAATAGATATATCATAATGCTCATTGCTACATTACTTGTATTGGAACAAAGCAAGCATTCTTTCTCTCTCTCTTTTACTCTCTCTCTCCCCACTCCATCCCTCTCTTTCTTTTTCACAAACACACACATACACACACACACATGCACACACACATATCCCAACTTAGTGGTCCGTTAGTATGATTTAATAGAGGACTATTATGAGAGGCAGTATAGAAACCAGGCTCTCTGGCTTGTCATGTCAGTTACCTGTGCTATGCAATCTTGAATACCTTACTCAAACTTTCTCTGCCACTTTTCTCTCATTTGTAAATTGGAATAATAATAATACCTAACATAGGTGGCTATTTCAAGGAGTAAGTTAATATATGTAAAATTTTTAAAAGGGCCTGATATGTAGGTATGATTTCCTAAGTTAGCAACTATTTTATGTGTCTATTAAAAATAATGTATTTAACCTCCTTATGCTGATTTAGAATGCTTGCTAAGATACATTATTAAGCAAAATGAAAAGTAAACTAATGAATAATATCATGCATATTTTATCTCATCTAGTTAAAAATTATACAATTTTGGTAAATGCTGAAGATTTTTGGAAAGATATACTGGAAATAGCTAAATGGTAGCTGGAAGCAGTACCCTCTGAGAAATGGTAGTGGAGGTTTAAGGCAGGGGAAGAATTTAACTTTTCATTTTAGTTCTTTCCCTCTTATTTGAAACTTTTACCAAATACACTTTTATAAATTAAGCAAAGGGCTTCCCTGGTGGCGCAGCGGTTGAGAGTCTGCCTGCCGATGCAGGGGACACGGGCTCGTGCCCCGGTCTGGGAGGATCCCACATGCCGTGGAGCGGCTGGGCCTGTGAGCCGCGGCCGCTGAACCTGCGCGTCCGGAGCCTGTGCTCCGCAACGGGAGAGGCCACAATAGTGAGAGGCCTGCGTACTACAAAAAAAAAAAAAAAAAAAAAAAAAAATTAAGCAAAATTTACAAACATAACTGGCTGTTTTTTGATGACAAGTTTAGTGGCTCTTTGCTTTCTTACCACGTTTATCTCCAATGTGACTTATATCCTAGTAAGCCAACCATGGCGGGAGTTACTTTAGAAGGACCTTCTGTTCCTACCACCAATGTGAGTTAATGTGACATAATACAGTGATTTCTTCAGGTGATGTCCTATATATGATGACATGGTTTATCTTGCTAATAGTTCCATTGAAGAGTTTTAATAATTCTCTCTGCCCTAGCCTATGACTGGCTCTTGCATTAGAATATAAAGTTCATAACAGAGAAGGAAGAAGCCACACTCCAAACACACAGAAATACTAATGGTCACACTTTTCTCCTCAAGTGACATTTATCTTTCAGAGATCAGGCTTATTTTGACAAAAACTGGGAAAATGATGGCCTTTGATCCATGTATCATTAAGGTGACTTGTACACTAGTTCAGCTTTCACGTCACTTCAACCCTCTTTAGAATAGTTTATCCATTAGAAATGATCATTCTGCAGGAATTTCAGGTCTCACTGAATGTCTTCATGTCTTCCTTGAGGTAATGAAAAATACTAAGCAAACTGGTCAGAACAGAAATATTGCTATAATATTGAGAAATCCCTTTAAGTTAGTGATAGAATCTCCAGGAAGTGAAGAGGGTGTGCTATTTTTTCTCATAGTGGATCTGGGCAAATATTTTTTTCTTTAAATCAGAGATCTATTAGTCCAGGAAGAAAATGAAATTTGCAATAGTATAATATTTGTGGAAACTATGCAATTGGGGATTATATGCCCTACCTAAGGGTATTCAAACCAAAATTAAACAGTGTACGTGCAGGAAAACAAACAAACAAACAAACTAGACTGCAGACAAATTTGACCTCAGGGAGCAGTCGTCCAGATATCTAAAATTGCTAGAAAATGTCTAAAAGTACGAGGATGTGACTGGAGCTGTCCCTATTGGCAAGTACAACAGAGAGGTGACTGCCATAAACAGGAACTGCACTGCCACCAAGGGCTGCGTGTGTGTGTTTCTTTGGAGGGGTAAACAAATGAGGTCTCTGCGGAAGGGAATGGCTGGGGTTGTCTTCAAATGAACTTTTCTCAAGACAATGTTCTGAAGAGACAAAGGGACCTCAACAAGGATGTGTATTTATGGAAGCCCATTGGCTGATGAAGGAGTCAAAACCCGGCAGCCCGAGGAGGCATAATCTATGAGGAGGCAAGTGTAGCTGGAGGGACCTAAATCTTAGAGAATTTCTGAAAAACCTCTACAAGCAACTCAAGAAAAAAGTCTTGACAGTGTTGCTTTCACCTTCTGAGGATACCAGTATCAGATTTCAGCAGCTTGGCCAGGTGAGACCATGACCTTTCACCTTAATCATCTCCCTCCCTAAGCAATACTCAAGGAGTCAGAAGTATTTGTTAGAAAGGTGGGGAGTGAGAAATGAGGCATAGAAAAAGAAATGAAACGGACTACTCTTCACCACTCCATTGCAGGCTTTCAAGCCTGCACCAGGCTTCCAAACCTGCACCAGGCTAAAACTTGAAGTGGAAGGAAAAGCTTTAAATTTGGGTTAAGATTGGACAGTCAATGATCTAAGAGTCACTGGAAAGGCTTTTGGATCTGCCCAAATCTCTTCTGGATGCAGAGAAGAGGAAGTCCATAGAGTACGTTTAACGGTGAGAGAAGAGAAAAAGAGTTTAATGCCAACCCATCTGTCAGATCCAGCCTATGCAATAAAGCTGTTACACACAGAACAGCTCTTGACTGTAACAATGAATGAATGAATAAATGAATGAATACCTCAAGATAATATGAAATGAGTTCTTTTTTTTTTTTTTTTTGTGGTACGCGGGCCTCTCACTGTTGTGGCCTCTCCCGTTGAGGAGCACAGGCTCCGGACGCGCAGGCTCAGCGGCCATGGCTCATGGGCCCAGCCACTCTGCGGCATGTGGGATCTTTCCAGACCAGGGCACAAACCCGTGTCCCCTGCATCGGCAGGCAGACTCTCAACCACTGCGCCACCAGGGAAGCCCAAGTTCTTTTCTTGAAAACTAGATCTGGATTAATATAATCATAGGGAGAACCAATGATTCTCCCAAAGGTGAAGAGCAAATTTAGGGGCTGTCAGAATTAGAACTAGATCCACCATGCTTTTTCTCTTCCTCTGGTCTTTTTTTCTCCCTGGGGAGTGGTTTTATTCAGGCAGAGGCCATATCAGTTACAATTCCACCTCCAGAGAGGAAAAGGAACTTAGAAAAACAATCCCCAAAGAAGGTTCCCATTGGCTTGGTTTGGGTCACATGCCCATAATCAGATGAATCACTATAGTGCAGGGTGTGGGGGGGGTGATATATGGTGATTGGTAAACCCAGCTGGAAACACTTGGGTGTAATGGGGAAGGAGTTGTTCCTCAAAGAAAATGGGGCATGGTGGAACGATTCTGGAAAGACAAAAATACTGACTCTATTTCCTATGTCCTCCAAATTTATTCCCCAAAAATGAATTGTTAAAGTGCTCCATTCACTGGTGAGAGGACTGACAAATAGATTTATGAGCATTGAAAGCTGACAATTTTTGTCAGTGATTGTGATGACTTACTGACAGCCACAGTTAACAAAGGTCTGTGGAAAAAGACTAATAAATACTCTGAAACAGGCAGGCAAGTAACACTGCATAACAGTATTTTAGGTAAGGAAAGGCTGCTCCTTTGTCAGAAACTCCACTTACTGATATGAGTAGCAAGATCTTCAGGCAATTCTCAGGAGAGGTTTTGTTTATAAAATTATCTCTATTAATTTAAAATTTTTCCTAACCAGGTATGTTCTATATAGAACAAGACAAGTATATTAAGAGCATTTCAGAACACAGAAGTTATCAACTGTTTTATGAAGCATTTGTTTTCAGTTGATTTCTTTGGGTTTGTAGGGCTGGACTTTCATAGTCAGTTTCCACAAGAATGTAGTTTGCCAACAATTTAAGTAAATTGCCACCATGTAAAGAGTGGTATCTTGGCTATGTCTTCATGGTCCAAAAATTCATCTTACCATAAGTTTGCAAATAGTATTATTAGAATTATTTTCCTTTTCATTATTGTAAAATGAACATATTTTTGTAATAGAATTGACAAAATTCATTTAAAAATGTTTTAAATAATTCAAAAAATACAGAATGTTACCTATAGTTTTTAATGAGAATAATTTTTTCTTAAATATTATTTTCTGTATGTATTGATTGTGTAACCAATTACTTTGCAGTTCACTAACTTTTTCAAATCATGTTTAGGTAATACCATTGGTTTTTTTCAAGTATTTTATTGGATTCTTTTTCTAATTTTTAATGGATGCTGTATTTATTAATTTTTTGTGTTTTTAATGATGTGTTTAAAGATGAATATTTTTATCAGATAATTTATATATTCTTCTACAACAGGTACTTTTGTTCTCTGGACACACATAGGATTATTTTTATTTTGAGGTTTCTTTTTATTTGCAATTTGAAAACCTCAGGGTTATTTTACCCATTTTCTATATTTGTTTGATTTTTTTCTGGAAATCAATGAGTCTTTTTATTTTCTAGGTTTTTTTCTTTCTTTTAATTTGGAAAAACTTTATTCCATTTAAATTTGGACCTTTTCTGTATTTCATTTGTTTGGTTCTCTATATTTTAGATTTCAGTTTCCAGCCTGTCCAGTTCTTTGCTTTTTTTAAAAAAATTATTTTTATCTAGCCTGCTTAAAGTCAAATTCTGTTTCCTTTACTACTGTTTTTATATCGTGCTGCTTCTAATTTAGCTTGAAATTCTATCGTGTCATTAATTTTCCTTAAATTTCTTATCTTGGCTGGAATAATCCCCTACTAATTTTGTTCAGCTTCATCCTTATCTCCTGATTATCTTATTCATGCTTTAGAAGTGTTCTTTTTTCTTAATGGGTTTAATTCAACCGTTTTGCTTTACCGACAAATAACTTAAGAATGCAGAAGTTGAATGATTTTCCAGAAGTTGAATGATTTTCCAAAAGTCACAGGGAGATGATTACTCTACACATCTTCCTCTGTTGTCCCTTCTTTTCCAAAAGCGCCATTCCACTAACAATGTCTTGGTTAGGGTATGTGCTATACATTTTGCAAATTCAAAAAGAAAAACAACAATTTTAACAGGGAATTGTTTATCTGCTGGTCCCATTAGTAAATATGGTCATGTTAAGAGTTAGTATAGTGTAAGCGAAATAAACCAGATACAGAAAGACAAGTGTTGTATGATCTCACTTATATATGGAATCTAAAACAAACTCAGAACCAGAAAGTAGAATTGGGCAAGTGGGGAGGTGGGGGCGGATGGGAGAAGTTGGGCAAAAGGTACAAACATTCGGTTGGTTTTTTTTTTGCGGTACGCGGGCCTCCCACTGCTGTGGCCTCTCCCGTTGCGGAGCACAGGCTCCGGACGCGCAGGCTCAGCGGCCATGGCTCACGGGCCCAACCGCTCCACGGCATGTGGGATCTTCCCGGACACGGGCACGAACCCGTGTCCCCTGCATCGGCAGGCGGACTCTCAACCACTGTGCCACCAGCAAAGCCCGAACATTCAGTTTTAAGTGATCTATTGTATAGCATTGTGACTATAGTTAATAATACTGTATTGTGACTATAGTTAATAATACTGTATTGTATACTTGAAATTTGCTAAGAGAGTAGATCTTAAGTGTCCTTACCACATGCAGAAAAGTTAATTATGTGAAGTGATGAAGGTATTAATTAACTTGATTGTAGTAATCATTTTACAATGTATACATATATTAAATCATCATGTTGTACATCTTAAACAAAAAGAGTTAGTAGGGCATAGTGATAAGAACAGATGCTAGAGCCATAGTCCCTGGGTTGGAATACCACCTTCTCCATTTCTAGTGGTATGACTCTGTAAAAACTACTTAACTGCCATGGGCCCAAGTGTCTTCTTCTGTAAAAAGGGATGATAATACCAGGATCTACCTCAAAGTGTTGGTCTAAGGATTAATTGGGTTAGTACATGTAAAACGCTTAGAAGTGTCTGACAAATAATTCAATAGATGCTATTACGGCATTGCTTTTAGTATTGAAGCATGATCTGTGGGCCATGGTGGATGAATCATAATGGTACAGTGAGTGATGAGGGTGGAGAGTGGCATCCAAAGGGCTGCATGGAGACATTTGGGAGGACAAGGGAAGAAAGAAATATGCTACCTCACTCAGGTATCTTGACTGTCCTCAGCTTGTTACAAAGATCAATTACACCCTTTATTTCTCTCAGTTACTTACCTATGGTATATAAACATTTAATTAGAAGACACATATAATGCTATGGGAAAGAATTAGGCACATTATAATGTCTAGAGCATTGGATGGAGTGAGATGGCTCAATCAATACAGATTACTGAAGAGAAAGGACTATTTACAGAGGTATGGGCACGGTAAGGGATATCAAATTAGGGATGACAGATGGTGATGCATCCTCAGGTTAAAAACATCTGGAAGTCACTACCATCCCAAGATGCAAGGAGAGGAAGTGGTTACCAGAATAAGGTGAGACCTGCTGCTTTAAGGAAGTGTTGTTCCACTGATGCTTTGTCCCTCATGAAGGAAGGCAGCCAATGCCAGCCTGTGCCTGGGAAGGAAAGGAGCCAAGAGATTAAATACCTCGACTTTTCTATTTTTCCACTCTCTGATTTCCTGCTTGTACCTCTCATTAGCTAAATTCAATGATAAACCAAAGACAAGCTGTGTCCTGGTGGCATTATCAGCTGTTTAGATGTGCATTAATGACTATATTAGTTAAAAACTAATATACAAATATATATATTACAATATATAAATATACATACTAATATTTATATATTAGTTTTAAACTAATATAGTTTATATATATATTTATATATATATATATATATAGTCTGGCATTCAAGCCCTAACCCAAATAACTGCAAATTACCTTATAGCCCTAGGATGGATGCTAAGAATTGGCTCATTCAACCTCTATTTCTTCTGCCTCTTGGGATGCTTTCCTATAATGAAGAGGCTGAAAGGCTATAAACCAAATTCCCTAGATTCATTGCAACTACTCTTGATGCAAAACAATTTCTACTGATGATGTACACGTGTGTGAAATTCTCTTGTTGTCCTTGTTGTTGTTCCTCTTGTTCTTGTTTTTTCTCTCTTTCTTTTAATTGACCTGGCTTACTATACACCTCTAAATGTCTTCCTCCTTATTGACTAGATAAGGAAGTCAGGAAAACCTGACAGAAGGAAAACCTCTGTTTCATATATTTATGTCCAATTCCCCTGTATATATAAGGGCATGCCTCATGTTTATTTGTTCGCTTGATTATGGTGTGTGTGTGTGTGTGTGTGTGTGTGTGTGTGTGACAAATTCACTAGGGCCTATTCCAATATCTTAGGTATAGCTATAGGTTAACAAATATTTTCAGGTTAATCACTGATGAACTTAAAAATTGTGCTTTCCACATGAAAAGATGCTCAATATCACAACTTATTAAAGAAATGCAAATCAAAACTACAATGAGGTATCACCTCACACCAGTCAGAATGGCCATCATCAAAAAGACTAATAATAAAAAATGCTGGAAAGGGTGTGGAGAAAAGGGAACCCAACTACACTGCTGGTGAGAATGTAAATTGGTGCAGCTACTATGGAAAACACTATGGAGGTTCCTCAGAAAACTAAAATTAGAATTACCATATGATCCAGTAATCCCACTCATGTGCATATATCCAGAAAAGAGATAAACTCTAATTTGAAAAGATACATGCACCCCAATGTTCATAGCAGCACTATTTACAATAGCCAAGACATGGAAGCAACCTAATTGTCCATTGACAGGTGAATGGATAAAGAAGATGTGATACACACACACACACACACACACACACACAGTGGGATATTACTCAGCCATAAAAAAGAATGAAATAATGTCATTTGCAGCAACATGGATGAACCTAAATATTATCATACCAAGTGAAATAAGTCAGAGAAAGACAAATATCATATGATATCACTTATTTTTTGAATCTTAAAAAATGATACAAATGAACTTATTTATAAAACACAAACAGACTCACAGACCTAGAAAACAAACTTACGGATAATAAACAGGAAGGGGGGGAAGGATAAATTAGGAGTTTAGGATTAGCAGATACAAACTACTATGCACAAAATAGATAAACAAGGTCCTACTGTATAGCACAGGGAACTATATTCAACATCTTATAATAACTTATAAGGGAAAAGAATCTGAAAAAGTATATATTCAGTGATATATATATATCACTGAATCACTTTGCTGGAACCAGAAACTAACAGCATTGTAAATCAGCTATACTTCAATAAAATAAATATGTAAATAAATAAATAATTGTGCTTTCCAAATGCAAGCCTAGCCTTTATAAATAATAGCAAACAGAAGCCCATGATATGCAAAATTAACACCTCAAAGTTGTCATATGCCATTTTGATATTCTTTAACATTGAAGCCAAAATAAAATGTTGCAAGGATTGCCAATGACCTCTATTTGAAGATGAATGTGTGCTTTTTAATCAACAGAAAAAAAAATTAAAAATCATTTAATCAATGTGTGCATTGTTTTGAATCTGAATCTGAAGCTAGAAATTCACATCTGCCGTTAATGGATTTCCAGAGAAGCATGTGTTAACTCCTAGGAATTAATAAGTTTTTTATGCTTTTATGTCATCTAAATACAAACACAAACCATTTCTATTTGAATATATATATTCCAACCTAAAAGATTTGGGCCTTTTTCAAAAGCACACTACAGAAATAAATAAGTTCAATATTAACATGGATTCAATATTAACATTTATACAATATTAACATAGGGAGAGTGAATTATGCCAAGAAAGAGAAATGGGCGAGAAAACATATTACAAATTAAAAATCACCATATAAATATAGAATACTGATAGTTTATTTTAAATGAAGATGTCTTTTGGAGTAAGGAAATGGTAGACTTGAGACCGAGCCCTGGTGCCACACTATTATGTGAACTTGGGCAGGTTTCTTGCTGTCACTTAGCTTCATTTTAGCCATGCGTCAAAAGGAAAAACAGGTTCTCTTGAATTAAGGCACAAAGATAACCCCCAGAGGATGCCCCCAGAGTACAGACTGTGTATTGAGAGCAGATGTTGATCACATCTTGAAAACGCTTTTACCACAGCTGAGGCACATAGCACGACAGCCAAATAGGACATTTTTGGCTCACATCAATCATCTCTCGGGGTAAAATTAGAAGAAGAAAAAAAAGGAGCTGCAATGCAGTACTTCCAGAAGACACTATTCCTGTCATAAGATGCCACAACAGCCGCATGCTTGGGAAGTGTTCAGTTTCCTTACTCATACAGATGTTTGGCACAGAACAGGTCCAGGGTCCAGCTGTTCAACCAGAGTTAGTACTTTGTATCCAGATGTCTCAGCACCATACAAAACAGGCTTTAACACATTTCTTTTTTCCCTCGGTGATAACTTTCATTTTGCTTTCTCTTTTATGATTCTCAGGACTGAATGTTTTAATTTATTCAATCTGCGACGGGCCATTAATCTGCGACGGGCCATTAGTTAGCTCATATTTTCTATCCAACCATAACGAATATTACAATATAGGTTTGTAACTGTAACATTTATTTCAACAAAAGTTGTGGTTTAATGAACAGAAACAAAGTTTGGATATTTTGGCTTTAAAAAATTAATTTAAATGATCACAATTTTATTATAACATTTTGGAGGAAACTAAATTTGAATAAAGTTGAAGCAAATTGCATTGACATTTTGGGAGCTGAGATTATCTATTAATTCTCAGTAGTTTTGATGTCTCTTAATTGATGAACTGTATTTAACCTGGTTACATGGCTTAACCCAGAACCCACTAGGTACTATCCTAAAAGTGATTTTAGGGCAGTTCTCACTAGGTAACATGCCACAGAGTCTCCTCCTAGTGAACATGTTTTCTAAAAATGCTGCTTTATTACCATTCCATTATTCACACTGGTGATTTTCACCTAGTAATAAGATCATGGCAATTTTTTTGCCATCAAATCTTTAGCTACTGAGCTGTTTCACGAAAAATGCATTGACAATGTACAGATGATTTCTTCTTCATCAATATACTATATCACCTTAACATACTCTCATCCCCCCTCCATCTTCTGTCTTCTTTGGTGGAATTTCAAATCAATCAGACAATGGTTTGCCGTTATTAAAGGCTGCAGCTGATTTATAGCCCAAATTTTCTGATGGTGCGAATAGAATAGAATACAGATCTGTGATAATTAGAGCTGCCACTGCACTATAGTGGAAATATTATTAAATTGGGAATTAGGAAACTGAGATTGCGGTTCTGTTTTATTTTTAACAATATATATAATAAGAGATGTTTAGTTTATCTTGTTGAGCTTTAATTTTCTTACGTATCAAATGAGAGCTTTCAAGAAGTGGTCTTTATTGTGCCTCTACTAATTAGCTTCTTGTTACAAGTTATGTGTCAGCCCTGGCATAAATACGAAGTGCCTGTATTTGCTTTGTTAATTAATATTTCAAATATACCTTTTCCTTCCCACACACGCCATTTATTTATTTTTCTCCATTAGATATGGAACGACTGCATATACTGTTGAAAAGTTTTATAGAGCACAGGTGCCTTATCGACAAGCAGCTAAAGAACAAGGACTCTGAGTATTAAGACTATAGTCAGAGCACAGAGACTAACACATGAAAACTATACAAATATGGAAAATCTAAATCAGCTGAATACTGATTATGAATTTAACATCTTGGTTATGCTTTGAAGAAGGGCGATAAATATCATTCTAGATAGGGCCCCTTATATAAACAACTTCTTACAAATTATACAATTTATTTTTTAATAAATTAGAAAGTAGTTTAAATTTAAAAGTACGTTTCTGCTTTTTACTTTTAGAAAAAAGTCCATTCAACTAATCCAATAAAGCACAAGTTTCTAAATGCCTCTTCGTTTCTCATTTGTCAAAGAAAAGGAAAATGAATGTAAGCAGAAAGAGTCTACAATTGAGATAAAGAGAGGAAAGAGGCAAGTGAAGGAAATCTGTGGCTTCTAATATGACTTAGCACTCACACAAACATTAATTCACTAAGATAGTGAGTTTTAGCGCATCACTGAATGTCATTGCCCTTTGAAATGTCGATTTACCAATATTCACAGTTCATTAGCTGAATTAATCCTTAACCTTTGGAGGCCTTCTCTTTAGAAGACAAAACTCAACAAGGAAAAATTCTATTTTGAAGAGAGAGCAACCATGAAACTTCAACTACTATGAACCGAAGTACATATGAGAATATGAGATTACACACACATGCACACACGCACACACACACACATCACACACACAAAGTGGAACATCTGGAGAGAGAAATGAAAATATTTATAGAAGTTACCCTTAAACAGGAGATTATGGGTAATTTTCATGAGATGCTTATCTTTGTTTCTTACCTTTCTAAAAGGAATGTTAATTATTTTTGAAAATAATAATTTATTAATGAATCAACTGATTAACATATGATATATGTAAGAGTCATTTGAGTATTTCAGCTGTTTCTTCAGCTCTACCATCCGAAGTGATAAATATCAAATTTTGCTGCACATTAGACTCATCCAGGGAGCTTAAAAGAAAACAAAAATCCCATTACACAGGCTTCACTCTATACCAATTAAATTAGAAGCTCTGAGAATGAGACCTAGACATCTGTATTTTTTTAAACATCTTTATTGCAGTATAATTGCTTTACAATGTTGTGTTACTTTCTGTTGTATAACAAAGTGAATCAGCTATTTTTATACATATATCCCTATATCCCCTCGCTCTTGCATCTCCCTCCCACCCTCCATATCCCATCCCTCTAGGTGGACACAAAGCACTGTGCTGATCTCCCTGTGCTATGCAGCTGCTTCCCACTAGCTATCTACTTTACATTTGGTAATGTATATATGTCAATGCTACTCTCTCACTTCTTCCCAGCTTACCCTCCCCACCACCGTGTCCTCAAGTCCATTCTCTACGTCTGCATCTTCATTCCTGTCCTGCCCCTAGGTTCATCAGAACCATTTTTTTTAAGATTCCATATATATGTGTTAGCATACGGTATTTGTTTTTCTCTTTATGACTTACTTTACTCTGTATGACAGACTCTAGGTCTATCCACCTCACTACAAATAACTCAATTTCATTTCTTTTTTATGGCTGAGTAATATTCCAATGCATATATGTGTATATCTTCTTTATCCAATCATCTGTTGATGGACATTTAGGTTGCTTCCATGTCCTGGCTATTGCAAATAGAGCTGCAACAAACATTGTGGTGCATGTCTCTTTTTGAATTATGGTTTTCTCAGGGTATATGCTCAGTGGTGGGATTCCTTGATCATATAGTAGATCTATTTTTAGTTTCTTAAGGAACCTCCATACTGTTCTCCATAGTGGCTGTATCAATTTACATTCCACCAACAGTGCAAGAGGGTACCCTTTTCTCCACACCCTCTCCAGCATTTATTGTTTGTAGAGTTTTTGATGATGGCCATTCAGAATGCTGTGAGGTGATTTACCTCACTGTGGTTTTGATTTGCATTTCTCTAATGATTAGTAATGTTGAACATCCTTTCATGTGTTTATTGGCAATTTCTATATCTTCTTTGGAGAAATGTCTATTTTGGTCTTCCACCCATTTTTGGATTGGGTTTTTTATTTTTTTGATATTGAGCTGCATGAGCTGCTTCTATATTTTGGAGATTAATCCTTTGTCAGTTGCTTCATTTGCAATATTTTCTTCCATTCTGAGTGTTGTCTTTTCATCTTGTTTATGGTTTCCTTTGCTGTGCAAAAGCTGTTAAGTTTCATCAGGTCCCATTTTTTTATCTTTGTTTTTATTTCCATTTCTCTAGGAGTTGGGTCAAAAAGTATCTTGCTGTGATTTATGTCATATAGTGTTCTGCCTATGTTTTCCTCTAAGGGTTTTATAGTGTCTGGCCTTACGTTTAGGTTTTTAATCTATTTTGAGCCTATTTTTGTGTATGGTATTAGGAAGTGTTCTAATTTCATTCTTTTACATATAGCTGTCCAGTTTTCCCAGCACCACTTATTGAAGAGGTTGTCTTTTCTCCATTGTATATTCTTGCCTCTTTTGTCAAAGATAAGGTGACCATATGTGTGTGAGTTTATCTCTGGACTTTCTATCCTGCTCCATTGATCTATATTTCTGTTTTTGTGCCAGTACCATACTGTCTTGATTACTGTAGCTTGATTACTGTAGTATAGTCTGAAGCCAGGGAGCCTGATTCCTCCAGCTCCGTTTTTCTTTCTCAAGATTGCTTTGGCTATTCAGGATCTTTTTGTTTCCATACAAATTGTAAAAAATAATTTTTAGTTCTGTGAAAAATGCCATTGGTATTTTGATAGGGATTGCATTGAATCTGTAGATTGCTTTGGGTAGTATAGTCATTTTCACAATGTTGATTCTTTCAATCCAAGAATATGGTATATCTCTCCATCTGTTTGTATCATCTTTAATTTTTTTTCATCAGTGTCTTACAGTTTTCTGCATACAGGTCTTTTATCTCCTTAGGCAGGTTTATTCCTAGGTATTTTATTCTTTTTGTTGCAATGGTAAATAGGAGTGTTTCCTTAATTTCTCTTTCAGATTTTTCATCATTAGTGTATGGGAATGCAAGAGATTTCCGTGCATTAATTTTGTATCCTGTTAGTTTACCAAATTCAATGATTAGCCCTAATAGTTTTCTGGTAGCATCTTTAGGATTCTCTATGTATAGTATCATGTCATCTGCAAACAGTGACAGCTTTACTTCTTCTTTTCTGGATTCTTTTTATTTCTTTTTCTTCTCTGATTGCCATGCCTAAAAATTCCAAAACTATGTTGAATAATAGTGGTGAGGGCTTCCCTGGTGGCGCAGTGGTTGAGAGTTTGCCTGCCGATGCAGGGGACACGGGTTCGTGCCCCGGTCCGGGAAGATCCCACATGCCGCGGAGTGGCTAGGCCCGTGAGCCATGGCTGCTGAGCCTGCGCGTCTGGAGCCTGTGTTCCACAACGGGAAAGGCCACAACAGTGAGAGGCCCGCGTACCACAAAAAATAAAAAAATAGTGGTGAGAGTGGGCAACCTTGTCTTGTTCCTGATCTTAGAGGAAATGGTTTCAGTTTTTCACCATTGAGAATGATGTTGGCTGTGGGTTTGTCATGAATGGCCTTTATTATGTTGAGGTAGTTTCCCTCTGTGCCCACTTTCTGGAGAGTTTTTATCATAAATGGTGTTGAATTTTGTTGAAATCTTTTTCTGCATCTATTGAGATTATCATATGGTTTTCACCCTTCAATTTGTTAATATGCTGTATCACATTGATTAATTTGCATATATTAAAGAATCCTTGCAATCCTGGGATAAACCCCACTTGATCACAGTGTATGATCCTTTTAATGTGCTGTTGGATTCTATTTGCTAGTAGTTTGTTGAAGATTTTTGCATCTATGGTCATCAGTGATATTGGCCTGTAGTTTTCTTTTTTGACATATGTATTTTTAACACAACCCTCCCCTCCCTCCAGTGATTCCAATGATCAGCCAAATTTGAGAACACAGATGTATGGTATATATAAATTTGAGGACTTTGAATTATGGAGAAATGACATAAAGATGCAGTTGCATAGTAATGGGTGTCCAGTGATAGCATTCTTTTTTTTTTTTATTCTTTAGGAATTTTGTTTTTTAATTTATTTTTGGCTGCATTGGGTCTTTGTTGCTGTGCACAGGCTTCCTCTAGTTGTGGCAAGCAGGGGTTACTCTTCGTTGCAGTTGTGGGCTTCTCATTTCAGTGGCTTCTCTTGTTTCAGATCACGGGCTGTAGGTGCATGGGCTTCAGTAGTTGTGGCTTGTGGGCTCTAGAGTGCAGGCTCAGTAGTTGTGGCATAGGGGCCCAGCCACTCCACAATGTGTGGGATCCTCCCAGACCAGAGCTCAAACCCGTGTCCCCTACACTGGCAGGTAGATTCTTAACCACTGAGCCACCAGGGAAGCCCCTCCAGTAATAGCACTCTTAATCTAACTCTTTTTGTGACCTTGTCATGGCAGACTTTTCCATAGCCTGTCCTTTCTTAATTCATGCCCATTTCCACACCTGGTTCACCAACATTTCTGTCAATTCTGTGAGCTACCTGATATTCTTCCTATTAATTCCATTGTGATGTAAGTTACTCAGTTGTTTGAAACCTGTAGCCCTAATTGGCATATTCTTAATGTGCTGTTAACCTAGTAAATAATTTGAACAAAAAAAGAGAAAATAAGCCTCAATATAGGTAAAATTAAATTGTATTTTTTTTTTTTTTGCAGTACGTGGGCCTCTCTCACTGTTGTGGCCTCTCCCATTGCGGAGCACAGGCTCCAGACGCGCAGGCTCAGCAGCCATGGCTCACAGGCCCAGCTGCTCCATGGCATGTGGGATCCTCCCGGACCGGGGCACGAACCCATGTCCCCTGCATCGGCAGGGGGACTCTCAACCACTGCGCCACCAGGGAAGTCTCAAATTGTAACTTTTTAAAGAAAAAATTTGGACTATTCATAATAATTAATAAGATATGGCTGCCATGTATATGACAGTATGTTTTATATAAATTTTCTCACTTATGTTCTCACCAACATCACTAGGTAACTACTATAACTATACTCACATCACATATAAACAAACTAATATTTAATCTGGCTAAGAGTTTGAAACCAAAATCATGTGAACCCATATCCACTGACAAACATTATAGCATTATGGTTAAGAGAATAGATTCTGAATCATCTGGGTTGCTATGGTGGTGAGAAGAATATAGGTTTAAGATGGAGATAATTTGAAAATGACTACAAAGCTGAAAGAGTCTTGGGATACATGAGCTTTTGTAAATGCATATTGCTTTGACATGATTTTGGCATATTACTTCATTTACTTCAATAATTTTGTTGTGTTTGTTAATAAAACACACTAAGTTTCATCAGGTTGAATCTCTGATCCATGACTAAAAGAATACAGAGAAACATAAACCCCTGAATATGTGGTAAAAAAAATTCTCTGTTTCTGCCTAATTAACAATTTAATCATCTCTTCATGCAGCCATGGAATGAAATTCATGCCATATAAACTGTGGGATGATATAGACATCTTAAAATCAGGATCTGCTTTTGAATCATTTTTGTATCTCTCATGACTCCTGAATATTAGAGGATTGTTTATCAGTTTTGGGGAGTTTGGGCATGTACACACTACTGTATTTAAAATAAATAACCAACAAGGACCTATTGTATAGCACAGGGAACTCTCCTCAAAATTCTCTATTCCCTAAATGGGAAATTAATTTGAAAAAGAATAGATAAATGTATATGTAAAAGACACAAACAAAAAAAAACTGCTGACATTAAAAAGTCAGTAGACTCAAAATTCTTTTATGTATTTATTACTTCAAGATATATTTAACAGAAATTTCAATATTTAGGAGGTGGAGACACAAAACTAAATGGAATAATCTTTTCTCTTAGAGAGTATTCGCCTAAAGGAGTTTTCCTCCAAATATTGAAAAAGTAAAAATAGTGTTATCCTATTTCTGGTAATTTTTAAGTGAGATAAATAATATTCATTTCACCTCTTTTGTCTAGCCAGGAAAACTATCAAATTTCTATATCTATTCCTGACCTTCCTCCTGAACCTCAGAATCTTATATCCAACTGTGTAGCTGGCATGTACATGTACATGTTAAGACCTAACAACAAAACCAACTAGTTTCTGAACTTAAACATGCTCTATTCCATGCTTCCCTAGCTCATTAAATGGCAGCTCCATTCTTCCACTGGCACAGCCAAAATAATTGAAGTATTTCTTGCCTCCTTTTCTTTTCTCTCTTGTACACCTCATACCAAAGTCTATCAGCAAATCTTGTCAGTTTGATCTCCTAAATTTATGTAAAATATGATCCCTCTTGTCACCACACCTCCTGAAGAGTCATACATCTGGCACGCACTTCCAAAGACACTTCACGTGCTTACTTCAGCTATTGATGTTATGTGCCTTGAGTAGCATTTGTTCTGCTGTATCCCTTTTGGCTAGTGTAGGGTCTATTCTCCTGTTTCTTTCAGAAAGGTCCTACTTATAGCAGTTTCATAAGCTTGTTCCTTTGGTTCCATTCCTCCTCAAACATACCTAGAACTCACACTGCTTGCTGGAACTCAGAGCCCTTTTGTTTTTTACTTTCCAATGGTTTTCTGGATCAGATGTTTGTTTTTCAAATGCTCCTCTAGATTTCGAAATGTGTAGTCTCCCATAGAAAAAGGTACGTGAAATTGATGAATTCTGTTCAGACAAATCATTTCATTCTTCACCTCCCTGACCTGGTTTACCCTATCTTGAAGGGTTCCAACATCAACTCTAGAACTGGACTGATTAGCTGTCTGCTGATATATTTCCAATTTGTTGTGACTTTCCTTAATATCCTAATTCTGTAACTTTCTTGAATATATTCCCTGAGGACAGAGACAATTGTTAAATCTCCACCTCTAATAGCCATGTTACATAGAATCCCATTTAATATTGCTTCAATAGTTCATGCTAATCTGGTCTTCCCTATTGAGGTCTGAACAAATTTTCTCTTCCTTCCTCTCAAAGTCTATTGTGAAACAAATTTCAGGAACAGAAACCTGATTGGAATAAAGAGGCATTTATTTGGGGCTTGTTAGGACTGCAGCCTGGGAGACACAGATTCAAGAAGCACTTGAATTGTGTTCCACCATATTACAAAATGGAGGAAGATTATAAAGGCAAGATCTGCAAGGCCATGGTTAATTACATGAGTTGTTTATCAAGAATTATAATTGGAGCTGGCAAGAACCAAGAGTGCTTGTTAAGCAAGTGTTGGTTGGGGTCTGAAATGGTTGTATAGTTACAAGGGGGAACAACCTTGAGATACAAAGTTGTAGCTAGCAGATGCTCTTTTAAAAGCAGCAGGAGTTCTTGTGTTAGGTATAGCTCAAGTTCTCAGTGGAGCAGACAAGTCTGAGACCAGGTCCTCAATGGCCACCCACCAGCATTTTTGTATGCCTGGACTATGATTACTCAATTATAATTTTGATTTATCATCACTAACTATCTTGTACTATAAGATCCATTGTTTTCCATTTCATATATCATCAGCTTGGTTCTAATATCTTATTTTTTAAGGAATTACCCTCTTCTCTACCTTAATCAAATGACTTCTATTCATTTCACTTCCCATCATTCACTGCTTTTATACTGAAATAAAATTAAAACATGTTTTCCAAAACCCTATAGATCCTCTGTTGTGTCTTGAGAAAATAATTCCCAAAGACAGCACTGTAGGCATGGGCCATTTTTGACTATCTACTTAGTCTTTGGGTATTTAATATTTTCATTGAGTTGGTTCTCTTCCCCAGCTCTAGGCATTAACTTTATAATAGAGAGGCTTTTGTTCCTTTTCGTTAATTAAGTAAATCAATTAAATCACTGTCTTAGCGCTATACATGCTTGTTAAACCTGAGTGTTTTAGGCACATCTGCTAAAGTCTAAGGACACACACACACACATCACATGAATTTATCATGCATAAGCCCTTTACATTTCCCACATCTAGTCCTGAAGACTTTTTAAACATCAGGTAGGAAGAACAGAATTTGGATCAACTACTCTAGAAAGGCCTGCTTATTTTTGGTGTTAAACAGTTTGAGCTAGAAGTTCATACAGATCTTCCTTGACTTACGATGAGGTTTTGTCTCAATAAACCCATCATGAGTTGAAAATATTCTAAGTCAAAAAAGCAGTTAATACACCTAGGTTACATCATAGCTTAGCCTAGCCTACATTAAATGTGTCAGAACAGCTTACATTAACTTACAGTTGGGCAAAATCATCTAACACAAAGCCCATTTTATAATAAAGTGTTGAATATCTCATGTAACTTATTGAATGCAGTACTGAAAGTGAAAAACAGAATGGTTGTTTGGGTACAGAATCGTTGTCAGTGTATCAGTGTATCAGACTGGGAGCTGCCGCTATCCGGCATCACAAGAGAGTACTGGACCTCATATGGTTAGCCCAGGAAAAGATCAAAATTCAGAATTCTAAGTAAGGTTTCTACTGAATGTGAATTGCTTTTGCAGCATTGTAAAGTTGAAAAATCGTTAAGTCAAACCATGATAAGTCGGGGACCATCTGCACTAATTCTGTTACCATACATGTAACATAGCGGTCTCTTCTAGACAGCAGTTCTGTCTGATAAACATTATAAGCACAGGAAAAAGTATCCAGCACGTGGATACCATATCCCCACCTTTCCAGAATTCCTCAGTAGCTCCCATCTTAACTGCCTATACTCTGATGTGTGTTTTATACATGTTATTTCAATTATTCCTCACAGAAACCTGGTGAAGCAATTATCTATCAGTCAATCAATCAATCTATCTATATTTTATAGATGACAAACAAAAGTTTAAAGAAGTTCAGCAATTTTCCCAAAGTTGCACAGATAGTAAATGCTGGACCCAGACCTAGAAGCTTCAGTTTCTTCATTCTCTTTCTACTATATGCCATGAATTTGTGTTGTGTAGTTGTGTTAAAATCTGACATAGATACTGTCTTGAACTGGACCTGGAGCCTAAGGAAGGGCTTAATTTAGCACTAATATCCATCCTTGCTAATACGTTCTTTTCCTGGCAATCAACTCATTGAGGGATTAGAGCCTAAACCTCAGTTTTAATGGTAAGAAGACAGATGCTATCTCTTCCTCCTCTTGCTACCTGTAAGGCCTACTTACCATAGGCATGGGGAAGGTACTATTGAGATCCTGATTAAACATTTAACAAACCTCCCCCCGCACCACCAAAATAAAAGATAAGAAAATCTGAATTTCCAGGCCTTAGAGTAGATCTTTCTACATTGTAGAAAACCTGAAAATGGATACTTAGAAAAAGAATGGGAAAGTTTTACCAGGAAGAATCCAAAAGATTCACAAAATTATTCCCCTGTTTTCTGCTGTGAAGCACTTGCAGTTCACTTTAGTTTTAGTCTCAGGAATACCTGAAGCATACAGCAGCCTTTGATATTTTATTAAAGAAGCAAATGCTTTGATTATCTACTCATGGCCCAGGGACTGTACCTCTGCCAATCAATACCCCCCCCCATCCCTTGTCAAACATTCCCACTAGAAGCTGGTAAAGCTGTGGTCTTGCTTTGGTTCTTTTTATCAGTTCATTATATATCCAGAATTTGAAAACTAGTCCATGATGGAAAGCATAGAAATATTTCATTAGATCGTAATTAAGAAAAGTTTAGTCATGACCTTGAAAAAAATTTAGTGGATATTATGAGTCTGTATAAAAGCAAAATAGTTTCTTAAAATATTATTAATGCTTAACTCCTAGAATAATTTGTGTATGCTAGATATTTTCCATTTGCCCCTCTGGATCAGTCTCCACTCTTCATCCTGCTCTGTCCTCCAGGATCCTGACTTCTGTTGACTGCATAGAAGGACACCTCATCTCATTGGTTTCCAACTGAGTTGAGTGAACAGGGGTCACTGAATGAAGAGCACAAGAAATAAGAGGCTGAAAGAGATTGAGGTTGGAGTATTTACTCTCTCTGCTCCCTTCAACATTCTTCTCTTCCTTCCATCTTCAAACTTAGAGATCATAATGAAGCCCTACTACAGCCAGTACTGGGGAATTTACTAGCTTTACTACCAACAATTTTCCTAATTCCTGCCAACGAATCTTTCTGAAAAGTTCCTTTATTGAGCTCTCTTTCACAGCCCATGATGAGTGTGCCATGTGCTTCCTGTTGGAACCCTGACTGATACATAGTGTAAAAAGTATTCAATTGTGCATAGTCTAATGTTAATAAAGGAAAATTCAAGGGTTAATTTATTTCCTGAAGTCAAAATACTTCGTCTAGTTTGAATATGATTTCTGTCATTTTAAAGAGTTTTAGAGAAGTTCACTGTTTTAACATAAAAGGTAGATGAGCTAGAAATTGATACAGTGCCTTGAAAACCAGATATTGAACATTTGGGCTGTGGTGGTTTTTGAATTGCATCTATGTTGCTAAGCTAGACTATGTTTCCTAGAATCTCCTTGCCTCTATGGTTTTTTAAAAATTAGAATTGGCTTCAAGAGAAACTTGCATGATATCTGGAAGGCAGAAGTAAAGCACCAGCCATTCTGCTCTGAGCAGAGATGTAGGGCCAGGAGCTGTGACAGATGACACACATCTTTATTAATCTGCTGGCTCACCTTGTTGCTGAGGGGCAGTATCTGGAAACCCACAGCTCCTTCAGCTTCCATCAAGTCTCTCCTTCAGTTTTTCTGAATCCTGGGTCAAGTTCAAGAGTACCAGTGTCTTTTGCACATTATCTACATCATCAAGGTTCAAGGTTTTGAGATACAGGTGTTAATTCCAATTTGTTTTCATAGATTCCAGTTTGTCCTCACTCTCCCTAATTTTATGTCCAGTTTTTTCTTCCCAATTACTGGTTCTGTGTATTTGTGGCATCTTTAGGCTCTTACCGGACATAGAAGCAATATCCATAGACTTTTTCACCTGCTTCCACAATTGTGTATGGTGTAATTCCCATTATATTAAATTCCTTTCTTCTATGTCACTCAAAGTGGCTAGGTTCACCTGATTGAATCCAACTTATACAGTGGTCTTCTTCTCTTCTTCCCCTATTAGTAGCATGAGATAAATATGACTGAAGAGATAGCATAGAATCTTAGAATCTGACCAGAATAATGTAATAAGCATTTTACCTTTTGGGACCATGAAATTAAAGAAAGACAGAGAGAAACAATATTAAGGTTTAGAAATCTTTATTTCAAAAATAAAACCACCCCTCTCCCCTAGTCTCAGATTTTCAAGAGTAACTTGGAGCTTAAGTCTTTGTGACTGTTTTTCTCCATTCCAAGGGCATGATACGAAAGCTTTGTTCAGTGTTTGGGAGAGGTGACAGGGAGACAATTACTGATGATTAATTTTCACTGGGGTTATTGAGCAAACCTTGTGCTTCTTTTGCCCCCTCAGATTCCTGTCATTGTCAAGTTTAACTTCCAATGCTTTGCTCCCAGATAGAATTTCAGGCTCATTTAGCACATGATACCTTTGGAGTTGACAGAAGTGATTCACCTGGAACAGCCCAGCCACCCTATGCTTGGTCCCAGAAAGCTACAGAAATAGTCTTCATTGTCTCCTCAATTCTCTCTGGGTCATTTAATAGCAACAGTTCCTCTTCATTCTTTTCCTTTTTGAATAGTGCTTTTGTGAGCTGGAGTCTTGATGTAGCTGTCACAAACCTTCCACTTCAGAGGTTAAACTACAAGATCTAATGAGGGAAAATTATTTTTAGCTTAGCCTCTGGCACTATAAATTCCAGGAAATTTTTGAATTAAACTTTATGACTTTGTAGGAAAAAAATAGCAGGCTGCCAACCTGTCTTTTTAAACTCTTTCTCTTTCTCTCTATCCTTCCTTTTTAGTAAAATTTGGTGATATTTAAAATATTATTTTAAATTTCTTTTGGTAGCAACTGCATGGCAGTTTAACTCAAGAAAAATTCTCAGACCCTTTTTGTGTACTTGTCTTCTAATTGAACCTCTATCTCTGACTACTGACATCAGACCAGCAAAGTGTACTACCCACAATCAATGATACATGAGCATGAACTCTGTTGTCTTTGCTTCAAGGTAGAAAATAGAATTTACCCCTTAGGTCTAATATTGGGGCTGAAGGAAAAAAATATACTACCACTTTATCCTTAAAAGTTGAGGTATTTCTCCTGAGGTAGAACTCCATCCTAACCCAGAATCAATAAATAAAATAGAAGCCGAGTCATAATAGAAACAAGCCCAATTGTGAATCACTCAGGGATTTCTCCTCTGCCATATGGCTTATCTAAGCCCTAGGCTGAGTCCCAGCTATGGACATTTCACTGCTTATTAACAACTTCACCCAAGAGGGTAGACAAATGGAAGAGACAGAAAGTAAAAGTGAAGAAAGGCCTTGTTTGCAGGCTGATGATCATGAAAGTAAAATATTTATTGTACAACTACTATGTGCAAGGCAATGGGGGATTATGGGGATATCACAGTTATTACAGATTGTCTGGGAAGAAAGCAACAAATTACAGCTATAAAGTTAATTAGCACTACTTGCTAATAGTGTTTCAAGGTGGGCTTTTATCTTCAAGAAATTTAAAATATCATTAGTGGGAAATGGTGGGCTTCATGCCTGACTGAGGGTGACTACCACTATTCTCTAATACCAGGGAAGGGCATATTCCAGGCAGATCTTGCAGTGAGCTTGGAAAGTCTCCTGAGTTAACGTGGCTATTGTGAATTGTAAAAACTATAAAACTAAGGACAGTGGTGGACTAAGAAACAAAGAAAGACAAGCTCATGAAAATTAGATAGAGATCTTGGAGTCTTAGTTTGAATATTAAAAAGATTGCCCATATTTTATTCCAACTATGGTAAAGTCAGACTATCAGTCATAATGATAAGGCAACATTTATTATTTTCTATGGCCCAGGCATTATGATGAATCTGAATCCTTTACACCCGTCATCACACTTATCCTCAGATAAGTATTACCACCATCATTTTACAGAAGAGAAAATAGATGTTTGAAGGGTGTAAAAGCCCAAGTTCACCTATCAGCGAGTGGAAGAACTTTCAAATCTTAGATCAGTCTGATTCCAGAGCTTGTGAGTCTAGTACTAAAAGTAAAGAGAATGGCTCAGACAAAAAAAAACATTGTACCACTGTGAGTCTAGGCAGTCAAATGGAATTTCATGAAGTCTGAAGACATGGAATTTGAACTGAGTCTTGAAGGATGGGAGAAGCTGAGTAGGGATACAAGGTATTTTATGAAAATGGATTGCATGAATAAAATTATATAGGCAAATAAAGAAGTAGTGCATCACTAGCCAGGATTTTCTCAAAAGATTTGTGGATTGATGACATCAATTATTTATGGACGCCATTTATCTACAAAAATTTGCTATTGTAACATTTCGCTAAAATAATTTTTAGATATTTTTTTTTAGATATTTGTTATAGAAAAATGTCTTCCTGAATCTATTAAGTTGAAGGTGCGTGAAAGATAGAAAAAAATTTGCCAATTTATTAGAAATTTCTCACTGGGGAACTTGATTGTGTCAATGAACAAATATAAATTTCAGATAAATGTAAAGTCTGTAGGTAGGTATTATTACTATTATTGGAATTTTTTTTTAAATAAATAAAATCCCCACAACTTACCCAAAATAAAACCAAGTCTTTATTTGCAAATATTTACAAGGCCATTTTGGGATGTCAAAATTCAGAATGGACTTAGAACCAAATTATATTCTACTTTTTGGATTATCCAATTAAAAAAATAAATTTTGTCTCAGAAACTCAGGGGAGACCTAGAAACAAGAAACCTTGCTTTGAGAAAAAAGAAGCTCTTAGGACATTTTGACAGCAGGTCCACTGTGGTGAGGAGCTCACACTGGAAAACGAGAAGCAAAAAATAATAATTTTATTAATTACCCTTACAACATATATAGAGCTGCTGTAGGCAAAGCAGATCTGAAGTAGGCTGAAGTCTGTTGGTCACAGCTGGGAGGGCTCAGGGTGTCGTAACCTTGACGCTCCTGATTCAAAATGGCTGCCAGCGTTACTCATTAATGTCAAATAGACCTCGGGATGAGAATGATGTCATGGTAATATTTCTACTGGAACTTTGGATCTTTGCACTAACCTTACATTCTATGAGTCAAATTGCAGAAAACCTCTTGTTTCTTTATATAACTCTAGCTTTGTCACATATTAATAAGAATTTGTAGTACTCACTTGACCCAAATGAACATTAGCAGGATCTTTACCAGTGATTTAGGAGTTGCTGATGAATAAATTTTCCCAACAAAAATGCCTGTGAATATAAATGAAGTTGCATTTTCTTTGCTTGGAAAGAGTAATTTTCAGCTACATGATTTAGCGGTAAAGACAGTTTCACAGCATTAAAGACAAAGCCTGGTGTGCTAGGTTGATTTCCTTATGTGGTGTGTTAATACACGTCTTTTCTTAGAAGAATGTCTAATAAAAGACTCATATCTGTTAAGTCGGCACTACAGCAAGCACTGAAGTCCTCAATTAAAAAAAAATTCTGGTTTAAAATGGATATAACTTGCTCACAAGAGAGCACAGGCCAGTGAATCAATCAGTACCTTTAAGGAAAAAAAGTCAGTGCCGATATCAGAATCCATCGAGTTCTTTTAATTGATCCAGGAATGTTAACTATGGTGTTCAACATCAACAACGTGGAAATTTAGGGGAAATAGTCATTGTTATTTTACTTAAATAGTACTTACTCAGAAAGACAAACAATGAACTATAGCCTAGTAAATGTCAAGTCATTTTCTAATTCTCAAAAACAAGATTTCCACAGAGATTCAAAAGTCAGGCTAGGCATGGAAGGGGTGGGAAGCCAGCCTTAGGGTTTCTGGAGAGCAGAGGCCAAGTGCAAGCCTGGCAGAGACAGCAGGTTACAGGAGAAGGTTGGCAGTGGGTTGGAGAGAACTTAAATCTGAGGAGGTTTTTATCATTAAAGCCTAGATATACTCCTTTGTTTCCAAATATCTCAGCTCTTAAAGAAGCCTCATCCTCTTTTATTCTAGTTATGGATTTTTGGAACTCAGATATCACTTTCATTTTACTGTACTTTCTGGCCAGACTAGAGGTCCCACAAAGGAATCATGGCTATAAGAACACACAGCTACACTCTCCTTGGCATTAAAAGAGGATCTTTAGGATAACAGACCTTAACCTTTTCCCCATTTGATCCCTCAGCATTCACAGAGCTGAGAAATTACATATAAACTCATTGGTAATGGTGCCTCAAAAGTTGCAGTCCTTCTTAACAGAGAATGGAGGTTGGAGGGTTTACTCATTCTGACATGTATGCATCAGGGTCTCAGCTAGGCATGGGTACATTGAAACAGCACTTTAGATGATTCTGATACATCTTAGGGAAATAAGCATCCTTCTGTCCTTCCTCAGTTCCCCTGTTGAGAATCTCTTGCCTGGGAGCTGTGTATTCCCAGGCTGGTATGGTGCTATCTTATGAACAGGCAGATGAACGGTAAGTTAAGTTTAGGTCAATGACAAGCACGGACACAAGTGGAAAGAAAAGAAATGAACTATTCCATGTTTGATAACTAAAAAAAAGTATTGTCTTAGTAATCATAGTAAAAATTAGAACTCTGTTTGACTTCTTTATGTTTATTTTACAGTGTAGTTGTGTCTTCATTTTGAAATACATTGCATGTGGCCAAGATGGCAGGAGTACACTTAGGGCTTTAATGTTCAAAGTGGTAGTTCTTAATCTTGTCCTGGTTTAGGGTCAGAAACTCAGCCCGGGCAAGGCCCCAATAGACTCTATTTAGAAGGTCTTGGTGTACTAGAACTGTGATAAGGCTGGGACTTCCTCAAAGGCAGACAGGCCCCCAGATACACAGTCCTCTAAACACGTTGGCATACTGAGACCTCAAATAGAAAGCCATGACTCAACCTTTCCCAGTTTGCACTGTGTAATTATAAAAGGGTGGCTCCCAAAAGACAGCATGTAAATGAAATGCACGGTAAAACGTCATTTGAGGTAACTAAACAAAATCGTATTCTCCTTCAGGTGATATACCTTCCAACTCTGTCATGACCCATGGGCTGCCATGTGTAGGCTGATGAGCAATCAATTAGATCCACTAATTAGATCTAACTCTGCTTTTAATAGGCCTTTATCTGAGAGGATATTCTCTCTCTTGCTGTCCTATATAAATAACATCTGAAGAAAGGCAGTTATTAATGGGGTTGGGCAATGATCTCACCCTTCTCATCACACCAGACATTGGTATTATTTTTTCTTTCACTTCTGGGGTGCCACATTTCAGCATTTGCAGATACTCAGTGAGGCTAAAACCCAAGTTTCAGAAACCTGAAGTAAAAGAAGGATGTTCTTTCCTGGAAGACTTCAATATCATCTTGATCTGTTCTTTCCATTGTCACTGTAACTTTCTGCTTTCAAATAATTTCAGTCTTACAGAAAAGCTGTAAGAGTAGTACAAAAAAACATATGGTACCCTCACCCAGAGTCTGCAGTTGTTAACATTTTGTAATTCTTGCTTCACCATCGTATGTGTGTATATGTTGGTGTAATAATTTTTTCTGAATAATTTGGCAAAATGTTGCAGTCATAATGCTGCTTTACTGTTTAATATTTAGCATGCATTTTCTAAGAACAATAATATTCTCTTATGTAATCATAGCACAATTATCAAAATAATGTAGCCAATAGTAGCACAATATATTATCTAATCTATAGATTTTATTCACATTCCATGAATCTTCAGAAATAATATCCTTTGTTGCTCTTCCAGGGTCCAATCCAGGATCAAGTACTGGTTGTCAGATTTTCTTTGTCTTCCATACTAACATTTGAGAAAAGTACAGGATAGTTATTTTCTAGAATGTCTCTCATTTGGGGCTTGGTTCATGTTTCCTTGTGATAAGACTTAGGTGACTCAGTTTTGGGAGGAATATTAAAAAAGTGAAGTGACTTTTTTAGTGCATAATATATGGAGGTACATGATATTGGTTTGTCCCATTAATGGTGATAATTTTGATTGCTTCCTTAAGGTGATGTCTGCCAGATCTCCATGGCAAAGTTACTGGATTTCCCTTGTAATTAATAAAAACCTTTTGAAAAGATACTTTGAGAGTATGTAAATGTCCTGTTTCTCAACAAATTTTACCCAGTAGCTTGATGATTTTCACCTAATTCAGTTGTTACTGTGATGGTTGCCAATTCAATTTGGTTGCCAAATTTGAGTAATCCTCAAACTCAGTTACTTATTCTATATTTGTTTTATTTTTTATTTTGCTCTTTTTCTCCCATTTATGTTTATTATTAAGAAACTTAGACCTGGGTGCAAGGTATGCTCATTGCTACTAAGGTGTCATATTTCTAGGATTTTGAGGTGAGACATAGTTGGAAAATAAATGTAACGTACACACACACACAAATATACACATATCTACTATATCTATATCTATCTAACCTATCTTTAAAACCAGGAATTTATACTGACATCCCCAATTCAAATCCAACACCATATACTTAAATTTCATCTTCTCTCTTTCCATATGCTTAACATTCTTCTTTACTTATTTCATCAATCCTAGAATATAGAAAAAGTAAGCTCAGAAATATAAACCCATACTGTATCTATGAACAAATTTAGCAACTGGAGTTTAATATTTATTTACAGTTCTTTAAATCTTGAGGCTGATAGTACAGAGTGAAAAAAAAGTTCAAAGTTTACCTTTTGTATTAGTTGCCACACTCTCATTAAGTATAGTTATGTTATTCATTTGAAATTCAATTAAATTTATGAGTTTCTGTTTGTATTCCATTTGTTTCTTTCCCACATCTTTGTTGATTGATTGATTTTTTGAGTATATAAAGTATAAACATGGTGTTGAAATACAAAAAGATAGAAATGTATTAGACCTCTACCTTAAAGTCTTCCACCTTGCTTTCAAAAACTTCGTAAAGATGATTACAAAGTGGTTTCTGGTTTATCTTTCACACATGTGTCTATGGTGCTGTTTTTTGTTTTTGAAAGAAATAAGCAAATATATATATTTTTTTCTCATTTTCCCTTCTTTCTTACAAAAGAGCTAGCATTAAATATATGTTTCATTTTGCTTTTTACTTTGCTTTTCTCAATTTAACAATATATTAAAAATAACATCATTTTATTTCTCATTATTGTATCATCAAAGTAATCCATTGTGTGGGTGGACCATAGTTTATTCAACCAAATTCCTCTATATGAGCATTTAGGTTTCTTCTGATGTTTTGTAATTCCAAACAACAATGAAATTCATAACCTTGTATACATCTATTTTCACATTGTTTGCAGTGTCTACAGGGTAAATGATTAGAAGCTGAATTGCTGGGTCAAACACATATATAGTTTTGATAGACTTAGCAAATTTTTCTCCATAAAGGTGTACCACCTGCAATGTATGGGAATGCCTGTTTCCCCACCACCTTGCCAAGAGAAGGTGTTGTCAAGCTTTAATTTTTGCTGTGTGAGAAGTGAAAAATGATATCTCAGTGTGGTTTAAATTTGCATTTCTCTTATTATGAGTGAAGTTTCACATGTTTTGGAGCCATCTTGGATAGCTTTTTGTGGATTACGTTTTCATTTATTTGGCTAATTACTGTATCAGGTTTGGGTCATTTCCCTCTCAATTTTAAAGAAATAATTTATGTATATATATGTATATATACATATACATAATATGCAAAATATATCATGGATAAAAGGCTAATATTCCATATATACTGATTCATTATTAGCCCATTTGTATATTATAAATGTTTCTTCCTAGTTTTTAACTTATTTTTTGACTTTATATAGTTTTTGCTAGGCCAAGAACATATCCATTGATCCCAATTCCCACATTCTTGTGTGTTCCTTATTTTAAAATCAGCAATGAATACAGAATGCCAAAGATTTTTTTCCTCTAGCCTCTATGGAGATAATTAGGAGTGATGCTGGTCTGTAATTTTCTTTTTTGTTCTGCCTTTATCTGACCATTAAAGATTTGCTAGAATTTCCTTATATATTCACCTAGGGCTCATTAACTTTCTCATTCTTTTAGAGAAATTAATGTTTGGGACAATAGACATTTCTAGTATATTATCCATTTAATTTATAAAATTAAAAAGTTAGGTCAGCCCCTGTGATCTATAGAGCCCAGGGTAAGAAGACAAACGGAGATCCACATAGTAAGTCTACATAGTTCAGAGCTTTAAACACAGCAAACAAACTGTGAAAATAATTGCATTTTATCCTTCTGCTTTGACAAAAATGTCTCCATAAGGACCTGTAAAACCAAATTTGAGTTTAGAATTATCATATTCCTCACCATTCTGTTCTGGGTCATAATGGCACAGAGAGAGATGATAGCAGAGTTTTTCCTCTCTTCTTTCTAACCACACTCAGCATATGCATGCATGTACATCCGAGACCCCATGATCAAGCTTTGTCTAGATTCTTCTGTACCTCACTGTCTCCACAAAGAGCTGTCTCTTGCCCACTCCTTGAGCAGTTTGTCCTTAGGAATACTGGCCTGGAAAGGAGGTCCCAAAAGCCTTTGGAAATGAGTTTAGGTTCAACTGAACATGAAATTTCAGAGTGTAGTGCACCCACAGCATAGTCGAAAAGGGGTAACTTGAGTTTGGTTTTCAAAGTCTATTTGGCCCTGTGAAATCTTTGTCTCTTGGAGAGTGGCATGGCTAGAGGAAGGCCAGGGTGGTCCTATAGAGTTCAAGGGCTGTCCTTGCTAAGTCTAAAGGCAGTAATACAGTAATATTAAACAGTAAAGCAATTTTTTTTGACCATTAAATTTGTGTGTTTCGCATGTGTGTGTGTATGTGTGTTCTGTGATACCACTAAGAATGTAGACATTGAGGTTTTCATTTCATTACTAGTAGTAAAACTCTTTGAAGAGCAATTTGACTATAGGTATGTATTAACCTAGTGATTACACATTTCAGAATCTAATTTAGGAAATAATGTTAAGAATCTAAAAGCTTTGGTTTTCAATATGATCATTGTAGAATTATGTATGATGACCTAATTGGAAAACAGTAGAAATATCCAAATACTAAGAGATTAGCTAAGTAAACTATGATGTTTTCACCAAGTAGAATATTATTAAGGCATTAAAATTGTTATTTGAAAAACTGTATAATTCCATAGAATAATGTTTATGGCATAGTATTAAGAAAAAAATAATGTACATATTGTATGTAATTATAATTTGATTTAAACTGAGTTAAAAATCACCTTTTCATAGAAATAAAGGAAAGGATAAAAATTCTGCCAGCATACCAGCGTTTGTGTTTGGGTGTTAAGACTAAGGGTAAATTCTTTCTCCTGGTTTGCTTTTCTGAGTCTTCAGATTTTCTTTCCTAAGAATTTATTACTGTTATAATGAATAGAAATACGATAAGAGGGTCAGACCCACCTCTCTCTAAGGTCCTTTCCAACTCTAGCATGTAAATTTTTTTTATAGCTGAATAATGATGAGCTTGCTGTGTTCGTCACTCTTGTTTCTGTCTCTGCCCCATGTATATTAATCCAGAATTTATAGCTGATGCCTGTCTTAAATACATAAACATTAGCTAAGCTCTCAAATAGATCCTGAAATTCTGAGGCAGAATTCTCTGCTGGAAAGCCAATTTCCTCAGAGTAAGCATTCATTAAATATGGCTAAGATAAATTTGGAGTATGAATAGACTGGGTTGAGGCCCTTATTATTAATGTAAATTTGTATTCTCTACATTGCTAGAGATTTTGTGCCGCCTCAAAAACATACTGGATGCAGTAGGGTTACTCAGAAAGGGTGAGAAATTGCCTCGGCTGCCAATTTTTTGTTTGTACCAGTTCCTCTAGGACTACTTCTTGCTCCTGATAAAAAATGGAATCGATCTACCGAAAATATTTTAATATTAAAAACTAGATAAATGATATATCTTTCTGGATTTTAAAACCTCCTCAGAGCTAACATTCTGTCTGTAGCTTAGGTCTATAACAGAACTTGAAATTTCTAAAACAAAGAAGGTGGTGACACATCCTTGCATGAAAACACTGCTCGATTTTGAGAACTGAAGGCATCACTGGACCTGGCAGCATGGACTTTAAAATCAGACAGAACTCTATTCAAACGGAAGCTTCATTATTTATTATCTGCCCAACTCTGTACTGGCTAACTCTTCTGAATTTCAGATTACACTTCTGAAAAATGTGAATAATCTTCCTTAATTGTAGGTTTGTTGCAAATATTAAATGATGTAATTTTAGAAAATATTTAGTAGACGTTCAATAAATTTAAACTTTAGTAATCATCATCATTGTCTAGTGATGTGAATTCCAATATTATAACATAAAAAGTCAACATTAAGATGTTAACATTTTGCAGAACCCAGTATTGGAAGTATTGTACTAATAGAGTCCACTGATGGCAAGAACACTTGTCCAACTATGGATTCTTGCATTGAAGCATTGGCTGAAAGCTCAAACATTAAAAAATGATAAACTAGAGAAAAGATGGTGACATGATTGGTGGCAATGAATTTGGGGCCTCAAAATTATACCACTAGCTATGAGGCTGAAATAAGAAGGAAAAAAGATGTTTCATAGGGAAAAATGACAGGAAATTAGATATATACATAAAGTTAGATTTAAGAACAATTGGATTAATAAACCATTATTGGTTAACAGGGGACAAGCCCTTGCATTTAGGTTATGTTAGAATTTTGTCCTTGCTAACCCTAAACTTGATTTACTTATACAAAGTAGTTAGTCACTTCCTTGGTACAATTTTCATATGATAAACTGTATGCAAAACATAACTTCCTCATAGTTTTATTACGGACATTAAATAAAATAATGATTTTAAAGCACCTAGCCAAGTGTTTGGCACCAGTGGGTGTTCAATTATAGCCCCTCTAAAATGTTCATAGCAACTCTAGAATAAAATTCTCTCCCTGAAGATATATATTGAATGTTAAAACAACTGCCTCAGTATGCTAGGCAGTGAGAAAAATCTAAAACAGGAAAGACAATTTCTGACACAAGTCTTTTTTGCTGTGCTGGCCTGAACACCTCTTCCTAGAGCTCTGATATACATCAGGCAGGACTGTGACAATGAATCATCCCCCAGGCTGCAATTTCATCCTGGGGATGCTTCCTGATGCAGATGTTACCTGGGTGTTGCACAGTTAAGAAGATGCAGAGCAAAAGTAATGCTACCATTACTTGCTTTACATATGCTTGCATTACATATGCTTGCCAAAGCATATCAGGCTCTTCCAGACACTTAGATACAGAAACCTAGACCAATCTATGAGACCGTGGCTCCCTAGATGCATATCTGAATATCAACACCACTTTAAGGAGCTTCATGGGAACCCCCTTGAGTGTCCTTAGAACATACAGTGTGTGAACTGAAACAAGGAACAGCTGTGGCCCTTATTAGCTCTGTGGCCTTACATAAGTCACTTAGCTTCTCCAAGTCTCATTTGGAAAATTGAAACAAAATTTCCTATCCTGCCTACTGCAAAGGGTCAACAGATGGGAAAACGAAATTTAACGTTCTTCATAGCATATACTAAGATTATTATTTTCAGAGGCAAAGAGATTATACTTTTAAGGGCTTTTAAATGTTAAGAAATATGGCCTTGCAAATATAGCCAATAACAAACTAGTAGGGGCAATGAATGAAGTTGCTAAGACTGATGGGACATAATTGAAAACCTTTGGAAATCACGAGCTCTGTTGTGGTCTTCCTCTGCTGGCATCTTTCCTTGGTCTTTGTGTTGTCTCCATTTAGTTACTGGAGACTTGAATTTATTTTCCTAACTGATGTTTTTATCTTGAGAGTGCCTCCAACTATATCTAGCCAGAAGAAAAGCAATAGATATTGAAGATGAAAAAGAAAAAACGAGAGGAAGAAAAAGAAGTGACAGAGGGAGTTCTGAAGAGCACTCCGAAGTCCCAGTCTAGGAGAGCAATCTCACCTTACCCATTCCTATATTTTAGATCTTAGGACCCAATGATCACTTAATCAAACATCATGGCTCCCATAGTGAATGAACTGATACTGTCTCTTTGCTCAGTAGGATATCTGCATGTTTATTGGTTATTCTAGGAAGGTATTTATCATTCACTAAAAGTTTGAAGGGCAAACAAGTACACTAGAAATCTGGGAAAAACTCAAGAAGCTATAAAATATTACCTCTTGACAGCAAGATATTTTATAATGCTATTGTGTCTGGTGGGCAGCACTGTTGGTGGAACATGAAGATTAAATCCTCACCTGGCAGTGGATTTTTTTTTTTTTTTTTTTTTTTTTTGCGGTACGTGGGCCTCTCACTGTTGTGGCCTCTCCCGTTGTGGAGCACAGGCTCCGGACGCGCAGGCTCAGTGGCCATGGCTCACAGGCCCAGCCGCTCTGTGGCATGTGGGATCCTCCCAGACCGGGGCACGAACCCGTGTCCCCTGCATCGGCAGGCAGACTCTCAACCACTGCACCACCAGGGAAGCCCTGGCAGTGGATTTTTATACATTGCCAAGGACAGAAGCATAAAAGGTCATGTTAAGAAAAGTAGTATCTGCAGAAAGTGGTGCAGCAAAATGCCTGTGGATGGCCAGTTGAAGTGGGAAATGTGAGCAGCCAAGTACAAAGGGACTTCTGCAAGGTAAAAGGTCACAGATGCTATTACAAGAATGATCCACAGAAGACAGCAGGCTACATTCACAAGAAACTATCCATATGGAAAGAAAGTGAATTCTTAGAAATTGCTATGAGAGTCCTTGTCCTTGATTCACATATTTTCCCCAATTCTCATATCACTACTACTGACTTATTACCACTACTGGGAAGAAGGATGACCCTATAGCAATTTAACTTTCTTTTACAAATACATGATGTCAATATGCTAAGACCCAACACAACAGGCCATGATTAAAGCACTATTTCTCCAACACACAGATGAAGAAACTAAGGTTCAGCAAAGTCATAGAACAAACAAGTACTGATGCCAGCTAGAGTGCAAATCCAAATCACTTAACCTCTAAAGACAATTCCGTTAATCAGCTTATTATATGTGTATAGGTTCCTGTTCATAATAAAATGAGAGCCAGTAAGTAGGAACAGAAGGTTGTGAAACATCAGAAAGTTTCCCAACTTTTCTTAATTTTAGTTTTTTGTTTTTAACTTTTCAAATGGATTAATGATAATATCTAAGGCATAATAACATTAAATCATTAAGGCAAAAAGAAATTTTCCACTTTTTTAAACATTATTTTAATATTAATAGATAATTATTTCCAGTGCTTAGAATACTGCAGAAATTCAATACATTTCACTAACTTACTTAATCAAGTATCTCCAAATACTTGTTTTAAGGCATGAATGGATTAATCCTAAATAGGACAGACATGATCCTAAAAACTGTTGAAAAAACAAAACAAACAAACAAAACTGAACATGGTACATTGGAAGATAAATACAATGGGAATGGTCGTGGAGACGGGACATATATCCCCACATTTGCATCATCGCTCTTACTAATAAGTTCTGAATCTGAGAGTGAGAACATTAAAACGGTCAGAAATGTTTTAGTGTCTAAAGACTGTCAAAGATAAGTGAATCACCTGTGTAAAACATAAATATTATATTGTCCAACGTGTTAAAAACAATCACACTGCTTTGTATATATATTTCTTCAGCTAATTTTGTGTTTATTTATTAGAAATTACGCTTGGAAATAAGGGTAAACAAGACAAATGTGATTCCTGTCCTAATTGAGCTCAGATTCTAATGGAAAATATAGATAAGAAAATTAATACAATTTTTACACTTTATGATCTTGTAAAGTGCTACGAAGTAAATCTAGTATTAAGAGGAGCATAATTAATTGCTGGATACATTTAGACTCCTGCTATGAAAGGGCAACTCAACATCCTTAACTTCTTTTGAGAAAGTTCAACTTTTGTGCTTAAGATAATAGAAAGGATTTGTTTTCTCAAGAGTCAGTTATTTTTAGCACTTAAGAGTTCAAATACAGTTCAAAATGCCAACCTGATATATTCTGACTGGGAAAATATGGCAAAGCTTAATTTCCAAGAATTACTTATATCATCTGAGATATGTGACAGCAGTTTCTGCTGGTCTAAGAATTGAAACTGATAGAATCCATACCACACGTGTAAAATGAAGACACCAGATTATGTTTAATAAGTATATTTATTACAAAGAGAAGACAACTGTGATGTAATGGAAAGGTGTACAAAAGTTGGAAATAACCCAAAAAACTTAATAAATCACCTTATCACATGGAGCCTCATTTTTCTTATCTGAAAAAAAAAAGTGGGTAATAAATGTTGGGAGCAAATATTTCTTTGCTACTTTTGATGTTTCCTTCCAGGTGAAGGGAACATAGTTAAGGTAACAATTCTGGCTTCTTTCTATCCCTTTATTTGTTCTGTTCCAGAAAAAACTGGAATGACTTCATTGGAATGGTAAATTTATGGAGAATAACCTGGATGTGCCATTTTTGCTCCTCTCTTTTCTTTTTGGGAAAGAGCTGTGAGAGGGGCAGGCCCTCCCATGGGGAGGACCCACCGAAGAGCTGATTGACAGGTGGGTGAGTCAGTGAGTGTTAAGAAGTTTAATGATATTCTTCAAGGTCAATAAATAAGATGATAAGGCAATAATGTGCAGATCTGCTTAGAATTTTCATTTTTCAATATCTCATATTCTGGTGTAGAAGACAAGTTCTATTTAAACTCAACAATAATAATTTGTGATTCACAGTTCTGTTGTGAGAATAAAATGTGATGATGAATGTGAAACTATTGCACAAATTCTAATCTGCATATAAATATGTCTTTTTTATTCTAGCAAAATACTTTATTCTTAAAACTCAAACTTCAAAAGTAGAAATAATAGTGGAAGATAGGATTGGGGCTCAGAAATGTTTAACTAATACTGGGGCACTTCCAGAAGGCCTCAGCTTTAGGTAAAGCGTGCTGTGTTTCTGTTCATCTGTGAAGAGCTCATTCCCATCTCTTAGGTAATGGTCTCTGTTATGAGTTGGATTATGTCCCCCTAGAAAAGCTGTGCTGAAGTCCTAATCCCTGGTACCTGTGAATGTCATGTTTTTTGGAAACATGGTCTTTGCAGATGAAATCAAGTTATAATGAAGTCATACTGGAGTAGCATGGACCCTTAATCCAATATGAATGATGTCCTTATAAGAAAGGAACACAGACACAGAGACAGGTACACACAGGAAGAAAAAAGCCATGTAACAATGGAGGCAGAAATTGGAGTGATGCATGTACCAGCCAGGGAACATCAAGGATTGCCAGCAAATACCTGAGGTTAGAAGAGGCAAGGGAGGATTCTCCCCTATAGATCTCAGAAAGAGCATGGCCATGTCACTACCTCGATTTCAAGTGTGTATCCTCCAGAACTGTGAGAAAATAAATTGCTACTGTTTTATGCTGCCCAATTGTTATACTTTGTTATGGAAACCCTAGGAAACTAATGTTATGTCTTTAAAAATGTACATATCTTAATTTAAAAATACCTTATTCCTGAAAAATGTTAACCATCATCTGAGCCTTGAGCGAGTCATAATCTTTATCAATAGTAATATCCAAGATCACTGATCACAGATCACCACAAAAAATATAATAGTAAGGGGAAAGTTTGAAATGTGAGAATTACCAAATTGTGACACAGAGACACAAAGTGAGGAAATGCTATTGGAAAAATGGATAGACTTGCTTGACAAAGGGTTGCCACAAAACTTCAATTTGTAAAAAACGCAGTTATCTGCAAAAAGCAATAAAATGAAGTGCAATATGTGGCATATATATGCAATGGAATATTACTCAGCCATAAAAAGAAATGAAATTGAGTTATTTGTAGTGAGGTGGATGGACCTAGAGTCTGTCATACAGGGTGAAGTAAGTCAGAAAGAGAAAAAACAAATACTGTATGCTAACACATATATATGGAATCTAAAAAATAAATAAAATGGTTCTGAAGAACCTAGGGGCAGGACAGGAATAAAGACGCAGATGTAGAGAATGAACTTAAGGACATGGGGAAGGGGAAAGGTAAGCTGGGACGAAGTGAGAGAGTGGCATGGACATATATACACTACCAAATGTAAAATAGATAGCTAGTGGGAAGCAGCCACATAGCAAGGGAGATCAGCTCAGTGCTTTGTGACCACCTAGAGGGGTGGGAGGGAGACGCAACAGAGAGGGGATATGGGGATATATGTGTAAGTATAGATGATTCACTTTGTTATATAGCAGAAACTAACACAACATTGTAAAGCAATTATACTCCAATAAAGATGTTAAAAAAAATGAAGTGCAATAAAACAAGGTATGCCTTATGAATGTTGACTCTCAAATTCAGGAGAGACTAAAAACAAAAAAATCCTAAGAATAAGGTCATCATTTAGTGTAAAATAGTCTTAATTTTGTGGTTTATCAAATTAGTCCTGTGTGAGTCCACTGTACTATGTTTCAGATACTGCATCAAGCAATTTACATATGTAATCTTTTCTAATACTCAGAGCAATTCTCTAAGTTGAGTCATTATTCCCAATTTAAAAATCAGGAAATTGAGTGTTAGAGAGCTTCTTGAAGAAATAGTACTGTTGTCCCCCAATTATAGGTGGGTGATATGTTCTAAGACCCCCAGTGGATGCCTGAAACCACAGGTAGTATGAACCCTATGTAAACTATGTTTTTTTCTAAAATACATATCTATGATAAAGTTTAGTTTATAAATTAAGTACAGTAAGAGATTAATAACAACTACAAATAAAACAGTTATAACAATATACTGTAATAAAAGTTTTGTGAATGTGCTCTCTCTCTCTCAAAATATCTTACTGTACAAATTTAATGCCTTTTCCACCTCAACTAAGCACTGACCATGCACCAGGGCCCTAACTTTTGCTTTTTGAGGTGTGACAGCAAAGCTTGCATAAATTTTTTCATTCTTCACAATTTCACCAATAGAAGATTTGTTCTTACAGTAGACCGTAGCAACCTCAGCATACAATTTTTTTCTTTCCTTATTAAGTGGAGAACCTTCATCTGTCTAGTTAAAGGAAATACTTTAAAGCTTCTCTTTGGCATATCCAAATTGCCAGCATCCCTATTTTGCACTTTGGGGCCACTATTAAGTAAAATAAGGGTTACTTGAACACAAGCACTGAGATACTGTGACAGTAGATCTGATAACCAAGATGGCTACTAAGTGTCTAATGTGCGGGACACACTGGACAAAGAGGATGATTCATGTCCCGGGGGTATGGAGTGGGGCAGTGTGAGATGTCACCATGCTACTCAGAATGGCACGCAATTTAAAACTTATGAATTATTTCTGGAATTTTTCATTTCATACTTTCAGACTGCAGTTGAACATCGGTAACTGAAACCATAGAAAGTGAAGCTGTGGATAAGCGGGGCCATTGTATGGAGTAAAATGTCCTTGCATGAAATTATGCTCCCTCAGCTCTTTCATTGTCATGTTTTAAAATATTTTGAGGAACAGAGTAAGAAAACGACTTTGGATTCTGTACAGAAACTCAAGGGTCACATTTAAAATAAATTACTGGCTGGCAGCCACTACATGTCTGTGGCAGGGCAGTCTTGGTTTTGGTGACATATTGGGCAGTGTCCTCCCAAGAGACAAAAGCCAAGCAGCAGGTTTGCTTCATGGAACGAATTAGAAAAGAGCTTCTTTGAAGGAAAAACATCTGCTAGTCATCCCAGAGACATTTAAAAATGTGCTTTATTCTCTAAGACTGTGGTGAAAAAAGCATTTAACTATCAGCCTACAAGGTCTTTGCGATCTTGGAAAAGACAGGGTAATTATTTTAAAATGTTATATTTCCTCCCACTTTTCAGAAAAGAAGAATGAGGCAGCCATATGGACTGACCAAGATAGCAGAATTGTCAACGTTCCTCTTCAGGGTTGATGATGACCTAGGGTCAGGGGCAGCTCCAGGCTAAGCACAGTAGGCAGGTGACAGAATGGATTCAAAATGTGTTCCTTTTCAGTATAGTACAGCATAGTGATTACGATGCACATATAAATATATGTAAAAGGATATATAAATATTTTATTTTTAAGTGAGCCAAATATACTGGTTAAGAACAGAATATTGGAGCCAATCTGGTGCTTTCAAATCCTGGCTCCACATCTTAAAAGCTGTGTGATTTAGGTCAATTTACTACACTTCTCTGGGCCTCAGTTTCCTCATCCATAATATGAAGATAATTATAGTGCCTACTTTACAGAGCCATTAAGAGGAGTAAATAAATTCGTATTTGTAAAGTGGTTAGCACAGTGACAGGTGCTATAGTTGTGCTTTTACATAAAATAAACCTGACAATATTATTTATGGAATCATAAAAATATGAATTGTTTTCTTAGGAATCCTTGAATCCAAGTGCACGTTTTTTTCTTTGAAGAAAACTGTCTTGTTCAGGTCACACAGCAAAATATGGGCAGAGTGAATGCTAGAACTTCCAACTCTTAATGGTTATTCCAGAACTTTTCCCAATCTGCATTGCACCTTCAATATTTGTCAGCCGTGGAAAAGATGCCACTAGCTCTTCTCTTGCCTTCCTCTCAGGCTGGGAGTTTCCCAATCTTGGAACTCAATTTGGGAATTCACAAGCAGGCTTCTTGGATTTCAAAGTCTTCCTAGTCCCAGAAGCTAAGAGCAAGGAAGACAGTATCCTTCAGAGCTTTTGAGTTAAGGAATTATTTCCTCAAGGCCATGGTCAAAATGCAAACTATTTATTATACTGGGGCACTAGATAATTTATCTGAAGACGATTAATGGAGAAACGGACCAGGACAAGTATATTATCATGAGATGATGAGTTTTTGGAAGATGTCATGGGTAGCAAATGGCAGAAGAACCGGAGGAGGGGAGCGTGAACAGAGCTCACTGAGAAAGAAAGAACTAGGAGACAAACCATAGAGCAAGAGAAAGAGTAACAATGCACGCACGTGGTGACTTCCTATCATTTGAATGTAGTTTTTCTTTCTTCAGAAATATAATTAATTAGAGAGAGAAGGATAATGATGGAGGAGCAAGAAAGATGAAGATGGAAGCCAGTGTTTATCAGTAGGTACTATGTGCAGGTATTGTTCTGGCATTTCCTTCACAGTAACCCTGTAAAGTAGATGTTTTTAACCCCACTTTCCAATGGGGAAACTGAGGCTAAAAATGGGTTTAAAAACTTGCTCATTCAGCTAACCAGAGGCAGAGCTGGCCTTTCTATGGTGTCCAAAGTCCTTCTGCCACAATGCCTGGCTCCCTCTCTCCTATCATAATTCTTTTCTCCCATTTGCTGAGCCCAACTGAGCTCACTACTGAGCACTTTTCTCTTACCATGTTCCTGCCCAAAACCCATCACCTTGTATTAGAAGGTACTTGACTGCACGTCAAAGAGAAAAGAGAAATTGCTCTTCTTTAGTTAACTATTTTTAGCACAAATTAACTGACTAGCAGGTTTATCTTAAATGATACTGGCACTATTCACAGAGCCTGGACTAATACTGAAAATACAAATACTAATTGTGCTGACAGCACTCAGCACAGCTTTTGACTTTCAGCTCATTCTAATTGAAAGGTGGACTATAGGGCCTTGTCTCATGTACATTTGCATGAACTGGATGATTGTCTTAAATCCTCTGGCTTTCCATTATACTCTTTGCTCTATTTATCATGTTTGCTTCCCTGAATAACTCAGTTGCCTGAAAAGTCATTTCATCCATGTTTATTGAAAAGAGAAAAAGAGGTCACTAAGTATAATATTAGAAGGGATTTTGGAGGTTCACTGATACTGAAAAACATCCTGTGGAGCTCAGTTCAGAATTATACAAAAAAAAATGAATGAAAAGAAATGTGATTCCTTCTACTTTGCACTTTCCAAATGACCCAAATAACCCCAACTGAAGAGCAAAGATAACGGTGGATTTATGGTTGAAGGTGAGGACATTCACATTTATAATTAAAATGTTTATGACCAAAATGAACATTGCCTTTACCCAGGTAGGTTCATAGATTTTGATATATATAAAACCATGAAATCTTTCCTTGAACCTTCACTGGGTACCAGGTGCTCTTGTTCATGATAGTAATTAGGGTTCTTTAAAGTGCATGACCCTTGTAAATAATGCTTTGTTTTGCTTTTGTATGTTTGTAAATAATGCTGTATTTTGCATTTGTGTATTTTTAAAACTATCTTCTTCTATCCTTCTGTAACTGCTGTCTCCTCTCTGAGGTACCAAAAGATGACACTGACAGTAATTAGGACTGAATATGTATACAGTACAGGGGAAGGATTCAAGAAAAACAGGACAAAACAAAACAAGAAAGTTATCCCACATTAGCTGGCACATCAGTTCTGGCTTTACTTGTTAGTGCATGAATGGGTTTCAGCGAGTAATTTATATCTGTAAGCAGCAGCTTCCTCAACTCATAAGCAAATAAATTACAAAAGAGGAGACTGATATCAGTCTTGGTTGAAAGGAGATCTGTGAGGAGTAAATGAAAAAATAACATTGGTAGTTGTTCCATAGGGTGTCAGCCACATGAAAAATACTCAAGAAATTATATGTTTTAAAAATAAGTATCATGAGCCATAGTAAAAAGAGCATATTCTAATTTCCTGTCATTTTATCGTTTTCTGTGAAACAGTTGACTACATACGTAATTAAGCATTTTTCTTTTATTTAGGGTAGCTTTCGATATATTCCCTTAATATTTCTGTATATTGTTTTTATTTACATAGCTGTACTTATTTTGTTCATGACATTTTGCTTGCTGCCTTTTGAATGTAGTATTCTGTCATAAACATGTTTACACGTCATTCATGCTCTGTGGCTACACTGTATACCGTACACTGTAGAGAGTATATTGCATTTTGGTCACAGGATGTGGTAAACAAGTCATTAAATTTAGAAATCGTAATGCTTCACTTATTCCCTGCCCAACACTCAGTTCTACTATCCACTTATCTATCCTCACTGTTGCATCCCTTGTTGAGATGATCTTCATTTCCTGTTTATTTCACCTGAAGATAACCACAGCTACTTAACCTGGGCTTCCTGAATCAGATCTTGCTTCCTTTTTTCAATCACCCATCACCCTGTAAACGAAGTAGTGCCTCTAAATTTCAAATATGACTATATATTCTCTGTTTCTCAGAGTCTTTTTATTTTGTTTTTGTTTTTGTTTTTTTGCGGTACGCGGGCCTCTCACTGTTGTGGCCTCTCCCATTGCGGAGCACAGGCTCCGGACGCGCAGGCTCAGCGGCCATGGCTCACGGGCCTAGCCACGCCACGGCATGTGGGATCTTCCCAGACCGGGGCACGAACCTGCGTCCCCTGCATCGGCAGGCAGACTCTCAACCACTGCGCCACCAGGGAAGCCCAGAGCCTTTTTATTTTGGATCTCAGGAGATGCACTTAAACTCACTGACCTCAAGAAAAAAAAATGCAAATTCCTTGATGTTTTTATGAAGACTTTTAAGATCTGCCTGTCCTCTAAATGTATTATTTCTAAATATAAATGAATGCAATTCTGCACAAAATTCAATTTAAAAAAATGGGTTAAAATAAAGTTAACATGGAGAGGTAAACATCCTCAAATATCCAAGGATACTAAAAACAGAAAGAATACTAGAGAAGGATGTGCTTTTTGATACTACATGAACTAGATGATTGCCTTACATACAAAACCCTGTGATGCTGGCTCAGAAATTGTTTAATAGTGTTGTAACAGAATCAGAATCAATAAATAGAATAAAGTAGATATGAAAACCTAACATGTGACAAAGATGGCAATTTAACTCACAGGAAGAAGATTTATTTATTTAAGTTCTTTTGCTGGAATAAATGATTTCTCATTAGAAAAAAAATTAAAGCTTGATTTTCTTCTTTACATCATATACAAAATGTAAAAAACTACATACATCGATTATTAAAAGTGAAACTAGGGACTTCCCTGGCAGTCCAGTGGTGAAGAATCCACGCTTCCACTGCAGGGAGCATGGGTTTGATCCCGGGTTGGGGACCTAAGATCCTGCATGCTGCGTGGTGTGGCCAAAAAAGAAAATAAACACTTAAAATATTTTAAGCCCAAATAGAACTTTGTAGTTTATAGAAAATAGACTTTTTATAAAACTTATAGGGAGAGACTGTTTTGAGTGTGACAGTACATCTAGAACCTGGCTATATGTAGATATTTATAAAAATACCTTTAGTATGCAAAAGACACCGTATAAATCAAATGAAAATGAATGTTTGTCCGTGTTTCATGCATTTACTTGTGCTTTTACTTTTTGCTTATTAAATATTAGTTTACTATTATCCTGTTTCAGTTCTAAAAGTGTGAAGTATGGTTTGATGTATACAGGCTTCATTCTAGATGCTTGAATCTAACATTCATTCACTGATTCATTCATTCACCAAAAAGTTATTGCGCATCCACTATCCTGAGCTAACTTTACACAAATAACATTAAAAACTAAGGTGAAATGGATAGATATCCAGAATAACCTTAATCAACAAAACTGAATCAGGGAAAAATAAGAAACCTGAATCATTACAGAAATATATCAGTAGTGAAAAATCATCTAACAACAACAACAAAACACCACAAACAGATGGTTACAGGTGAGCTCCCCAAATATTAAGGAATAAAACCTTCTAACAAATACTTCATAAAAATAAAACATTCACCAACTCATTTTATGAGTATTAATATAATAGATACCAACTTGATACAAATATCTCACTTGAGAGATGAGGAATCCCAAGCCCAGAGAGAAGTCATGTTACTTTCCAAAATTATTCATGAATTTTTAATGCAACAAACCACTATGCCATATACTTCTTTCCCCATAAGAGGTAAAACTTGTTATAAGTAATAGGAATTTAACTTAAAGATATGTGAAATTTTGTTATTAATCATGAATAATGTTTTTTCTACTATCTAGTTGAGGTTTATCCAAGTCAGGGTTTGTAACTTAATAGAAATTGAATAGAAATTGTTTAGATAATTAATCAACCAACAAAATGTTGCAACTCCATACAGGCAAGGTCCAATAAAGGAGAGGTAAAAAAGCAAGATTCTTGGTACTCTATTCCTCAAGAATCAAAAAAGTATATATATATATATATATATATATATATATATATATATATAGACAAATAAGCTACTGAAAATGTAGTAAACAATACCACACAATGAATGTTGTAGATAACAAGGGCCAGGGGGAATTCAGGTGAGGAAAAATTTCCATGGGCTGTCTGGGACAATTTAGTCTTCAAGGAAGAGGTTGGTAGTTAAACAAAGTCCACACAGATAATGTGGAAAATGAATTAGAAGGCCAACCTAATTACTCAAGTTGCTATTCATTTTTTTTCTTTCTTTTTTAAAAAAATTGTGATAAGAAAACTTAACATAGTATTTATCCCCTCAACAAAATTTGAAGTGCACAACACAGTTTTGTCATTTATAGGCACAATGTTGTAGAGAAGATCTCTAGAAGTTATTCATCCTGCACAACTGAAACTTTATACCTGTTAAATAACAACTCCCTATTTCTTCTGCTCTCCAGTCCCTGGGAACCTCCATTCTACTCCCTGTTTCTATGAGTCTGACTAATTTTTGATACCTTATGTGAGTGGAATCATGTAATATTTGTCCTTCTGTGACTGGATTATTTCATTTAGCATTATGTCCTCAAGGTTCATACATGTCAAATATAACAGAATTTCCTTCATTTTTAAAGCTGAATAATATTTTATTGTTTGTATGTACGGTACTTTATTCATCTGTCGATGGGCAATTAGGTTGTTTACATATCTTGACTATTGTGAATCATGCTGCAATGAACATGAGAATGCAAATAGCTCTTTGAAATCCTGATTTCAATGCTTTTAAAGAAGTACCCAAAAGTGAGCTTGCTGGATCATAGTGGTTCCATTTTTAATTTTCTGTGGAACCTCCATATTGATTTCTACAGTAGCTATTATTTTACATTTCTAATATTCTAATGTCTCCACATTCTGTCCAACACTTGTTATCTTTTCTTTTCCTTTTTTTTTTTTTTTTTGATAACAGTCATCCTGTTAGGTGTGAGGTGATATCTTATTGTGGGTTTGATCTGCATTTCCTTGATGATTAATGATGTTGAACATCTTTTCATATACCTATTGGCTTTGTATGTTTTATTTGGAGAAATGATTATTTAAGTCTTTTCCTCATTTTTTTAACTGGGTCTTCTGTTATTAAATTGTAGGAGTTTCTTATATATTTTAGATAGTAACCCCTTATAAGATATATGATTTGCAAATATTTTCTCTCATTCCATAGGTGTCCTTTTGACTTCATTGACTGTTTCCTTTGCTATGCAGAAGCATTTTAATTTGCTGTAGTACCACTTGTCTATTTTTGCTTTTGTTGTCTGTGCTTTCAGTGTCATACCCAAGAAATCATTGCTAAAACCAATGATGTGAAGCTTTTCCCCTATGTTTTCTTTTAGGTGTTTTACAGTTTTGGGTTATGGTATCCATTGCTAAATAAACACATTCAAAGATTTTAGCATAGAAGGCACTGTGAATATACAATTACCCTTGGTGGTTTATTATTCAATTTTAAGACCTCAGAAGTTTTTAAGAAAGATGAGGATTTAACAGTGCTTACAGCAATATTACAGAAATAAAAGTAAGTATGATTGAAGGAGGTTAAGTCAGAGATAAATATTAAGCTCAAAGAAAAGCCCCAATTTTTCCAAGAAATTGAGAGCTGGGAAATTAACATGTCATTGAGATAAAAATTATAGCTATAAAATTTGGTTTTGGAAAAAAAATATTTTTCATTAGACATTCATAACATTTACTTGATACTTTATTTTCTGTTTGTCTTAGGTATGAATGTGCACAAATATTTATGTTGCTTTATTTTTCTAAATCTAAATCTATTTTTCCAAAATCTAGCTCTGTGCCCTTGATTGCCAAAGTTGACAAGTCATCCATACCAGTCACTCTTAGTGAATACCTCTCCCTTTCCAGGATTGTCCAAGCATCCTGGGGTTTATGTTGTCAGAAAATTTATAGTTAGACTTCTGGTCTTCAATCATGCTTACTGCTGACGTGCCCGGGCTTGCATGGATCATTCTAATACCTAACACCCAACTCCCTACCTGACCACCCTGGGAATTGAGAACTTGTTCTCTAGCCCCCAACTCCAAACACCAATCTTCATCCCTCATCTTTCTGACCAATTGAACTTAAATTCTTTCTTTGAGCCTGAAATGCAAAATATTTTGCTCCCCTCTCCACTGTACACACACTTGCTCAGGCTCTAGAAATATACCACTGTCTTTCCTCTCCCAGAATATGTGGGTTAAAACAAAGACCTACTGTACAGCACAGGGAACTCTGCTCAATGTTATGTGGCAGCCTGGAAGGGAGGGGAGTCTGGGGGAGAATGGATGCATGTATATGTATGGCTGAGTCCGTTTGCTGTGCACCTTAAACTATCACAGCATTGTTAATCGGCTATACTCCAATATAAAATAAAAAGTTTAAAAATAAATAAACATACATGCACAAATGAGTAAAAGTTGCACTGGGAAAATGTGAATAAAATCAGCAGTTTTTATCAAAAAAAAAAAAGAATATGGGGCTTAAAAAAAAGTTTATTTTTCCCTGATGACTTAACAGCACAAGAAATTGGAAAAAAAAAAAACCCAGAATTTTTTCCTTAAAAGTTCAGATTCTGACATATTTTAACGATCTATGTTTCCAATTAATTATTTGAACATCATCTTATGAAAATGAAAATATAAGATGACTCAAGATTTTACAAATTGTTCTGAGCTCCTTTGGTCTCCCTCTTGTTTGTTGGTTTGTTAAATTACAATTGTCAAATAAATATCAAAATATCTGTAAGGCTCCCTAGGGAGACCAATTTTATTTTTCTTCTAGGCAAACTTGGACATGGGCAGAAGGGATTCTGGATGTAGGCTGAAATAGGAGAGTGGAAAGTTGTGTCAAGTTTAATGGCAGTATAATTAGTGGCTCCTTTTTACTAAAATTACTTGGGAAAGGCACCCCAGGAAACCATCAGCCCTTTGAGGGTTTCATACTGGGCACCTTTTGTTTATATCTAAGGTGATATAAGGATTTAGAAGAGGGAGGCTCAGTTATACTCCATCTGCAGCTTTCAGCGATAAAGTGCTGCTTTTGTACTGAGTAAAATTTTCCCAATACCACAAATATGATCACAAATTTATTATCTCCTTACACCACCTCAGAAAAGATGGTGAGAGAAGGGCTAATCTGAAGGAAACCTCTGCTTTCTTGGGGAAGGAGATGCAAAAAAATTGCTCCCCGCAAAAACAAAAAGGGATCTCACCAGGAGGACATAACTGGAATGTCTGCCATTGCTACCACTCTGGAAATCTCAGCTAGCCAGAGGATCAGAGACATCCTCATAAAAGCTTAAGCCAGAGCAACAACCATCAATAAATGATGCCAAACTCCAGCCAGGACAAAGATGACTTTCAATGGCATAGCTGGACCCATGGCACTCCTATCTGTTTAGCTTGAAAGGCTTCTCTGTTCATTTCATTAACCTCCTACTAACATAACATCATATTTTACTTGGCCGAATTATTTGTATTGGAATCTGGTATGAATCTTAGTAGGCAAGGCAGATAACATTTTTCTGTAATACAACATAATTTCTATTTTAAACTCACAATGTTTCAGAGCAGCAGAAAATAATGTCAGTCAAATGGAAGCATTCCTTTCATGTTGGATTGTGTCTAAGGTGCTTACCTAGTTCCAAGGCAAGGCATGGGGGGATGGGGATGAGACCGTTCGTCAGTATCCTTTGAGATGTCTACCATCCCACATAATCATCTATCACTAATCTCAAGGTAACTTTTGTCTTTCTGTCCTCCGTGGGTCTGGAAGATCTCTGCTATGTCCACAACACAGATGAAGGCTTGGATATATCTATATCTTATCTAAGAACTCATCTCTGTGGCCCTTGATGAGCTGCACAGCTATTTATTCCCTGGACTCTGCCTGGGGAAAAGGCACAAAACCTTACTCTCTGGATAAAGACTCCTTCCATCTCTCTTACCTCAATCTGGGGGAATCAGTTTTTTGGTTGCCATAGAAATCCCACCTTCTTTCAGAGACACAACCTTGTTCCCAAGGGAACTCTAGCCCAGGATCAATTTTTATAATGGTTCAAGGTTCCAGTTCTCTCATAAACATGGGTCCATCTGAAAATCAGTCACTAAATGTAGGGTAACTTCCTTTCAGATCCTGTTAGAAGACTTTGAATTCTTCAACATTGCAGGTGTGCACATTTACACAAGCCATAGTGTCAGGCAGTAGCCGCAACTTTCTCTTGACCATATTTCATAGGCTAGTGAGCCCTGCCCCTACCCCAGGTTTCATGCAATTAGCTTGACTCGGCTCTCCTGCCATGCACATGGAGTTTTGGTTCCCATTATTGTGCAGGAGGCAAAGCCTAGCTGCATCCAGACCCAGAGTACACAGCAAGCCCTGGCTCCAGTCCCCGATTACTAACTTACTACTCTGATCTTCTATTCCCTTTCTGGTCCATGGAGATATTTTTCTTGTTTTCAGTTTAGCATATCTTAATCATTTTCATGTTCTTTAAAAATTGTCTTCCTTTGATGTGTTTAGAGTTGATGGAGACGTTCAAGCTTAAACTAATAATGTCATCCTGATCCTTTCTCCTGAATTTTAAGTTTCTGATTATCCAGTTCTCAGAGTGAATTCAGATATTGTGCACACGAAGAACAAGGTAGACAGGCAAGTCAGGACTCCATCCCGTCCACAGCTCACCTGATCCAAGAAGAAAGATTAAATTGTGTTCCACAACATACGTCATGTGAGATTCAAAGACAGAATTAAACACTGAAGAGTATTTTTTAATAACAAAGCCCTTGCTCAAAACCAAAATCCCAAGAAGGGCTGGGATTGAATTATCCTAAAGAGTATTTCCAGGCATGGCCTTGCCTCAGAGACTTTGCTGTTGTGCCTAATTGTACTCCCAGTACACACTCATATTCAGAGCACTGGTCAGACAGCAGTGAGTCAGTGGTTATAGAGTCGTTTTTCCAGTTGAACACTCACAAATGTGTGAGTGATGTGAAGTACCAAATCCTTCATAGCATGTCTACCCGGTGTAAGATGGGAGTATTAATCCTTGCCATTACCATGGTATGGCTATGAAAAAGAAGGGAAGCATGGCCAAATGATACTACAAATCTATGTTTTGTTTTGTTTTGTTTTTTTTTTTACAAATCTATGTTTTAAGATTATCCTTAGCACAATTGGCCACAAGTAAAATTTTCACCTTAACTGCATTCATTTTAAAAGAGAGTAAAAGAAAATAACTAAGCATTAAATTCAAGAATTAGGAAAAAAGCTGTTAAGAATCTAGGAAAATAACTGCCAATAGAATAAATGATACAGTAAACAAATATTAAAATTATTTAACCAAAAAAGCTGTTTTATTGAAAATGTCAATGGAATTAAATCAAGATTTTAAATATCTCATTTTACTGAAGTGAATGCTGAAAAATGATAATATTTTTGTGCTTTCTTTTTGTCTTTACGAGATGATATTAGGAACAACTTTATGATTTCAAGACCTTCAAAGTGTAGATAAAATGAGCTTTTTTTCTAGAGAAAATATAACTATCAAAAATGATAACAGAAAAAAACCCAGCCAGTTTAAATAAATCAAATGCTATAAAGAATCTGTAATCAAAATCATCAATTCTCAATGTCCCAATATTCACCTGATGGTGTTAATTGTGATTCTGGCCAAACTACCAAGGAATGGATAATCCTTATATATTATCACCTTTCCAGATTATAAAAAGAGGAAAAACTAACAAACTTTACTTTGGCTTTCATTTTTAAAAAAATTTTTGGCTTTCTTTTTTGATTATAAGATTGTCCATTTGCTGATCAATTATTGAAATCATTATGAGAATCCATTATTTTGCTGGAAAACTAGATCAATATACAAAGGTCAATGAAATAGCAGAGTCAGCAGAAATAATAACGAAAAGGGTAGAGTTAGAAAACAAATATTCATTATATCAGAAACATCTTTAAGAAACTAACTAGGAATCTAACAAGATGAAAGCAAATCATTATAAAAAGTAATTATAAAATACTACTGAATGATATGCATGAAAATCAAAGCAAGTAGTGAAAATCTCATTATGAATAGGAAAATTCATGACAGTAAGGCTGTCAGTTTTTCCAAAATTAAAGTACAACCTACCTCATTAATTTTTTATGAGATTTGACAAGCTAATTTTGTACTTAACCTGAATGTGTAACATCCAGAAATACCCAAAATGTCTGGTAGATGGTCTGCCCTAACAGTTATAATTTTTTTATAAAGTTATAATAATTAAGGCAGGATAATACTGGTACAGAAAGAAATAAATATTATAAGAATGTAGAGCAGAGGTAGAGACTCAGAAAATTTTTTTGTTAAACAGCTTTATGTTTTCACATATGTATATTTTACATAGAAAATTGCATGTGTTTAAAGCAATAACTTGATGTTTTGACATTTATATAAACCCATGTAATCACCACAATCATAAACTTTTGTGATAACACACAAAAGTTTCTTCTTCCTTTTTAATCCACTCTCAAGGCCTTCTCCTTCTAGATCAAATGATCTCCTTTCTATCATTACAAGGTTAGTTTGCGTTTTCAAGCATTTTATATAAAGGGAGCAATACAACATGTATTCTTTTTTGGTCTCTCTCAGGATAAGAGATTCATCAACAGTGTTACCTATATCAGTAGTCAATTATCTTTATTGTTGAGCAGTATTTTGTTGTATGGATGTACTACAACTTTTCTGTTTATGCATTGATGGACATTTGTGTCACTGCCAGTTTTCTTCTATTCAATAAAAGTCTTTGTATGGATGTATGCTTTCATTTCTACAGGGTGAAAACTTAAGAGTTGAGTGATTGGATCATATGGTAGGTGAATGTTTAACTTTTTAAGAAACAACCAAATCATTTTCCAAATTAGAATAAATTAGAGTGGATTTTTCTCCACACTCTCTTGAAATAGATTAGCATGGTCAACCTATTTTATTATACTCATTACAGTGGGTGTTCAGTGTACCTCATTTTAGTTTTAATTTACATCTCCCTAATGACTAAGAATGTTGAGCATCTCTTTCTGGGATTATTTACCATTGATACATATTTTTTTTTTTTTTGTGGGAAGTGTCAGTTTAAAGAGTCTGTCCACTTTTAATTTTGTTTTATGTTTTCTTATTATTGAGTTTTAATAGGTCATTACATATTTTGGATAGAAGTCCTTTATCAGATATATGACTTGTAAATATTTTCTTACTGTTATGGTTTGTTTTCTAATTTTCATACCTGTTTTTCAAAAAGCAGATGAAAACTTCTAATATGAAAAATAAGAACCAAAACATATGGATGTAAAGTGACTTGAAAGAACAGAAGTCAATGCAGGAAGAATAATTTTTTAAAAATCTTGTCAATTATTAGTATTCTCATAGAGATAAGAGAAGATATTGCATTTTTGGGAAAAAGGGAATAGGATACTAGAAAAAAATGAATATTCAGAAAACAAAAAGGAACTCTTGGAGTTTACAAACATGATACTTGAAAAGAAAATACTTTTAAATAATAAAAGGATTGGAAAATAAATTTGAGAAAACATTCCAAAATCAACAGAGAAATGGAAAATAGGAGTGAAAAAGAAAGAAAATTAGAGCATCAGTAGAGGATGTCCATGGTCTGTATAACAGGAATTTCAGAAAGAGAGAACAGAAAAAAAAAAAACAAAAACCCAGAGGATATAAAATAAACAAGAAAAAGGACTTCCCTGGTGGTACAGTGGTTAAGAATCTACCTGTCAATGCAAGGGACACGGTTCAAGCCCTGGTCTGGGGAGATCCCACATGCCGTGGAGCAACTAAGCCCGTGCGCCACAACTACTGAGCCTGTGCTCTAGAGCCCACGTGCCACAACTACTGAAGCCCGCGCGCCTAGAGCCTGTGCTCCGCAACAAGAAAAGCCACGGCAATGAGAAGCCTGCGCACCGCAACAGAGTAGCCCCCGCTCACCACAACTAGAGAAAGTCTGCGTGCAGCAACGAAGACCCAATGCAGCCAAAAATAAATAAATAATTTTTTTAAATAAACAAGAAAATAATAATTTAAGGAAAATTCTCAGAACTGAACTATTAAAAGGACACATCAAGTGCCCATCTCAACGGATGAATATAGATCCATACCAAGGCCTATCACTGTGAAATCTGAAAACACTGGATACAAAGAGGAAATTCTATATGCTTTCAGAAAAGAGACAGAGGATGAGAGAGAGAAACTTCAAAATTCTGAAGTAATATTATTTCCAACTTAGAATTCTATAACCAGGTGAAAAACAATAAAGGATAGGAAAAAAAGGCATTTTCAGAAATACAAAAGCTCAAAAAATGTACCATTTATACACCTATCTCAATAAGTTACTGAAGCTTTTGCTCTAGCAGAAAGATAAACAAAGCCAATAAAGAAGAGTTCACATGAGAAAAGATAACTGAGGGCTTCCCTGGTGGCACAGTGGTTGAGAGTCCGCCTGCCGATGCAGGGGACACGGGTTCGTGCCCCGGTCCGGAAAGATCCCACGTGCCGCAGAGCGGCTGGGCCCGTGAGCCATGGCCGCTGAGCCTGCGCGTCCAGAGCCTGTGCTCTGCAACAGCAGAGGCCACAACAGCGAGAGGCCCGCATACCGCAAAAAAAAAAAAAAAAAAAAAAGATAACTGGAGATCCAGCTCATACAGTGTCATCCAGAGCATTTTCACTGCCATAAAAATCCTCTGTGCTCCACCTATTCCTCACACCTCCCTCTCTCCATCCTTTGGAAAACCCTGATCTTTTTACTGTCTCCACAGTTTTGCCTTTTCCAGAATGCAATATACTTGGGATCATACAGCGTGGAGCCTTCTCAGATTGGCTTCTTTCCCTGATTAATATGCACTTAAGTTTCCTCCATGTCTTTTCATGGTTTGATAGCTCATTTCTTTTTAGCACTGAATAATATTCCATTGGCTGTATGTACCACAGTTTACTTATCCATTCACCTACTGAAGGACATCCTGGTTACTTCAAAGTTTGGACAATTATGAATAAAGCTGCTACAAATACTCATGTGTAGGTTTTTGTGTGGCCTTTTATAATGTTTTTCAAACTTGGTGATAAAATATCAAAGTGATTCTCATGCAGATCCTTATCTATACTCAGCTTGCCTTCACCATGTACAGATGGGGTCCCCGCTCTCTGCTCTAGGCCCTTCTGCCTGAATTAGTCATGGGCAGTCCTTTTACCCAACAGAACTGTTTCATATTTATTTTCCTATTGATTTTTGAAGGTAAACAAAGGAAAGATTAGAAGTTAAAAATACTGATTAGTCTACTCATTCTTCTCATATTCCTTCCCAGTGTCTAGTACCTGGCCCACACTATTGACCTGACTCTAAATATTTCTTTAGATCTGGACAATTGCAGTAATAGATGGTCACCTATTTTGATGTGACATTTGAGAATACAAATGTTGTTTCAAGACAAAAATACTTCCCCTAATCAATAAGCCACTGAAATTTTAGTTCTGCCTTTCAATTTACCCTCTTTTGATTAAGGTATTTCTCCCCCTTTAATAGACAGTCACTGTTAAAATTGAGAATATTTATCAGGAAAAGCAATACTTGGTTTAAAGTCAAGGCAGTTAACAAATGTGTAACATTGTGAGTAGAACTATCAGAGAATCGTGGGAAATGTTGTGACATTGAGAGTGTATTCTTTGCCTATCAAATCCATTTTTTTTTTTTTTTCAGTACGCGGGCCTCTCACTGCTGTGGCCTCACCCGTTGTGGAGCACAGGCTCCGGACACGCAGGCTCAGCGGCCATGGCTCACGGGCCCAGTTGCTCCATGGCATGTGGGATCTTTCCGGACCGGGGCATGAACCCGTGTCCCCTGCATCGGCAGGCGGACTCTCAACCACTGTGCCACCAGGAAAACCCTCCATTTATTTTTAACACTCATAGAGTCAAACCAAACAGGTCTTACAGGGTCTGCCTCAAGAGTCACCATTCTGGAATCTGTTTTAGCTGAACCGACAAACTATCTTTGAATAGCATCCTGTGAGGGAACAAGATTAGTAAAGTAAGTTTTGATGAAGAAGAGACTAGAAAGGAAAGTAGATTACTCTCCAGAGCTTGGAATTCAGTATTCCCTGATTTCCACCAAGGCCATTATAGCATCTTTACTTTCAGAGACAGCCAAAATTCTCTGAGACTCTCTGATAGACAGGGCTGCGATCATTATCTTGAGAAAGGAGCCTCTACCTACCTTATAGCTATTTCTGTACCACTGTTTATATATAGATCCTTTTCAAAGTAGTGCCTGTTGTACTTTTTCACTAACTTGTTTACCGTCTCATATAGAGTTATGCATATGGCAATACTGAAGAATTGTTTGTTGAAATAAATAGAATTCCCCATTTTATCTCAGATAAAACCTAATTTTAATCTCTGGCCTTCAACACTGGCATTGTGCACAGCAAGCTGGGAAGACAGAGAAGCTCAGAAACCTAAATGTTAGCAGTATTCTTTCTGAAATTCCGTTAAGGGCCATGTGAAGCTATTGTGAACTTGAAGTTTTGGTAACTATTATTATTATGCTATGCATTTTAATATTTAAGACAGCAAAAGTTCATAATTTTTCTCCTATATTTTAGTCAACAACATTTGGGGGATATTAAGAAACCTTTGCAAACTGTGTGCAGGTCACTGGCTGTATGGACAATATTGTATTATATCATACACTTTTTTTTTCCATTGTAAAGAGCCCTAGTCTACATTTTAGGATATCTGAATAGTTTTTAAAAACAGGGAAGCCTCTGTGTGGGAAAGTGTCTTCATGTTACAGCTGAAGCTAACCCTCAGAGTGTCTTTTTCCCAGCACACAGCTAAAAATTAACAGAGCCAGCACTTGAACCCAAAAGTTCCAACCCCAGATCGAACGCCTTTTTTTTTTTTTTTTTGCTATACTTTGCTTCCATTTATTGTAGCAGTTCATTGGTCAAAGAGGAAGGTTCCTGCCTGCCACTGAACCAGTGAATGTCATTTAATTAATTATTTACATGTTCATTCAAAAAAAAAAATTTTGTTGAGTTCTTCTTGTAGTTCAGGTGTTAAATAAGACCATGCAAAGGCAAAATACCTGAAATCGAAAGTTGTATGAAGAATCATTCAGTTACAATTTTAATAAATTATTTCAAACAGAAATGTAGGTTACATGAATATATGCAAAGGGGAAGTTAACTTTGTTTAAGATGATAAGAAACCTCAAGGGACATTTAAGACTTCAGTGCCAAGTATATACTTTTAGGAAATTAAGATTGCTATGGACAGAATGTTTGGACCCACAATTCATATGTTGAAATCCTAACCTCCAATGTGATAGTATTAGTACATGGTTCCTCTGGAAGATTATTAGATCATGAGGGTGGAGGCTTCATGATTGGGATTTTGCCTTTATGAAAGAGACCCCAGAGAACTCTCTCACCTCTTCTGCCATGTGAGGACACAGCAAGAAGATGGCTGTCTGTGAACTAGGAAGCTGGCCTTCACAAGACACCAAATCTGCCAGCACCTTGATCTTGGACTTCCCAGCCTCCAGAACAGTGAGAAATAAATTTCCATTATTTATTAGCCACCCAGTCTATGGTATTCTGTTATAGCAGCCCAAAGGGACCCAGATAAGGATGGACAGAATCTTTTCATGAAGAACAAATAACTTCATACAAAATCCTCATACCTTAGAGGAGATCTTTGTACATTAGTGAAGTCAAATATTGGTGGTCTATAATGAGTGAGGCGCTAGGCCATGCTTATACGTGGAGAAAAGCTCGGCTCCACGTTCACTTCCAAAGAGCCACTCTCTTATCTACTGCTCCGTTATACTGATCTGCTTCTCTGTACCCAGGAGCAGTGATTACCTGGAATAGCTATTTCCCCTCCGAGCAGAGAGGCATTTTAAATTTCATATGTAATTCACACTGCCATCGCAAACATTCCTATATGGATGTCTGTTGTGGTGCCTAGAGACGGAGAAATGGGAAGAGATAAATAACCTAGCGGCAGAATTTTGGAATACTGTGTAAAGACTTAATTTCCTCTGGATTTCCATAGAGAGAAAATTCAAAAAGGAGTGAAAATGAAGCTACAGTCCAAAAGAAGTATAAAAAATACACACACTTTAAATTAGAATCTTTTTAACCTATTCACTTTATAACCTGGTCAAGGACTAAAGACCCAGAAATTCTAATAATCAGGGACTTGCAAAGGTGCCAACTGATGAAATGGAAAAAATGTCTTCCCTTTGTTCTCTTACAGTAAAACCATGGACCATAGCTTTTCTGCCTCTTTCACCTTGTTAGTTTCTTCTGTATTGGGGTGGGGGGCAGGATTTTTCTACCCTAATCAAGTTACTTTTTATCACTACTACCTGTTCTCTGAAGTCTAAAGTCTATGATTTTCTATGTCTGTATTCATTCTCTTCACTATTAAGAATTCTAGGAAGACGTGATAATTTTCTCCCAAGCATCACATTTCTGTCTACATTTCTAACCAGTTATCTTTTTTCTTTTTTCTTTAGGACTAATTTCAATGAAATAATTATATGTATATATTCATATACCTTTAAGCTTTACTCATTGCCCTAATTCCACATAAGACAAATTGTAACTGTTCTCTGTTCTACCTGTTCTCTGAAGTCTAAAGTCTATGATTTTCTATGTCTGTATTCATTCTCTTCACTATTAAGAATTCTTGGAAGACGTGATAATTTTCTCCCAAGCATCACATTCCTGTCTACATTTCTAACCAGTTATCTTTTTGCTTTAGGACTAATTTCAATGAAATAATTATATGTATATATTCATATACCTTTAAGCTTTACTCATTGCCCTAATTCCACATAAGACAAATTGCAACCTAATTATGCAAAATTATTGGTGATGCAAATGTCAGTTTGGCGAAGGATACTGCTTGACAAATGATTACATGGTCACCTATTAACTGGCTGAAAGTGTGGTGTATGCTGGCACCTATTAACAGAAACATCCTCATCCTTATCAGTATCAAATACATTGAAGACTTATTCCAAAATAGAAAACACTTTGAAATAATTTATGAGTGAGTATTGCATATAAATATATCTGTCTGGCACATTGGAAATTGACACAAAGCTAGAGAGAACTGAAAATGCCAGACTTCAGCACACACCATTTATCCTCACTAAACTATATCAAAAGCCAAGCTAAGGGCTAAGAGAGAAACTTCTATTCTTAACAGTGAATGCATGAAAACACAATTATATCCACAAAATTCACCTGCATAGTCTGTTCCTTCCATCATCATGCTAACATCTGCACTTCTGAATGTTTTAGCTTAGTATTTATGACATTAATTCTGACATGGATTTTCCAATGTCAGGAATAGTTCCGAACATAACCATGTATAACTACTACCTAGTCTCTGTCAAAATAACCTAACATTTATTGAACCTTTACTATGTGCTAGACAAGCCTTTCCCAAAGTGCGGTACTCTTTCCCAAAGTGTGGTACTCTTATTTCATTAGTATACTATTTGGTTTTCGGTAGCACATATCTACACTTACAAAAAAATCTATGAATTATTTACTTTAATGTATTTTAGAAAAATACAGCTGGCATTCTAAATTCAGGATTTAATGTAAGATAAAAAGAAAACACTAAATAATAGTATAAGTGATGGGTATTTGACAATGGTTGTTGTGGTGTGTTCATCAGGAGGAATATAATGAATGTTTATCTCACCTTTAATTAGGTGAGAAACTGTAAATCCTGAAAGCTTATACCCATTAATTCAAGAAAGTTTTCTTAAATTATCGTTTTTGGTATTTGTTGTGATCCCTTGCTTTGATTTTCTTCTTCAGAGTCCTGTAAGCCATATGTTGACTCTTCATCGCCTATCTTCAATACTTGTCATTTTCTCTTTTTATCTCGTTGTTCATTTCTCTTTTATTTTAAATTTTTGCCTCTCATTTGTTGTAAGGCATTATGATATCAGTGACTCCCAATGATCCCTACCTCTGTATATTCACATGCTTCTCTGGAGTGTGGGCTGGATCTAGGAAATCACTGATAATAAATGGAATACACCAAAACCAATGGGATGCCACTCTGGGGTTAGGTCATAAAAAGACTGTGACTTCCATCTTCCTTTCCTCCTCTCATTCCCTCATTTGTTTACTTATAGAGGCCCACCTAGCAAGGTATCTATTTCTAGACAACAGCCAGAAAAGAGGATCTGAGGCCTGAAATAGACATATGAATAAGCTTGAAAGTCTATTCTCCCCTACAGGGCCTTGAGATGACTTCACTCAGGCTGACACATTAATTTCACCTTGAGACCCTGACCTAGAGGCATCCAGTTAAACTATACACAATTTCCAACTTACAGGCACTGTGAAACAAGTGTTTTGTTTGAAATTGCTATAATTGGGGATGATTTACTAGGCATCAGTAGATAATTAATACAGGAATTACTTTTGTCTTTATTCAGTCTTGTGTTTCTACTACATTAGTATTCATTTCTGAAATTATTTTTTCTTTTATTTCTAGCTCATTCCTCATGTTTGAGTATCTCATATCAGAGTTTTTGTAACTATGATTTATAGTGTGACTTCTTGTCTATCATTTTTTTAATGTGTTTTAGTAATTTTGGAACAGGTTTCAGTTTTAATCTGTTTTGTCATCATGACTGTATCTCACACAGTCTGTAAAGATATTTTGCTCCTTATTCTCTTTTTTAATAAACTTATATAGAATTTGACCTTGATACTCACTGAATGCTCATTTTTATGTGAAATTAGTTCTCCTGAACTTTTTGAAGACATATTCAAGATAGTTTTTATATCTTCACATACCTCCACCTACTTTTATTTTCATGCAGAGTAAAAGAATATAGCAGCTTGCTTTCTGAACTTTCCTGTCTCTGTTCTCTCCCCATCTGCAACTTCTCTTTTCTCCATTTCTATTCTCCCCTATCCTGCTCAGTTTTTTTTTTTTTCCCACTTCCAGCAGTTTCTTCTTGGTATGGGGTCCTGTCCTACAAGGGAGCCCTGCTTGGTCAGTTTTGAGAATTCACAGACCTTAGACTGATTCAGCTCCTTCAAGCCTTCCTGAGGATCCTATCGTCTCACTCATTATCAGACAGGGCAAAATTTCTTCCATTTCAGCTGTCATTCTCCAATTAGCCCACCATTCTTCCCAGTAAACTCCTCTTGGCTATTTTAGGGGTTCTCTTGTGTTCAGGTTTATTATACTCCTTATTGCACTCCTCTGCTTTCTGATACCAAATAAAATTTATAACTATTGGTCATTTTCTCTTACCATCAATTTTGAGGTTTATGAGGATAACTTGTACCTAGATTTGTTGTTAAGTGTTCATGGCTTTTTGATTTTGCTATCTAGCTCCTTTTTATGTTTCTATGTGGGATTCCAAAAAGTTCAAAAATTCTGCCCCACCACTGCTACCATCAATCTGTAGAGACCGTGCATTCAAGCCCTATCTGCTACCTCTTCTCATGACCAAGGGCATACATTGCAAGAGGGAGGTGAAGTATAGGATAAAGTGGAAGGAAGGTAAGTTTGTTACAGTGGGAAAACATATCTTATTTTTTTATTTCTATAAAATATGATATTTAACAATTGATAACAATTAGCTATAAAATGCCTCTTCTCTCATCCCTGCAGTTTCTATTTCCCATGGCCTTCTTGTTGCTCAGTGAACATGCTCTATCTTCCAAATGAGTCTGTTGAGAATAGGACATTAATTTGTTTAGGCACACAGGTTTCAATAATGTCATGAAAGAGAAAAATGTATACCAGCACTTTTTTTTAATTGCAGAGAATGAACCACTTATGTCCTTGACAGAAAAACCCAAGTTCCCACTTGTCACTTCCATTAATAATAAATGGAACAGGGTTAAAATACAGAAATTACCATTTCAGAAATAAAAATATAATGAAGAACAAAACTAGGGTCTATTTAAAAAGTTAGCAATTTCATCCAACAAATGTTTGGCTCTTATACTACATTTCCTTAGGTACTCTTTTTTTATGATAATGTGGCAGTGAAATGGATACAGCATTCAATTACCAAAGTCAGAATGACTGACTGAGTGCCCCTGTGGGCAGTAGGTCTTGCCCCTGGAAGAGACCTGCTATCTACTGACTTCCTTTTCTCTCTATATTTATGAGCCACTGCTCAGAATATGAAACATACTTTGTGAATCCCGTAAGAGCTGGCAGGAATGAGAAGGAGAGAATTTGTTGCAACAGAAATAGAATGGACTTGCTCCAAGGCCAGGTCTGCTATTTTGGTTGTATACAAAAAATAAGACTATGAGCCATAAAACTCCCAGAAGACAACACAGGAAAAAAGCTCCTTCACATGACTTGGCAATGAATTTTTGGATATGATACCTAAAGCACAAGCAACTAAATTAAAAATAAACAAGTGGAACTACATCAAATTAAAAGCTTAGTCACAGCAAAAGAAATGACAAATAAAATGAAAAAAAAAACCTACAGAGTGCAGAATGGGAAAAAATATTTGCAAAACATATATCTGACTAGGGGTTAATATCCAAGATATATAAAAACACATACAACTCAATAACAAAAAATAAACTAATCCAATTTAAAAATGGGCAAAGGACCTAAAAAGATATTTTTTCAACAAAGGTATATGAATAGTCAACAGGTATGTGAAAAGGTGCTCAACATCACTAGGGAAATGCAAATCAAAACCACAATGAGATATCACCTCAGGTCTGTTAGAATGGCTATCATAAAAAAGACAAGATATAACAAATGCTGCTGAGAGTGGAGAAAGGGAAACACCTGCACCCTTACAGTGGTGTTGTAAATTGGTATAGCCATTATATCCACACATTATTGGTGTGGATATTCCTCAAAAAAAATTAAAAATAAAACTACCATATGATCCAGCAATTCCATTTTTGGGTATTTACCCAAAGAAAACAAAGTCACTATGTCTAAGAGTTATCTGCACCCCAGTGTTCATAATAGGGTTATTTGCATTAGCCAAGACATGGAAGCAACCTAAGTGTCTATCAACAGATGCCATTTGTGACAACATGGATGGACCTTGAGGGCATTATGCTAAGTGAAATAAGACAGAGAAAGACAAATACTGTATTAACTCATATTTGAAATCTAAAAAAAAGAGATCAGATTTGTGATTATCAGAGGTGGGGGGTGAGGGGAAGGGGAATTGGATGAAGGTGGTCAAAGGTATACACTTCCAGTTATAAGATAAATTAGTACTAAGGATGTAATGTACAAACAGTGATTGTAGTTAACACTGCTGTATGGTATATTTATAGAAAGTTGTTAAGACTGTAAATCTTAAAAGAGTTCTCATCATAAGGAAAAAAAACCTTTTTTTCTCTTTTCCTTTGTACCTATATGAGATGATAGATGTTAACTAAACTTATTGTGGTAATCAGTTCACAATATATGTGAGTCAAATTATGCTGTATACCTTAACCTTATATAGTGCAATATGTTAATTATATCTCAATAAAAGTGGGGGAGATTAAAGACACTTATCTAGTGATATTTACTCTCATCTGTTAAAGTTAAAATCACTTTTTTTTTCAAACTTACTAAAATATGTTGGCTTCTGTTTTGGAATGGATGGAATCATTGTAGGAAGCCTTTTCTTACCAACTGTCCTCAGATATTTCCACAGTGCCCTTTTGGAGGCCACTGAACTATCTTAGGTTTCCATTTCATTATTGTATAAAAGAAGGGATTATACCAAACAATATCTAATTTCCCCTCTGAGTCTAGATTTTTAATTAAATAATCCTGTCAATTATTTTATTATGATTACCCTCACATGTGTTCTGTCAACATTCCCACAGCTGCACCTCCAGTTCGTGCTTGGACTGTTATTCTACTCCATACTTTATATTTCATAAGCAACGCAAAAGTATCTACTGAGCCAATATAGGTGACAATGTCAAGAAATAAGTATATACTAATATAATTGCAAGTAATCCTTCCTACTTTAATTAATGATCATTAAAATTTTCTTGATCACTGTTGTACAAAAACATAAGAATTGCTTTAAACTATAGAAAAGTTCAAGGAAGCAGTTCATCATAATGGTTGAGACTCAGGCTTTGAAATTGGAGAGTCCTCAGATCAAAGTCCAGTTAGATGCCAATTAAATGCATGTTTTGGGGCAAGTTAAGCCTCTCTAAGCTCTATATTCTTGAACTGAAAACGCAGAATATAATAGTACTCAATATTTGTTGAGAAGCATTAAATAAGATACTGCTCATGAAGGATACAGAGTGACTGCCTAGTATATAGCTATCTCTCTGTAAATGTTAGCTATTGGGAGTTTCATGATAAAGCTATAATTATGGCTTACTTTTTTTTTCTTTTTCAATTCCCATGTAATGTATTTTGTAAATGGATTGTTTCTTGCAGATGGGTGCTGAACCAAGTTGAGTGTTTTTGAAAGCTATAGCTTCCTGAGGCTTGATTAAAGCTTTTCTCTGTCAATTTTCAGGTGGAAAAACAAAACAAAACAGTTTACCAAGTTATCAATTTACCCACATGAATAATAATATGTTATCAGTGAAACCAGGGTGATATTCAAAATACTTCTCAATACAAATTCCTGGCCAATTAGAATGAAAACCAGTTATAAGCAACTATATGGTTTTATCAATGCCTAGCAACAGCATATCGTCCTTAAATGTTACAAATATATACTTTCTTACCTCTATTTATCACTCACCACTCATGTTAGTCACTACTGGTATTGCAAGTCCATTTTTCTTAAAGGTTGGAAGTTCTGTGTGGTTAATAGGCTCCCCTATCTTAAGCTTAGAGATAAGATAAACAGATATCTCATCCACTGAAACCTGTATTATGTTAACTCTGGTGAATCATGCAAGGTCTCTGCAGCAAATAGCAGCCCCGTGTGTATAAGAAAATTACAAGGGATAGTACAGAACCATGAAACTAGTAACTGCAGAGCTGCTATCACCTCTAGGGTAGAAGAAGGAGGGGAAAAGGGGTCCCCAGCACTGAATGGAGAGAGTCCTGTAGGGAGAGCCATCTTGAAAGGAACAGGGACCTTCCTTGGGAAAACACAGCCTGCTCAGAGCCCACATCCCTTCCTCTGATCTCTTGCCATAACTTCTTATTGGTCAAATGCTATCAGAAGCCAGAAAGCATAGGGCCTCCTTCATGGTGTTCATAAAGTTCAGACCCTTAAAACAAAATATGGACTCGAGATGGCTGGAGTGTAGATCTGAAAGGACAGAAAGTATATACCTGATACAACTAGCTTGTCTCTTTCTATCTCATTCTCCTATCAAATATTTAATTCTAGACAAATCTATGATTGTTCTAAACTAGGTTGTATTGTGATTTAAACCCTTACAAAAGGGCAAATACTCCAAGAATGAAATAAATATGTGACACCATCTGTTAGCAGACCCTGCTATCTAAATGTTTCCCTTAGAAAAGTTAAATGGCTACTATTTTTTTTTTTTTTTTTGTGGTACACGGGCCTCTCACTGTTGTGGCCTCTCCCGTTGCGGAGGACAGGCTCCGGACGCGCAGGCTCAGCGGCCATGGCTTACAGGCCCAGCCGCTCCGCGGCATGTGGGATCTTTCCGGACCGGGGCACGAACCCGTGTCCCCTGCATCGGCAGGCGGACTCTCAACCACTGCGCCACCAGGGAAGCCCAGCTACTACATTTAATGTTTAAACCGTTATTACATTTCACATCACTCCAGGCTTCAGACTGGCACAGGAAGAGTTAAAACTTAGATCCTCCAACTTACTACACAGATGTATTTTCCTTAACTCAAAAAGAGTTATTGCACACTTTGAATTGGGAAGGCACATTCGACATACACATGAGTAATTGGCTCTGACGCTACCAGCTGAGTGTTCTTACAAATTTTAATAAAATATTATTAATTCCAAATGAGAGCAATTGCTTTGCTACCATTTATTTTTTTAATATCAGTCGCTGACTCCATACTTTCCCCTGTAGGGAAACAGCGACCAATTTCAGAGATAGAACACTAGGAAATAAAGTTCCAAGATACAAATAGGGGAGTTAATGGAGCAGCAGAAATTTCCAATACCTTGTGAACAAAGTAACCATCTCCCCAGAACAGTGGCAGCCACATGTTTTGTGGGAGGCCAGGCACAGCTAGACTCAGACAAAGCTGTTTATCAGGGAGGGAGATGAAGGAAATACACCTGGAATCTCCCAAACAAAAAGATTCTGTTCTCTGTGTGGTCCATGGGGCTCAGGAGCGGTGTTATTAAAGACATCGTAAGAATGAACAGGAAAATCTAGAAATTAGAAAAGGCAATAGGGTGTTTCAGGACAATTCTTCTCGGGGTGAATAAAAGTGTATTTTATAATGACAATCAGATAATTCTACACAGGGTCTAAAAATCTCACAGTAAAATTGAACGAAAAAAGTATCTCTGGACCTCATGAATCCCCTGAAACAAACAGTATAAGAAAGACTAGGTGGTCAGAGTAAAACATTAAGGAACGTCAAGACTGATGGTCTGCTGTAAAAAAGACCGTTTTGCACCCTCTGCCCAAGTAAACTGACATTGTAGTCATCTTCTGAGCATTATGCATTTTATTTCCTTATTGAATAAACTGCCTAGTTATAGAAAATACAAGTCAGAAAGTTTGGGAATCAAGACTTGGATTGCATAATATCCTTTCAAGGATATTATATATGTGATTGAATTTCCACTACTGAAATTAAAGGAGCTGTGTTATCTGTTTTACCTCAAAGTCTGAACCCTTCTTAGAGAAACTCAGAGGCTCATCACTGACCCAGTGACATCACTCAGAATTAGGATACTCCCAGAAGAGATGGCTTTATTGGGAACCCTCTTAGGCCACAGGATCAAGGGTTACCCCCCAGAAAGGCCCAGATCCCCCCTGGATCCTCCCAAGGGTTCAAAGCCTTCATTTTCCTCCTGTCTCTTCAACTTTGAAAAATGATCAACAGAATGGAATCTACTAGGGAAAGCTGTTGACTAAAATTCTGTCCTCTTGATCTTGTGACAACTAGAGAAAAGCAAAAGATTCTGTAAGAGAGAACAACCATCTGCTTCCAACAACCTGAACTTTTCCAAAATTTACATCAAGGAGACTTAGTACTGAAATTTTAACTCTGAGAAGAGACTATTTCTAAACCGTTTACATGATCAGTTTCTGACATAGAAATCTTAGGTAATCTAGATAAGCATACTTTGTGTCCAAATCCTCCTTGAAATCACAGCAGCCACAAGGAGAACAGCAGTCATGCCAGAAAGCAATCAGAAGGGTTTAGACACCCACTCCAATGAAAGCCCAAATAAAAGCCTACATATTCAGTGCCAAGTTCAAAGGAAAAATAGAAAACTCAGAAATACTGGTGTTGCATAGAGTGTGGCCACAGGGAGCAAACGGAAATCTTCACTTGTTTGAGTGAAAGTGACCTTTTTCAAAAGCATCAACTGAAATCTACCTAAATTTTCAAGGCCTGTGCAATAAGACAAAAAGTAAAAGCTTGCTAAACCACAATTTCACATTTTTAACAAAGTCAGTGATAGATGTATCCATACTTACTAATTTAGATTCCATGGCCATTGAGATTTTCCTGAAGAAGATAGGAACACAACTTATCTTGAAAAGTGCTTTCCTGAATATCTAATGGTTTTGGTTCTCATTCATCACTATGTATCAGACTCAGCTTAGAGGATGAAAAGAAATGGTAACCTGGCCCAGCTCGGGAAGGCTCCGGTTCAACTGCACTGGGAGGGGACGCTCACTGGTATGATTTCTTGTGTTTCCAAGGTAATTTAGTTGCACAGTGAGGGCTGATAACCACTGATCCAGTTGAACTGGGATCACCCGTTTCATAAGTAAGAGAAGGACTAGAGAAGTTACATGATCTATGCAAAATCACTGCTAGTAGAAAGAACGCTGGACTTGTGGTCAGGAAATATGGGTTTGAGTCATGGCTTTCTTGCCAAATAATAATGTGAAACTGTGCAAATCACATCAACTTTTAGTTTCAGGATATTCATGAGGAAAATGAAAATAAAATGCCTGCTTGACTGACTTCACAGGGCTGTTCAGAGGATCAATATAAAACCATGTGACATATACTATGTAAACTTGCTTTGTAAAATGCAAAGTACTACACACATATTAGGAATGGTTGTTTGTAGCAGAGGCAAGACTAGAACAGTAGTCTCTGCTGTCTCCTAGTTCTTTTACTTTTGAAATATTCTCTCTCTATATAAATGGTTATATTATACCAATAGTTATCAGGCATTATATAACTCAGCACATAGTATTAACTAGCTTATCCTCATACAGTGGTAACTGATTTTCAGAATCATGAACGAGTCGTCCTGAAACTTCACTACTCAAAGTATGGTTGGTCCAAGAAACAGCATCATCTGCATCACCAGGCAAGTTTCTAGAAATGAGAATCTCATGCCTCACCTCAGACCTACTGAATACGAATCTTCAGTTTAACAAGATCCCCAGGTGATTAGATAGACATTAAAATTTGAAATACTGTTCTGCAAGATCTCAAAATGTCTTTGGCATGATAAAACTAGGTTCAGGGCCATTTGAGTAATTCTCTTGCCATTTTAATGCTTCATAAACTAAAAATGCACATGATCTATATGTGTATATAGAAATGTGATTCTATTTGAAACTACTGGATTAAGTAAATGTCCCCTGTTTGGGCTGAATAACACCATTCATTGCCTTAATTTAATCAAACTCTCCTTAGATTTCTCCTCATAATAATCAATACTTAGCAGCAATTTAGATTCATGTGAGCTAATCACTATTAGGTCTTGTGGAAGCTTAGGGATTCAACATTCTCATTTTAAATGAGATTTTTTGAACAGAAGTGATTAGATGCTATATAATCAAAGTCCCCCATTGACTATTACATGCCTTTTCTCCCATTCTCCAAAGCCACAAGCTCATTTTACCCAGCCCAGGTTGAAATTAATTTTTGATTCTTAGGGGTGACCAAAGCATGCAGCTTAATATTTGGATTTCATTTTCTTAGGGAAGACATATCCTTGGTGATTTTAATTTAATCAGAATATTGCAATTTAGGGGAAGTTAAAAGATGAGAATATGGTCTCATTTTTTCAGACATTTTTAAGGAAAGAAGTAAATAATTTTGTCTTTTTTTCTCAAAAATGTTATGCTCCAATTAATTACCATGTCTTAAGTTATCCCCTAGACTCTGCACAAGTTAGGAGTGTCTGAATAGAAAGCAAATAAGGGGGAATCTTAACAAATGGCAGCAACATCAGTTGGCCAGCCATCACACAGACCCTGCGTACTGAGTGAGTGGAAACTTTCCTGCAACCCCAGATTTCCCTCCACATCTAATTGAGTGTAAATCGCTGCCTATTTATAGTCAATCTATGAATAAATGTCAGCCCCAAAGTGTCATGGACTGGAGGTATATTGCAAGAGGTTTATGATGAATTTGTTTCCACAGGAGGTGATGATTTTTGAAAAGTGTAGCCACAAAACGAGAGCAGGGCAACAAGATGTGGCAGGAAGGTTGTTTCCCTAGAACATCTTTTAAACCTTTTGTGAAATGAGGCAGCAGTAAGGAAATTCAAAGGGATCCACAGGGCTTGGGCAGAGGAAGGGGGCTAGGGCTTTGTGTCGCTTTTATGTCAGTTTCACTTTGGAAAGTATAAGAACAGAGAGAGAAACTAAGGTTCAGACATAAGGTAAAAGCTTGCTGAGGAGGACGAATTTGCTCAAATAGATCCCATCCCCTACCTCCATGCCAAAGAAAACTACTGATTGCCAGCTATTAAATATTGGTGACTAGTCAATATTTCTGTCATAGCTCTCCAGAATGTAACATATAGTGAATGAATTAAATCGTGCAAAATGTACTACCTCAGTGCTCCAGGTAACATAATCAGCTATATAGAGAGCCAGGCCTGTTTTACATTAATTCATATAAGTCTGTATCATGTCATATGTCCTTTGCAATTTAACACTACCTAAGCTTGATCATTTTTTTCATTATTCAGCAGGAATATTTCATGGTAAGGCAACAAGGAATGCTCACTGGTACACCCACCAATACTGATTGTCACCTTGGTTATGTTTTCAATGTCTCTCTCACTAGAAGCATTTCTCCCTGTCCCTCCTTAGAAGCACTCCAGTCATAAGGACTCACCTCTGTGAGGAATTTATAGGCACCTGTACAAATACATTCTTTACAGCTATCTTCCTCCTCAGTTTATAGACTAACAGATGATCTATTAAGCGTAGTACCTGGGGATGATAGAATGGACATTTACAATGAGCAATGAAGAGTAACACTAAAATGCTCAGAAGCTTCCCTGAAGATGGAGAATTTTCTAGAAGTTTCCTCTTTACAGTAAATGCTCTAGATTTTGGAGCACCTGAACAGTTCTAGGTCCAGTTCACTTTAACTAGCTAGGTTTCATGGGTCACAAAACACTGAAATATTCTAGCTTCTGGCAGAGAATAACAGAAAAAGAATCAGACAAGCAGGTTGCCAACCCCATTCTTCCCTTTATTTACAAAACATCTTCAAATCCTTCAATATTCTCACCTGTAAAATGTCCACCTCAGTGCATTATTCCAATGATAAAATGGGACAGAGTAAGAAAGTTTCAGTAAGGTTCCTTTATTTTCTTATTTTTAAAATAGTTCACAGTGTTTTCAAGAAGATCAAGGGAGACAAACTGTGTGGAAATAAACAGCACAATATAAATATAGGCTAGAAATTGTAGTAAAGGACAAATGTAAATACCCATATGCTACTTGTGATTGACAACTGAGACTCCACGGAAGTTGATTTGAGTTTCTAAGTTCATTTTGAATATATTAAGTGTCATTGAAAAATGGAGTGTTGCACAAACTCAAGTGATGTGTCTAAATTTGTTTTAGAACTTCTTTTCTGTCAATTCTTGTTATCTGGTATTTCACACATTTTAGAACTGTATGAACTGTCGCTCTTGGAGAATAAAATTAAATTTTAATCTGGAAATTTTTAAATCAAATGGCTCATCTATCCCACCTCTAGCCAACATCTTCTGAAACACACAGATGTAACAATACCTCAGCCTCCTTGCAGCCTTATATACTCATATACACAGCAAACACCAGCACAAAACAGCATGCATATCTTCTGATACTCTGATAGTCTGTCTGTATGTATCAATAGAGCTACATCAATGACCAAAATAATTACTGAAATACTGCTGTACATTTGGTAAAGAGCTAGCTACTGCCCTGAGCCTTTAAGTGTCCTACCCCTACAACCCTGCCCCTGACATCCCCTACAGATCCCCACAATCCAGCAGCCAAGCACATTTGTGCTTCCAAGGTCCAACTGGCCCTAGTGCTGGAGTCTGTTCTCTTTGATCAGTACCTGTGTTGTACCTCTTACTAAATAGTCGCATCCCTTACATATCTGTGTCTAAGTTCTTGTCCTTATTTCTCCCCAATATATCATAGAAAACCACCACCAGCTTATTTCCACAACTGCTTTGACTTCTGCTGGTCTCACACCCTCTGCCATTCCACTGACCCTTGGCAATCATGGTACTGAGACCCTGAGGATAAATCTCCTCTTTTCAGTCCTCAGTTTTATCTCTTCTGAGTCCTTCTGGGTCCTCCTCTCCTCACACAGAAGTTTTGGACCTTTAGCCCACTTTAGTGCCATGTTATTGACCTATACTTGGAAGTCTTCTAGACTTTCTTCAAGTCTGACTACTCCGACTGCAGTCCACTGTAAGTATCACCACATTCATTTCTATGAAGAAGGTTGGGGATGAGAGGTTATTCTTTCTTAGTGGCAGGAGTCTTATCTGGCATTATACACTCTAAGAAATGCTAGCTGCTTCTTAAAGGGAGGACAAGAGAGAATTTGCCCTATGACTCTATCTAATTTCTGTAACTCTTGAAAACTACCCTCTTTTGCTTTCCATTTATTCTACTGGTTTCTATATAATTGTAACCCCAAATTGCTTGTAATTATTATAGAATTATTCACCATTGAAAGATTGAATATAAAATTATTCAATTCATGCAAACTAAGTTTTCCTATTATAAATAAACCATTTACACATTCTTCCAGGGTATGAGAAAAGGCTACAGAACCTTGATGTCTAGTCTAGGTGTGTCTCTAAATTGGTTCATTAAGCATCACGTAGGAAGGATCATCTCTCTCCACCTCCCAGCGATTAGACAGCCACTGCAGATCGATTCCTGTATTGGGCCTCTAGCTAGAGCAATGTCCAGAAGCTTCAGCCAGACTTCAAGCATTAGATAAGCAGAGAGACTTTATGTATCCTGCAGCAGGAGTAAGTGACATTGAACTATGGATGTACTGGACTCATAAGCCCTTTTGTGAGGAACTGGCTTCCTGTGATTGGTTCTGTCTTCACCTTTGTTATGATTTTACAAGCAAAGTAACTTATCTTAATTTGTTGATTCTAAATATGGTTGGTGAACATGTTAGCACCATGACCGCTACCCATCTGGCATTGGTTTTCTGGATGTACAGATTAGGCACTCTTCATGTGTTGATGCTGATAAAAATACTTTGGCCAGAACTGAGACAGAAATTCAATTAAGCACTTAATCCTCCTGGCTCTGCCCACTTGGCTAACTCTCCTGCCTGGCCTACCTCTACCTCTCCTATTAGTACGTCATTAAGGGATGTCAAAGGAAATCATACCTATTGATTTGGGTGGTAGTCAAAACGTGTTGCATTTTGAGCTATAAGAGTTCCTTCCTGGTTTTGCAGCTTATATGGTGAAACAAAATGCTTTTCTGTGCATTTAGGTAGACAAAGGATAAAATAGATACCCATTAGAAAAATGTTTGAATTTGCCTTCTTTCCATCTCCAAACTTTACCTGAAAATGATTGGTAAACTTATTTTTAAATGTGGCCCCCTGGGCCCTGCCCCTAAGGGTTCTGACTTTCTTAGGAATCAGAGCCCGGGAATCCAAAGTTTTAACAAATATCCAGTATAATATTGACGTAAAATGTGCATTGAGGTTCAGTCCTCAAGGGAATCCCAGGCCAGTTCGGAACAGATGCTGCTGACTTCTTCACTGTTCAGCAGATGCGGTCAAATACCTTAACTCTGCATCAGTTATTTGATCAAAAAGAGATACCAATGAAATACAACAGAAAATCGGAAATAAACCAAAGTGCATGTGGCAATTTGATATTATAAAGGTGGCATCTCAAATTAAGGGGGGAAAGAGAAATTTTTAAGAAATTGTATTAAGACAATTAGTCATTTGAGAAAGATAAATCTAGATTTGTCCCTGATATTTTATACCACAAACAAGGTAAAGAAAGAAATCTAACTATAAAAATAAAACTATACTGTAATAGAAGAGATAACTCTGTATTCCTTTACAATCTATAAGTAAGGAGATCTTAACTGAGATTTGATCTAGAAATAATTATAAAAAAGAGTAATATACTCAATGACATATTTTTTAACTTATAGAATATTACAGAAAATTTATATAAAAAGGGGAGGAGCTGACATCCTTACACATAAAGAGCTCCTAAAAACAAAAAAGAAGAAAAAAAACCAGTTTAAATAAATACAATATATAGACACCTCACAGAAAAAAGAAATACAATAGCCTTTACACATTATAAAATGCTTAGGGAGTGAGCCATGTTGCTATCTTGGGGTGTGTTCCAGACAGAGGGAATAGCAAGTATTGATACAAAGGGCCTGAAGCAGGAGCATGTTTAGTGTTACCAAGGAAATATGTGTTGGTTTCACACACTGAAGCACAGGAAGCAAGGGGGAGGGTAGTTAGAGACAAGAGCATGGAATGTTCAATGCCTTGTAGGCTCAGGTTAGAATTTGGGTCTCATTCTGAACAAGGTGGAAAGCCACCTTGTTTTTAATTAGGGGAGAAACCTACTGTGCCTTGCATTGTAAAAGGATCATTCTGGCTGTAAAGCAGGGACTAGACCGACATTGGATTGGCCCATACTTCCCTTCTCATACTATGATCACTATGCTTAAGGCAGAACACAGGACTGTTACCTGCCTTTTGCCCCACACTTCGCAGGACACACACGCACACACCTGCTCAAAAAACAGACATATCTTAAGTGCCAGAAAGAATTGAGCTAATATCTGGCTCTGGCATGTATTAGCTGTGTAGCCATAAGCAAAATACTTACCCTCCCAAACCTCAACATCCTCATCTGTTGCCTGGGTTAGTAATGAATACTTCTTAAGATTGCTGACAGAACTAAATGAGACAGTATGCATAGGCACCTAACTTTAGATGCCCACCAATTGTTTCTTCCCTTTCCTTCTCTTTCTTTTCAGGCCAGTCTCTAAGGCGTAACTGTCTTTACATGGAGTTGTTTTAGGTAAGGTGACAGAGTCAGGGATGGGGAACCTGGTGAGAAATTGTTCTCTGCCAAGAGGTGGGAGGCCTCATTCTCAGAATCTTTATTGTTCTAGACTATGTTCACAGTCCAGCTTTGAGCTAAACAGGATCTTCCATACTTGGTTAGGAAGATTGACTTTTTTTGAGTTCCTCAAAATTAGAATTGTTTTCCTCTCTAGTCCCATCAGGAATTTGAAAATAGAGTTCCCTATGCCTTACAGTGAACAAGATGGCCTCAAGTTTCTCCTCGGCTTGACTAAACTTTAGATGCTTTTCTTCCTGACATAGGTCCCTGACCTCCACTTGCTTAGAGCATTTATTTCAGAAAACTTGCAATTGTAAATCTTTCTCTGCCCCTTTGAGATATAAATCTTCTCCCAGCCTCTTTCCAGTTTTACAACCCAGAAATGTCTTGAGTCTCAAGGACCTGGGAGCCACCCCTTTGAAACGTAATCATCAAGAAAGATAGTGCTCTGGTTTTCCAGTCTCTGGGGGAGGGTAGGAGCCTAACTTTCATAAGTACCGAGTAGCAAACTCAGAGGTCTCATTACGTTGACTAATCTCCCCACTAAAAAGTTTCTTTACCTTCTAAGAGCTCACCCCAGTGCCTACAACCTCTCTTGCCTTTTGTTTCCGTAGAGTTGATTTCAATCTTTTTCTTCTATTGCAATAATCGTGAATGTCTTTTTTTTTTTTTTTTTTGCCTGAACTGAACACTTACTGAGGCCCAGGACTGAGACTTAAAATCCACGATTCCAAGGAAAAAAGTGTCCTGTTTCACTGCTACTTTCAATGCTACTATAGCCAGACTGGACAGTTGTTCGTATGATGAAGACCTATTTAAACAATTCCCCCTAGGAGTAGAAATGAGTTCAGGAAGACATCACCACTTGCTAATAGATCTTCCTTTCCAAGGACATTCTTGATTAGCATTTTCAGTTATTCAACTGTGTCATGTGGAGAGAATGAATCGCCAGCCTTCCGTATATGACCACGTTTCCCCCCATCTCCATGGAGGTCCAGTAAAATCAACTTCTCACATTTTCCATCTTTCTCTGAGCATCTGTCTGGTCACTTCAACAGGTAACCAGGTGCCCCTGAGGGACCTGGTTGTGGGGCTTTTGTTCGATGTATTTCTTTGATACTAAAGCTGAGGAAAAAGATCCCAGATGCCAGAAACATTTATAGACAGAAGGCTGTCCCTAGTTTTCATTTGCATCTCTTTGTTCTCATCATCAAAGACACTTGTGTAACCATCACCAAAAGGAGATCCTTCTACTTGCTCATTATATGCTTCTTCCTGGGGTAGCTGCAGAGCTGACATTTCCCTTGCTAAATAGCAAAATTTCTGATTAAGGCAATGCCCTGGGTGAGTTGCTCATCCATCCTCAGGTGAAACGTGAGTCTCCACTTCTTAGAGCTTTCTTTATGTGCCATGCATAAAGGAGCTTCGAAAAGGAAACAAGCTTTGTGCAGACTCTAGCAAGGAAGGGCATATGGAATAACGATCTGTGCTTAATCAAGACTGATGAGAGCTGTGATTGCACCCACCTTCCCAAAAGAAAAATTCACTTTAGCTATGTTTGTTTGGAGTGAAGACTGAAAAAAGAAAAAGAAAAAACGTCTATTTATTAAATCAGGTGATTGATAACCTGAAATCTATCAGTATACCATTTTGAATTGGTAGAATTAGAAATCTGTGACAACTTCAGAGGACAGAATAAAGGCCAGAAATCTGGAGATCAACTTGAAGAGAATTTTAACAGTTAAAATGCACAGAACAAGCCCTTTGGGGAGGTGGTAAAGTTGTTACAAAGAGATTTCATGTGTGAATCATATTTCTACCATTTCTGAAATAACTGGATTCTTTACATTAAATTTCCAACAAAAATAAAGACATAAAAGAGTTGCAACAGGATCCTGCATAGATTCAACTGGACTTTTTTTTCTTTTTTAAAAAATTTATTTATTTTTTATTTATTTACTTTCGGCTGCGTTGGGTCTTTGTTGCTGCGTGCTGACTTTCTCTAGTTGCGGCGAGCAGGGGCTTCTCATTGAGGTGGCTTCTTGTTGCGGAGCACGGGCTATAGGCGTGCGGGCTTCAGTACTTGTGGCGCGTGGGCTCAGTAGCTATGGCACATGGGCTTAGTTGCTCCACAGCACGTGGGACTTTCCCGGACCAGGGCTTGAACCTGTGTCCCCTGCATTGTCAGGCAGATTCTTAACCACTGCGCCGCCAGGGAAGCCCCTTCGACTGGACATTTGCAAGCCTTCTTTTTAGTAAATTTAAAAGTATGTATGAAGCAATGAAATTATTAGAGATTGCCAATTTTTTTTTCTTCATGTAAGTTAGACCTAGTTACACTTCTGCTAGTGAATTATGAGGTTTGTTTTCCTAAACTCTGGCAAACCCACAGTGTGTAATCAAACTCTTTGACCTTTTCCAATCTGAGAGGTAAATATGAAGACTAGGAGAGTTTTAGTTTACATTCTTTTTTTGATGTGTGAGGTTGAACAGGTTTTTATATGTTTAAGAGACATTCGTATTTCTTTTTCTGTGAACTGTTTGTTCATTTCCTTTGCTCATTTATTTATTGAACCTTTAGACTATTTCTTACAGATTTATAGATCTCACAGCCATTTCTCTGTGATATGATTAGCAAATGCTTCCCAGAGATTCACGTTTGCCTTTATTGTGCTTTTCTAATAAATATTTCAAAAACATTTTAGTGGAATTTATCTATCTTTTTTCCAATTCACTTCTGGACTTTGTGTAATACTAAGAAAAATATTTTTTTAATTATTCTCCATTTATTTGATTAATATTTTTAGCAGTTTATATTTCATGTTTAAATCTGGAGTTCATTTAGGAGTAAACTATGAATCCAATTCTATTATTTTACAGGTGACTAGTCCAACATTTATTGAATAAGCCATCAGTTCCTCACCAAGATGCAATGTCACATTTACCACATACTTAAAAGCTCATATCTATTTGGTACTATTTCTGGAATTTCTGGTCTATATGTGTAACAGGACTACACTGTTTTAATTATTCTAGCTTTCCAATATGTTTTAATGTCTGTTAGGACCATCCCTTCCCTCAATCAATCAAACAATGTCATGGACATTGTTGTTTATTTTTTCATATGAAATTTATCCGGCAAGAAAATAATGGATGAAATTTGTATTAATATCATATTTAATTTATGGAATGAATAAATTAATGAGTTGTTAGCATTATTATGTGAGTCCTTCCAAGAATACAGTATTTCATTTCATTCGCTTTGTATTTTGTGTCCCCTGGTAGTATTTTCATTGTTCTCATGTAAATCTTCCAAGTTATTTGTTAAGTTTATTCTTTCATGTTCTTTCTTGTTTCATTCTTGTTTTTCCTTTCTTGAAAATAGGGTATTTTCAAGGCAAGAAGGAGAGTTGGTGTGTCTGTAACTAGCAGTTCATATAAGGAGTGGTGGAGTCAGTCCTGGAGAACATCGGAGTCAGGTTTAAAAGGGCCTTGGATGCTATGAATTTTGAATCTTATTTTTTAAATGACAATTAATGCCTAGTGATTTTTAAAAGGTCATCTATTATTTTTGGAAGATGATAGGTCTGGAAGAGTATGAAGAATGGACTAGAATCAGATCAGCTAGGTACAAGGTCTCTAATTCAGGAAAATGCTATGCTCTCCTTCATATTCTGGAAGAATGAAGACAGAAAACCAGCATTTACTAAAGACCTAATCTGTGCCCAGACATTGTGCTAATACTTGTAGATTTTCCCCCAAAGTAGACTCATATTGTACCCCTACCTCTGGCTCTTTAAGACAGGGTAGGCTATTCATTTACCTTCCACAGCCGGTCTGTTAAAACAGACTTAAGTAAAAACTGATTCATTTCTTGTAATTTATCAACAGTCTTCCCATGACTGACCCCTCCTTCCATGACAATTGGTCTCTGCCTGCTTGCTATTCATCTAGTTTCCCTAGATCAATGCCCTATCTCAAAGTTCATGACCCCCATCATGAACCCACGGCTTTGGAAGCTTCAGGTTAGACCTCATCCTCACCTACCATAACATCTGGGCCTCTATTTTTCCTTACTAATCCAGGCTGGGCCTGGCATTTGGACCAGCATTTATCATAGTCTTAGGTAAAAATTGTGTTCATATGTTTTGACTACACGCTCAGCCCAGTCAGTGGACCAACTCTTTAGATTTGAGAAGAGGGAAGTTGAAGATGGATTGAATTATCCCAGATTTCATAAGTCAGTATAGAAATGAGGTCACACTTCATGTGTCCCTGGCCTTCATTGGCTTGATATCTTCCATCTGCAAAATACTGGCTCTCAGCAACAGCCCTGTCCCTCAATTATTTGAGGTCATAGTCCTCCTTTAAATCTTAGAAGGTTCCCATTGGTATTGCACTATATTTACAAATCCTTCTGGTTTATGTGACCACTTTGTCCCAGTTTGCCGAGGACTTTCACATTTTAGCATGGAAAGTCCCCCTTTCTAAAACATTTCTCAGTCCCTGGGCAAACTTTTATAGTTGGTCACCCTATCTCCAGTACTCAGTCCAGGCTCCTTCTTGTGTCTTTTCCTGTAGCATTGCTGTGTGTCTTCTTCTGGAATGAAATCTCACATTATGATGGACCTTACTCATGCAATTACCTATTTCCAGGACACTAACATTCCCTTCGGCTGGTATTGGCACCACTGTCATCTCTAATTCTGACACCTCTGGTGCTCACTTCTCTATCTACTTCAGCACACTCTCTTCCTTTTTCTCTGGATCTCACTGTTCTGCTCATTTATAGGGTTCCACAGCCAGCTGGCTGGATCATCTAGGTGTTAAAAGTATTTTAATATTTATAGATATACTACTTCATTTTCCTAAGAAGCATAGACTCTACTCAGATGGTTGATTCTGGCTGGTTTCATGTACAAAAGCAATGCACTTTTCCTAGAGACACTTTTCCCATACGACCCTCTGGCTCTACTGTGGAGTCTGGCTCACTGAGCTAAATCCTTCCTTTCTCGAGTTGGATGAATCCTCTGCTGAGACTTCTGTATTTGTGTCCTCCTTTCACCGTCCCCATAGGCCTCCAGACGTTTTCATATGTCCCTTACCCCCAAGTATGAATGGACTGAAGTTCATATATTCATTGCCAGGAGGCTCCAGACTCCCATGCAAATCACTGAATAGTTATAGGTACAGGACTGGAGGTAAGGATGGATAATATATCTTCAGTGCAGGTGTGATCTGGAACAGGTTGATGGATTCAGTCCAGACTCAGCAAATTTCCATTCAACTGTCATGTCAAATGTGGCTCCTTTTTTTCTGAATTTTCTCAGGTGGAATTAACTGTTTCCCATGTATGTTTTCACATCACTTCATTCACACTCTTTCTCTACTACAGCCCATACTACTTTCTATTACAGTTTTTGTTATTGCTGATGATCTTTTTTTTTTCTTTGCTATGTAAAACCTTTGTGTCCCAGATTTCTAACACATTGTTGATGCTCAAGTATCTGTAGTTTGCTTAACTGGCTGAAGGCAGTACCTCTGGCCTCTTTGGCAACCTTCACTTGTTCTCCTGGTTCACCAGCATGGATAAAAGATCCTAGGAGACTCCCTTATTCCATGTATCCATGGTTTAACTCAAGCTAAGAGGACAACATAAGGGACATAGAGCCCTGCACTGTTGGTTTGATTCCTGGTTCACTCTAGAATTCAACAGAGAAAAATCTTCTATCTAGACTCTAATGTTCATGCTATAGAAGATCATTGGCTGCTCAAATGTTAGAAGAACTCATAGTTACTTCCACTTCATTCTCCTTTGAATGGGCTCAGTACTTCCTCTAAGGCACCATTAACAACCTGTAGTGTTAAATTCTGAGACCAAGAAATCACCATATAGCATCTTTTAGTAACTTACTTTCCACAAAACACACAATAGAATGGAGAGGACTCTTGAAAACTGAAAAACTAGAACTGATTTCTTTCTTGTCTCTACATTCAAAAAAAATATTTTCTGATTACCATGCTAGCAGGTACCTGAACATACATGCAGACTACATGGATTCTAGGCCATGTCTATACTTTTAAATGTCCACTTTTATATTTCTTCTTCAAATAAATCTAACACACAGTCTCATCATCAGGTCTAACAAATTTTTTTTAAAGAACCTCACATATTCCAGATGCTCTAAGAGATATTTGCACTTACATTCAGTCATTTAATATTCATACAATTCTGTGAAGAAAAAACTATTATTGGCATTTAAAGATGAGCAAACAGACTCAGAGAAGCTAAAATAATTTTCCTTCCTATGCCCAGCATCCACTACAGTTTGGAATCATGATTGAAACCTGGGGCTAATACTATTTCTCAAAAAACAAAAAAAAAACCTTCTGTTTATTTTTCTAGAAGGTGAAAGGATGAACTGCTTCTAACAAGTATTTGGATTTATCATACTCTGGTAAGTAGACTCTGAAAATGGTCTTCAATGATCCCTGTCTCCTAGTATTCACATCTTTGAGTAATCCCCTATTCTTGCATGAGGACTGGATCTTGTGACATGCTTCCCATGAATAGAATGCAGTAAATGGGATGAGATGTCACTTCTATGATTAGATTCCAAAAGATTGTGACTTCTGTAGTGTTCTTTTTCTGGTGCTCTCTTTTGCTTTCTTGCTTGCTTTGAGTTGAGAGGCTATATGGAGAGGTCCGTGTGGTAAAGCACTGAGAGTCCTATAGCTAAAAGCCTGTGAGCCATGGATGCCTTAGTCCAACACTCTGTGAGGAAGTGAATTCTGCCATCAACTTCATGAGTGATCTAGGAAGCAGATTCTTCCCAATTGACCCCTGAGATGACTAAGGTCTCAGCCAATACCTTCATTGAAGCTTAGTGACAGACCTTGAAGTAGAGGATCCAGACAAGCCATGAGTAGACTCCTGACACACAGAAGCAGAGATAATAAAAGTACGTGTGTTTTACCTTCTAACTTTGGGGGTAATGTGTTACACAGCAATAGATAAGTAACATGCATGGCTTCCCTGTCCTCGTTATTTGTTATTGCTGTGTCAACAAATCGCTCCAAAAACTTAGTGCCTTAATAAACAACAATCATTTATTTTGCTCCAGAATTTTCAATGTGGTTAGGAATTATTGGGCTGGACTGGTCGCTGGTCCATAATATCTAGAGCTTCAACTGAGATGAGTAGACCTTTTAGGGACAGGAATAGATGGGAAGTCACTGGGCATGCCTCTCTCTTCAACTATTCTCATGGTCTCTCCATGTGGCCTCTCCATGTGGCCTCTCCATGTGTTCCCAGCATAGTGGTCTCAGAGTAGTCAGGCTCTCAGAGTAGACTGCTCACTTGGCAGTCCAGGGCTCCAAGGAAAAGTTGTGTAAGCGACCATAGCAGAGAATATGAGAATATCTGGGGACTGCCTTGGAGTCTGTCTACCATACTGTTCTACATTTATTTTTCTTTCTTATCACATCAACCGTCAAATGCTACCTTCAAAGGAGCAGACAGACCTGCTCCTTACTGTCTTTGTTTTATTTCTAGGTGGAACACTTAGCCTGTATGTGCCCTAGTGTCCTAATGCATAAAATCAGGGTAAATTTCTATATTTGTATGGGTTGTGGTGGAAATCAATGAGGTAAACTCCAAAGTAGAGCACTAGCATATAATGTGCTCCATGTACAGGGATGATAGTCCTGCTTTTCTATGTTCTTATGTTCTCTCTTGGCCCCATTTTCTCTAATCCTCTCTGCTAGGGCCTACCGTATCCTGCCTTCTAGCATAGTTGTTTATGTACATTTATTATCTTACCTAATAAGTTATAAAAACATTTTAGAAGTAGGAATTATATTCATCTTTACAATCCCATCAATTTAGCACATGGTAGGTGCTTAATAAATAGTCATCAATTAAATATTCACTGCTTACTCTTTGTACTATTCGTCTGGTACTATTTATTCATTGCCTTGTCTCCCAGCTCCTTAGTAGAAGCCCCTGTGCCTTGTAACTCTGTCTCCATCGCCAGCCTCAGGCCTTGTGCAGTATTCCCTAAATGAAGTCTATGAAACAAATTGAAATAGCTACTGTTTTCTTAACATATTCCTTTATGCCTTCCATTGGACCCTTCCTATCTCCTGGTAGGAGACAGCAGGGCAAAGTGGAAGAAGGCAGTAGAACGGAGAGTTTAGGTATTCATCCTCAGGGAACCTGGCTTTGAACCATATTCAGGCGGTTACTACTTATAAACCTTAGAAATTATTTAATCTCTCTAAGCCTCTTTGTCACTTGTAAAATGGGGCAATGTAGTTTCTCCTCATAAGGTACTTGTGAGAATAAAACGAGATAATGTATGTATAGCACTTAACACATTGCTTACACAAAACCAGTGCATAGTAAATTCTGACTTTTGTTAAATGTCACCTCTTCCAGGAAACCTTAAATTGCCCAAGCTGAAACTCTGCCCAGACTGCCTATGCAATTTTGCTTGATTCTTCCTTATGGAAAATGTCTTACTCAACCCATTATAACACTGAACTATGTGGTTCATTTCATTATCATCCATATTAGACTGCAAATTCTTAGACTATAGCATCTGGACAAAATTTTGCAAGAAGTTCTGAATATAGCATAGGTAAAGGAATATTTTTGCAGCCTTTCCCCACACTTCTACCTCTGTCTATCCTCTTTGTAAAATTATGTAGATTAAAATAACTTGATAATATTATTGGTTAAAATCTGTATTGGATCATTTTTTTACTCTACAGCACTTTTTTTTTTTTTTTTTTTTTTTTTTTTTTTGTGGTAACCGGACCTCTCACTGTTGTGGCCTCTCCCATTGCGGAGCACAGGCTCCGGACGCGCAGGCTCAGCAGCCATGGCTCACGGACCCAGCCACTCCGCGGCATGTGGGATCTTCCCGGACTGGGGCACGAACCCGTGTCCCCTTCATCGGCAGGCGGACTCTCAACCACTGCGCCACCAGGGAAGCCCTATGCAGCACTTTTGATTAAGTCTGTCACTCTACCATTTTTTTTGATAAGCAGACCCAGGGTTTCTCTTGTAACCAGCATGTCTCTGTCTCTCACTCTTGTTCTCTCTAGAAGCCATATTAAAATATGTGTTCCTCTCAATTATTATCCTCCTTTTTCCCCTTCTTGGAGATGAAGAGATGAAGAGTTCATTTTTTTTTTTAATTGGAGAAGAGTTGCTTTACAATGTTGTGTTAGTTTCTTTTGTACAATGAAGTAAATCAGCTATATGTATACATATATCCCCTCCCTCTTGGACCTCTCTCCCACCCCGCATCCCACCCATCTAGTCATCACAGAGCACTGAGCTGAACTCTCTGTGCTATGCAGCAGCTTCCCACTAGCTATCAATTTTACACATGGTAGTGTATCTACATCAATCCTAATCTCCCAATTCGTCCTACCCCCTCCTTCCCCCCTGTGTCCACACATCCATTTTCTACATCTGTGTCTCTATTCCTGCCCTGCAAATAGGTTCATCCAGAGAGCCTTGCTTTGGGCACTATTGAGCACTAACTCAATATTCTTTAACCTTCTTTGGTTCTATGCATATACTTGTCTTAGTTGAAATTTTGCTGAGAGACAAGGTAAATGGAGTGCAGGATCTGACTGTACCTTTATTCTTGGAAGTAATACCATTAAAACCCCATCCCCTGGGCTTCCCTGGTGGTGCAGTGGTTGAGAGTCCACCTGCCGATGCAGGGGACACGGGTTCGTGCCCCGGTCCGGGAGGGTCCCACATGCCGCGGAGTGGCTGGGCCCGTGAGCCATGGCCGCTAAGCCTGCGCGTCCAGAGCCTGTGCTCCACAATGCGAGAGGCCACAACAGTGAGGGGCAGCATACCGCAAAAAAAAAAAAAAAAAAAAATCCCCTAAATATCTAGTGACACAGTAACAGCAGTACTATTAATAACAATAGTGACTAATACACACTAAGCTCCTCGTGAGCCCTTCTAAATGTTTTCTATGTACTGACTCATGAAATCCTCAGAACAACCCAATGAACTAAGTATTGAGGCACAAACACATTAACCACCTGTCCAGTGTCAACTAGATGACAAGTGGCAAAGATGAGATGCAAACCCAGAAAATTTATCATTAGCAACAGACAGCTCTTATCCTTTGTAATATACTTCCTCTCACTGGGTACTTATAAATAAGAGTTGATGTAAAAAACTGAACTGCTCCAATCTACCCCACTATTATTCCTGAATTAGAAGGTTAAGACAAACCCCCTACTAGTTAGATATGAATTAAATAAAAATAAATCAATTATAAATCCATGTACAGGCAGAAATAGAGCAAATTTTAAAACCCTTGAGGATATAACACAAGACTAGTAGGACAAGTATCTGACATCAATAGTAGGGAAGCAAGATTATCAAAGCCTAGGTGTAGTCAGTAAGAGCAGCTTCTTTTCTCAAGCAGGTTTGAGGTTCTTACCTTTTATCTTGGGAAGTAAAGGATCAGATTCCATCCACATTTCTACTACCAAGCTTTCATATTAACTGAGGCCAAACCATCCACTGATAAGGAGTTACATTTGTCCATACCTGGAACCTGTCACTCTCTCATTTCTTTGTTTCCTTTGGTAGTGGATGGGTCTAAAGCCAATGAGCCTTCATATTGACAATAAGCAGTATGATGTTAGTGGGTTTATTCAACTAAGTTCCTCTCTGGTAACTTACCTGCAAAGTTATAGAGCCAAGAAAGCCAGATTCCACTGCCTTTTAAGATTTGCAACCTTGAAAAATAGACTAACCAACAACAGATACATAGATGGGGC